>NC_143265.1:22547291-23193750 GCF_984573655.1 Nuphar pumila | reverse complement strand
GTTGCATTTACATTTGTAGCGAACCCAAAGCGTGCCAGGCTATTCCATGATGCATCCCTTGCAAATGAAGATCCTTATGGACCTTTCTTAAGTTAAGTTTATACAACTTTTCTAACTCTGCTTTTCTCTCTCTATATCTGTCACATGGGTGCGGGTGCGACACGGGTGCGGCGCAATTTCAAAAATTTTGGACACGGGGACTCGGCTATATATATAAGACTCTGTCAAAGTTGTGCCCATTAGGGGACAAGTGATGAGTTGTGAAGCCTGATTCAGAATTTTTTTCCTTACAGGAGGTGGGTGGGGGGGTTTCCCCAGCGCAGGTCCCGCTGCGCGGTCAGCGGGAGGGGGTCAGAGGGGGCCGCGCCCCCCCCCCCCCAAGATTTTTTTTTTTAAATTCTGTAGCCCAGAATTTTTTTAAAAAAAAAAATCCAAAAAATGAATCAAAATGACCCTGGGTGCGTTGACCGCACCCAGGGTCGGGTTGACCGAGTCCGAGCCGCACCCGTGTTGGTGCGTGTCGATGCGGGTGCATCGACCTTGGAGCCAAGTTCGTGTGACATAGCTCTATATATATGTGGGATTCAAATGGTTGTTATTTTCTCTTTTCATCTTTGAAAGTTCAATATATATATATATATATAATTTAGAACCATCATATCCTTTTTTTGCCATTGAATATCCTATTAGAAGTTTAATGCCATTTTTTTTAGACCAATGTTGTGAAAAGTGTTGAGGTGTAGCGAGGCGCTCCACCAAAAACTGAGGCGAGGCGTAAAGCGTAAGCCTCAAATATTTTTTTGTTGAAAACTTTAAAAAAATTATAAAAAAAATCTAAAGTTACAAATAAATAAAAAAATGTTTTATTGATGAAGTAGCAACTAACAAGAAATAAAAAGTCTCAAATAAATACCGAAAAAATATGAGATTAACATATAAAAGTAACATTAATGCAACAACTTGATTTACATAAGTATCTAAGAAATAAAATATGAGCATTACCAAATGCATATTAGCATTAACAACATCATGTCATCATTAGAAAATGTATATTGGCATTAACAACCGAATGTTAATATATTTGTCCAAAACTCTTCAAAATGAGAGTGCTAACATTCACAAGTTCAAATGAAAGATAAAAAAAAACATATAAATGCCTATAGCCCTATGATATGAATTAAGGTTTAGGCTCTTCTTGTGTTTCATCATCATCAATATCTAAGTCTTCAATGTCATCATATGAGAAATCTATATAAATAGGTTCTCCTTCGTCCTCATTCTTTGAGTCTTCATCATCTGCATTTTCTTTTGCTTTTATTTTTCCTTCAATAAAAAATCATGTATTAAATACTTATTTTATCTAATTAAAAAAATACATTTATATTCATACTAAGGTAAAAGGAATATAGCTTTACCTGAATCACTTGAAGACCTATCTTGCCTAGAACTACTTTGTGAATCATGAGATGAAGTGACTTTTTCAATAGACACATGCTCAATGGCATTTATGTCAAAGTTCGAGTCCAACCATGAATCCTCCAACCAATTGGGATCGCTAGGCAACACTAGATCTTCCTTCTCCACAATCCGTCTGAGTCTATATGATCTAGACATTAGGTGTTAATATATATATATATATATATATATATATATATATATATATATATAAAATACTCGATAGGGGTATTTATGTCTTTTCATATAGTTGTTTTAATAAACAACTATTTTATTAGATTAGGTTTTTCTTTATTTTTCTTTTTTATCTTTATTCAACACATGCCTTAAAGGGGCCCCCACCATAGAGTCGTTGGGGCCCCCAACGGTCACAAAATATAAAATCTCTTTATTGAGAGAGAGAGCACTCAAGCTATTGTCTCAATAAAGAGATTTTATATTTTAGTTTGTGCCTTTCTCAAAGCTTGTCTATGTATTGTCCCATAGTGGACTCAGCTATTGTCTCTTGTATATTTGTCCATTGTTGGACATTGTGAATGCTCTTAGCATTCTTTATTTTTCTGCATACTTCGTTACATGGTATCAGAGCCATTCGGTTCTTAGAGGAAGAACCATGATATTCAGTTTTACATACATTGTCTCTTTTCCTTCGCACTCTTTGGTGACATCATGGAATCCAAAATCGACCTATCCTTCAAGCTCAATGGAAAGAACTACATGATGTGAGCATCGACAATGTAGAACAACCTCAAAGGTAAGAAACTTTGGGGTTATATTATGGATTCCATTCCGGAACCCCAATTGGAGCTCACCAGGATGGAAGGAGGCCATGAAAAAGCTCTTGAGGGAGATGCTCGCCTCAAAACCATTGGAGACCACCAAAAGAAAGTTAAAGATTGGGAAAGCAATCACGCCAAAATCCTTGCTTGGTTCATGAACAATGTTCAACTCAAGATATGTGCTAACATAGCCAAATTTTGCCGAGCCAATGAGGCCTGGTTCTTTATGAAGGGTATGTATACCCCAGAGTTACCGGAAGCGCCTAGGTAAAAGGGAAAGCGCGAAACGTCGCGCTTCTGAAGCATCCCCCTTTTTTGGGAAGCGTGCTTCCCTTTTATGGGAAGCACGTTTCCCTTTTATGGGAAACACGCTTCCCATATGGGAAGCGCGCTTCCCCCTCGCTTCCCCATTTTTTTCATTTTTTCGCTTCCCCCTCGCTTCCGGTTCGCTTCCTAGGTCGCTTCTGAGACAGTTCAAAATTTTCTTCTAAGTGGTCCCACACTTCCCCGCTTCCTAAATTTTTGAAAGTGCTTTGCTTTTCGCTCCTGCTTCCCGCTCCCGCTTCCTCGACTGGTAACTCAGGTATACCCCAAAAGACCTTGCAAGAGCATACTTTTTGCAAGAAAAAATTAGAACCATCAAACAAGGTGATTCAAGTATTCAAGATTACTATAGTGCACTAAAGAAGATGACCTCTCTTGAAGAATCCACCACCAAAGAAGATGAAGGCAAGAACGGTGACCTCAAGGAGACTCTTGGTCAAATATCTATGGCTCTTCAACAAAATTTTAAAGCTACTTCCTCTACATCGGGTGCGGCCATTGCGTCTACATCATCACCCGATACATATTCTTGGATCTTAGACTCCGGAGCATCTTTTCATATGACCCTCATGAAAATGCTTTAACCAATGTGTGTACCAATTCAAAAGGTTCATGCGTTTCTACGGCCGATGGGACTTTTTTAAAAATCACAAGTATTGAAACACTTAACTCTAAAAATTCTCAAAACCTTTTTGTTCCTAAAGTAAGAGTTTTTCCAAAACTAAATTTGAATCTTTTTTCGGTTTTTCAAATTGCCGACCATGGATGTGAAATATCCTTCTCATCTAATGGTTGCTTTGTGCAGGTTCTCTGGTCTGGGAAGCGGATTGGGCAAGGCCATAGAAAGGGGGATCTCTACTATATGGATCATCTAAACCTTCCTACAAACTCTTTTTGTACTTATGTCCAAGATAAAAGTATTGAAACTTGACATAAAATACTTGGACATCCAAGTTATTCAAAAATGTATCTTTTTCCATTTGGAAACAAATTTTGTAAGAAAAAAGACATTAATTGCAAAGATTACATTTTTTTGAAAATGAAGGCTATTCTATTTCCAACTAGAACTTTTATTTCTACAAGACCTTTTGAATTGGTGCACTCAGATGTTTGGGGTCCATATTTGGTTATGTCTAAAGGTGGTTATTCTTGTTATGTCACTTTCATCGATGACTTCACTAGATACGTTTGGATCTATTTTCTTAGTCATAAATCGGAAGTGTTTTCCTTCTTTAAAGAGTTTCATATGAAAATACAAAATCAATTTCAAAGTAATATATCCATTCTTAGATCCGATTCAGGTGAAGAATATTTGTCTACCGAATTTCAAAATTATTTAAAACAAAATGAAATTTGTCATAAAAAATCGTTTCCTAGAACTCCTCAACAAAATGGACTAGCGGGAAGAAAACATAGATATATTATCGACACCGCTAGAACATTGTTTATTTCTAAAAATGTTCCATTTTTTTTTTGGGCCGAAGCCGTCTTAAAACGTACTTAATTAATAGAATGCCTTCTTCTAAATTAAAGAATGCCTCTCCTTATGAAAAACTCTTCAATTTTCTCCTGAATTCAATCGCCTTCACATTTTTTGTTGTAAATGCTTTGTTCTCTTGTATAAGAGAGATAAGTTGTCACCAAAAGCAATTGAATGCATTTTTCTAGGTCATGGGAAAAATAAAAAAGGCTATAGGTGTTTTGATTTTAAAAATAACAAACTTTATGTTTAAAAAGATGTGACCTTCTTAGAAGATGAGAATGGATTTGAAAAACTCAATAAAGAAAATGAAATCGACTATATGTTTTTGTATGATCTTATAGAGGATATATGTGATGATTCTATGAATCATCTTGAAAGTATAAAGGATACTTGTGATGCATCCAATATTGATATACCACTATAAAATGGTGATATTAGTAATAAAAATATTAATGTTTACACCGGAAGAAATCAAGAAAGGCCTATTAGTGCTTTAGAGAAATTCTTTCAAATTACTGAATCTTTAGAAAACACCCCTGTTAGGCGATCTTCTAGAGAATCAATACCACCTAATCGGTTTGTAACCTGAGTCCCTAGAACCCAATTATCGGGCATGTTTAATAACTATACATTCATATTATGAACCCGCTCATTATAATCAAGCCAAAACTCTACCACATTGGGTTGAAGCAATGAAGATAGAATTAGATGCGTTAAAAAAGACTAATACTTGGGAAATAGTCAAATTCCCTGCACATAAAAAAACCTATTGGATGCCGATGGGTCTTTAAAGTTAAAACCAAAAGCGATGGATCCTTAGAAAGATATAAAACCAGATTAGTGGTTAAGGGATATTCACAAGAATATGAAATTGACTATGATGAAACATTCACCCCTGTAGCCCGAATGACTAGTGTCAGAACTTTAATAGCTGTCGCATCAACCAAAAAATGGCCTATATATCAACTCGATGTGAAAAATGCATTTCTAAATGGGAATCTAAATGAAGAAGTTTATATGGATCCACCACCCGGAGTTAATATTGGACAAAGTCAAACCTTGAACTTTTGAAAGCTTTATATGGTCTTAAACAAGCCCCCAAGGCTTGATATGATCGATTTAGTGATATCATGATTAAATTGGGATTTCATTCCTGTTATACTGACACTGCTCTCTTTGTTAAAAGTGCAGGTACTAGTATTGTTATCTTATTACTTTATGTTGATGACATGATTATCACAGGAAATGATCAAAATAGTATTGTTAATGTTAAAAATATGTTAAAAAATAACTTTGACATGTCTGATTTAGGCTTCCTTAGATATTTTCTTGGCATTGAAGTTGCATATTTTCTCCGAGGATATATTTTGTCACAAATGAAGCTTGCTGCAGATATATGTACTAAATCTGACATTTCAGATGATAAAAAGATAGAGACTCCAGAGGTAATTAATGCAAAATTAAGGTTGGAGGATGTAGTTCTTCTAGAAGATCCCACACCCTACAGACAACTCATTGGATCACATATCTGACTATCACCAGACCAGACATCGCTCATGCTGTTCACTCTGCTAGTCCATTTCAACATGCCCCTACAACTGTGCATATGAGTGTTGTTCTCCGGGTCATCCGCTACATCAAAAACACCATAACTAAAGGACTATTTCTATCCTCATCTTCTTCGTTAAATTTGCTTGCTTATACTGATGTAGATTGAAGATGTAACCCTAATGATAGAATCTCAACTACTGAATTTTGTGTCTTTTTAGGAGATTCCTTAATTGCTTGGAGATGCAAGAAGCAACAGAAAGTTTCACTATCCTCTACTAAAGCTTAATACCGGGCTATGACGACTACTAGAATGGAACTTGTGTGTCTTCGAAGCCTATGGGGGTTGACATTACTGGAGCTTCAAAGCTATGCTGTGACAACAAAAGTGTTATCTATATTGCTAGCAATCACACCTTTCATGAGCGCACCAAACATATAGAGATAGACTGTCATTATGTGCGTGATGAATACCTACGAGGAACAATTACTCTACCATACGTCACTTCAGAATATCAGTTGGCGGACTTTTTTACTAAAGCCCTTCCTGCTCCTCGCTTCATGTTTCTTCTTGGCAAACTTTCGGTCATCTCCCCGTAAAGTTTGAGGGGGGGGGGTTAAAATATATATCCATACATATGTATATATAATACCCGATAGGGGTATTTATGTCTTTTCACATAGTTATTTTAATAAACAACTATTTTATTGGATTAGGTTTTTCTTTCTTTTTCTTTTTTATTTTTATTCAACACATGCCATAAAGGGGCCCCACCATAGAGTCGTTGGTGGCTCCCAACGACACTATGGGAGTCCCATTTTTGGCCCTCCTTTTGGCTCCTCTTTTGAGGCTATTCCTTTTGTATAAATAGGGGCGAACCCCTTTGTATCTTTCAAGCTTGAGTGCTCTTTCTCTCAATAAAGAGATTTTATTTTTTAGTTTGTGCCTTTCTATAGTGGACTCGGCTATTGTCTCTTTTATATTTGTCCATTGTTGGACATTGTGAATGCTCTTAGCATTCTTTATTTTTTCGCATACTTCATTACAATAGGGTCTTTGGTAGCCCTCTTCCTCATATTTCTCTCTTTTAATTTCATATTGTACATACAAAAACCAATACATTCATCTTCTCTTGTTCAAGTCCATTCCTCCGTTTTGTATGCACCTATAATTCTAAATCATTGATAATCAATTATAAAATAATTAAACTTATACAAATTTATTTCAAAAATAAAATACAAAGTCCCAGACCAATGATAAAGTACTCAAATTTCTTTCACCGCCTTATGCACTATACATCAAACTTAGAATTCAAATTGCAAAATTTATCAATTCAGGATTTTCGTGCCCAAATGAACTCCACCAATCTGCTACATTCAAATAAAATAATAAAAATATTAAAAATGTTATAATTAACAAAAAAATAATAAAACATAAATAAAATATTAACAAATAACAACATAATTGCAAACTTACCAGGTCTTTTTAATTTTCTTGTTGTAACGATTGCCTCTCTACCAAACAACCCTTTTGCCTTTTTAAATGGATCAATTTGTGTTGTAATTTTCAACCAAACATTTGCATCAGAAACTAAATTTTCAACACAATCATAAAAGCCACTCATAACTTCTCCACCCGGGTTGAAGTTGTCAACATAATGAAAATGAGGATTTAAATAATAGGCAGCTGCATGCAAAAGCTTATGAAGTTGCAAGTTTCGTCGTCTATCAATGATGTCCCAAATAGGTTTATATTTTTTTCAACATTGTCAAGGTTTGAAGCAATTTCTTCCTTTGATCTATCTATTGCCTCGTACAAAAATCCCATAGCAGACTCATCCGCATCCACTAATCGCAACGCTTTCACGAGAGATAGTGTAACTTTAATTGCATATGATATGAGAACCCAAAACTTATGATTATTAAGAACAATATAAGAAATGTTCTTAGCATCAGATTTCTTATAGTAATTAGATGATCTAAAATTTGAAGACAAGAACATCGACTTCAACTATATTTCTTATAACATCCAATACTATGAAGCTTGAGATATGTTGTGGCAAAATGAGTGACGACTGGACATAGAAGTTCTTTCTTATTTGTGAACTTTCTCATCAAATTTAATATCCATGCATGACTATATATGTATCTTGTAAATTTTTTTGTCTTTTCCACTGTATCTTTAAAAATTGATATTTTTTCAATATCTTCTAACATGAGATCCAAGCCATGCGCCCGCGCATGGTGTCCAAAAACATGTTTTTTTTGTTATTAACATATTTTCAGTTATCACATAATTTGGTGCATTATCTATAATAAATTACACCACATTTCCTTCACCAACTTTTTTAACAAAATTTCAAACAACTTACACAAATTTGCAGCAATTTTTTCATGTCGCTGATGTCAACAGGCTTCAAAAATATTGTTCTAGATGAGATGTTCACAAAAAAATTAATTAAGTTTCTTCATTTTTCATCTGTCCAACCATTTGCTATAATGCTGCAACCAACTTTTGGCTATTCTTTTTTGAACTCTTTTAAAATTTTATGAGTACAATTTACTTCATCATTTAAAATTCACATTCTGATCTCGTGGTAAGAAGGTGGTTTGAACCCTCATCTATAATTTGCAATAGCTTCTGTAACGCCCCAAAATTTCGAACCTTATAATTTCCTTGAAATAGTTGGAAAATTCTTTTTCTTTACAGAGTTTATTTCTAAAATCAGCGGAAATGATTTCTTTTAAAAGAAAAATGACAGGTTTGACAACCTTGGGCACGTTAGCGAGAAAACAAAGATTTACCATGGACGATCTGCAATAATACTTAGGAAACCATTTCTTCTATTTAAAGAGAGTATCAAGTTTGTACAAAATTTGGGTTTCCTCAAGGAAAAACCGTATCAAAAACCAAAATGTCCAGGAGAAGAACTACGAGCAGAAACAGTGGATCCTTAAATCATCTCGCAGTAGCGCCATCGCCTGATGCACCTAATCGTCACCTGTACCCATGAAATGGGTTAGTTTTGCGAAAAACTAGCAGGAGAGTACAAAGACAGAAAGAACTAAATTAGGCATAGATAATTTATGCAGCAGGTAGTAACGAGCAAACTAAGCAGATAGACTGGAGGAATAAGCTAAGTACAACAAACTGAAAAGGGTGTGCATGCTCAATTTAGTTATTACTTGATAACCGGCCATGCGGGTACATACATGGCACGTGAGTCGAAACAGTCGAGTCCAAGCCGAGTGTTCATTATGTTAAGTATTTTAATATACCTCGGTTGTCTGACTGAATCCTATTCCTATGGAGACGACCGATGGTCGAGAGAGTAAGTCCTCAAGGCCTGATAGGGATGCATCCAACTTCTGCAGAAGTGTTAGGCTAACTTATGTAGCCCCTATCCCTCCCCCTAACCTCCGATGACTGGGGAAAAAACGGGTCTTTTGCCCTTTTAAAAAGCCATAAATGGTCTGTCCATCGGAGTTGGTACCCTTCGTCCTCTCTCTTGACGAAGCCAAGTTGAATTGAGCGCGACGGGGTTTCTTAGCCGTTGCCTCATTGTTCATGCTCTGGTCCATTAGACCGAAACGAGCATCTTGCCTATGAAGGCGATCCCATTTTTTTTATATGTGTTTTAACAACGTGCACTAAGCATCAATCGAGGTCATAAGACTCTCTCATCCAATCGTCGTAGTACTAACATGTCTCGCATGTTCAAGAAGTACACTTACGAGGAAAGGGATACATGTCCTTAATAGGAGCCTCGGGAGTGTGTTTCGCAAAGCTATAATGTTTTTTAAAAAGCTATTTTAAATTTCAAATCTTTCGAAACGACACACAACTTGCCAACATATGGCATGTGATTCTCTCGAATCTGACAACTGATGACGCAGAGTCTAGGTGCTATGCAAGTCACGACACTGGTTTTGGTAAATGGGCTTCACAAATGAACCCATCACCCATCAACTTGATCTTGCCTCAGATCGAGGGTTCTCCAAAAAATATTGGGTAAAAAGAGGAAAAGGTATTCCTTCTGAATACGCTGAGTCAAAGGCAAGGCAAAAACGAAAGACAATAATGCGAAAAGGAAGTGCCTGGGCGCGAAGCGCGACGGCAAACAGGAACTGCGAAAGCAAGGGACAAGGATCACAAAACCGCGTCCTTGAATTAAAAGACAGTAAGTAGTAAATACAAAAGCAAAAGCCTGGGCGCAAAGCGCGACGACAACAGAAACAGGAAGTGCGCAAGCAAAGGACAAGGACCGCGAAACCGCGTCCTTGAATTAAAAGACAGTAAGCAGTAAATACGAAAGTAAAAGCCTGGGCGCAAAGCGCGACGACAAACTGAAATAGGAAATGTGAAAGCAAAGGACAAGGATCGCGAAACCGCGTCCTTGATTTAAAAGTGTACTTATATACGTATAAGTATATAAATATATCATTAAGTCCTTTCGATCATTAATTATTTAAGCTTGATTTAATTATTTAAGTCCTTGTGCAACTTCTCCTACCTTGGGATATTGCGAGAATGAAGCCGTCTACGAACGTAGGTGATCGTCGGTTTAGTTCGCAGGGCGCGAACGGGCTCCGTTGCGTAAACTGCAAAAAATGTGATTTTAGAAGGCATAAACGAGCAAAGGTAGAGAGGAGACTCGGCTTCTCCAACCTCGAAAGGAAGGGGGGCTTCCCACCCCCTTCTGTTGGCCTGTCGGAAGGCAAAAAGAGAGAGAGACGGGGTCGCAGAGGCCAAATGCACACCTGCGGCCCTCAGAAGATTAGGGAGGGGCCAAATGGCCCCTGCCGAGCTTTGCTTGACAGGAAAAGGGGCAGGGGCCAGAGGCCCCTGTCGGGTCTCAAAAAAAAGAAAGGAATTTTTTAAAAGAAAATGGAGGGGCAAGAGCCTTCGGCTCCTGTCGGGTTTTTAAAAGAGAAAGGGGCAGGGGCCGATGGCCCCTGCCAATGGAACGAGTAGGGAGGAGGGAGCGCAGGGGCCAAAGGCCTTCTGCGGTTTAATAGGAGAGGAGGCAGGGGAGTGCAGGGGCCAAAGGCCCCTGCCGAGCCCTTGCTCGACAGAAAAAGAGACAGGGGCCTCTGGCCCCTGTCAGTTAAAAGAGGGGCAGGGGCCAAATGGCCCCTGCTTGGTTTCCGAGGGGTGAGGTAGGAGCCTTTGGCTCCTACCTCCTCTCTTAAGGAGAAGGGTAGGGGCCATCGGCCCCTACGTGGAAAGGGAAGGGCAGGGGCCATGGCCCCTGCCAGAATGTTAAAAAGGGCAGGGGGCTCCGCCCCCTGCCTGTTAAGAAGAGGAAAGCAAGGGGGGCGGAGCCCCCTTGTTTGTTGAAAAAGAGGAAGGCAAGGGGACGGAGCCCCTTGCCTGTCGAGAAAAGGAGGAGGAAGGCTCGGCAGGGGCCGCCGGCCACCTGCCGGCCTTCCGGCGAATCTACGGAAGAAAAGAGGGGGGGGGGGTGTTTACCTGGGCTGCCGAGGGGAATGAGGTCGCCGGGAAGGGAGCTCGCTGGGAGGGGAGTGAGGGATAGAGTCGGGGGATCGGGGGAGAGAGCAGAGAGTGAGGGGATAGACGAGAGATGAGAGAGAGAGTCGGGGGGGGGGGGTCGGGGGAGCTTCGTAAGCCCTCCCCTCTCCCCTCTCGTCTTTTAATAGGGAGGGGGCGCACACAGGGCCCGCCCCCTGTGTCGCCGGAGAAGCTTCCTGCCGTGGGCTGCCAGCCCCTCTGAAAAAGGAGTTTTCGAGGGGCTGGGCACGGGTTGGATCCGGGTCGGGTCTGGACCCGACCCGGGTCCGATCTCTTTTTAATTTTTTTTTTGTAAAACTGGTTTTTACAGCTTCTACCATTGGACCAAAATATGGACTATTGCAAAGATTAAATGATAGAGCATTAGAATAAAAAAATCTACCAATAGCACAATGTACGTTTTTTCGCTCATCCCTTTTGAAAGCAATGTTTATTGTAGTTTGTCGTGCTTCTTTGTTCACATAGAGATTCATGGGACCAACTGTGCTTGTTTTGCAACAGTACACGATCTATTTACTTCTTTGTTCACATTATTGCCTGTTGATGATTCAAAATAAACGCTCTTCTCAATTTTGAACTTGTTTTGTTCCTCATCTTGTTTTCTTTGCTTATGATTCCTTAGATGATTTTGAAAAAACCTTTTCATATTAGGTGAAATCGCTTCACACAAGCTTACACCATGTTTCGTGTTAGCTAAGTGATGTTTCAGCTTGTAGATACCTCATTTAGTCTCTTTATGACAGTAATTGCAAATTACATGTCCTATGATTTTGAGTTCTTTAGTGGGATTTGAAACTTTTGCTCCATGATTCCATCCTATATCTTTTCTCATTGTTTAACTGCAAAAATGTATATAAGAAAATATATATTAACTCATAAATTTATAAAAACTCAAAGAGTTAAAATAAATTAAGACAATGCTTTATATAATCCAATGAATTTATATTCATATTCAATAAGAATCAACATATAATGCACATGAATTCCAATTAAACATCCATCAGGAATTGCATGTTGAAACAAATTATATAACTGAGAAATGATTATATAATTTAGAAACTAATTATGTAACTTGGGAACGAATTATATAGCTGTGAAAAAAACTACGAAACACACAAATTTACACAGAAACAAACAGGATTGACAACAAAATATAACATCCTAACGTGTATGTATATATGTTTTCCACACAAATACACACAAATTTATATAATTAATTAAATATATAACATATATATAACTGAGAAACTGATTATATAGATGTCAAAAACTACAAAGCATAAAAGGATTGATAGTAAAATATAACGTCTTAACATGTATGTATATCTGTTTTTCACACAAATACATATATATTTATATAATTAATTAAATATATAACATATATATAACTGAGAAACTAATTATATGACTTAGAAACATATTATAAGCATAATAGGATTGACAGAAAAAAACAGATTATATAATATATATGTAATATACACCTATCCAAACACAGAATATATATGTGTAAAAACCCCAAATAAAAAAAAAATCGGTTTGGACCCGGGCCGGGTCGGGTCCGGACCCGACCCGGGCCCCCTTTTATTTTAGGGTTTTCAAAAAACCCGAGCAGTCGGGCGCCGCAACCCCCCTTCTCCCCCTTCGTTTCTGGGCTGAATAGGGAAACCCATCGAGGGTTTCCCCATTCGGGTGCCCCCTGCGCCTTTAAGAGAGAGGATGGAGGGCGAGGGGGGGGTCACGCCTCCCTCTTCTCTTCTCCTCCCTCTCGCAGCCCTCGCCCCCCCTCCACGCCACACTCCTCCCTGCTGCGCACGTCGCCGACGCCGGCCACCGCCTCCCAGGTTAGTACTCCCTCTTCTCCTCCTCACCCCCCTCCCTGTCACCTCGCCGGGAGGCCGGCAGGCGGCTCACAGCCGCTGCCGCGGCCTCCCACCGCCTCCCTGTGCCATCAGGGCCCCGACATGTGGCCTACGCAGCCCCTGTCGTCCCCTTTCTCTCGCTGGGGGTGCGTCGGAGTGCCGACAGGGGACCAATGGCCCCTGCGGCACTCCCTCACCTCTGTGGGTGACATGGAAACTGACGGGAGGTCGGTTTCCCTCCCTGTCACCCCCACTGCGGTCTCTCTTTCGGCAGGGGTCAGTTCCCCTGCCACCTCTCGACCACCTATAGGCGGGGGCAATGCCCCTGCCGCTTCTTGTTTTTTTCGGCAGGCGGGGCTCGCCCCGCTGCCTCTTGTGTTCTGGCGCGCAGGGGTAGTGCCCCTGCCGCCTTCCTGTCTCGGCTGGCAGGGGCAATGCCCCTGTCGCCCTTTGTTTTGATGGGCTGGCAGGGGCTCACCCCCTGCCGCCCCCTGGCTTCTGGGAGGGCAGGGAATACCCCCTGCCACTCTTCTTTTGCTGGCAGGGGCTGAGCCCCTGCCACATAATTGTTACTGGCAGGGGCTGAGCCCCTGCCACTTTCATTTTGCCGGCAGGGGCTCAGCCCCTGCCACTTAATCGGTTCTGGCAGGGGCTCAGCCCCTGCCACTTTCATTTTCGCAGGCAGGGGCTCAGCCCCTGCCACCTAATCAGTTCTGGCACGGGCTGAGCCCCTGCCACTTTCATTGGGGCTCAGCCCCTGCCACCTAATCGGTTCTGGCAGGGGCTCAGCCCCTGCCACTTGATTGTTCTTGGCAGGGGCTGACCCCCCTGCCGCCTCGGTATTATTTTCGACAGAGGGCTCAGCCCTGTCACCCCGCGGCTGTCTGCAAGCAAGGGCTCGCCCCTTGTCATTTTTCTGATTTCGGCCAGCAGGGGCACACCCCTGCTGCCTCTCTCTTTTCATGTAGGCAGGCTTGTTCCTTCTATTTTTTTTCGCATGATAATTAACGTAGCACTGTTGCAGACCTCGCATCGGACCCCTCGCTCTGGCTCCGCGGCCCGAGCCTCGTATCATCTACACGCGTAGACGCACGCAGCTGCACGACATCCCGAGGTAGGGGAAAGTCGCACAAATAGTATGTATGAACAAAATAAAATAAGACTTCTGAGATAGAATAGTTATTTTGCATACTTGCGTATCTGAAGAAATATTGACTGGTCAAAGTTTACTCTTTGTGATTCTTTTGAAATTGCATAATGTAAATTCTTTGGGTAGACTCATCAAGTAGTTTAATTGGCATGCCTGTTTACGTGTAAGATTACTTAACTGATAATTGTCTATTTTGCATGCTTATTCCTTTGAAACTGCATACGTAAGGTAGACTTTGTGAATAGACTCAGAATGCACTGCAATTGCTATTGTAATCGAACCTTAAGGCAGGTACGGTATGAATTTTATGTAAGATCATGGAGTGTATTGAAGTGTGAAATTTACACTTTATTGATTTTAAATGTGATAATATCGGCCTCCACAGGCCAATTGCTCAGAAAAGCAAAACATGTCATGTAGGAACCAAAGAAATCATAAAACATTATCGTAGTTGTACCTCTAGGAAGGTATGATCGTACTTTTGGACAAGTACGTCCCATGTGGGTTACGATGGTGGGTTGATGAGGTTGTAGCAACCTCGATGAGTGCAATTAGCACATTGTTGAGATCACATAAATAGTGACCATTTCGCCTTCACAGGCAAGATGCTCGAGTGGGTCTAATGGACCAGAGCATGTAGGATGGGGCGGCGGTTAAGAAACCCCCGTCGTACCCATCCGATCTTCACGGTTCATCAAGGGAGAGGATGGATGGTACAAAGACTCCGATGGACAGGTTGTTAACAACCACCCCACGACCAAAAAACTCGGTTTTCCCCAGTCATCGGAGTTAGGGGAATTGGGATTACCATAAAGTATCCTAAGTGGTAATTCCCAGGCACTTCTGCAGAAGTTGGATGCATCCATGGGCCACGAATGCCTTTGGGGATTTACTCTCTTGGTCACTGACCGTCCCCTTAGGAGCGGACTCAGTCAGCCATCCGGGTTAATGAAAACACCTGACATAATAAACCCCCGGATCGGTCTCGGCTGTTTCTACGTTTCGCGTCTGTGCGTACCTACAGACCAGTTAATATCAGAACTTAAAGAATATATTCATGAATAGTTGTAGATGACTGAGACTTACACTACGTCAACTAACAACTGTTTGCACTTATTACATCTGTTAGAATAGACTACAGTTGCTTTAATTGCTTAAATATCATAACTGCTTATCTCATGAATGTCCTGTTTTATTTTCATTCTACTTATCTGTTCGTGCACCTACTAGTTTGTTATGAAACTGACCCATTTCATGGGCAGGAGAGGAGTAGGTCGTCACTGGCAGCCGATGGCGTGGTGCAACATGGATCAAGATTTATCTTCTTTCTGCTGACGGCTTGGCTCTGGGACTTTTTGGAGTTTTTCTTAGATTTATTGAACTTTGGAATAAAATGCTCATTTTGTAATAAACTGCAGATTTTAATCGATTGCCTTATTTCTTAAATTCCTTTAAGATGTTGTACATGTGAATGATGGTTTTTCAGCTAACGTACTCAGGATTGTTGACTTGTGTTCCTTTCTAAATGTCTTCCGCTGTTGTTTTTAAATATTAAACTTTAAATCTTTGAAAGGTTTTTCGATAAGGTTTTCGAAATCACAAGTCGAAATTTTGGGGCGTTACAATGTATAGAAAAACAAAAACTGAAAATGAAAAAAAGAAAAATAGAAAAAAAGAAGGAAAGAAAAAGAGGAATAAAGAAAAAAAATGCATACCTTGGGTTAATTCTTCTTCTTCTTCGGCCTTCCTTTTGACAGCGAGAGACAAGAGCTGGAAGAGATGAGAGATCTGGGAGAGCGAGAGACCAGGGACACGAGAGGGCAGGGAGAGACGAAAGAGCGAAAGTGCAAGGAGAGACGAGAGAGTGAGAGAAAAGGGAGAGACTAGAGCAGGGAGAGACGAGAGATTTGGGAGAGTGAGAGACCAGGGGGACGAGAGAGCAAGGAGAAGTGTTGTGAAAGGCGTTGAGGCGTAGCGAGGCGCTCCACCAAAAACTGAGGCGAGGGGTAAAGCGTAAGCCTCATTTTTTTTTGAAAACTTAAAAAAAATTATAAAAAAATATCTAAAAATACAAATAAATAAAGAAATGCTTTATTGATTAAATAACAATCAATAAGAAATAGAAAATCTCAAATAAGTACTAAAAAATATGAGATTAACATATAAAAGTAACTAAAAACTGATTACATAACTGGAAAATATATGAGATTAACAAAAAAAAGTTAAAATATACTAATAAACTGATTACATAACTGAAATAACTGAAAAATATATGAGATTAACCTACAAAAGTTAAAATATATGTGATTATTCTAAAGAATATGAGATTAACATATAAAAGTGACTAAAAAAATGATTACATAACTGGAAAGATTAACCAACAAAAGATAAAATATACTAAGAAACCGATTACATAACTGAAATAACTGGAAAATATATGAGATTAACCAACAAAAGTTAAAATATATGAGATTATTCTAAAAAATATGAGATTAACATATAAAAGTAACTAAAAAACTGATTACATAACTGAAAAATATATGAGATTAACCAAAAAAAGTTAAAATATACTAAGAAACTGATTACATAATTGAAATAACTGGAAAATATATGAGATTATTCTAAAAAATATGAGATTAACATATAAAGTAACTAAAAACTGATTACATAACTGGAAAATATATGAGATTAACCAACAAAAGTTAAAATATAATAAGAAGCTGATTACGTAACTGAAATAACTAGAAAATATATGAGATTAACCTATAAAAGTTAAAATATATGAGATTATTCTAAAAAATATGAGATTAACATATAAAAGTAACTAAAAAACTGATTACATAACTGAAAATATATGAGATTAACCAACAAAAGGCAAAATATATTAAGAAACTAATTACATAACTGAAAAATATATGAGATTAACCAACAAAAGTAAAAATATACTAAAAAACTGATTACATAACTGAAATACTGGAAAATATATGAGATTAACCTACAAAACTCTTATTGATTATGTCTCATAAGTCTTGTTGTAAAAAAAAATTTGTTTTTTTTTGCGCCTTGAGGCACAGAGGGCCGCGCCTCAAGGCGAGGCGCACCTTTTGCGCCTCAAGGCACGTTTTTGATAACATTGGTAGGGAGAGACGAGAGAGCGAGAGAAAAGGGAGAGACGAGAGTGAGAGAAAAGGAGGCCCTCGACCTTAATTAGGGTCGGGGCCTGATAATTAGCCCCAAATTTTGGTCAAATGAGGGATTTGACCCCCATATGACCCATTAATTAAAGGGTGAGGTACGCCACGCCCTGAGGCGTATGCCTGAAAGCGTATGAGCCATATGCCTCAAGCCCCATGCGCTTTTTTATTGCACCGCAAGACACAAAGGCCCTCGCCTTGAGGCGAGGTGCGCTTTTTGCACCTTGAGGCACGTTTTAAACAACACTCTTTGAGACTTAATATATGATTTGTTGACCCAGCTGCAGTTTGAAGAGACAAGTTCTTGCAATGTACTGATTCCCTCGCCCCCCTCCCCCACTGCTTCCCCTGACCCAAAAATCAGTCCCACCTTTTTTCTTTCAATAAGAAACCTTGATTTTTGTACTACTGTCAACCCAAAACGATGGAGACTTGATGTTCAAGTTTTTTCTGGGCACATATCACTTCTTGTATAATGGCATGAAGAAACTTTGGCATATATTGTGCACTCACACATGCATGCATGGGTTGTTCTGTTCACTTTTTGTGTGACCCCTTAGTATCTATTTATCAAGCATATCAAGCTTCCCCCATCCCTTGCCTAAAGTAACTCTTTTAACATGTATGGTCCTGTTAGCTCATTCCAGCATTACAATAGAATTGCAATTTATTGGAACCTTCACTTGAGGGAAGACTTTTTGGATCTGGGGTTATTGATTGCTTTAACCTCCTTTCCAGTCTTTATATGAGTCACAAATGTTGATTTGCACCCGTATCCCTCACATATTGTTCTGAACCACCCATTCTTAGCCATCTCTTGCACTTCCTTGATGCTCATGTAAAAAAGGTGGTCCAATTATGACTTTTCCTGTTGTTGGAATATGGAGTCTAGGACCAACCTTGATGTTAATTATTTTTCATGGTTGGCCCCTATCAAATGTTTTGGGATGGAGAAATGGGAAAATATATTAGTTAAAAGAGGTCGGGGTAGGCCTAGGAAGACATGGATGGAGGTGATAGGAAAGGATATGAATGCTTTGAACCTCACCGAGGACATGGCATTGGATAAAAATGATTGGAGGAGAAGGATTCATGTGGAAGACCCAGAATGATTTTCTTTTTTGGTTCATATCGCCGACCCCAATTGTTTTGGGATGAAGGCGTAGTTGTTGTTGTTGTTGTCCCCTATCAAATATAGAAAACTACTGACCTGCAAAAGCCTGCGCATGGTTTCACATTGCTAGTATTTGTTCCATTCATCAGTTGCATGAGTTATATTGCCCCCTTTTCCTCTACGATCCTTTCTTTTGATTCCTGTTCAATTATGTTTGAGTTCTTACACTACAAGGATGAGGGTCAATAGTGGTGATTTTTTCTCGCAGTTATTGCCCAAAATGTCGCCGCTATAGGCCAATAACGGCGACTTAAAGTCGCTGCCTAGAAATGGCCTTTGTTGGCCAATAGCAATGATTTTTTTGTCTTCATCTGTCACATGGGTGCGGGTGCAGCACTTTCAAAAAACATGGGTGCGGGGGTGCGGCAATATATATATATATATATATATATATATATATATATATATATATATATATATATATATATATATATATATATATGTTGACGACCTGAAAGCAAATGCAGAAACCGAGGCAGAGAGAGAGAGAGAGAGAGAGAGAGAGAGAGAGAGAGAGAGAGAGAGAGAGAGAGAGAGAGAGAGAGACGGCTGTAGGAAACAATAGAACTCGTTATTTGATTAGGGCTCCTCTCTATGTTAAATAGAGAGAGAGGCCAAAGAAGTGAAATTACACGTAAGTCCCTCATTAGAATAAAAATTCAAATAGCCTCTAGTTTAGGAAAACTTAACCATAAAACCTCTTAATCTCAACACTCCCCCTCAAGCTGGAGCATAGATATCGATCATGCTCAGCTTGTCACAACAATAGGAGAAACTAGGCCTCGCAAGGGCCTTGGTAAAGACATCAGCAACTTGATCTTCGGAAGATACATGATCTGTGCAAATATAACCAACCTGAATCAAGTCACGTACATAGTGACCGTCAACTTCAATATGTTTAGTCCTTTCATGAAAAACTGGGTTGTTGGCAATATATGTAGCAACCCTATTGTCACACACCATCACTATAGGTAGGGATACGTTCACCTGAAGTTCGGTCAAAACTGATTTTACCCACATGATCTCAGCTGCGGTCTGAGCCATAGCTCAGTATTCTGATTCGGCACTCGACCTGGCTACAACAGTTTGTTTCTTACTTCTCCAGGTAACAAGATTTCCTCCCACAAAAACACAGAATCAAGTTGTTGACTTTCTATCTTCGATAGACCCCGCATAATCTGCGTCAGTGTAAGCAATAACGTCCAAGGAAGGATTTTGTTTAAATAACAGTCCTTTACCAGGAGATGACTTTAAGTACCTGAGAACCATCATAACTGCATCCCAGTGAGCTTTGGTAGGTTTATCCATGAATTGACTAATTTTACTCACGGCTAATGAAATGTCCGGTCTAGTAACGGTCACATATAACAACTTACCCACCAAGGATCTAAAACTGGTACTATCCACATATTCAAATTTCTCATCGAACATATGAGTTTTGGGATCCATAGGAATGTTAGCTGGCTTCGCTCCTAGCATTCCAGTCTCTTTTAATAAGTCCATCACATACTTTCTTTGTGACAAAACTAAGCCCTCTTTGTTTCTTGCAGCCTCAATACCCAAAAAATATCGAAGGGAACCAAGATCTTTAGTAACAAAATATTCCTGAAGATGATCCTTTGTTGCGAAAATATCTTGGGCACTGCTTCCTGTTAATATGATGTCATCGACATATACCACCATAATCACAATTCCAGAACTAGTTTTCTTGATAAACAAGGAGTGGTCTGAGGCTGACCTAACAAATCCAAAATTCGACATTACCTCAAATAATTTTTGAAACCATGCCCGAGGACTCTGCTTCAAGCCATAAATAGCCTTATTCAACTTGCACACTTTCTGACACTCCCCCTGAACCTCAAAGCCTGGGGGTTGTTGCATATAGACTGTTTCATGTAAATCTCCATACAAAAAGGCATTCTTGACATCCAACTGAGACAAGGGCCATCCATAGTGCACTGCAACAGAGAGAATGAGACGAATAGTGCCAAGACGAGCGACTGGGGAAAAAGTTTCAAAAAAGTCAACACCATAAGTCTGAGTATAGCCTTTTACAACCAACCGGGCTTTGTACCGTTCAATTGACCCATCCGAGTTATATTTAATGGTATATACCCATTTGCAGCCAACAATATCTGCATCAGTTGGAGGATCAACCAAGTCCCAAGTGCCCCTAGAGCATAGGGTATCCATCTCATCCTGCATAGCCTGCATCCATTTGGGGTCGAAGAGAGCCTGACTGTGATGAAGCGGAACAGAGGAGGCATACAAAGCCGAGATAAAATTCTTCATAGATGCCCCAAGATTAACTTCAGAAACAAACTGAGAAATGGGATGAAGGGTGCACTGTCTTTTCCCTTTTCGCAGAGCAATAGGAAGATCCTCATCAAGAGCAGAAGCTTCAGTAAGCTCAGAGATACTTACCTCAGGAGAAGGAGATAATGGGGGCATGGAGGTAGGTGGTAACCTGTGAGTATACACTATAGGAGGGTTTCTGTATCGAGACTCCCCAGAGGATGGAGCCACAAGCTATGGAGTGAACGACTTTAAAAGAAAAGGAGGAATTGGCAGAGGAAAGACATCACCCTGACTCTCTTGTAACCTTGGAGTAGTACTCGTGAAATATGGGTAGACTCAAAGAAGGAAACATCCGCATTGACATACTCTTTATGGGATATAGGGTCATAGCAACGATATCCTTTTTGATTCTTAGGATACCCAAGGAAAACACATTTAATAGACTGTGAAGCAAGTTTATCTCGTTCAGGACCCAGCTTATGTACAAAGCACACACATCCAAAAACTTTAGGGGGGATAGGAAAAAGAGGAGCCTCAGGACGGAGAATTTGGATTGGGATCTGTTCTTCTACAGAACTTGAAGGCATGCGGTTTATAAGAAAACCAGCAGTCAAAACTGCATCTCCCCAGTATGACGCAGGCATATTGGATTGAATCATTAGGCATCGAGCGACATTTAGAATTTGTCTATGTTTTCTCTCAGCCACACCATTTTGTTGGGATGTATGAGGACATGTAAATTGAGGTTGAATCCCTTTATCAGAATAGAATTAAAGCAAGTCTTTGGATTTGAACTCAAGAGCATTATCAGTGCGAACAATTATAACACATACGTCAAATTGAGTTTTTATTTCAACAATCAAAGATTTAAGAATGACAGGGCCTTGAGACCGATCTTTTAACAAGAACACCCACGATAACCTTGAGAAGTCATCAACAATGACCAAATAATAACGACACTGAGACCTACTAGGAATCCTACTCGGACCCTATACATCGACATGAAGGAGGTCAAACAATCTTTGACTCGATGGACTTTGACTAGAGGGAAAAGAGCTTCGGCAATGTTTTCCCAATTGGCATGTTTCGCATGGGAAAGAAACTGAGGGAGGTATATGAGGAATGACTCGACGAAGTTTTGGCATTGGAAGATGACCCAGACGATGATGCCACAATAAAGGACTCGAGGAAGACGTAACAGCAGAATAGACAGACCCCACTGGTTGATGTAGATAATACACACCACCTTCCTCATAGCCGCCACCGATACTCTTCCCTGTAAGCAAGTCCTGAAAAGTGCAACCCATAGGATAAAAAATTACCCTACAATTCAGTTCTTTTGTCATTCGACTGACAGATAATAGATTCTGTGGAAAAGAGGGAGCATGAAGAACATTTGACAATTGAAGGGTAGGGGAAATAGACATGTTTCCCTGCCCTACAATTGGGGAAGAACTGCCATCAGCAAGAACTACCCTTTTTTGATCTAAGACAGGATTTAAATTTAAAAAGTTACACGAATTCCCACACAAGTGACTGAATGCTCCTGAATCAATGATCCACCTACCACCTTGGCCAAGAAGGCCATCTCTTGCCGAGCCTGCAACCTCTGCACCAGGAGGCTTCGAAGCGGATGAACATAAGGCAAGTAGCTCATCATATTCAACCCTGCTAAGAGTTACAGAGTCATTGGAATAATTTTCACCTGGTTTAGCCCCTTGAGCCATAAGATAAAATGATGGGCTTGATTAAAAAAAAGGTACAACCACACGCGCACCCAGTTTGCTGAAAATCCAAATCTGATTCACAACCAGCTATACAACTGGCTATATCTAGTTTTAATTTCACAGATAAACCCTGAGATTCATGACCACCGACTGTAATACGACGACTATTCAAACCCAATATATCACATCCACCTTAACAATGAACTGCTATAGGCAGCATATCACACCACCACCAGAGATAGCACTAAAGACCTGCTCCACACTCCGCAGATCAACGACAGCTGATGGCCTTCACCGAAATACCTTGAAGCTTCAGCACAACTTTCTTCCAGACTTGAGGTCAAACCTAATTCCAGATCAACGTCTGAAAAAAACTTTCAGCAATCCAGATCTCCACCTGATCTGGTTCCACGATCATTAGATTTTTCACTCCACCTTCACGCGACTTCAACCTTCACGCTATCTCCTGGTTGGGTCTTTAAACAGTTTCCAGATCTGGCAGCAGACAACTTCAACTACAACAGAAGGAATATCAGATCTGAATATGATCTGATTTTGAGAAATCTGACTTCGATAGAGAATATCAGATCTGAAGGAATATGCAGGACCACGACTTATATAAGAATCCCTATAGTTTTTTTTCTTCGACAACCAAAACATTAAAGGAATGGCGATATAAGCAGATTAACATCTGTTTTCACAGCACTCCTGCTACTGCCAAAAAAAAATATCACGACACAGCCTGCTGCTTCCACAAACAGAAATTGTTATTAACATTCTGTTTTCACAGCACTAATGCTACGACCAAAAAAAAATCACGACCCAGCAGGAATCACGCCTGCTGATATTCATGTTCTGAAAGTGAACAACCAAATAATATCCGAGAAGAACTCGGCACCCAGATTCACAACCAATGATAGCATGTTATTTCTGGAAAAAAAAATTTCAGGACTCAGCAGGGAACTCAGCAACCATATTCACGACCCACGATGACAGGCGCACGCAGAAGCATAGAATCACGACATCCAAAAACTTTCGGTTGTTTTTTTTTTCAGCAACAAACAAAAACTTTTCATATCCAGATCTTAATGACACACACTCATCGTGTCAAAGATCTATCATCAGAGAAAAAAAAAGGAGCGACACACCTGTTTCCACCTCTTTCAGTTTTATTTGATTTTTTTTTGTTGTGTAGATCGATCACGCTCCCGAGATCTACCGCTCTAATACCATGTTGACGACCTGAAAGCAAATGCAGAAACCGAGAGAGAGAGAGAGAGAGAGAGAGAGAGAGAGAGAGAGAGAGAGAGAGAGAGACGGCTGTAGGAAACAATAGAACTCGTTATTTGATTAGGGCTCCTCTCTATGTTAAATAGAGAGAGAGGCCAAAGAAGTGAAATTACACGTAAGTCCCTCATTAGAATAAAAATTCAAATAGCCTCTAGTTTAGGAAAACTTAACCATAAAACCTCTTAATCTCAACAATATATATTATATATATATATAATTCGACTGGTTATTTCTTGGGAACACCCCTCAGAAAAAATAAGTGACGGAACACAAGTCACATTTACATTCGAAAAACAACTCGCATCTCAAAATTTTCAGCTCATTAAACTCAGGGTGGTGCTGCAGTGACAGAACAAACACTCCACAACAACATATGGCCGGCTATAGGGTCGAATGAGATAGGTCCCACTATCCTAAACGAGGTCCTCCAGTTTGAACACAGGAAGGTTATCGCCTAGCTTGCTTATCAAAGAAAAAACATAACTTGTCATTAAGAGGTTAATCATTTATAGATTACAAGAAACCTATGTTTTACAGAATAATTAACTTTATAATGTTTTAATAACGGCTCACGCTTTCATTGACAACTTTACAGAATATCAGAAACCTATTCATAATGGCCATTTTCTGGCACACATATAGGGCCCAATGTTCACATAACAGTTCCAAAAAACAGCAGAAACCAACAAGAAGATAACCTGGGTACAAGTGCCTTTGCGGGTGTAGGTTTGCAAGTAAGGGTATAGTGATTGAGAGTGAGAGAAGAGAGACTAAGAGTGATGGAGAGCTCGTGAGACTGAGAGAGCGAGTGAGAGTGGGAGAGAGAGACATACCTGATAAGTGAGGAGGAGCGGCCGGAAGGAGTTGGAGAATGTTGGCGTCGGCGAAGTCATCGGAGGCGATGTCGACGTTGGCGTCGACGAAGTCATCGGAGGCGATGTCGGCGTTGGCTTCAGGAGGGAGGCTGGGGAGGAGGATTAGGGCAAAAGAATTTTGCCTTAATCCTCCTCTTCTCAAGCAATAAAACATTTTTTTTTCAGTCTTAAATTTGGACAAAAATGACCTTGGCTGCGTTGACTACACCCAGGGTCCGTTGACTGCACCGGGTGCCGCACTCGCGTTGCATCGCGTTGACGCGGGTGCGGCACCTGTTTGGCCGAATCCCTGTGACTTAGGTCTTCATTAAAGGGTGAACCATTAAAGGCGGCCCAAAAGTCGGCCATATATCCAATATCGACGACTTTTTATCGCCGCTATAGGCAATAGCAGTGACTTTTGGTTGCTGCTATTGGTTCACCCTTTAATGGAGAAAAAAAAATCGCCTCTATTGGCCAACAAAGGCCATTTCTTGGCGTCAACTTTAAGTCGCCGTTATTGGCCTATAGCGGTGAAAGAAAATATATATCAGTCCTGGACATTCACATATATAATATATATCAGCATGTGAAATGCCTAATGGAATAAGTCCAGGTCTAATCCGACGTGGTAGGGGTCTGCCTAACCCCAGCTTGCCAATAAAAATAATAGTGCAATGGCACCCCCTCTACAGTTCATCAATGTCCACAACAATAAATTAGTTCAATAAGTGAAAACTATAAAGAAACAAGGGAAATGAAAAAGAAAAATAATAAAATCCTTCTTGCCTAGAATCCAATTTAGAAACTCTTAACAAGCATGGGTACGAATTCTGAGGCTGAATTACTTAAAAGGTTTTGAACTCAATATAATATAGCAAATACAATTTCCATAGACAAGCCCGGTCAACAATCACCTTTCTCAAATGTTTGATCAACTTTCATTCTCTTATGTATGCCTATGAAAGCTTAATATAAGAAAGGATGGGGTTGTGTGGCACTAAGCTACATGCAAGAAGTAGCTGTCACATAATATGACAATACACGAATGCTACATCAATGAAAGTCTAAATGAGACTTGATGCAAGCTGCAATTCCTCAACAAAGTCCCTAAAATACATAAAGTAGTATAACTTGCCTGTATACAAGTGATTAGCATCAAGAAGAATTCTTGTTTTCCATAAGAAGCATTGAAATTGAGATTTACAGAGAGGTGTGCAAATGAACAGGAAGGTTAAAGGTTTTTTTGTTTATGAGTCGCTCGACAAATATAACAGGAAGACTTTGTAAAAAGAGCCTACATGCTTGATATGAATGCAATAGGAGTTCTAGCTTCCATAGAAAATATGAATGCAATAAAAAAATCAACTCATCACAACCGTCGTTCAATTCATTGCAATCAGAAAAGAAAATACATTCATGGGAATTATTAAGAGAAGAATATTGCAAATTGGGAAGTCCGCTGCACTTAAAAATATTTTTGATTCAGTCTAACATTAGAAGTAAATTTTGATTATAAACCACTGGAAAAGGATTCAAAGTAAATGACAAAACAATAAAGGAAACAAACATTTGAGAAGCATGTGTCTGACATAAGGATAGAATAGCACTAGAATCATGAACCCTAGAAGCAAATTTTGCCACTAAAAAAATATGAGATGCTTCAAACTATACTTTGAATAACAGTCCAGAAAAGTCCAAAAAAACCAAAGCATGGGCAATAATCAATGGTTACATCCACAGAATTAATCATGAGACAACACTTACCCCAAACATATAAGTGGAAGATAGGACCCAAATCCTCAACATCTGTTTTATGCCTAACAACAGTACGATGAAGGGTGAATGCTATTGTTGTGGTCCATAGAAACGATTCAACACAAAAGAAATGTGTGTTGTATCCCTGTGCATAACAGAAAAATCCTTTTGATGGATCCCTACAGCATAATAAGTAACACAAACATGAGTAAGCCAAATTGCTCTTGTCAGAAACAATGTGAAACAAAATCATTGGTACCAATATTTGTGTCCTGCCGGCAGCTATTTTTTGTCCAACAACATTTGCATAGAACAGACCAGAAATAGCAGGCACAAAGACATCACTATGATTACAGTTGTAGAAGACAAACATATAAGAAAGGTAAGAAAGTGACCCCAAAATCTATTTGACAGTAGAAAATAATAAAGTCTATCACAAGCTCCAATAGGTAGATCAAGATAATTGGAACAACCATGAAGATTTAATCATATGGTCAAGCAAAGAATTGGCAAGAGTTTAATGCTGAGGAATTGTAATATCTATCAAGCAAACATATTGCAAAGCTAAATTCAATATTCTAATAGTAAGTAAAAAAATACAAAAAATACCACACCGATAAAAAAATTGATTCTTTATGATTAGAGTGTATATTTTTCAGTTACCTTTGGTGCATTTCCACTGAATGTCACATATTATGTAACAAATCTTTGAGTTCAACTCCACATATCTGTAATATCTCAAGACAAGCTTAAGAGCATTATCAAATGCATAAATTTGAGTCACATCAGCTATTCTAGAAAATATAAAAAGAAATTAGATTTTTTTTTCCAAAAATCATAATAGTCTAACCTCTGATCAAGAATTATCCCTAATAGGTAACGAGCTAAGCTAAACCAACAAAAAAAGTTGAATAAATAGAACCAACCTAGTAAGTAGAATCAGTATCACCAAACAAAGAGCTAAGAACAAATGAACCAACTCAACAATAAAACCACTACAAGAAATATACGAAGCAGGGGGAAAGAATAAACAAAATACTTATCACAAACCATCAACATTCCACTAAGCTCACAAGATAAATCAAGGCAAGCTCATACTTAATCACAACACAAAAAACCCCCTAAAAACATAACAAAGGATTCAAAATCATAGCACTAACAAACCAAGAAGCATATAGAGGGTGACCAAGCCAGCCAGATAGGAGGCAGTCGCTTTCACAAAGATATTACATACAGAAAGAACCCCTTCCACCAACCGACAATGGGAAACAGACACCACACACAGACTATATCCATCCCTGCAGCAGTATGTTAAACATGCCTTAGTTTTTTCAATAAGCAAAAGTATCAAGAAGGAAGAATAATAAACAATATGCATACGAGATACATTAATTAGATGGGATTTGGGATTTCCAGTAGGGGACCTCATGCATTAGTTAGATGGAAATGGGAGTGCTATGCAGAGGGATTTCCAATAGGGGACCTCATACATATGGGTTGTAAAGGAAAAGGGGATCTATGGTTGAGAAAGTGTGCATATGCAGAGAAATCCACACGCTCGCAGAGGGCAGAGAGAGGGTCACTGGAGGTTCGTTGATCGTCGAAGGTCCAGTAGAGAGAGAGAGAGAGAGAGAGAGAGAGAGAGAGAGAGAGAGAGAGAGAGAGAGAGAGAGAGAGCCCAATGGGGCCCTAATTATAGACTCTATAACGGCGACTTTGCATGTTGTTATTGCCGTTATATAGTAACTATATAACGACGACATGCAAAATCACCGTTATAGAGTAATTATATAACGACGACATACAAAGTCGCCGTTATATAGTAAGCCTATTAACGAAGACATTCAATGGCCATTAAATATTGTCGTGAAAGTGTTTTAACGACAATATTTAATGGACATTAAATATCGCCATTATAGACTCAGCAATAACGGCGATATTTAGAGTCGCCGTTATAGACTGCGTCTATCACGACGATATTTAAAGTCATCGTTATAGACTGCATCTATCACAGCGATATTTAAAATCAGTGTTATAGAATGCATCTATAACAACGACTTTTGTGGCACCGTTATTGCCTGGTTTTTAATGGCGACTTTGTTTGTCGCCGTTAAAAATACTGTAGTGTTAGATTTCCCATGAAGATTCCTTGCATTCTATTTTAATGATTTATCTGGCCATAGTGGCTTCTCGTTGAGTGATGGCTCATAAAGAAATATCTCTGTCCTTGAGCTGACCACGGTTTCTCTGTTTGACTTTTGGATAAGATTATCAGTCTTGGTCACATTCAGAGATTTTCTCGATGAGCCAACTCTATTGATATTATGTGCATCTTCAGTTGATGTTATTTGAATAAAATATTTCCTTTTCTTGCTTTACAAAAGCTATATGTTCCTTTTCCTTTTCATAGTAAGAGTGCATACTTTAATCTTTTGATTCCTTGATAGTTAATACCATGGTTGCCAATTGAGGAAGCGGGAGCAGAAAGCGATACGGGAAGCGGGAGCGGGAAGCGAGGCACTTTCAAAATTTTAGGAAGCGGGGAAGCGTGGGACCACTTAGGACCGATTCGGGAAGCGTCTCGGAAGCGACCTAGGAAGCGTCTCGGAAGCGAGGGGGAAGCGAAAAAAATAAAAATAAAAAATAAAAAATACAAAAAATTGAAAAAACAAACAAACAGGGGAAGCGAGGGGGAAGCGTGATGGGAAGCGCGCTTCCCATTAAAGGGAAGCGCGTCCCCCATTAAAGGGAAACGCGTCCCCCATTAAAGGGAAGGGCGCTTCCCAAAAAAGGGGGACACTTCCCCCCCACGCTTCGGAAGCACAATGTTTCGCGCTTCCGAAGTGCGCTTCGGGGAAGCGCGCTTCCCCTTTTAGCTAGGCGCTTCCGGTAACCCTGGTTAATACTGATCCGTATCCATTATAGGGAGCCTTTCTGCCTGTTATATGCAAATTTCTTGAATCTTCCCTTTTTGTACCTTTTTTTAAATTTACAAACTTTGTTTGATATGCTTTTCAATGCTTTTTATTTCCAAGTATTATGATATATATATAGGATAATAATAGCTTTCCTTACTGAAACTCTGCTTTGGCCATTGCATGTTACTAGGATCTGGAATGTTAGTCTCAGGTTCTGCTTTTCCTTGTTTATTTAAAATGCTCATGGTTTTGCAATTTCTGAGTGTACTCTAATTGAATTTGTTGTGTGTTTCTTTTTGTAATTGGCTTCTTAAAGTTACACAATCAGCATTTGTTTCTATATCCCAGTGGCAATTATTTGATCTGGTACCTTTGTAGATTATGATAGTAGAAATTTACCTTTATTATGTTATATTTCTCGATTTCCTATTATGCATATATGGCTGCAAAACAGTGACTAAATGAGGAAAAGGAAAACAATAAGAATATAGAATAACACAGAACCTGAGAAAACAAATTATCCTGATGTTGTCTTCACACTTTCAGGTTGCTTTGGGAAGGTAATTGGTTCATGCAGGAGAAAAGCTGTAAAATATTGGCTTTGATAGTGAGGTATATGCATT
This sequence comes from Nuphar pumila, assembly GCF_984573655.1. Classification (NCBI taxonomy): domain Eukaryota; kingdom Viridiplantae; phylum Streptophyta; class Magnoliopsida; order Nymphaeales; family Nymphaeaceae; genus Nuphar; species Nuphar pumila. The sequence continues at coordinate 23,163,783 of NC_143265.1, read as the reverse complement.
TCTTATCAATTTTGCATAGTGGAATACATGACGTTTAATGATTATAACTGTTTGATACTGTTTCTTGTTATTAGTGCTCGGCCAAAAGCTGATGGAACTCTTCCAAATGGAGAAGCCTCCAACTCAAAGAAGAAGATTACATCTATTGATGATGTACTGAAGGGCTTAGTAGAATGGTTTTGTTCTCAGGTAGTCCTTTCTGTTCAGAATTTCAATATAGAAAGCTGTGATTTTTCATAAACTATATTATTCGAAGCATCCTGCCTTAACCTTGAATATAAGAAACCGAGGTTGCTTTCTCATGTTTCTGTGATGGTTACACCAAAACAAGTTAGACTTGTACTCACAGTACACATGCAATGCAAATAAAGGGAAATTTTAAAACACACCTAAAGTTTTGGCAATAATTAAAAATGCACCCAAGTTTTAAATATTGTTAAAAACATACCTTACTAATTTCATGGTTAATTAAAAAGGTCCAGAAAGAACTTCTATTATTTTTAAGAATTCATGGCAGAAACAGTTTCACCAGCCGTTACATTTAGAACCATGAAAAGGCCAGCAAGCAATATTGATGGATCAATGATCACTGCACTTTCAACTACAGTAGGCTAAGTAACCCCCAATTCATCAGCCTCACTCAAAAGGACTGCCTCCACCTTCCAAAACCTTGATTGACTTCAGGTTGATGCTCCCTCCAGCAGATTGGACAAACTGATGCCTTCAACAGCCAGAAATCAACATATTGTGAATGGAACCTATGCTTACAAATTATAACAACCTACACCTATCATTCCTTTGGAAGCCCTCAAAGCAAATGGCACAAAGAATATGGATGCCCTTTTCCCCATCATGATTGCAATGAAACCAAGGAAGCCTCTTAACTCATCTTTACTCATCCCAGCAAGGCCACCATGGTTTCTATCCGCCCGCATCATGCTAATCCCACTCCTAAGTGCCCTCCCCAAAGCGTGTATATACAGAGCATCAACAAATCCCAATATCCAGTTAGGGGTTTTGGCCCAGAGACAGAGTAGAGAAAGGGTAAGCTCCTTCACTTCATGCCTTTGCTCGCGTAGGTGCTAGGAAGAAAAGTTCTGTAGTCATTGGGGGATGGGAGGGCTGCCGACCAATGAAGGCGCTAGGATAGAGATATGCCCAGCACAAACAACTCCCCCCAAAAAGAAGTTCTACCCAGCTACTAGGGGGGTCAGAGGGCCTGAAAGAAACCTTCATTTGTCGATTGATAGTTACCAAGAGCAAGGAGTGAAGCCTTGGGGAATGATCGATGCGCCATTTCGAAACCTTCTTTCTTATTGGAACAAGATCGTTCCGCTTCGCAAAGCTAGGGCTTTCATGTAAGAGAGAGAGGCATTTTTTTTTTCACTTTTGAATAACAGTTTGATGGGAAATGGAATGAGAAGTCATCTCCTGGTGAAGGCAACTCTAACACTAGAAGATGAACAGGGGTGGGAAAGAAGAATGTGGTAAACTCAATGTGTAACGCCCCCAAAATCCCCGATGTGTAACTTTTTACGAAAAGTTTGAAGGCTTTGTAATCGATCCTTTTTTAGAGTTTAAAATGGCAGTTCAGCGAAAAATGTTGTATGAAATAATAAGTCAATGAACTTTGGGCGCATTATAGGCGAACTTTTTTTTACACAATAGATTTGTATCTCTGTATAAGTATTTAAAACCACATGGATCAAAAACAAGGTTTTTGATAATTTAGAGTTTATACAAAAGAGGAATTTCCAAAGGAAGCCTTTATGCAAAATTACAAAATATGCTTAGGAACGAAATGTCAGAGAAAGAGTGGGATCTTGATATCATCGCGTCATCACGCCATCGCCTGCCGTTTCAACGTAATCATCACCTGTAACTCATAAAACGGGCCAGACTTATAAAAATTCTGGTAGGTGCATAGATAACAAAAATTCATAACAAAACTAACATATACATTATTCCTTTCGTGATGTGCGGTTCAGAATAAGCAAAATGAGCATGATAATTTTGTTTCGATATTAACTGTCCTTAGAGTACGCACAGGAGAAATATAGAAACAACTGAGACTGCACAACTGAGACTGCTTGGAGGTTTGTTATTTTTTGTATTTTGATACCCCAGACAACTAGCTGAATCCGCTCGTAAGGGGACGGCCAGTGACCGAGAGAGAATTCCCTAGAAGCATTTGTGGCAAGGGAAGCATCCAACTTCTGCAGAAATCCATGTGATCTACCACCTAGGATAATTTTTGGTAGCCCGATCCCCTAACTCTGATGACCAGGGATACAAAGTTCAATTGCTACTCGAGGAGTGTAGTTGTTAACAACCCGTCCATTGGAGTTTTTATACCATCCCATCCTCTCCCTTGACGGAACCAAAGAGACGAATGAGTATGTTAGGTTCTATTTTAATTGACGACTAATTATACATGCTCTGGTCTTTTAAACCAAATCGAGCATCTTGCGTGTGAAGGCGATCATCATCATTTATGTGATTTCCTTTTTAGCATTATGCATTTGCACGTTACGAGGTTACCATAAACCTCTCATCCAATCATCGTAGTACTAACATGCCGTGCATGTTTGATGGTATTATTACGATGAGAGGGATATCAGTGTCTTAGAAAGAAACCCCAACATCATTTAGAAATTTTTTGAGTTCCGTGCTTTAGGGCGGGAATATCCGAGTCATTTCGGATACCAAAACTAAGGACTGAACGTACGTACCACTTAGGGCTACGTAGTCGAAGCCTTTCTGTTACGCAAATTTGAGGGAAAGACTCGATTGCGAATATGCAAACGCCAAATATTTGTTTTGCTTTTCAAGATAACGATTAATACGAGCTTTGAAATCTCTTATGTGAAAACTTTTTTGAAATTAGAGACTTGGCAAGGATGTGCAATTCTACATCTTTAAATGCAAGCGTAACATAAGGTAGGCCAGAGTGTGCATAACTGCGTACTTTACAAAGTTATATATATATATATATATATATATATATATATATATATATATATATATATATATATATATATCAAAGCTAAGCTTGTGCACATTATGGCGTGGCCGTAAAATAAATGACATAAAGCAAGACTCGATGTGCGAAACCACACATTGAGCTAAATAAACTGCGTAAGTGATGCACGATGTATGAAACCATACATCGGCTAAATAAATTGCGTATGCAATGCACGATACACGAAACTGTACATTGACCTAATAAATTGTGTAAGCAGTGCACGATGTACGAAACCAAACATCGACCAAATAAATTGCATAAGCAGTAGCCTGTGTACATAACAACGTAGCGGCAAGGTAAATGACATAATTTTAAAAGGAGAAGAACACACAAAACTGTCTTTGAGTTAAAAGCATATATATATATGTGTATCTAGTTAGAAGTATTTCGTCATTTTCTCTCTTATGCAACTTTTCCCTACTCACTGATGATTCTGAGCGTAGGTTTTCAAGGGCTCGTGCCTTGGTGAGCGTGTCACGTCCGTTGTGCTGGCGTGGAGCGCTAAAAGATGGTATTACTTATCGGGATGATGATTGCATCGCACGGGTCAAACCCGAACTCGGATTGAGCCGAGCTCGGTAAAAGAGGCAGGGGGTACGACTGTGGCTAACCTTGTCGGGGCTCAGCTAAGCGGGGTGCGACAAGGGGTGCATGCGCACTTCCGCCCTGCCGGAAAACATGCAGGGAAGAGAGAGGGAGTAGCAATCGTTAGGTTGCTGCTGCCTCTAGGAAAAACAAGAGGCTCGACTACTAGGCCGAGTCGGGTCTGTCCCCCAAACCAGACAGGATCAAGCCTAGACTCAGTCCTTCAACTGAGAGAACCAGGCTGGGTTCAATTCAAACCAAGCTAAGCTCGGTAAGGTGACTCAAGGAGGGCGGCCCACGACATGTGGGTCAATTGAAAAACAGGGCGGAACAGAGGGGGGCAGGCCGACAAATGGCTTCGAAGGGGAGCCAGTGAGAGGCGAGAGAGGGCAGGAGGGGCGGCGCCCTCCTGTCGACAATAGAAAGAAGAGGAGGGAAGAGAGAGGGAGCAGCGTACCTGGGGGAGGTAGCGCTGGTCCAGGTTGCGTCAGCATGAGGAGAGCTCTGGCGAGAGAAGGGGTCGAGTAGAGAGAGGAGAGAGAGTCGATGTGCGGGAGGGGGGGGGTTCGATTTCGTAAAGAGCCTCCCCCCCACCCCTTGCGGTGGTTTAAATAGGCCACGACGTGCGTGGCTGGGAACCAAATCTGGTTGGATCCAAATAATTTTTTTTTTGAAAAACTCGAATCTTACATCTTATACCTCTTAAATTAATTTTGTCCTCGAAATTTTACAGAAGTTAAAACTTAAGGAAACAAGTTAGGGTATTTTTCTCTAATGTTGGCTTTAGTTTCCCATGTGCATTCCTCAATTCCATGAGGCTGTCAACGAACCTTGACTAGAGAGATAATTTTCTTTATCTTTGCACCTGGTTTCGTCTATCCACGATCTTTACTAGTCTTTCTTCAAAAGTTAAGTCTTCTCGAATGTCCACGTCATTATAATGAATGATGTGTGGCTGGTCATGAACGTACTTCCTTAGCATGGATACGTGAAAGACGTGGATTTGCACATACTGAGGAGGTAGTGTCGTACGGTATGCCGCATTGTCGATTTGATCTAAGATTTCGAATGGTCCGACATATCGAGGACTTAGCTTACCCTTTTTCCTAAATCGAAAATCACTTTTGGTCCGTGATACCTTGACAAAAACTCTATCCTCGATCGAAAAAGTGAGTTCTCGACGTCGCTGATCAATGTAACTCTTTTGCCGACTTTGAGCAGTCTGAAGTCTTTCTTGAATCAACAGGACTTGTTGAGTATAGTGTTGTAGAACGATTGGTGAATCCATTGTTTGCTTGTCAACCTCGTCCCAGTAGACCGACAATCGACAAGACCTCCCATATAATGCTTCGTATGAAGCCATCCCAATGCTAGCGTGTTAGCTGTTATTGTACGCGAATTTCGCAAGACTTGTGTGTGAATCCCAATCCCCTTTCCAGTCCATCATGCATGCTCGAAGCATGTCTTTCAGAGTTTGTATTGTTCGTTCTGATTGTCCATCGGTTTGTGGATGGAAGGTCGTACTGAATTTTAACTTCGTACCCAAGGCTAGTTGTAATTGTCCCCAGAACCTCAAAGTGAATCGTGGGTCACGATCAGAGATAATCGAGACCGGGACTCCATGCAATCTCACAATTTCTCTGACGTAAAGGTCTGTCAGACTATCCAATGTTTGGTTGATGCAGATTGACAGAAAATGAGCAGACTTGCTGAGTCTATCAATGATCACCTAAATCACATCATGTTGCTTTCAAGTTCTTGGCAGACCAACAATAAAATCCATAGTGATGTCTTCCCACTTCGATTGCGGAATCTCCATTTGCTGCATCACTTCGCCAGGCACGTTAGCGAGAGAACAAGGATTTACCATGGACGATTTGCAATAATACTTAGGAAACCATTTCTTCTATTAAAAGAGAGTGTCAGGTTTGTACAAAATTTGGATTTCCTCCAGAAAAACTGTAACAAAAACCAAAATGTTCAGGAGAAGAACTACAAGAAGAAACAGTGGATCCTGAAGTCATCTCGCAATCGCGTCATCGCCTGTGATGCACCTATTCGTCACCTGTACCCATGAAATGAGTTAGTTTTGCGAAAAACTAGTAGGTGAGCACAAAAACAGAAAGAATTAAATTAGGCATAAATAATTTATGCAGTAGGTAGTAACGAGCAAACTAAGCAGATAAACCAGAGAAACAAGCTAAGTACAACAAACTGAAAGGTGAGCATGCTCAATTTAGTTATTACTTGTTAACCGGCCATGCGGGTACATAGCACGTGAGTCGAAACAGCCGAGACCAAGCCGAGTGTTCATTATGTTAAGTATTTTAAGATACCTCGGTTGTCTGACTGAATCCTATTCCTATGGAGACGACCGATGGTCGAGAGAGTAAGTCCCCAAGGCCTGATAGGGATGTAATGAAGTGCCGGATGAAGTCTCCAAGAGCAAAACAAGAGAGCACGCACATACACAAATAGCCACTAATGGCAAAAGAACAACACAACCACTTAAAGTGGTAAGGCACCCAAAAGAAGAGGAAAAATATATATTCCACTCAAAAGGCTTCAAAGAAGCATACATTACAATGGGGAGAAACCCCTTTATTTATAGACAAAAGAGGAGGCCTTGGAAGGGCTCCTAGAGGGACGTTGGAGCCCTTCCAACGGTCATAAATATGACCGTTGGATGCTCCAACATCCTCCTAGGTGGGGCCCATTCCAAGGTGGAAAAGAAAAAGAATAAAGAAAATAAAAAGAAAGAAAAAAAGGAAATAAAAGAAAAGGAGAAAAGTTACAATATGCGATAAGAAGTAAAAAGACTGTTTTACCCCTATATGGGTCTATTTACAAAAGATATAAATATATATATATATATATATTTATATATGTAGATAGACACATAAACATATATATAATTAATATATATATGTGTATGTGTCGTGATCTATATATATAAATATATATATGTACAACATATTTTAACAGGTAGTAACGAGCAAACTAAGCAGATAAACTGGAGAAACAAGCTAAGTACAACAAACTGAAAGGTGAGCATGCTCAATTTAGTTATTACTTGTTAACCGGCCATGCGGGTACATAGCACGTGAGTCGAAACAGTCGAGACCAAGCCGAGTGTTCATTATGTTAAGTATTTTAAGATACCTCGGTTGTCTGACTGAATCCTATTCCTATGGAGACGACCGATGGTCGAGAGAGTAAGTCCCCAAGGCCTGATAGGGATGCATCAAATTTCTGCAGAAGTGTTAGGCTAACTATTGTAGCCCCAATCCCCCCCTAACCTCCGATGATTGGGGAAGACAGGTCTTTTGCCCGTAAAAAGCCATCAATGGTCTGTCCATCGGAGTTGATACCCTTCGTCCTCTCTCTTGACGAAGCCAGGTTGAATTGAGCGCGATGGAGTTTCTTAGCCGTTGCCTCATTCTTCATGCTCTGGTCCATTAGACCAAAACGAGTATCTTGCCTATGAAGGCGATCCCATTTTTTTTTGTGTTTTCCAACAACGTGCACAAAGTACTAATCGAGGTCATAAGACCATCTCATCCAATCGTCGTAGTACTAGCATGCCTCACACGTTCAAGAGTACACTACGAAGAAAGGGATATATGTCCTCAATAGGAGCCTCAGGAGTGTGTTTTACAAAGATATAATGTTTTAAAAAGTTATTTTAACATTCTAAATCTTTCGAAACGATCAACAACTTGCCTACATATGACATGTGATTTTCTCGAATCTCGCATCCGATGACGCAGTGTCTGGGTGTTATGCACGTTTCGACACTGGTCTTGGTAAATGGGCTTCGCAAAAGAACCCATCACCCAACAACTTGATCTTGTTCCAGATCAAGGATTTTCCCAAAACATATCAGGTAAAATAGTGGAAAAAGTATTCCTCCCGAATACGCTGAGTCGATGGCAAGGCAAAAACGAAAGACAATAATGCGAAAAGCAAGAGCCTGGGCGCGAAGCGTGACGGCAAACAGAAACAGGAAATGCGAAAGCAAAGGACAAGGATCGCGAAACCACATCATTGAATTAAAAGACAGTAAGTAGTAAATACGAAAGCAAACGTCTGGGCGCAAAGCGCGACGACAAACAGAAACAGGAAATGCGAAAGCAAAGGACAAGGATCGCGAAACCACGTCCTTGAATTAAAAGACAGTAAGTAGTAAATGCGAAAGCAAAAGCCTGGGCGCAAAGCGCGACGACAAACAGAAACAGGAAATGCGAAAGCAAAGGACAAGGATCGCGAAACCGCGTCCTTGAATTAAAAGCGTACTTATATACGTATATGCATATAAATATGTAATTAAGTCCTTTCAATCTTTAATTATTTAAGCTCGATTTAATTATTTAAGTCCTTATGCAACTTCTCCTACCTTGGGGTATTGCGAGGAAGAAGTCGTCTACGAGCGTAGGTGATCGTTGGTTTAGTGCGCGGGGCGCGAACGGGCTCCGTTGCGTAACACTGCAAAAGTACGTTGTTTAACATGCATAATACGAATAAGGATAGGGAGAAGACTCGATTTCTCTGCAACTTAATACAGGGGTCATCGGCCCCTACAGTTATGAAAAAGAACGGGGTAGGGTCCAATGACCCATGCCGCCAAAGGAGACAAGTGCAGGGGCCATCGGCCCCTGTCGGATATTTTAAAGAAGGGCAGGGGCCATCGGTCCCTGCCGTGATAAAAGTAAGAGGGGTAGGGGCCTTCGGCCCCTGCTGGGTCTTCAAAAAGAGGGGCAAGGGCCTTAGGAGGCCCTTGCTGGGTTTTAAAGAAAGGAGGGACAGGAGCCTTCGGCTTTTGCTAGATTTTTTAAAAAGAAAGGGGCAGGGGCCGATGGCCCCTGCCCAGGAAACAAGAAGAGAGAGGGAACGCAGGGGCCAAAGGCCCCCTGCGGCCTAACAGGAGAGGAGGCAGGGGCCAATGGCCCCTGTCGAGCTTTTGCTCGACAGAAAAATGTGACAGGGGCTATCGACCTTTGCTGGGTTTCCAAGAAATGAAGCAGGAGCCGAAGGCTCCTGCTTCCTTTCTTAAAGGAAGGCAGGGGCCATCAGCCCCTACACGAAAGAGAAGGGCAGGGGCCATGGCCCCTGCCAGAATACTAAAAAGGCTGCCCCCTTCCTGCTAAAAAAAAGAAGGCAATGGGGGCGGTGCCCCTTGCCTGACGGAAAAGGGAAGAGGAAGGCACGGCAGGGGCTGCCGGCCTCCTGCCGGCCTTCCGGCGAACCCAAAGGAAGAAAAGAGGGGGGAAAACGAGAGGAGAAGGGGGTATTACCTGGGTTGCCGAGGGGAAGGGAGGTCGCCGGGGAGTGGTTGCCGTGAAGGGAGCTCGCCGGAGAGTGGTTGTCGAGGAGGGGCTCGCCGGCATCAGCAATGAGAGAGAGATGGAGTTGGGGAGATGAGAGACAGGGGACAGAGGGGAAGAGACGAGAGAGAGAGAGAGAGAGAGAGAGAGAGAGAGAGAGAGAGAGAGAGAGAGAGAGAGAGAGAGAGAGAGAGTCGGGGGGTCGGGGGAGAGGCTCGTAAGCCCTCCCCTCTCCCCTCTCGTCCTTTTAAAAGGAGGGGCGCACACAAGACCCGCCCCCTGTGTCGCCGGTGATCCCCCCCCTCTGTGGGCTGCCAGCCCCTCCGAAAACCCTTTTCGAGGGGCTGGGCACGGGTTGAATCCTGGTCGGGTCTGGACTCGACCCGGGTTCGATCTCTCGCTTTTTTTTTTAACTGGGTTTTACATCCAACCCTCCTTAAAATAATTTCGTCTTCGAAATTAAATTGAACTTATCGATCAAAGTACAAGTCAGGGTATTTCTCCCTAATAACAGAGTCAGGCTCCCATGTACATTCCTCTATCCCATGGTGCTTCCAACGCACCTTTACAAGAGATATCGTCTTTGATCTAAGCACTTAATCTCGACGATCAACGATCTCGACTTGTCTTTCCTCGAAAGACAAATCCTTCTGAATGTCTACATCATCATAATGGATGATGTGTGATGGGTCGTGAATGTATTTCCGAAGCATGGATACGTGAAAAACATTATGGATCTGAGCGTACTGAGGAGGTAAAACCACACAGTACGCTGCTTTACCAATCCGCTCCAGGATCTCGAACGGTCCGACAAACCTAGGGCTTAGCTTTCCCTTTTTCCCGAACCGAAATACGCTCTTTGTGGGAGATACCTTAACAAAAACCATATCTCCCGTCGAGAAGGTGAGCTCTCGACGACGACGATCCGCATAACTTTTCTGCCGACTCTGTGTAGTACGGAGTCGCTCCTGTATCATCTGCACCTGTTGAGTGTAGTGTTGTAGCACTACAGGAGATTCCATCCTTTGCTCGCCAACCTCGTCCCAGTAGAGAGGCGAACGACAGGGTTTTCCATACAAGGCCTCGTAAGGGGCCATCCCAATGCTAGCGTAATAACTGTTGTTGTACGTGAATTCGGCTAGACTAGTATGAGAATCCCATTCTCCCTTCCAGTTCATCATGCACGCACGCAACATGTCCTCCAAAGTCTGAATTGTGTGTTCAGACTGTCCGTCAGTCTGAGGGTGAAAAGCGGTGCTGAATTTTAAATTGGTACCCAAAGCGATTTGAAGTTGTCCCCCAAACCTGGAGGTAAACCTCGGATCACGATCGAAGATGATAGATACAGGAACACCGTGCAACCTCACAATCTCACGAATGTAGAGGTTCGGAAAACTGTCTAAAGACTGACTAATACGGATAGGAAGGAAATGAGCCGATTTGGTGAGTCGGTCAACGATCACCCAAATCGCATCGTTCTTTCTTCGAGTCCTAGGCAAACCGACGATGAAGTCCATAGTGATGTCTTCTCACTTCCATTGTGGGATCTCCATTTGTTGCATCACTCCGCCAGGTCGTTGATGCTCGATCTTAATATGTTGGCAAGTCAAACACTTAGAGATGTATTCGGCCACGTCCCGCTTCATTCCGCTCCACCAATATATGCGCTGCAAGTCTTTGAACATCTTCGTGCCTCCCGGGTGAATCGTATATTTGGATTTATGGGCCTCTACGAGAATCTTGTCTCTCAAAACAGGATCATCTAGGACCCAAAGATGATTTTTGAGCCAAATGCTTCCATCGTCCTTAATTCGGTCTAGAAGGATAGCACAGGCCGACAAATGTCGATCCGCCAAGACCACGTCCAAAGCTGACACGTAGGTCGCATAAATAGTGTTTTTCCCAATCGGGTTATAGACGTTGAGAGCATTATCTAACAAACTTACAGGTACGTGCAAGAGTTCGACAAATTTTACAGAAATAAAAGAATGAGTGGCACCGCAATCAAAGAGTACGAAAGCTGATTTGTTAGCAATCAAGATGGTACTTTGCACACGCTCGCCTTTGGTCAGCTGTTCGATCGTGGCAGTGTAAACACGTCCCGGTGCTTTCTTCTGACCGCTGGACTGTGGTTGCTGCGCCTGGTAAGAATGTTGCTGTTGTTGCGGTTGCGGCGGTGGTCGGGGGAGCAGAGGTGCTCCACCATTCCGTCTGAGGTCGTCAGCCGCCTTCTTGCGGCACTCGCGTGCGAAGTGGCCCATCTTGCCACAGTACAGGCATCCGCCTGTAATAAGAGGGCATGCCTGCCCAGGGTGAGGTTGTTCGCATTTGGGATAGACATCGCTCGCCTGCTGTCGGGAGGGAGGGTTGCCCTGAGGTCGCTGACGTTTTGAAGGAGGATATTGCTTTCTTCCACCTTCCTTGTTTACGAAAAAGGGCGGTCGCTTGGTTTGACCGTCGGAGGGATATTTCTTTTGATCGCTACCCGCAACGGGTGGCTTCTTGCTTTGGGTTCTCTTGGAGCGCTCCCAATCCTCGGTTAGGAGAGTGGCTGCAGCAATGACTGCGGAGAAAGTTGATGGCATGCTGTTAAGGACCCTTGGTCGGAGTCCTTCCTTCAATCCGCGGATGAATTTTCCTGCCCGCTCGCGATCATCTTTGAATAAGTTAGGGCAATATCGCTCCAACTCCTGGAATTTGGAGATGTAATCTACCAGACTTGATGTGCCTTGGCAAAGTTCCAAAAACTCCACCTTTTTCCTCTCCCTTACATGAGGAGGAAAATAGTTCTCCAAGAAAGCTCTTTTGAAGGTCTCCCAAGGAATAAACGAAGCTGTCGGGAATTGTATGTTTCAGGTCGTGTCCCACCAATGGCGGGCGACACCCAAAAGCCTGAAAGTACCATAAAGTGTCTTCTTGTCTTCTGGGACTATTAAAACTTGGAATACTCGTTCCACTTCCAAAATCCAGTTCTCAGCTGCATCGGGGTGAGGCTTGCCTGTGAAGGTTGGAGGATCGAGCTTTAAGAACTTTTCATAAGATACTGTCGCATGGTGGTTTGGTTTTGGGGTAGGTACTTGGTTGTGCACTTGATTTCGCATGTCGCTAGCCAATGCGCTCAGGGAATCCATGACGAATCCCCACTGATCTGACCATTCGTCAGACGAACCTTCGTTCGAACCTCGAACCATCCTTAAAATAACCAGATGATACGTAAGTCAATACTTGTAGGAAAAAAATAATATAAAAAAGGTTATCGTATTTCCGAGTAATAGAGATTACAAAATCCCAGCAGTGCTGGTACAAGAGGTTACTTACAATAGCAAAACACAAACCGATCATGGGTACAAAAACCAACGCGTTTTATCTCCTTTTTAGGGATGATGAGAGTATTTTTTCAAGCACTCTCTTGCAATACCCGTGCGCCTTAACCCGCGCAGAGGGGAAAAAGGATGCAAATCTTATTCGGGACTCCTTGACAGTGAAGGAGAGTTGTGGGGGTGTAATGTGGCGAGGCATTCGGCGCATAGGGCGGCGAAGCCGGAGTGTACACCGGAGAATCCGATATGTACTGCGGTGAAGCCGGTGTGTACACCGGAGAATCCGATATATACAACGGTGAAGTCGGAGTGTTCACCGGAGTATCTGATATGTACTGTGGTGAGTCTGGGGTTGGTGTGTATATTGGTGAGTTGGGAGAAGGCATATAAGTGGGTGGAGCGACGTCCTCAGCACCCTCTTGGGGTAATATTTGTCCATCACACGTTGGTATGGCTAAAGTACCCTGGATCGAGGACGCTGTGTCTTCCAGATCTTATGCAGCAGACGCCTTTCTGTCGTATGCTTCCCTGAGTTGACAATTATTCATTGTGTGACCTTCTTCATAAGAGAATTCACACTCCATTTGGGCTTGCCAGGGAGATTCTGCTTCAGAAGATTCCAGAGAAGCGTGCCAATTAAGTAAAACATGATTTGGCACGCGACCACTTTTCCGAAAGTGCACTGCTGCCCATGTCGTGGCTAGCGGTGCTTGGTCGGCATCTTGAAGCGTAAAGCCCCAAGAATCCGCAAAAGTGGGAGGGGGCGGCCTGCTAGTCCAACATTCTGAATCGATAGTCGAACGCTCAAGTCTTTCTACCATAGAGCTTCTGCTCCTAACTGAACGACAACACGTTCTTCGTGCTTCTCTTCTGCGTCCCAATCTCTCACCATCCGAAGGGTTCATTTTCTTTAAACAAGAAAACCCCAAACACCCATGTAAGGTATGCTCTAGCCCAACAGTATAGAAAAGAGAGAAATTAAGTTACAGCGCGATGACCAAAAATCACTGTTTTCAACTGCTCTAATACCAAGTTGTAACGCCCCAAAATTTTAAACTTTTTAATTTCCTTAAAATAGTTGAAAAATTTCTTTTCTTTATAGAGTTTATTTTTAAAATCAGAGGAAACAATTTCTTAAAAAGAAAAAGGACAAGTTTGACAACTTTGGGCACGTTAGCGAGAGAACAAGGATTTACCATGGACGATTTGCAATAATACTTAGGAAACCATTTCTTCTATTAAAAGAAAGTGTCAGGTTTGTACAAAATTTGGATTTCCTCCAGAAAAACTGTAACAAAAACCAAAATGTCCAGGAGAAGAACTACAAGAAGAAACAGTGGATCCTGAAGTCATCTCGCAATCGCGTCATCGCCTGTGATGCACCTATTCGTCACCTGTACCCATGAAATGAGTTAGTTTTGCGAAAAACTAGTAGGTGAGCACAAAAACAGAAAGAATTAAATTAGGCATAAATAATTTATGCAGTAGGTAGTAACGAGCAAACTAAGCAGATAAACCGGAGAAACAAGCTAAGTACAACAAACTGAAAGGTGAGCATGCTCAATTTAGTTATTACTTGTTAACCGGCCATGCGGGTACATAGCACGTGAGTCGAAACAGCCGAGACCAAGCCGAGTGTTCATTATGTTAAGTATTTTAAGATACCTCGGTTGTCTGACTGAATCCTATTCCTATGGAGACGACCGATGGTCGAGAGAGTAAGTCCCCAAGGCCTGATAGAGATGCATCAAATTTCTGCAGAAGTGTTAGGCTAACTATTGTAGCCCCAATCCCCCCCTAACCTCCGATGATTGGGGAAGACAGGTCTTTTGCCCGTAAAAAGCCATCAATGGTCTGTCCATCGGAGTTGATACCCTTCGTCCTCTCTCTTGACGAAGCCAGGTTGAATTGAGCGCGATGGAGTTTCTTAGCCGTTGCCTCATTCTTCATGCTCTGGTCCATTAGACCAAAACGAGTATCTTGCCTATGAAGGCGATCCCATTTTTTTTTGTGTTTTCCAACAACGTGCACAAAGTACTAATCGAGGTCATAAGACCATCTCATCCAATCGTCGTAGTACTAGCATGCCTCACACGTTCAAGAGTACACTACGAAGAAAGGGATATATGTCCTCAATAGGAGCCTCAGGAGTGTGTTTTACAAAGATATAATGTTTTAAAAAGTTATTTTAACATTCTAAATCTTTCGAAACGATCAACAACTTGCCTACATATGACATGTGATTTTCTCGAATCTCGCATCCGATGACGCAGTGTCTGGGTGCTGTGCACGTTTCGACACTGGTCTTGATAAATGGGCTTCGCAAAAGAACCCATCACCCAACAACTTGATCTTGTTCCAGATCAAGGATTTTCCCAAAACATATCAGGTAAAATAGTGGAAAAAGTATTCCTCCCGAATACGCTGAGTCGATGGCAAGGCAAAAACGAAAGACAATAATGCGAAAAGCAAGAGCCTGGGCGCGAAGCGCGACGGCAAACAAAAACAGGAAATGCGAAAGCAAAGGACAAGGATCGCGAAACCACGTCCTTGAATTAAAAGACAGTAAGTAGTAAATACGAAAGCAAACGCCTGGGTGCAAAGCGCGACGACAAACAGAAACAGGAAATGCGAAAGCAAAGGACAAGGATCGCGAAACCGCGTCCTTGAATTAAAAGACGGTAAGTAGTAAATGCGAAAGCAAAAGCCTGGGCGCAAAGCGCGACGACAAACAGAAACAGGAAATGCGAAAGCAAAGGACAAGGATCGCGAAACCGCGTCCTTGAATTAAAAGCGTACTTATATACGTATATGCATATAAATATGTAATTAAGTCCTTTCAATCTTTAATTATTTAAGCTCGATTTAATTATTTAAGTCCTTATGCAACTTCTCCTACCTTGGGGTATTGCGAGGAAGAAGTCGTCTACGAGCGTAGGTGATTGTTGGTTTAGTGCGCGGGGCGCGAACGGGCTCCGTTGCGTAACACTGCAAAAGTACGTTGTTTAACATGCATAAAACGAATAAGGATAGGGAGAAGACTCGATTTCTTTGCAACTTAATACAGGGGTCATCGACCCCTACAGTTATGAAAAAGAACGGGGTAGGGTCCAATGACCCATGCCGCCAAAGGAGACAGGTGCAGGGGCCATCGGCCCCTGTCGGATATTTTAAAGAAGGGCAGGGGCCATCGGTCCCTGCCGTGATAAAAGTAAGAGGGGTAGGGGCCTTCGGCCCCTGCTGGGTCTTCAAAAAGTGGGGCAAGGGCCTTAGGAGGCCCTTGCTGGGTTTTAAAGAAAGGAGGGGTAGGAGCCTTCGGCTCCTGCCAAATTTTTTAAAAAGAAAGGGGCAGGGGCCGATGGCCCCTGCTAAGGAAACAAACAGAGAGAGGGAGCGCAGGGGCCAAAGCCCCCTGCGGCTTAACAGGAGAGGAGGCAGGGGCCAATGGCCCTTGTCGAGCTTTTGCTCGACAGAAAAACGAGACAGGGGCCAGAGGCCCCTGTCGGTCAAGAGAGGGGCAGGGGGTATCGGCCCCTGCTGGGTTTCCAAGAAATGAGGCAGGAGCTGAAGTCTCCTGCTTCCTTTCTTAAGGGAAGGGCAGGGGCCATCGGCCCCTACATGAAAGAGAAGGGCACGGGCCATGGCCCCTGCCGGAATAGTAAAAAGGGTAGGGGGCTCCGCCCCCTGCCTGCTAAAAAAAAGAAGGCAAGGGGGGCTGAGCCCCTTGCCTGACGGAAAAGGGAAGAGGAAGGCACGACAGGGGCCGCCGACCACCTGTCGACCTTCTGGCGAACCGAGAGGAAGAAAAGAGGGGGGAAAACGAGAGGAGAAGGGGGTATTACCTGGGTTGCCGAGGGGAAGGGAGGTCGCCGGGGAGTGGTTGCCGTGAAGGGAGCTCTCCGGAGAGTGGTTGCCGAGGAGGGGCTCGCCGACGTCGGCAATGAGAGAGAGAGAGATGGAGTCGGGGAGATGAGAGACAGGGGACAGAGGGGAATAGACGAGAGAGAGAGAGAGAGAGAGAGAGAGAGAGAGAGAGAGAGAGAGAGAGAGAGAGAGAGAGAGAGAGAGAGAGACTCGGGGGGTCGGGGGAGAGGCTCGTTAGCCCTCCCCTCTCGTCCTTTTAAAAGGAGGGGCGCACACAGGGCCCGCCCCCTGTGTCGCCGGTGATCCCCCCCTCCGTGGGCTGCCAGCCCCTCCGAAAACCCTTTTCGAGGGGCTGAGCACGGGTTGGATTCGGGTTTGGTCTGGACCCGACCCCGGTCCGATCTCTCTTTTTTTAATTTTTTTTAACTGGGTTTTACATCTGTTGACAAACAAACATTTTGAGACGTACGATGTTACATTTTGCTTCATACTGTTTCACCAATACCTTCGTTGAAGATCTTTGAACATCTTTATGCCTCTCGGATGAATGGTGTACCTGGATTTGTAAGTCTCTGCTAGAATTTTGTCTCTCAACTTAGGGTCATTTGGAACCCATAAACGATCTTTCAACCATATACTTTCTTCCTCTTTAAGACAGAAAGAGGTATTCTCCTATTGAGTCCGAGCTTTTAGTTTCTCATAAAGGGCATCGTTCTTCTGCTTAGCAATAATTCTGGCGAGAATTTCGTGTTGAACAGTGAGATTCGACAATCTAATCGATCCTTGCGTGTTTGCAAATGGCTTCCATGCGACTAAGTCCTCTACTAGCCTCCATCCTGTGCACAAAAGGCTGGCCAAAGCACCTGGAGTCTTTCGGCTGAAGGCGTCAGCTACAACGTTCGCCTTTCCCGAATGGTTGGAGATGGTGAAGTCATAGTCTTTGAGGAATTCCATCCAGTGTCGTCGCATATTCAATTCTTTTTTAGAGAATAGGTACTTGAGGCTTTTGTGATCTGTAAAAGCTTCGAATTGTTCTCCATACAAGTAGTGTTGTCATATTTTTAATGTGAACACTACCGCGGCCAACTCTAAATCATGAGTCGGATAATTCTTCTCATGAGTTTTAAGTTGGCACGAGGCATACGCGATTACCTTCTCGCTCTGCATCAGAATACAACCTAAGCCTATCTTTGAGGCATCAATGTAAATAACAAACCCATCCTGACCAGAGGGTAAGGATAAAATAAGAGCAGTTGTGAGTCTTCTCTTCAACATTTGAAAGCTATCCTCGCACTTATCATTCTATTCAAACTTAGTTTCCTTCTTTAAGAATTTAATCATTGTAGAGCGATCCTGAAAGTCTTGGATAAACCTTCGATAGTATCTAGCTAATCCAAGAAAGCTCTTGCTTTCATGCACATTCTTCGGTTGCTCTCAACTCAGCACGACATCTACCTTGGCAGGATCTATGGATGCTCCATCTTTAGAAATAACATGCCCCAAAAACATAACTTCATCAACCCAAAATTCACATTTGGAAAACTTGGCGAACAAGTGTTGCTTTCGCAATGTCTCCAGGACAATGCTCAAGTGTTCACGATATTGTTTCCAACTTTCAGAATACACTAGGATATCATCGATGAATACGATCACAAAGGTATCCAAATGTGGATTGAACATTCTATTCATCAAATCCATGAAAGTTGCGGGCGCATTGGTGAGTCCGAAAGGCATGACGGTAAACTCATAGTGCCCGTATCTGATTCGAAAGACCGTCTTTGAAATGTTATCACCCTTAATTCTGAGTTGATGATACCCACATCTAAGGTCGATTTTTGAAAAAACTTTAGCTCTTTATAGCTGATTGAACAAATCCTTGATACAAGGTAGCAGATACTTATTCTTTATTGTGGTCTGGTTGAGCATCCGGTAGTTTATACATAACCACAACGATCCATCTTTCTTTTTCACGAACAATACCTGTGCTCCCCAGGGCAATACACTGGGCTTAATGATCCTTGGTCCATCAGTTCTTGCAACTGCTTTTTGAACTCCTTGAGCTCGGCTGGCTTCATCCGGTATGGTGATTTGGAGATTTGTGTTGTTCCCGGTAACAACTCGATGCTGAATTGTATTTCACAATGCTGAGGAAGTTCTGACAGCTCTTCCAAGAATACATCAGGAAACTCCTGGACTGCCAGATCTTTGATTGGTATAAGCATTGGTTTTGACAATAAGACACTGACTAAGACGGTAGTGCATCCATTCTGCAAGTACTTTTGCGCTTTTACTAATGATATCATTCGACCTGCAAGGACAGGCTGAGACAACGCAATCCTCCCATCACGACATAAAACGTTGGCATGATACTTATGTAACCAATCCATACCTAATATGACGTCAAACTCAGTCATATTAATTATTAAGTAGAATTGCATAACCAGGCAAATGCTGGTCTGCCAAGGCTATGTTCAGATTCGGTACGTAGGTTGTATAAACTGTGTTCTTCCCGATCGGGTTGTACACATCCAACACGTTGTTTAGAGGTTTTACATGTATTTGCAATTGGTTAACAAATTTAATAGCAATGAAGGAATGCGTGGCACCACAATCAAAAGGTACTAAAGTCGCTTGGTCAACAACCTGAATGGTACCTTACACGAGTTCTCCTTTGGTCAGTTGTTCGACCGTAGTGGCATGTACACATCCTGTCGCTCTCTTCTTATTATTCATCTACTGTTGTTGTTGCTGATGCTGAGGAGGTCGAGGGGGCTGGGGTACCCCGCCATTTCTTTTGAGGTTATCTGTTTCCTTTTTGCGGCATTCCCTTATGCAGTGGTGTATCTTGCCGCAATCTAGGCATCCACTTGTCTCACGGGGGCATGCTTGCTCGCTATGCATCCGTCTGCATTTCATGTAACGACCCCAACTCATCCCCTTTGAAAATGCAAATTTTTTTTTCCTAGAACAGTGCGGAAAACTTCCCAGAGACCCGGGGTCCTCACAGTTCCAATTCCAACTGGATAGCCACAAACCACAAAGGAACTTGCAATTAACATCCATAACTAACCATTACCTTTATTCATGAATGAAAAACTAATCTCAAAAAATAAAGTGTCTGACTCAAGTAACTACTGATGACATTAAGCAAATAACAAGAACACTAGACTGAAAAACCGAAATAAAGAGCCACTCTGTCCACAAAGAAGACTGTCAAACTCGTTGTGACTCTCACGCCCTCGCAGTAGCTGTCGACTTCACTGATCACCTGCTTCTGCGAAAAACCAACGAAGTAGGGTGTCAGAATCGAAATCCTGAGCACAGCTACTTCTTAATGAAACAAGTGAGATAAAGAATGAAGATGAGATATCATGCAACAATTAATGGAAATACATACAAGACAGTTTATAGCAATTGAGAATTTAATCATGCAACAATCATAATTGCTAAGCTCGCAAAGACAGTAAAGCAGTAGCATCTACTAAAATTTCAGCATGCAACAAGAATTTAACATTCAACATCTACCCTCATGTACTGAGTAAGGAAACCATTAAAGTATGCATGATCTAATGCATAACAGGAAAAATGCATGTCTTTTATGCAATGCATGAATCATTTTATTATCTTCCATTTAAGTCTTTTGTTTCCTTATGCATGCCCTATTAAATGCATACAACTTTATGTTTCTCTTTTAATTACCATTGCCCGCGGATACACCAAACGGGTACAAACCCCGAGGTTAACTTAGGTTCCCAGGGTAGCTTAGCACACAATTTATATTTTATTACTGGGTTCCAACTTAGCCCTCGACCGAATCACCTTCGGAACATTAGACCTCCACATCTAATGTCGAGGACACAAGGCACACCCCACGCCCACAAGTGTCACTTTCTTGGTACCAAAAACAACAGCTGTGTCAAACACACCACTCCCGGGTAAAGTGGCGGACTCTCCCTAAAACCGTGGCCAGGAGAAGGAACCTCAATATCGGGTTCAGGGGACCAAAATTAAGCACACGGAGTTTTGTATCCTCACAGTCTCCCCAAGACCGGATTTCTAAGATCCCATTCTCCAGATGGGTGATCCCAGAAGGTATATTACACTGTGCTTTATTATTTCTTTTATTTAAAATTTAATTTCTTAAATTTTGCAACATCATATGCAAAAAGAAAGATAAAAGCTCGCATCTACCTCGCGAGAGCCATCACAGGACTCCGGCCTGTGGAAACATATAGAACAGTGCAATAAAACTGAAATATTAATAAGGCATGATCTTTGCAATGCATTGAAATGAATGAGGGAAAACAATTCCACAACTCGGGTTTACCAAACCCTCGATGATTCATCATGATCACCGAAGCACTGATGCAAGAATCATAATCATAAGTACGCAGTGGTATTAACATGACTGCAAGGGATAGGCATATACGTACCAAATTAACCTATTGACAATAAACATGAAATATGATATTCCCATATGCAGATTACACAACCCATGTTATACCCCATTTTTCTGTGCATATGCATGGTATGCGCATGCATGCCTCTTTATGCAATTATCACCACATATGGTTCAAATCATGAATTGTAATGAGATGAATAAAAGAGCATTCATGTGTTTATGTATATGCAACCACACCTGTTAAGTCTATAAATAAGTAAGCACTCAACAACTTTGTCATGGAATAAAGTGTAAGCATGCTCAAACACACATATGAACCACATCAACGCCTAACATATGTGAAAATTAAAATTTCAGGTACATGACTTATTCCCAAGGTTTAACATGCCGTAAGAGATTTAAAAGCCTAACTTTACTAATTGCAGCCAGCCCTGTTTTTATAATTTAACACACTTATATCACTAGCATGCTACAATACCCACATGAGAAAAAAATTGTATCTAACAGCGCAGCCCAGCCGACCCGGTCGGCTGGGTCTGACAGGGTATTCACAGGCCCCTTTTGGGCCTGTGTAAGCTGCCAGGAAGCCCCTCCTGTACAGAAAATTTTTCTGTATAAAGTATACCCAAAAGTTTTCTCAAGGCCAAGTCCCAGGCCAGCACCCACTGACTGGGTCGACTGGGCCTGCCCCAGCCCTGCCAAAACCATCTACACACACCCAGCCAAGCACTTGGCTGGGCCTGTCGGTTCGGCCAACAGCTGACAGTCAGCCGAGAGCCACTCTGTGGCTGCCAGCCAGCCAAACCAACAGCCGAAACCTCACTAAAAACAGATTTCACAGTTTTTTTTTTTTTTTTTAAGAACAATGCCCAGCCCAGCCGACCCTGTCGGCTGGGTCCACCAGCATGTGCACAGACCCAGTTTGGGCCTATGTATGCTGTCAAAAAGAACAGCCTACCTGCCACAAGAAAACTGATATATATATATACATGATATTTATTTATTTTTATATAAATGTTTTTGTTGCAAGCCTACAAGAACAGCATAAAAGAAGTTTTATTTACGCACACTACCTGTTAAAAATATCATGTATATATATATATTTTTTTTTGAAAAGGGGAAGAACACCCAGCCCAGCCGACCCTGTCGGCTGGGTCCAGAGGCATACACACAGGTCCAGTTTGGACCTGTGTAGGCTGTCAAAGGTGACAGCAAAACCCACCCCACAAAAACTGGATATATTTTTTTGAAAACACATACCTGCCCCAGCCGACCCTGTCGGCTGGGTCCAACAGCTTGTACACAGGTCCAGTTTGGACCTGTGTATGCTGTCAACAACAGCAACACCACTTACTTTGCAAAACTGCAATCTTCCCTTTTTATTTTTTTGAAAATGATACCCAGTCCAGCCGACCCTGTCGGCTGGGTCCAAGACATGTACACAGGTCCAGATTGGACCTGTGCATGCTGTCAAAGAGAACAACAAAACACCTCTTTTGAAAAATCTGCCCCCTAGTATGTCATATATATGTATCTATATATATATTTTTCTGAAACAACAAAAATACAGCCTATACTAATGGAATCACGGTGGAAATCGAGGGTCCACTGTTCCTCTATGGATTTCCACTAAAAGAAGCATGGAAAATCCAATCTTTACCCTATTTCTCATTTATTTCAAGAAGTACCCGTACCTTTTTGGAAAAAGAAAAGAATAGAGGCTATGGGGGCGTGTGGCTGAGCTCCAATGCTTCCAACCTCCTCTTCTACCTCCTTCACTCCTCTTTGCTTTCTCCTCTTTCTCTCTCTCTTCTCTCTCTCTCTCTTTCTCTCTCTCTCCTGTTTTTTTTTTCTCTCCAGCCAAAAGAAAGGAAAAGGGCTGCCGCCCCCCCCTTCCTTCTCCTATTTAATGCTGGAAACTCATTAGTGAGTTTTCAGATTTGGGTCTCCCACATTAGGGAGTTTCCAAATTCTAGACTCCTTCCCTAATGTACATTTGGTTGACTATTTGACCTCCTAATCCTAAAAGGTATGGAATCCTCAATACCCTTTTTTAATTAGGGAAGAGGGCCAACCCTAAACCCTCTTAACTCTATTACCGAAATTAATAAAAATCATTAATTTAATAAATACAATTTTTTGAATTTACTTATTAATGGGTACTCAAAAGTTCCCAAAATTGGTCATGTTGACCCTGGAGACTTTTTATATAATAATAACCCCAATTTAAAACTCCCAGCTGAATTTAAAGTCATAAAAATGTTAAGCTTGGATTTTGGATCAGATCCGGATCCAAGATCCAAACCCATACTCATACAAGATTTGGATTAAGACTTATATCCATTCCAGATTTTTGTAGGACCTAACTAGGACCCAAATCCATAAAAATTTGGATCCTATACCCTGGATTCAATCCGATCCAATTTCGGATCCGTCCCAACAAACTGCTAAAATTTTAGAAAAACGTGATTTCTGGGCCAACCGGAACTCGGATTTGAAAAAGTAAAATACCATTGCACTCAGAATTTCGAGACGCATCCAACGATATATTACATAAATATCAAATTCTGAATTTCGCCCGAATATAACCCGAACTTCGCTTGAATTTCGCTTGAATTTAAAGGTTGAATTTAAAACTCTTTGCCACACATCGATTGGCTTGTCTAGACCCTGATGATGAGACTTGGGTCAAACCCAAACTCTAAGACCTTGGTCTAAACTCGAGCCTCAAACGATTTTCTTACCAGACTTAGCCAAATTTCAAAGTTTTTCATGAAGTGACTAAGGTCTGAAAACACGAGATCTTACATCCCTACCCCCTTAAAAGAATTTCGTCCTCGAAATTAGAACGTACCAAATAAAAGAGGATAGTGTTGACGCATATCCGCCTCAGGCTCCCAAGTGCATTCATCTAGCCCATGATGCTGCCAACGCACCTTTACAAATGGAATCGTCCTACTGCGCAGTACCCTTTCTTGGCGTTCCACAATCTCTATCGGCTTCTCGTCCGTTGTTAAGTCAGGTTGTACCTCGATCGCCTCATAGTGAATTACGTGTGAGGGGTCAGGCACGTACTTTCTCAACATCGAGACATGAAAAACATCGTGAATCTGCGAAAACTGAGGAGGAAGGGCTACTCGATACGCAGTCTCTCCGACACGTCCAAGGACTTCGAAGGGTCCCACATACCTGGGACTCAACTTGCCTTTCTTCCCAAACCGGAAGATACTTTTCGTAGGCGAGATTCGAACAAACACGTGATCGCCTACCTCAAAACTGAGCTCTCTACGCCGCTGATCGGCATAACTCTTTTGCCTACTTTGAGCTGCAATCAACCTTTGTCGAATTAAACGTACCTGATCCGCATAGTGCTGGACGATTTCTGGAGACTCTACTGCTCTCACTCCAACCTCTTCCCAACAAACCGGTGATCTACACGGTCGACCATACAGTGCTTCATACGGGGCCATGCCAATACTAGCATGAAAGCTATTGTTATAAGAAAACTCTGCAAGCTTCACATGTTTGTCCCAATCACCGGCCCAATCCAGGGCGCACGCTCTCAACATGTCCTCGAGCGTCTGAATCGTTCGCTCTGACTGCCCGTCTGTCTGCGGATGGAAAGCAGTACTAAACTTCAAGGTAGTGCCAAGGGCTTTCTGAAGCTGGCGCCAAAATCGAGATGTCAACCTCGGATCCCGATCTGACACTATCGAACGAGGCACTCCGTGAAGCCTAACAATCTCTTCTACGTAGAGATCGGCCAAACTCTCCAAGCTTTGACTAATCCTGATCGGAAGAAAATGAGCACTTTTTGTCAACCGATCCACAATCACCCATATGGCATCTCGTTGTCGTCGGGTCTTAGGCAGCCCTACGATGAAGTCCATTGAGATATCATCCCACTTCCATTCTGGAATCTCAAGAGGCTGCAAAAGTCCACCCGGTCTCTGGTGTTCAATCTTCACTTGCTGGCAAGTAAGACACCGAGATACGAACTCCGCGATGTCCCGTTTCATCCCATTCCACCAGTACGTCCTCTGAAGATCTTTGAACATCTTGGTGGAACCAGGGTGAACGGAATACTTCGACCTGTGAGCTTCACTCATCAGCTCTTCCCGTAATGCTTTAGGAACCCACCATCGGTCTCCGAACATAATGGTCCCGCTCTCCTCCCGGCGAAACTGCGCTTCTGGTTTCTGAGCACTATCGCACAACTTCTCAAAGTCCGGATCTTCTGATTGGAGTTCCTCGATTCGGTCTATGATCTCTGGTCGTGCCTGCATCCCGGCACAAAGGATGCGCTCGGAGTCATCAGAAAAAGGTTGCCATTGTACGAACTCCTCGACCAGATCCCAACTGCGTCCAATCAAGCTAGCTGCTGTGACTGACGCCTTCCTACTAAGCGCATCAGCCACCACATTCGCCTTACCCGGATGGTAAGCGATGGAGAAGTCGTAATCCTTTAGGAATTCCAACCACCTACGTTGCCTCAAATTCAGGTCCCTCTGGGTGAAGATATATTTGAGGCTCTTGTGGTCAGACATGACCTCAAACGTTTCTCCATAAAGGTAGTGACGCCAAATCTTCAGCGCGTACACTACTGCCGCTAACTCCAAGTCGTGTGTGGGATAATTCTTCTCATACACCTTTAGCTGTCGGGAAGCGTATGCTATGACATTTCCATGTTGCATAAGAACACAACCCAGTCCAGTCCCTGACGCATCACTATATACCACAAAACCACCCGTCCCGGAAGGCAATGTCAACACCGGCGCTGTGGTCAACCTCTTTTTTAACTCTTGGAAACTGTCTTCGCAGCGAGAGGACCATTCGAACTTCACTCCTTTCTGCAACAACCGAGTCATCGGAGCCGCTATACGCGAGAAATCTTGAATGAATCGACGATAATAACCCGCCAATCCCAAGAAACTCCTAATGTCTGTCACCGTCTTCGGTTGTTCCCATGACAAAACGGCTTCCACCTTTGCTGGATCAACCTCTACACCTCTCTCGGATATCACGTGACCAAGAAACATCACCCTATCGATCCAAAACTCACACTTTGAGAATTTAGCATAAAGCTGATGTTCTCTCAGTGTCTGCAGCACGAGTCGCAAATGCTCTCGGTGATCTTCCACACTCTCCGAATATATCAGAATGTCATCTATGAACACGATGACAAAAGAATCCAGCCACAACTTGAAAACCCGGTTCATCAGATCCATAAATGCCGCAGGGGCATTTGTAAGTCCAAATGACATCACTAGAAATTCATAATGCCCATATCTGGACCTGAACGCTGTCTTAGGAATATCTTCGGTTTTAATCCTCAGCTGATGATATCCTGAACGAAGATCGATTTTCGAGAACACCTTGGCCCTTCTCAACTGATCAAACAAATCATCGATCCTAGGCAAAGGGTATTTGTTCTTCACCGTCGCTTGATTCAACATGCGGTAGTCAATACAAAGTCGCATTGAACCATCCTTCTTCTTAACAAAGAGGACCAGGGCACCCCAAGGGGATACACTCGGTCTAATAAATCCTTTGTCAAGAAGCTCCTGCAACTGCTTTTTCAGTTCCCCTAACTCAGCAGGTGCCATGCGATACGGAGCGCGTGAAACTGGTGCTGTACCAGGCACTAGCTCGATCGAGAACTCAATTTCTCGATGCGGAGGCAAACCCGGCAAATCCTCGAGAAAAACATCCGGGAATTCGCGGACAACGTCTAATTGCTCCAAGGACGGCGCCTGACTGTCTTGAGCAGAAACACTGGCCAAGAATACCATGCAACCCTTCTTGTGGTACTTGGAGACCTTCAAAGCTGACACGATCTTCACCCCATCGGTTGGTCTCGTCGAATGGCACAACAATGTCGATAACTTGGGGTGCTCCAAGATTACCTTCCTGCCCCGACACTGGAGGGTCGCATTATGCTTGGACAACCAGTCCATGCCCAAGATGACATTATAGAATGTCATATCCAAAATGACCAAATCGGCCGACAACTCATGGCCTTCTATCACCACGCCTACGGACGGAAAATACTTCCCGCAGGAAGAGGATGCACCCATAGGTGACATCACATCAAGAGCCCTTTCGAGGCTAGATGGAGCCAAATCAAGCAACTTTGCAAACGAAGAGGAAATAAAGCTGTGTGTTGCACCCGAATCAAACATAACACGTGCAAAGTGTTCGGCGACTAAGAATATACCTTCGATCAGATCAGCCTGATCATCCTGGGAGGTTGCTGTCGCTGCGTAGACCCGTCCATTGGTCTTGCGCTGACCCTGCTGCTGTTGAGGCCTCTGCTGCTGTGGTTGTTGCGGCTGTCCACCCGGAACCGCAGGCTTGTTCGGACAGAAGGGGGCAATGTGCCCTGGCTGTTGGCACTGATAGCATACCCCCTTAAACGATGGGCAAAAACCTAATGGATGATTCTTGCCACATCTGCGGCATGCCGGTTGGGACATCCCCTGTTGTCTCCGCGGCTGAGGTCGGCCCTGTTGCGTGCCCTGCTGTCGCCCGTCCCAGGTCCGCTGCTTCTTCCCGTTCTGCACTCCCCCTCCTGCTGGAGGATTCTTCCTGGTCCCGCCTGAAGAACCTCCTCCGCTGCCACCCTTCTTCTGAAAACCACCTTTGGATCGTTCCCAGTCCTCGGTCAGTACGGTGGCCGACTCGATCGCCTCGGCCAGGGTAGAAGGACGACCCCCGAGCACACGAGTCCGTAACCCGTCCTTCAGTCCACGAACGAATCTAGCTGCCCTTGCCTTCTCATTCTTGAAGAGGTTTGGGCTATACTTCTCAAGCCTCCGGAACTTAGTAGTGTATTCCACTAGACTCATGGTCCCCTGAGTCAGATCGAGGAACCTTTGTTGCATCTGCTCCTCGGCGTAAGGGGGAAAGTAGGCGTCCAGAAACTCCTCCCTGAACGTCTCCCAAGGAATCTCATCCCAATTAACAAATTTCACCCTTCGCAGGGTGTCCCACTAGTTCATGGCATCGCCCTTTAAGCGGTACGTGCCAAAGGGTGTCTTTCTCTCCTCAGGGACAAGTAAGACGTCAAACACCCGCTCAATCTCCTCGACCCATCTCTCGGCAGCCTCCGGGTCTGCCTTTCCTGAAAAGGAAGGCGGGTCCAACTTCAGAAACCTCTCGAACGAAACGCCACCTGCGTTGGGAACGATGTTGACCGGAAGGTCACGAGTCGCTGCCTGCACGGCTGCCTGTGCAGCTGCCTATGCAGCCTGTGCTGCTTGGGCCGTTTGTGCAACTTGTGCCGCCATAGTCTCTGTTAGGGTATGGATGGTCTCCATCATGAAATCTCTTTCCTCCTGCCAGTTCGTGGGAGCAGCAGTAGAAGATGAAGCGCCTCTACGGGTATAGTGCGACATCTACAATGCACCACCTTTTCAAATTAGACTATTATTGACACTACCCCTTTAGGGTTGATCATGAACAGTATTTGTTCCCGAATCACATCAGACTTTTAATTCACACCAAAGAACATTAAATTTTAAGTAACATAATCACACAGGACTTATATAAAGTAAGCAAAAGTATCAAGCAACATACCAGTGAAGAAGACTGCTCTGGAGGACGAGTCACAACTTGTTGACGCTTCAGGACAGGGCTCACATACCAATTATGATAATTAAACATTAAAAGACGATAAAATTGCAAGTATTTGTGGGGCTCTGATACCAAACCTGTAACGACCCCAACTCATCCCCTTTGAAAATGCGATTTTTTTTTCCTAGAACAGTGCGAAAAACTTCCCAGAGACCCGGGGTCCTCACAGTTCCAATTCCAACTGGATAGCCACAAACCACAAAGGAACTTGCAATTAACATCCATAACTAACCATTACCTTTATTCATGAATGAAAAACTAATCTCAAAAAATAAAGTGTCTGACTCAAGTAACTACTGATGACATTAAGCAAATAACAAGAACACTAGACTGAAAAACCGAAATAAAGAGCCACTCTGTCCACAAAGAAGACTGTCAAACTCGTTGTGACTCTCACGCCCTCGCAGTAGCTGTCGACTTCACTGATCACCTGCTTCTGCGAAAAACCAACGAAGTAGGGTGTCAGAATCGAAATCCTGAGCACAGCTACTTCTTAATGAAACAAGTGAGATAAAGAATGAAGATGAGATATCATGCAACAATTAATGGAAATACATACAAGACAGTTTATAGCAATTGAGAATTTAATCATGCAACAATCATAATTGCTAAGCTCGCAAAGACAGTAAAGCAGTAGCATCTACTAAAATTTCAGCATGCAACAAGAATTTAACATTCAACATCTACCCTCATGTACTGAGTAAGGAAACCATTAAAGTATGCATGATCTAATGCATAACAGGAAAAATGCATGTCTTTTATGCAATGCATGAATCATTTTATTATCTTCCATTTAAGTCTTTTGTTTCCTTATGCATGCCCTATTAAATGCATACAACTTTATGTTTCTCTTTTAATTACCGTTGCCCGCGGATACACCAAACGGGTACAAACCCCGAGGTTAAGTTAGGTTCCCAGGGTAGCTTAGCACACAATTTATATTTTATTACTGGGTTCCAACTTAGCCCTCGACCGAATCACCTTCGGAACATTAGACCTCCACATCTAATGTCGGGGACACAAGGGACACCCCACGCCCACAAGTGTCACTTTCTTGGTACCAAAAACAACAGCTGTGTCAAACACACCACTCCCGGGTAAAGTGGCAGACTCTCCCTAAAACCGTGGCCAGGAGATGGAACCTCAATATCGGGTTCAGGGGACCAAAATTAAGCACACGGAGTTTTGTATCCTCACAGTCTCCCCAAGACCGGATTTCTAAGATCCCATTCTCCAGATGGGTGATCCCAGAAGGTATATTACACTGTACTTTATTATTTCTTTTATTTAAAATTTAATTTCTTAAATTTTGCAACATCATATGCAAAAAGAAAGATAAAAGCTCACATCTACCTCGCGAGAGCCATCACAGGACTCCGGCCTGTGGAAACATATAGAACAGTGCAATAAAACTGAAATATTAATAAGGCATGATCTTTGCAATGCATTGAAATGAATGAGGGAAAACAATTCCACAACTCGGGTTTACCAAACCCTCGATGATTCATCATGATCACCGAAGCACTGATGCAAGAATCATAATCATAAGTATGCAGTGGTATTAACATGCCTGCAAGAGATAGGCATATACGTACCAAATTAACCTATTGACAATAAACATGAAATATGACATTCCCATATGCAGATTACACAACCCATGTTATACCCCATTTTTCTGTGCATATGCATGGTATGCGCATGCATGCCTCTTTATGCAATTATCACTACATATGGTTCAAATCATGAATTGTAATGAGATGAATAAAAGAGCATTCATGTGTTTATTTATATGCAACCACACCTGTTAAGTCTATAAATAAGTAAGCACTCAACAACTTTGTCATGGAATAAAGTGTAAGCATGCTCAAACACACATATGAACCACATCAACGCCTGACATATGTGAAAATTAAAATTTCAGGTACATGACTTATTCCCAAGGTTTAACATGCCGTAATAGATTTAAAAGCCTAACTTTACTAATTGCAGCCAGCCCTGTTTTTATAATTTAACACACTTATATCACTAGCATGCTACAATACCCACATGAGAAAAAAAATTGTATCTAACAGCGCAGCCCAGCCGACCCGGTCGGCTGGGTCTGACAGGGTATTCACAGGCCCCTTTTGGGCCTGTGTAAGCTGCCAGGAAGCCCCTCCTGTACAGAAAAAATTTCTGTATAAAGTATACCCAAAAGTTTTCTCAAGGCCAAGGCCCAGGCCAGCACCCACTGACTGGGTCGACTGGGCCTGCCCCAGCCCTGCCAAAACCATCCACACACACCCAGCCAAGCACTTGGCTGGGCCTGTCGGTTCGGCCAGCAGCTGACAGTCAGCCGAGAGCCACTCTGCTGGCTGCCAGCCAGCCAAACCAACAGCCGAAACCTCACTAAAAACAGATTTCACAGTTTTTTTTTTTTTAAGAACAATGCCCAGCCCAGCCGACCCTGTCGGCTGGGTCCACCAGCATGTGCACAGACCCAGTTTGGGCCTGTGTATGCTGTCAAAAAGAACAGCCTACCTGCCACAAGAAAACTGATATATATATATATATATTTATTTATTTATTTATTTTTATATAAATGTTTTTGTTGCAAGCCTGCCCAGCCGACCTTGTTGGCTGGGCTTAACAGCATATACACAGGCCCAGTGTGGGCCTGTGTATGCTGTCTACAAGAACAGCATAAAAGAAGTTTTATTTACGCACACTACCTGTTAAAAATATCATGTATATATATATTTTTTTTTTGAAAAGGGGAAGAACACCCAGCCCAGCCGACCCTGTCGGCTGGGTCCAGAGGCATACACACAGGTCCAGTTTGGACCTGTGTAGGCTGTCAAAGGTGACAGCAAAACCCACCCCACAAAAACTGGATATATTTTTTTGAAAACACATACCTGCCCCAGCCGACCCTGTCGGCTGGGTCCAACAGCTTGTACACAGGTCCAGTTTGGACCTGTGTATGCTGTCAACAACAGCAACACCACTTACTTTGCAAAACTGCAATCTTCCCTTTTTATTTTTTTGAAAAGGATACCCAGCCCAGCCGACCCTGTCGGCTGGGTCCAAGACATGTACACAGGTCCAGATTGGACCTGTGCATGCTGTCAAAGAGAACAGCAAAACACCTCTTTTGAAAAATCTGCCCCCTAGTATGTCATATATATGTATCTATATATATATTTTTCTGAAACAACAAAAATACAGCCTATACTAATGGAATCACGGTGGAAATCGAGGGTCCACTGTTCCTCTATGGATTTCCACTAAAAGAAGCATGGAAAATCCAATCTTTACCCTATTTCTCATTTATTTCAAGAAGAAGTACCCGTACCTTTTTGGAAAAAGAAAAGAATAGAGGCTATGGGGGCGTGTGGCTGAGCTCCAATGCTTCCAACCTCCTCTTCTACCTCCTTCACTCCTCTTTGCTTTCTCCTCTTTCTCTCTCTCTTCTCTCTCTCTCTTTCTCTCTCTCTCTCTCCTGTTTTTTTTTTCTCTCCAGCCAAAAGAAAGGAAAAGGGCTGCCGTCCCCCCTTCCTTCTCCTATTTAATGCTGGAAACTCATTAGTGAGTTTCCAGATTTGGGTCTCCCACATTAGGGAGTTTCCAAATTCTAGACTCCTTCCCTAATGTACATTTGGTTGACTATTTGACCTCCTAATCCTAAAAGGTATGGAATCCTCAATACCCTTTTTTAATTAGGGAAGAGGGCCAACCCTAAACCCTCTTAACTCTATTCCCGAAATTAATAAAAATCATTAATTTAATAAATACAATTTTTTGAATTTACTTATTAATGGGTACTCAAAAGTTCCCAAAATTGGTCATGTTGACCCTGGAGACTTTTTATATAATAATAACCCCAATTTAAAACTCCCAGCTGAATTTAAAGTCATAAAAATGTTAAGCTTGGATTTTGGATCGGATCCGGATCCAAGATCCAAACCCATACTCATACAAGATTTGGATTAAGACTTATATCCATTCCAGATTTTTGTAGGACCTAACTAGGACCCAAATCCATAAAAATTTGGATCCTATACCTTGGATTCAATCCGATCCAATTTCGGATCCGTCCCAACAAACTGCTAAAATTTTAGAAAAACGTGATTTCTGGGCCAACCGGAACTCGGATTTGAAAAAGTAAAATACCATTGCACTCAGAATTTCGAGACGCATCCAACGATATATTACATGAATATCAAATTCCGAATTTCGCCCGAATATAACCCGAACTTCGCTTGAATTTCGCTTGAATTTAAAGGTTGAATTTAAAACTCTTTGCCACACATTGATTGGCTTGTCTAGACCCTGATGATGAGACTTGGGTCAAACCCAAACTCTAAGACCTTGGTCTAAACTCGAGCCTCAAACGATTTTCTTACCAGACTTAGCCAAATTTCAAAGTTTTTCATGAAGTGACTAAGGTCTGAAAACACGAGATCTTACATTTCAGGCAGACATTATTGGATTGCTGCCGGGGTTGAGGACCACCTTATAGTCTCCGCCTCTTGGTCGGAGGAAGGTGCTTCTTTCCTTCGTTGTTCTGCCTTTGGAAAGGTGTCCGCTTAACTTGGCCACCCGTGGGAACCCTCTTATGATCGCCACCTGCTACATGTGGTTTCTTGTTCAAGACGTTCTTAGAACGTTCCCAATCGTCGCTCAAGAGAGTGGCTGTCGCAACAGCCGCAAAGAAGGTCGAAGGCATACTGGTAAGGACTCGATGTCGGAGCCCTTCCTTCAGGCCTCAAATGAATTTTTCAGCCCATTTTCGATCATCTTCGAACAGGTTGGAACAATAACGCTCTAGGTTCTGAAATTTTGTGGTGTACTCCACCAGACTTGAGTTGCCTTGGCATAACTCCAGGAATTCAACTTTCTTTTTATCCCGCGCATGAGGGGGAAAGTAGTTTGCTAGGAAAGCACCCCGAAAAGCTTTCCAAGGAATAACCGTTGCTCTCGAAAAATGAATGCTCCGAGTTGCATCCCACCATTTGCAAGCGTTATCCTTGAGCTGATGTGTCCTGAAGACTGTCTTTTTCTATTTTGGTATAGACAGTACTAGAAATGCATGCTCGGTCTCCTCGACCCAATTCTCGACTAGTTCAGGATCGGCCTTGCCAGCGAAGGTTGGGGGATCAAGTTTCAAAAATTTCTCATAGGTGACAGAATTATGATGGTTCGCCTCAGAAGATGCAACTTGATCCTTTTGTGCACGAACTTGCCTCTGGATTGCATTAGCCAGGGTATTGAGGGAATCCATGACGAATCTCCGCTGATTTGACCATTTGTCAGTTGAATCGTTATTTGTGCTTTGCGTCATCATTTATTTATAACAAAGGATGCTCAAGTTAGGATTTAAAGAACTCAAAAAAACAAGGACAATATATATATATATATATATATATATATATATATATATATATATATATCAGTGTCGTGAAAAGCGTTGAGGCATAGCGAGGCGCTCCACCAAAATCTAAGGCGAGGCGTAAAGCGTAAGCCTCAAAATTTTTTTTGGGATGATTGTTTTGGGATGAAGGCGTAGTTGTTGTTGTTGTTGTTAAAAAAACTCTAAAAAATATCTAAAATTCTAAATAAATAAAAAAATTATCACTTCTAAAAGCTTAAAACTTTTAGAAGTTGAAAACATTTCTAAAATACCCTGATATTTATCACTATATTTACAAAACTTTTCCTTGCTTATGCTTTCTATATCTTAAATACAAGTACTCTTAGTTTCTATTTTTATTTTTAAGAGATTTTCCGTGTTCTCTTTACATTATTGAAAAGAAAATGACTGAAACCTACTTATTTTACTATTATTGTTATATTGTATTTTTTAGTATAGAGATTTTTGCCAAGATTTATCTAAAAGCTTATAATATCCCAAGATCAAAGATTTTACCTACAACCAAGACATGACTATGGCTGAAAGTTACCCCCCCCCCCCCACACACAAAAAGAAAAAGAAAAAGGTTTAAACTGTGATAATGGTTTAAAAAAAAACAAACAAACAAATAGTCAGTCATACAACACAATAATATTCATCAATCATTAAATCCATACTACATAAATTGTAATAATCTGCAAAGTAAATATTCAATAGTGCATACTAATTTGTATTTCATCAATCAACTGACTCATTTTTACTGCTTAAGCAGCATGAAGGCAGACAAATGACAAGTTCTTATTTGGCATTGCCAAAAAAAAAAAGCTCAAAATTTGGAGGAATAGAAAGGCAAAAGAATGAGTGATAAGGGTAGCTTGAGACTTACGTGCACAAGCACACACAATAAAGTTCACATAATCTGACTTTCTTGAATGGAACAGGCTATGACCAATCTAATACATATTTTTCTTGTGATATTGACTAAATTGCAAGTGTGTAACGTTAGAAACTTTAAGCTTTTGTTGCATCATTTCATATTCAAGGAAAAGCAGGGTAAATTTACGGAGCACGAGATTTAGAACAAAATTGCAAAGTACAATCATCAACATGTGTGCGAAAAAAAAATGAGAGAAGTTCACATGTTTTTTTTCACAAGCATACTCTAAACATTGAAAATTGTAAAAAAAACTTCTTTCCAAAGTTTCTGAAATCATCAACTTACGCTAAGACTGCGTGAGAGAAGACTGTGTGTGAAAAAAAAGAGAGATGAGAGAGAGACAATACCAGTTTTCGGTGAGAAACGAGAGAGAGGTTGCGTGAGAGACGAGAGATAGGTTGAGCGAGAGACGAGAGAGAGAGAGGCTGAGTGAGAGACGAGAGAGAGAGAGAGGTTGTGTGAGAGATCTACCAACAAAATAAAAAGCTTTTAAGCCCTAAATTTTAGTCAAATAAGGGTTTTGACCCTTATTTGACCAAAAGCAATGAGGCATATGCGCCTCATCTTAAGGCGCACCTCAAGGACTATGAGGCGCACGCCTCGGGGCTTTTACGCCTTATCCTTGTGCCTCAAGGCATAAAGCCCCTCGCCTTGAGGCGAGGCGCGCTTTTTGCGCCTTGAGGCGTGTTTTTAATAACACTGATATATATATATATATATATATATATTATGAAACATCATACAAAAACCCAACATCGCTGGTTGATAAAGCATAAGAAATTCTTGTCGCAACAATAAAAAGTGTTCACAGACTCTGAAACAAAACCACGTGTACCAACTCCCCTCAGGGACGGTTTGAGTAATATCTAACATAGTTCCTCGTGTTGCCGGGGTGAAGCTAGAGTGTAGACTGGGGAGTCTTGTGAGTCGTTGGGCAAGTAATTGCCCTGC
Organism: Nuphar pumila; assembly: GCF_984573655.1. Lineage (NCBI taxonomy): Eukaryota > Viridiplantae > Streptophyta > Magnoliopsida > Nymphaeales > Nymphaeaceae > Nuphar > Nuphar pumila. The sequence goes on along the minus strand of NC_143265.1, from coordinate 23,128,348 downwards.
GTGCCCCTTGAGTTTGGTGGTTCCTCAAAATGCCTGGGTATCTACGTCACAGGGACTCGGCAAACTAGGTGCCGCACCCGCGTCGATGCGTCGCGACATGGGTGTGGTCAACCTGACCCTGGATGCATTGACCGCATCCAGGGTCATTTATGTCCAACTTTTGGACTTTATATATATATATATATATATATGACTTTTGATTTTATAAATAGAACTATTTTGATAACCCGTCTTATTTTTTCTTTGAAAATGTCTAGAAAACCTTTTATGTTGTCTTTTAGAATTTTTAAAATGAAAAAACCTTTCTTTTTTACTTTTCTAATTTTGTTTTTGAGTGTTTTATGAATGGGTTAAAAAAAGAAAGGGTTTTTTCGGGGAGAGCCAAAGGGCAGTTCTGTTTCCACCCCCCAGACCGTTAAAAAACAAATTTTTTTGTTTTTTTCTTATATATATATATATATATATATATATATATATATATATATTTGCCACACCCCCGCACCCGCACCCGCACCCATGTGACATAGCTGGGTATTCTCATAGCACCCTAGACTGAGGAAGCTTCGTCCTCAAGTCCCTGTGCTGCCAACTGCCTTTTGTCATTTCCTTAAGGTGACAAAACTCAATGAAATGTCCCAACTCTCCATAGTAAAGACACTCGTTCTGGGTGTTCGGGTGACCTTCGATCTCTCGTGTACCATATGCAACCTGTTGATCGACCAAAACTTGTGACAGAACATGGCCGCCTTCCCTAAACTGCACCGCAGCCCATGCAGCGGCTAACGGTTCTTGGTAAGGGAAAGGGAGTATGAGTCCCCATGAATCTGTAAAGATGGGTCAGGGTGGTCTGTTTGTTCAATAATCCGACCAGCTCGTTGGACATCCATTATTTTCCATAACAGACCCCCTACGCTTCATTGAGCGGCCACGCGTCCTACACGCTCCACCCTTATGGGCTCTTTTCGCGTTGGCTGGCGGACTCATGCCTTGCATGGGCAACACGTCTTCATTTCCAAGTCCACTTCAGACATGAGCTTTAAAATAACAGAAATTCTTTTTGTCTTATTCAAGCACAAAATGCATCATAAAATCTATACTCACAGCGCGATGCAGATGTCGGATAATCAAGATTCACTGTTTTTCCTGTCGCTCTGATACCAAGTTGTAACGCCCTCAAAATCTTGTACTTGTAACTTTTTATGAAAAGTTTAAAAGCTGTGTAATCGATCCTTTTTTAGAGTTTAAAATGACTGTTCAACAGAAAATAATGTTTGAAATAACAAGTCAATGGACCTTGGGCGCATTACAAGCAAACTTTCCTTTACAGAATAGATTTGTATCTTCATATAAGCATTTAAAACCACATGGATCCAAAACAAGGTTTTTGATAATTTAGGGTTTATATAAAAGAAGATTTTTCAAAGGAAACCCTTATGCAAAGTTACAAAATGTGCTCAGGAACGAAACGTCAGAGAAATAGTGGGATCTTGATATCATCGCATTATCTCGCCATCGTCTGCCGTTTCGACGTAATCATCACTTGTACCCCATAAAACATGTTAGACTTATAAAAATTTTGGTAGGTGCATAGATAACAAAAATTCATAACAAAACTAACATATACATTGTTCCTTTCGTGATGTGTAGTTCAGAATAAGCAAAATGAGCATGATAATTTTGTTTCGATATTAAATGTCCTGAGAGTACGCATAGGAGAAACGTAGAAACAACTGAGACTGCTTGGAGGTTTGTTATTCTTTGTATTTTGATACCCCGGACAACTAGCTGAATTCGCTCGTAAGGCGACGGCCAGTGACCGAGAGAGAATTCTCTAAAGGCATTTGTGACAAGTGAAACATCCAACTTCTGCAGCAATCCATGGGATCTATCACCTAGGATAATTTTTGGTAGCCCGATCCCCTAACTCCGATGACCGGGGATACAAAGTTCAATTGCTACTCGAGGAGCGTAGTTGTTAACGACCTGTCCATTGGAGTTTTTGTACCATCCCATCCTCTCCCTTGACGGAACCAAAGAGACGAATGAGTATGTCAGGTTATATTTTAATTGACGACTAATTATACATGCTCTGGTCTTTTAAACCAAATCGAGTATCTTGCGTGTGAAGGCGATCATCATCATTTATGTGATTTCCTTTTTATCATTATGCATTTGCACGTTACGAGGTTACCACAAACCTTTCATCTAATCATTGTAGTACTAACATGCCGTGCATGTTTGATGGTATTATTACGATGAGAGGGATATCAGTGTCTTAGAAAGAAACCCCAACATCATTTAATTTTTTTTTGATTTCTGTGCTTTATGCCGAGAATATCCGAGTCATTTCGGATACCAAAACTAAGGACTGAACGTACGTACCACTTAGGACTACGTAGTCGAAGCCTTTCCGTTACGCAGATTTGAGGGAAAGACTCGTTTGCGAATATTCAAACGCCAAATATTTGTTTTGCTTTTCAAGATAACGATTAATACGAGCTTTGAAATCTCTTATGTGAAAACTTTTTTGAAATTAGAGACTTGGCAAAGATGTGCAATTTTGCATCTTTAAATACAAGCGTAACACAAGGTAGGCCAGAGTAAGCAAAACTGCGTACTTTACAAAGTTATATATATGTATATATAATACATATATATCAAAGCATAAGCTTGTGCACATTACAGCGCGACGGTAAAGTAAATGACATAAAGCAAGACTCGATAAGCAAAACCACACATCGAGCTAAATTAACTGCGTAAGCGATGCACGATGTACGAAACCGTACATTGGCTAAATAAATTTCATAAGCAATGCACGATGCACGAAATCATACATTGGCCAAATAAATTGTGTAAGCAGTGCACGATATGGGAAATCGACGAAATTGTATATCGGCCAAATAAATTGTGTAAGCAGTAGCCTATGCAAATAACAACATTGCGGCAAGGTAAATGACATAATTTTAAATATACAAGAATGCACAAAACTGCATCCTTGAGTTAAAAGCATATATATCGGTCATAGAAAGAAGAGGAGGGAAGAGAGAGGGAACAACGTACCTGGGGGAGGTAGCGCTGGTCCGGGTTGCGCCGGCATGAGGAGAGCTCCAGCGAGGGAAGGGGTGGAGCAGAGAGAGAATGGGAGATGAGAGAGAGTCGATGTGCGGGAGGGGGGGGTTTCGATTTCATAAAGAGAAACCCGCCCCCCTGCGGGGGTTTAAATAGGCCATGGCGTGCGTGGCTGGGAACCGGATCCGGGTTGGATCCAACCTGGATCCGAATATATATATATATATATATATATATATGTGTATATATATATATATATATATATATATATATATATATATATATATATATATATATATATATATATATATATATATATATATTTGAAAAACTCGAATCTTACACAATGTATGGAGAAAAAGTTGTTTTCAGGGTATTTTAGTCATTTTAACCTATTAACTCAACTAGAGTTAATGATAACCATGGTTAATTTGTCGGAATTGTGTTTTTATTTATGTTTGTGTTTGCATATTTGAATGGTTAGTCGTGTCTTCTATACTTTGCATTAAGTTCTTGATGTGTGTGCCATTGCATGCATGTCTTCTTGTCATGTGTATGTGTGTGTTTGTGGTCTTACAGAGATGCTTTTTGCAGTTGAAGAATCCTTCACATCCTAGTCGCGGTGTTCCTACAGCAGTTGGTTGTTTGGCGACACTGCTGAGGGAACAATGGGTGAGATCTTTGTTCGTTAAATCTGATGGCGTGAAGCTGCTTATTCCATTGATCTCCCCAGCATCCACCCAGCAGTCCATCCAGGTTTGATCTTAAAACCTTTTTCTTTTTTTTCGTTTTTGAAGCAAAGGAGAAGATTTTATTAAAACATAGAGAAGGGTGTCTTAAATCTCTATTTGATACTTGTGTTATTTATTTTGTTGTGGTGGCAACTTTTCTGGCTTCACTTTTGGACCGAAGCTTTGAATGAAAAAGTTACTATTTACAAGGATCTGCTATAAAAAATGTGCTGAAATTTTTGCATGTTTCTTTTGTCATGTCATTTTGTTTGAAGTTTAGCTCTTGTGTATGCCTTTATATGGTATCAGTGTCAGTTAGGAGAGGATTTTTCAGTTAGAAGAGGAGCATTGGAGCATCTTGAAGCTGTCCAGCAGTCAACACACTGAAAGAGAGGGTGACATCACCATGGAGATGAATGACTGGTTGACTTGGGCAGATTTTGAAATATTTTTATGGGTTGAAAGAGAATTAGGAAATAGGATTTTAGAAACAAATCCCAGGTTGTTTGTTGTTTTGGGGAGCAAGTTTCAATTTTTCTTGTGGTTTTCTCAAAACAGTGTACCAAAATTTCTTTGGTGGATTTGAATCTCTTTTGAGGCCCTAATTTGTTTCTATTAGAGTCGTTTTAATATAAAAAGCTGGTAGAAGTGCTGCTTTATGAAGAAATGGCCTATATTTGGAGCTTTGAGGATCTTTGTAAAGTAGAATAACGGGCGGCAGCTTGCTTTGGACTAGTTACACCTTTAAATGAGTTAATTAAAGGCCTTGGCTTCTTGTTTCAAGTTCCTATTGGATTATCTTGGTTAAGAAACTGTTGATCTATTTGGAATTTTAAGGTTTTTTTTTGCAGCGGAATAGGGGGTGGCAGCTTTGCTTTGACTAGTTTGCCCTTGAATGTGTTGATTAAGGGTCTTGTTTGCTTGTTCAAGTTTCTATTGTATTATCTTGATAGGGATGGTTAGAAATGACCTTATTCAAGTGGTTTGATGTAAAACTTGATGGGACAAACTATATTCTTTAGGCTCATTTTATGAAAACCTTGATAAAGTGAACAGACTTGTATGCTATCTTGATGGTCCTAAAGCACCACCAAGGATTGGGGAAGTAAACTATGAATAAAACTTAAAGAGTGGGAAATCAACAATGCTAGAATCAATTCGTGGCTGCTAGAGTATGTGGAGCAAAGCTTAGTGATCAATTTAGTGAAGTATGAGCCAACAAGCCAATTGGGCTAGAGAGTACCAATTGCTGCAAGAACATAAAGGCCTTAGACAGGAAAACAAGTCAATTAAAGCATTTTACACAAAAATACAACAGATTTGGGACTATGTTGCTATTATGGATACTTTGCTAGAATGTACTTGATGCGATGAATGCAAGATATGTTAGGCAGGGAGGAGTAAGAATATTGGATAAAGCACATGTTTCTACCTTGGATAAAGCTCTAAGGCTGGTGTTTGATCATGTTAGAAGTGCCATGCTCCATTGGGCAGGCACAGTTTCTACCTTGACTCAAGTCTTGGCAGAGTTAATTGTATTAGAGACTAGTCCCTTAGAATTAGACGCACTGATGATACAATACTTGCAGTGACTAGGTGTAATGAAATGGTGGTCTTCAACAAATGTACAAATAACTCACAAACAAGTGTCTATTGGAGACACTACAAGCATGACCCTTGAAAGGGTATAAAAGGAAGAACACTTGAAAAATAAATAATACTTTATGCATGCACAAAATGCTTAAGAAGCATTGTTATTTATATTGAATGGGTTCACCCCTATATATATATATATATATATATATATATATATATATATATATATATATATATAAAAGTGGAAGAGAGGAGAGTTCATTTTGAGCTCTCCAAAAGAGACATTGGACTCTAGTCCAACCACTCTTATTATAGCTGTTGGACTAGAGTCCAACAACTCTTATTATAGTTGTTGGACTAGAGTCCAACAGCTATTTGCACAGTCAAGTTCCAACATGAACTTGACTGGATAAATTATCTAGTTTCTATTGAACTAGATGCTAAAAAAGAAAATAAAGGAAAATAATAAAAGGAAAAATATAATAATAATATTAAATAATATATGTATATTACAATTTACATTTTAACACTCTCCCTCAAACTTATGGTACAATGAGCGAAAGTTTGTCTAAGAGGAAGTGGAATCTGAGAGCAGCGAGAGGCTTGGTGAAGAAGTCTGCTAATTGATATTCTGATGTAACATATGACAGATCAATGGTTCCATGTAAGTATTCCTCTTTGACATAGTAACAGTGTAAAACCCACGTTTCTTTTAAAAAAAAATTATTGTATTAGACTCGGGTCGGGTCGGGTCGGGACCCGACCCAGGCCCCTTTTCATTAGGGTTTTAATAACCCGACTCAGGAAGAGGATTTTAAATCCTCTTCCCGAGCGCCGCCCTCCTCCCTTCCATTTTCGTTTTCGGAAGGATTAGGGAAACCTATCGGGGTTTCCCCTTTCATCGCCCCCTGGAGCCTTTAAGTTCAACGTGGGAGGGCGAGGGGAGGCACGCCTCCCTCTCGAAGCCCTTTGCTCCCCCCGTGCCGACTTCCTCCTTCCTTGCGCACGCCTCCAGCGCCGCCGTTACTGCGACCCACGCCGACGCCGGGCACCGCCTCCCAGGTACGCCATTCTCCTCCCTCTTCTCCTCCTCACCCCCCTCTCTGTCACCTCGCCGGGAGGCCGACAGGCGGCGTGCGGCCCCTGCCGCGCCCTCCTGCCTCTCCTGTGCTCATCGGAGGCCCGACAGGTGGCCTGAGAGGCCCCTGTCGTCCCCTCTTCCCTTCGGGGGTGCACCAGAGTGCCGGCAGGGGACCAATGGCCCCTGCGACACCCCCTCACCCCTGTGGGTGATAGGGAAACCGACTGGAGGTCGGTTGCCCCTGTCACCCCCGCCCCGAGCCCTCTCTTTCTCTCTGGCAGGGGTTAGTCCCCCTGCCGCCTCTCGATCACCAGTAGGCAGGGGCAATGCCCCTGCCACTTCCTGTTTCCCGGCAGGCAGGGGCTCGCCCCTGCTGCCTCTGGGGTTTTGGCATGCAGGGGTAATGCCCCTACCGCCTTCCTGTCTCGGCTGACAGGGGCAATGCCCCTGTCACCCTTTGTTTTGCTGGGCAGGCAGGGGCAATTCCCCTGTCTCCCTTTGTTTTGCTGGGCAGGCAGGGGCTCGCCCCCTGTCGCCCTTTGTTTTACTGGGCAGGCAGGGGCGCGCCCCCTGTCGCCCTTTGTTTTACTGGGCAGGCAGGGGCTCGCCCCCTGTCGCCCTTTGTTTTGCTGGGCAGGCAGGGGCTCGCCCCTGTCACCCTTTGTTTTGCCAGGCAGGGGATATCCCCCTGCTGCCCCTTGGTTCTCAGCACACAGGGGCTTGTCCCCATGTCATTCTCTGTTCTGCCTGGCGGGGGCCGAAACCCCCCCGTTGTTTATTAATTTGTTTGGTAGGGGCCGAGACCCCTGCCATTCAGTGTTGGCCAGCAAAGGGTCCGAGGCCCTGTCACTGGTCGCCTTCTTGAGGCAGGGGCTGAGGCCCCTGCCATTCACTATTTCGTCAGGCAGGGGCCGAGGCGCCTGCCATTTGTTGTTCTGTAGGAAGGGGCCAAAATCCCCGGTCGCCTAATCCTACCCTGGTCCCCGTTGCACCATAAAATTTTATTTATCATAATTGAATACTCTAACTTTTATAGACTTCGCATCGAACCCCACTCTGGCTCCGCGGCTTGAGCCTCGTATCATCTACACTCGTAGACGCACGCAGCTGCACGACATCCCAAGGTAGGGGAAAGTCGCACGGGGATTTTGGATGAATAAAATAAAATAAGACTCCTGAGATAGAATAGTTATTTTACATACCTGCTTATCTGAAGAAGTATTTAATTTATGAATTGCTAGTCAGTGTTTTACTCGTTCTGATTCTTTTGAAACTACATGCTTAGAGTAAACTCTATGGGTAGACTCATTTTAGAGAGAATTGAGTAGTTAATTGGTATACCTGTTTACATGTAGGACTTCTTGACTTGTGATTGTCTGTCCTGCATGCTTATCCTTTTGAAATTTGCGTACTTAATGTAAACTCTGTGAATGAACTCATTTCTGGAGAGAAACCCACTGCAATTACTGTTATAACCGAACCTTAAGGCAAGTATGGTATAAATTTGACGAGAGGTCATAGAGTACCTTGAAGTGGGAACTCAACACTTTATTGATATAGATGAGATAATGTCGGCCTCCACAGGCCAATTGCTCAAAGAGCAATACATGTCATGTATGAACCAAAAGAATCATAAAACATTATATGTTGCCCTTTCATCATAATTGTACCTTTAGGAAGGTACGATCGTACTTTTGGACAAGTACGTCCCATGTGGGTTACGATGGTTGGATGATGAGGTTGTAGCAACCTCGATGCGTGCATTTAGCACAATGCTGAGATCACATAAATGGTGACCTTTTGCCTTCACAGGCAAGATGCTTGAGTGGGTCTAATAGACCAGAGCATGTAGGATGGGGCGGCAGTTAAGAAACCCCCGTCGTACCAATTCGACATTCACGGTTCATCAAGGGAGATGATGGATGGTACAAAAACTTCGATGGACAGGTTGTTAACAACCACCCCACGAGCAAAAGACTCGGCTTCCCCAGTCATCGGAGTTAGGGGAATTGGGATTACCATAAATTATCCTAGGTGGTAACTCCCGGGTACTTCTGCAGAAGTTGGATGCATCCATGGGCCACGAATGCCTTTGGGGATTTACTCTCTTGGTCACTGACCGTCCCCTTAGGAGCGGACACAGTCAGCCATCCGGGTTAATGAAAACATCTGACATAATAAACCCCCGGATCGGTCTCGGCTGTTTCTACGTTTCGCATCTGTGCGTACCCACAGGCCAGTTAATATCAGAACTTAAAGAATATCTTCTTGAATAATTGTAGATGATTGAGACTTACACTGCTTGAAATAATTCAAACAATAGCTCTTTGCACATGTTATACTTGTTAGAATAAATTATAATTGTATTGATTGTTTTAATATAATAACTGTTTATCTCATGAATGTCTTGCTTTTTTTTCATTCTACTTATCTGTTCGTGCACCTACTGGTTTGTTATGAAACTGACTCATTTCATGGGCAGGTGAGGAGTAGGACTTCACAGACGACCGATGACGTGGTGCAATATGGCTCAAGATTTATCTTATTTTTGCTGGCGGCTTGACTCTGAGTCTTTTTGAGTTTTTCTTTAGATTATTGAACTTTGGAAGGATGCTCATTTTGTAATAAACTGCAGATTTTTAATCTATTGTCTTATTTGATCAATTCCTTTAAGTTGTGGTTTATGTGAATGATGGTTTTTCAGCTAACGTACCTAGGATTTGTTGACTTGTGCTCCTTTCTAAATGTCTTCCGCTGTCGATTTTAAAAGTAAAAACTTTAAATCTTTGAAAGTTTTTTCGATAATGTTTTTGAAATCACAAGTCGAAATTTTGGGCGTTACAACTTGGTATCAGAGCCAGATCAGAAAGAGGTGAATCTTGACTATTGAGCATCCCATCGCGCTGAAAGTCTTTGATATTTTATAGCATGTTTAGACTAAATTATATTCTTGTTTCTATTCGTAGTACCGTCCGAGAGATGGATCCATCTGTTGGTTCTAGTGGTAGTCACGATAGGGGCACGCGTAGGGTGTGTGGCCGTTCCTTAAGGGAGAGAGTGTAAAACCCGCTAAAAAAAAATTTAATTTGGACCCGGGTCGGGTCGGGTCCGGACCCGACCCGGGCCCCCTCTTCATTAGGGTTTTAATAACCTGACTTGGGAAGAGGATTTTAAATCCTCTTCCCGAGCGCCGCCCCCTTCCACCTTCGTTTTCGGAAGACTTGGGGGGAAACCCATCGGGGTTTCCCCATTCATCGCCCCCCCTGAGGCTTTTAAAAGCACTGCAGGGGGGCGGGGGAGGGCACACAACCCTTCGCCCCCAGCACGCCGCCCTCGATCGATGCCTCCTCCTTTCCTGCGCACGACGCCGATCGCCAGCCACCTCGTCTCCTCTCCTTCCAGGTACACCCTCTTCACCTCCCTTTTCACCTCCCCCTCCTCCTCCCTCTTCGCCCCTCTCTCTGTCACCTCGCCCGAAGGCACGACAGAGGGACCATTGGCCCTGTGACACCCCCTCGCCCCGATCTCTCTCTCTCTCTCTTCGGCAGGGGTTTGTCCCCCTGCCATCATCCTTTCGCCGGACGGCAGGGGCTCGGCCCCTGCCGATTCGCTGTCATCGGCAGGGGCTCGACCCCTGCCGATTCGCTGTCGTCGGCAGGGATGCGACCCCTGCCGTTTCAGTGTTGTCGGCAGGGGCTAGCCCTCTGCCGCTTTGCTGCCGTCGGCAGGGGTGCGACCCCTGCCGCTTTGTTGCTGTCGGCAGGGGCTAGCCCCCTGCCGATTCGCAGTCGTCGGCAGGGGTGCGACCCCTGCCGTTTCAGTGCTGTCGGCAGGGGCTAGCCCCCTGCCGCTTTGCTGCCGTCGGCAGGGGTGCGACCCCTGCCGCTTTGTTGCTCTCGGCAGGGGCTAGCCCCCTGTCGATTCGCAGTCGTCGGTAGGGGTGCGACCCCTGCCGTTTCAGTGCTGTCGGCAGGGGCTAGCCCCTTGCCGCTTTGCTGCCGTCGGCAGGGGTGCGACCCCTGCCGCTTTGTTGCTGTCGGCAGGGGCTAGCCCTTTGTCGATTCGCAGTCGTCGGCAGGGGTGCGACCCCCTGCCGTTTCAGTGTGGTCGGCAGGGGAGCGAGCCCTGCTGATTCATTGTTGTCGGCAGGGGCTAGCCCCCTGCCAATTCGCTGTCGTCGGCAGGGGTGCGACCCCCTGCCATTTCAGTGTTGTCGGCAGGGGAGCAACCCCTGCCGATTCGTTGCTGTCGGCAGGGGCTAGCCCCCTGCCGCTTCGCTGCCGTCGGCAGGGGTGCGACCCCTGCCGCTTTAGTGCTGTCGGTAGGGGCTAGCCCCCTGCCGATTCGTTGCTGTCGGTAGGGGCTCGCCCCCTGCCGCCTTGCTATGTTTGGCAATGGCTCTTTCGCTGCCACCTCGCTGTTTTCGGTAGTGGCTCGTCCCTGTCGCCTAAACCTACCCATGTCCTCGTCGCACCATTAATTATATTAGCAAAATTTAATATTTAACACTCTTGCATATTTACGCAACAAGTCCCGATCGTGCTCCACGGCTCAACCCTCGTATTATCCTCTCGCGTAGGCGTACACAGCTGCACGACATCCCAATGTAGGGTAAAGTCGCACAAAAGGGCAATTGAGGAACGTATTTAAGTTGAAATAATTAAGATGCCCATGCTAGATATGCTTAGATTTATATTGCTTCTGCGTTGCATATTTTCTTGTCTGCATATTTATGAGTCGATGTATGATTTTACTCTTTGAGTATTAATTTGCGTATTTGTTTATGTTGTTGAAGGTGGTTTCGTACTTTTTGCAATACTTATGCCCTTAATTGTTTGCATATATGCTTGCCTGTTCATTCCTATGGGTCGATGTACAATTTCATTCTTCGATCATTATTTTGCATAAGTTGATTATGAGTTGAGGTGTGGTTTTGTATTTCTTGAAATACATATGCCCTTGTTTGCTTGCATCCATTTTTGCCTGCACGTTTCCTTTGAGTGAGGTACGACTTTGTGTCTCATGTATTACTCATGACCTTATGTGTTTGCCTATCTAAGTGGTCAAGGTATGGTTTTGGTACCTCATGTGTTACTTATGTGTTTTCGCTCGATGTGTGGCATTGCAAGTTGAGAGTCGCTTGTTGTCATGTTATAATCTGCATATGCTCACACCTATGGTAAATATGTACTTACATAAATGTAGTCTTGCGTCTATCCTGATTTCACTTGTTTTCAAAACATTAGAAGTTGTGCTTGTGCATTTCAGTTCTCTAAAAATGAGTTTCCTTCTGCGAACTTGGTGCTCTTCAAAATGCACAACTTTTGCAAAGTATGATTAAGTCTTGCAGGATTGCGAAGTCACATTTGGCCCCTCCCAAGTCCACACACTTGGGAGAAATGTTTTATAACCTTGATTCAAGTTGCGGCTCATTTTGAATAACCCCTATCAGGGGCATGAGCATATGAATGAGTGGGGTTCTGTTGAAGGACCCATTCTTTATGTATCAATCTAGTGTCACATGTCGATACTAAGATAAATTTTGGATGTAAGATTGATAGTGTTGTGTCTTGTGTGAATGACTTAATGTGGCATTATGGCTTTTAAGGATGAATCGTGCCAAATGAGCACTCCTATATTCTTTGAATTGTTATGAAGTTGTGTGTTGGGTATTCCTTTTGAGAAGCCTACAGACCTCCCGTGTTCAATATAGCGTACTTTTAGACATGCACATGTTAAGTACTTTGTTGATCGGACGGGAGATTCGAGATGACCTTGCATCATGAAATATGAAAAATGTTGTTGAAGTGAATTCAAGACTTATCTTGCCAGGCTGTGTTGTATTAATTCTTTTGCAGATAATATATGTTGGGGTTTCTTTTGTGGAACCATATCTCTTTCATCGTAGTCGTACTTATGACATGTACGACCGTACTTTTTGACAAGTACGTCTTCTTACGTTGCGATGATTGGATGAGTAGGTTGGGGCAACCTCGATGGGTACAAATAAAAAAATGTTGTGATCACCTAAATAAGTGATGTTTTCGCCTTCCCGGCAAGATACTCGAGTTGGTCGAAAGACCAGAGTATGTAGAATGAGTCTTCAGTTAACTACCCCTGATGTACTCATTCGAACCGCTGACTCCTGTCAGGAGAGAGGACAGGAAGGTACAAAACTTCGATGGACAGGCCATTAATGGCAGTTACGAGCAAAAGACTCGGCTTCCCCAGTCATCGGAGTTAGGGGAATGAGACTACCATAATTATCCTAGGTGGTAGCTCTCCATGTTTGGGATGCATCCATTGTTTATGCTGCTTTGGGGATTTCTCTCTTGGTCACCGACCGCCCCCTTAGGTGCGGACTCAGTCAACTATCTGGGTTATCATAAAATACATAGCATAATAAACCCCCGGATCAGTCTAGGCTGTTTCTAGAGTCGTGCCTTGTGCGTACCCGCTTGGCCAGTTAATATCGAAACATAATTTAAATCCGATCACACAATGTGTTCAGTTATGCACGTATGAAAGTTATAGGGTACAACAGGTTCAATACTTATGGAATTGTGTGTGTGGTTGATAAAGCATTGTATTTTTGCTAGTTAACTTTCTTGTGCAGTGCTTTGCTTGTAATTGTTAGCCTACTTGTGCCAGTAAAATACTTGTAATAATTTTAGCATTGTGCTCATGATAGTTGCTCTGTGAATCTGTTGAAATTAAATTGCTATATAATTGTTTGTCTACTTTACATATTAAATTATTCTGCTTAATTATGTTCAATATTGTCCTGTCTGTGCACCTACCAGTTTTTAGTGAAACTGACCCATTTTATGGGCAGGTTTTGGATAGGTAATACAGTCTGCGATGGCACGATGGCGTGATGAGGTCAAGATAGAGCTCTTTCCTTGACGTTTCGCTCCTGAGGAGATGTTGGTAAATTTGGTATAAAGTGTGTTTCAAAATTTCTCTTTTATTAAACCGTGAGTTAATAAAACTGTTTTAGTAAGCTTCTTCTGGTTTCAACAAACGAATTCTCAATTATTGAAACTCCATTTCTAAACCATTTGATTTCAATGATTGTGCGGGATTTGACAAAGGAAAGTTTACGCTGTAATGCGCTCAAGGTCCATTGACTTGTGGTTTTAAAAATATCATTTTCCGCTGAAGTATTATTTAAACTCTGATTATGGTATGATTTCAAAGCTTTCTAAACTATTCAAAAAGTTTCAAGTCCTGGATTTTTGGGGCGTTACAGAGAGGCAGACATGGGATGTTCAGGGCTGGTTATTGGGTTAACCGCCCTCCTCTACCCATTTTTACGGATGGGCAAGGCTTCCCACTATCGATCGCCTACCAGATACCCTTGGCAGCAACGTGGGCTGAGGTGTATGCTCGAGAAGGTGGCTTCGCGCCTTCACACGTTCGGGTGCACCATCAGACACCACAAGAGTCATCGGCAGATTTTGTTCCCCCTGAGTTAGCAGAGGAGTGCGTATTCTGTGGAGAATCAGGGCACATCATGGATGCTTGCCTCCGCAAGCCCGAGCATGAGGGCAGGATCGCAATTTCGACTGCAGGCGAGCAACCGCCACCTCCAGCAGACCTAGTGGGCGGTGTATTACCCACATACACGCCTGCAACTGATTCGTGAAGTTATAGTCTTGGCTCACCGGAATATACTCCGGCGACGCCCCTCTACGGACAAGAGACCTCCTACGGGGAGCCACTTCCCTTCACCCCTAAGCGCAGATTCAGGCGCACAGGCAATAAAAGGGAATATCTTAGGAAGTACTCTAGTCGTCCCTAAAGGGAAGTAGCACCTACCCAGTTTTGTTGGAGTCTGTGAACTCATTTATAATTACGGAATAGAACTTTTGCTTATGTACCAGCACAGTTGGATTCTAAATAAATGACTTTCGTAATAAAGATCTATATTTTTGCCTTTGCTCCTATACTTATGTCTACTTGTGCGTCTTTAGTATTTTTGACTCTTAACCTGGGTTGCTTTTTAAGGATGACGGGAAACTCAAGCAACATCATGGCTGATGAGTTGCGTGAGCAGAGGGGATTCATGATGGATACTCTCAACTCCTTGGCAGAGGCAATTCGTAACCAGGGTCGTCCCCAGCAGGATCCGGGTTCTCTTGTTGGGAATACATCAACCGCTACGTATGAAAAATTTCTGAAGCTGGACCCTCCTACCTTCTCTGGCAAGGTTGACCCTGACTTGGCGGAGAGTTGGGTCAAAGAGGTGGAACAGGTGTTCCAAGTGTTGTCCGTTCCCGACGATAAGAAGACGATGTTCGGGTCCTTCCGATTGAAGGACGACGCTCGCGAGTGGTGGGACACTACCCGGGAGGTGCAATTCCCAAGTGCGTTGGTGATTCCTTGGGAGGCCTTCCGGAGGGTTTTTCTCGAAAACTACTTTCCTCCTCATGCGAGGGAAAAGAAGAAGGTGGAATTTCTGGAGCTGTGCCAAGGCAGCTTAAGTTTGAATGAGTATATCGCCAAATTTCAGCGGTTGAAGCTCTACTGTCCTCACCTATTCGAGGATGATCATGAGCGGGCTGGGAAGTTCATTCACGGACTGAAGGAAGGACTCAGGCATAGGGTTCTCACCGGCATGCCCGCGACGTTTTCTGCGGCGGTAGCAGCAGCCACCCTACTGAACGAGGATTGGGAGCGTTCAAAAAGTGTGCAAGCTAAAAGGTCACCCGCTTCAGGGGGTGATCAGAAGAAGACCTATTCCGACGGCCCAGGGCAGCGACCACCATTACCAGTAAAGGCTGAGGGAGGGAAGAAACAATTCCCTTTAGCAAAGCGCCAACGACAGCAGGGCCATCCACCGCCCAGACAACCGTCTGGAGATAACTACCCCAGGTGCAAGAGGCCTCACGTAGGACAATCTTGTCCTTGGGACACTGGCGGATGCCTGTACTGTGGCAAGATGGGCCATTTCATACGCGACTGCCGAAAGAAAGCAGCTGATGACCTCAAGCGAACCGGCAACGCATCTCAGCCTCCTCGACCACCTCATCAGCAGCAACAACGAGCACAACCAACCATTGTCAGGGAGCCGGGTAGAGTTTATGCAGCCACGGTTGAACAATTGACAAAAGGGGATCTCGTTCAAGGTACCATTCTTGTTGTTGATCAAGCAACTTTTGCACTATTTGATTGTGGTGCTACACACTCGTTTGTTTCAGAAAAATTCGTAAAACAATTGCATATAACTGTAAAACCACTTGACAACACTTTAGACGTGTATAACCCCGTTGGGAAGAACACAATTTGCACCACTTACATACTTGAATTGGACGTAGTTGTGGCAGAGCGACACTTGCCTGCTTGTGCTATCTTGCTTGAGATAACAGAATTTGACGTCATCCTAGGCATGAATTGGTTGCACAAGTATCATGCCAAGATATTTTGCCATGATGGCAAGATCGTTTTATCACCTCAAGGCTCTCCGAGAGTAGAATTCAGAATTCCCAGACCTGTTCGAGCAAGTCAGACGATCTCGGTGCTTAAGGCGCATAACTTTTTGCGTTAGGGATGCACTGCCTTTTTGGTTAGTGTTATCCAATCAGATCCAATGCCTATTCCCATCAGTGAGCTGGATGTGGTTCGCGATTATCCCGACGTTTTTCCTAAAGAACTATCGGGACTTCCACCGTCTCGTGAGGTAGAATTCAATATTGAATTGCTACCAGGTACGACGCCGATCTCTAAAGCACCTTACAGAATGGCACCAGCTGAGCTTGAGGAGCTGAAGAAGTAGTTGCAGGAGTTGTTGGATCAGAGATTCATTTGCCCCAGGGTATCTCCTTAGGGAGCTCCTGTGCTCTTCGTGAAGAAGAAGGACGGAACCTTGCGTTTGTGCATCGACTATCGAATGCTCAACCAGGCCACGATAAAAAACAAGTACCCATTGCCGCGTATCGAAGACTTGTTCGATCAGTTACAGAAGGCTAAGGTTTTCTCGAAAATCGATCTTAGGTCTGGATACCATCAACTCAGAATTAGGAATGATGATATTTCTAAGACGGCTTTTCGGACAAGATACGGACATTACGAGTTCACAGTCATGCCGTTCGGACTGACAAATGCCCCAACAACTTTCATGGACTTAATGAATAGGGTGTTCAAGCCATTTTTGGACACCTTCGTGATCGTGTTCATCGACGACATCTTGGTGTACTCAGAGAGTCGAGAGCAACATCGGGAACACCTAACCATCGTGTTGGAGACCCTGCGAAAGGAACGTTTGTATGCCAAGTTCTCTAAATGTGAATTATGGCTCGAAGAAGTCATGTTTCTGGGACACGTTATTTCTAAGGAAGGAGTGTTCGTGGACCCTGCAAAGGCTGAGGCTGTACTCAGTTGGCAACAACCAAAGAACGCACGTGATATCAGAAGTTTTCTTAGACTGGCGGGTTACTACAGAAGATTTATTCAGGATTTTTCAAAAATCGCGCTACCCCTGACGAAGTTGCTGAAGAAAGAGGCTAAATTCTTATGGGACGAGAAGTGCGAGGCGAGTTTTCAGTTATTGAAGGAGCGACTTACCAGTGCTCCTATTTTGACCTTACTTTCTGGTAAAGGCGGATTCGTGATTTATACTGATGCCTCTGGGTCAGGCCTAGGGGCCATGCTGATGCAGAATGGGAAGGTGATCGCTTACGCTTCTCGGTAACTTAAAATTCACGATAAGAACTACCCAACTCACGATTTAGAGTTAGCTGCGGTGGTGTTCGCACTGAAGATATGGCGACACTACTTGTATGGGGAGCAGTTTGAGGCATTTACCGATCATAAGAGCCTTAAGTACCTCTTTTCGCAGAAAGAATTAAACATGAGATAACGGCGTTGGCTAGAATTCCTCAAGGATTATGACTTCACCCTCTCCTACCACCCAGGAAAGGCAAACGTCGTGGTTGACGCCCTCAGCCGCAAAGCACCGGAAGTTTTGATTAATGCCTTATTTGCTGGATGGAGGTTGGTCGAAGACCTAGCCTCTTGGGAACCTTTCGCAATCACTCAAGGTTCAATCGGTTTATCTCACCTGGTTGCTCAACCTGAGCTACTAGTGAGGATCATCAATGGGCAAAAAACGGATGCACGCTACGAGAAGTTGAAGGCCCAAGCGATTCTGGTAGATACACCTTTTCGTCTGAAGGAGGATGGAAGTATATGGTTGAAGGAGCGCCTTTGGGTTCCTGATGACCCGGTCTTACGAGATGAAATTCTTGCGAAAGCCCACAAGTCTAGATACACAATTCACCCTGGTGGCACGAAGATGTTCAAGGACCTACAACGCAGTTATTGGTGGAACGGTATGAAGCGAGACGTGGCTGAGTATGTCTCGAAGTGTTTAACGTGTCAGCAGATCAAGATCGAGCACCAGAGACCCGGTGGGGTCTATGCAGTAGATAGAGATCCCTCTATGGAAGTGGAAAGATGTTACTATGGACTTCATAGTCGGCCTACCGAGGAGGCGGAGGAAGCATGACGCGATTTGGGTGATTGTTGATAGACTCACCAAGTCTGCTCACTTCCTACCTATCCGTCTCAACCAATCGTTGGATAGTCTCGCTGATCTCTATGTTAGAGAAATTATGAGATTGCACGGTGTTCCGGTCTCGATTATCTCGGATCGTGATCTTAGATTCACTTCAAGGTTTTGGGGGCAACTTCAGTTGGCGTTGGGCACAAAGTTGAAGTTCAGCACTGCGTTTCACCCTCAGACTGACGGGCAATGTAAAACCCGAATTTTTTTGTTACAAAATATTTTAAAATATGCAAATTGGGCCTAGATCCACATTTCGGATCTAGGACCCATAAAGGGGTAATTAGGATTACATGATATCAAACAGGATTTAATAACATTAATAATAATAAATAGATAAAATTTTATTTATAAAATTTATTTACTTTTATTAATCCGAGGATCCACAGTTGGATCCATTTGGATCCAACTTGTGGATCCATTTCGTTGGGGTCGGGTTACGGGTCTCGGGTCCGGACCCGAGCCCCACCCTGTGTAACAACCTTTTTAAAGGAAAAAGGGGCAACCCGATAAGGGTTGCCCGATATAGTTGGAGCCGAAATCAAGAAAGGGGGGGAGGGGGGATAAAGTGTAGAAGAAGCGAGAAAAGGGGGCAGGGGGGGGGTTACGCAGGGCGTAACCGACCCCGCACCTCTCGGTAGAGGAGGGGTTTTGGGGTCGATAAAAGGAGGAGTGGAGAGGGGTTTTTTTCCCTCTTCACTTAGTGTCTCTGTAACGCCCCAAAAATCCAGGACTTGTAACTTTTAGAATAGTTTAGAAAGCTTTGAAATCATACAATTATCAGAGTTTAAATAATACTTCAGCGGAAAATAATATTTTTAAAACCACAAGTCAATGGACCTTAAGCGCATTACAGTGTAAACTTTCCTTTGTCAAATCTGGCACAACTATTGAAATCAAATGGTTTTGAAATGCAATTTCAATGATGGAGAATTTGTTTGTTGAAACCGAAAAGAAGTTTACTAAAACAGCTTTAGTAACTCAAGGTTTAATAAAAAGAGAAATTTTGGAATACCCTTCATACCCAATTTACCAACATGTCCTCAGGAGCGGAACGTCAGGGAAAAAGCTCTATCTTGCTCTCATCACGCCATCGCAGACTGTATCACCTATCCAAAACCTGCCCATAAAATGGGTCAGTTTCACTAAAAACTGGTAGGTGAACAAACATGACAATATTGAACATAATTAAGCAGAATAATTTAATATGTCAAGTAGACAGACAATTATATAGCAATTTAATTTCAACAGATTCACAGAGCAACTATCATGAACACAATGTTAAAATTATTACACGCATTTTACTGGCACCAGTAGGCTAACTATTACAAGCAAAGCACTGCACAAGAAAGTTAACTAGCAAAATACAATGCTTCATCAACCATACACACAATTCCATAAGTATTGAACCTGTTGTACCCTATAACTATCGTACGTGCATAACTGAACACATTGCGATCAGATTTAACTTATGTTTCGATATTAACTGGCCAAGCGGGTACGCACAAGGCACGACTCTAGAAACAGCCTAGACTGATCCGGGGGTTTATTATGCTATGTATTTTATGATAACCCGGATAGCTGACTGAGTCCGCACCTAAGGGGACGGTCGGTGACCAAGAGAGAAATCCCCAAAGCAGCATAAACAATGGATGCATCCCAAACATGGAGAGCTACCACCTAGGATAATTATGGTAGTCTCATTCCCCTAACTCCGATGACTGGGGAAGCCGAGTCTTTTGCTCGTAACTGCCATTAATGGCCTGTCCATCGAAGTTTTGTACCTTCCTGTCCTCTCTCCTGACAGGAGTCAGCGATTCGAATGAGTACATCAGGGGTAGTTAACTGAAGACTCATTCTACATACTCTGGTCTTTCGACCCACTCGAGTATCTTGCCGGTGAAGGCGAAAACATCACTTATTTAGGTGATCACAACATTTTGTTATTTGCGCTCATCGAGGTTGCCACAACCTACTCATCCAATCATCGCAACGTAAGAAGACGTACTTATCAAAAAGTACGGTCGTACATATCATAAGTACGACTACGATGAAAGGGATATGGTTCCACAAAAGAAACCCCAACAGATGTTATCTTCAAAAGAATTAATACAACACAGCCTGGCAAGATAAATCTTGAATTCACTTCAACAACATTTTTCATATTTCATGATGCAAGGTCATCTCGGATCTCTCGTCTGATCAACAAAGTACTTAACATGTTGTGCATGTCTAAAAGTACGCCATACTGAACCAGGGAGGTCTGTGGGCTTCTCAAAAGAAATACCCAACACCCAACTTCAAAACAATTCAAAGAATATAGGAGTGCTCATTTGGCACGATTCATCCTTAAAAGCCATAATGCCACATTAAGTCATTCACACAAGACACAACACTATCAATCTTACATCCAAAATTTATCTTAGTATCGACATGTTACACTAGATTGATACATAAGGAATGGGTCCTTCAACAGAACCCCACTCATTCATATGCTCATGCCCCTGATCGGGGTTATTCAAAATGAGCCGCAACTTGAGTCAAGGTTATAAAACATTTCTCCCAAGTGTGTGGACTTGGGAGGGGCCAAATGTGACTTCGCAATCCTGCAAGACTTAATCATACTTTGCAAAAGTTGTGCATTTTGAAGAGCCCTGGGTTTGCAGAAGGAAATCCTCTTTAAAAGAACTATAGTGCACAAGTGCAACTTCTGGTGTTTTGAAAACAGGTGATAACAGGATAGGCACAAGACTACATTTATGTAAGTACATATTTACCATGAGTGTGAGCATATGCAGGTTATAACATGTCAACAAACAACTCTCGACTTGCGATGCCGCACATCGAGGGAAAAGCACATAAGTAATACATGAGGTACCAACACCATACATTGACCACTTAGACAGGCAAACACATAGGGTCATAAGTAATACACGAGACACAAGGTCGTACCTCACTCAAAGGAAACGTGCAGGCAAAAATGGATGCACGCAAACAAGGGCATATGTATTTCAAGAAATACGAAACCACACCTCAAATTCATAAACACTACGCAAAATAATAATCGAATAATGAAATTGTACATCCACCCATAGAAAGGTACAGGCAAGTATACATGCGAGCAACTTAGGGCATAAGTATTGCAAAAAGTGCGAAACCACCTTCAACACGTAAGCAAATACACAAATTACTACTCGAAGAGTAAAACCGTACATCGACTCATAAACATGGAGACAAGAATAATAAGTCACGCAAAAGCAGTATAAATCTAAGTACAACTAGCATAGACATTTTAATTATTTCAACTTAATTAGATCTTATTGCCCCTTGTGCGACTTTACCCTACCTTGGGATGTCGTGCAACTGCGTACGCCTACGCGTGAGGATAATATGAGGGTTGAGCCACAGAGCACGATCGAGACCTGTTGCGTAAATCTGCAAGAGTGCGAAACATTTAATTAAGCTAATCTAATTAATGGTGCGATGAGGACGTGGGTAGGTTTAGGCGACAGGCACTGCCGAAAACAGCAAGGCGGTAGGGGCCCTCGGCTCCTTCCGACAGAACAATAAAATAGCAGGGGCTTCAGCCCCTGCCTGACGAGGAAGCGAAGGGCAGGGGCCTCTGCCCCTGCCAAACAAGGTCACGCATGGCAGGGGCATCGGCCCCTACCTGACAAAACAGCTGACAGGGGCCTCGACCCCTGCCTCACGAAGGTAACAAGTGGCAGGGACACTGGTCCCTGCGTGCCAGCTCAGAATGGCAGGGGTTTCGGCCCGTGCCAGACAGAATAATGAAGGGTAGGGGTATCGACCCCTACCCCGCAGAACAGAGAACGGCAGGGGCCTCGGCCCCCTTGCCTGAAGAACATGATATGGCAGGGGCCACAAAAATAGGGAATGGCAGGGGCCCCAGCCCCTGCCTGACGAATCAAGGGACATCAAGGGCCTCGGCCCCTGCCTGCAGAACCAACAAATGGCAGGGGCCTCGACCCCTGCCTGACAAAACCACGGAGCCGCAGGGGTGACAAGCCCCCTGCGTGCCGAGAAACAAGAGGCAGCAGGGGGGATATCCCCTGCCCTCCCAGAAGCCAAGAGGCGGCAGGGGCGAGCCCCTGCCAGCCCAGCAAAACAAAGGGCGACAGGGGCATCGCCCCTGCCAGCCGGAAAAACAGGAAACGGCAGGGGCATTGCCCCTGCTCACCGGAGATTGAGAGGAGGCAGGGGGCTAACCCCTGCCAGAGAGAGGGCTCGGGACGGGGGTGACAGGGGGCAACCGACCTCCCGTCGGTTTCCCTATCACCCACAGGGGTGAGGAGGTGCCGCAGGGGCCATTGGCCCCCCTGCCGGCATTCCGGCGAATCCCCCACAAGAGAGAAGGGGACGACAGGGGCCCTGTAGGCCCCCTGTCAGGTTTCTAATGGGCAAAGAGGGAGGTGGGAGGGCGCGGCAGAGGCCGTGCGCCGCCTGCAGGCGTCCTGGCGAGGTGACAGAGAGAGATGGGAGGGGGAGGAGGAGGCTGCATACCTGGAAGGAGAGGAGGCGATGTGGCTGGCGGCGTGCGCAGGGAAGGAGGAGGCGTCGGTCGGGGCTGCCGGCGAGGTTGTCGCCTGCAGGGAACGAGAAGGGGGGGCGGGGCATCGTTCCTCCCCTCCCGCAATGCTCTTAAAGAGCTCGGGGAGGGGCGACAAAAGGGGAAACCCCGATGGGTTTCCCAATCGGGCCGAAGGCGCGGTGGGGGGATGCGGCGCACAGGGGGGTTTTGTTTTAAACAAAACCTCTCCTGCGTCGGGTTATGAAACCCTATCGCAGGCGTGCCCGGGTCGGGTCCGGACCGGACCCGACCCGGGTCCGATAATTTTTTTTTTTGAAAAACGTGGGTTTTACATCCTACCCCTCTTAAAAGAATTTCGTCCGCGAAATATTTATTAAAAGATTAACTGCGACAATCTGGTTCTTAGTTAATCGTTGTTAACGAGGATACACAATATGTGTGAGTGATCTGAAACACGTATGCTATTAAAGTAATCCGGATAGCACATAATAAATTCCTGAGACAGGTTCGAAGCCAACAACTCGATCGAACAAAATGTGGGTAAATTGTTAATAATTTATGTCTTCGCAAGAGTTTATACGGAGTCACAAAAAGGGCTTGGCAGAAGACTGTAAGAATGTTTATTCGTCACCTTCTACTAGATTTGATACGAATGAAGAGACACAACAAGACATTGCTCTAGTTTGTTTACGTTCCTTTAACGGAGGTTTCTGTCCTATATCATAATCAGGTTGTCGTTCGTTACCCTTACTAATTCTAACAGACTCTATGTCCGGAAAAGCCTTAATTAATGCTTATACTTCAAGGCCTTACATGGCCAGTTATCCTATCTTCGCTTAAGTTATCGTTCGTAGAATGGCCCTAACTTTAGTATAAGACAAAAACATATCCTTGTATCAAGATCTAGAATCAGCAAGGATCCAACTTTCTAATCTAAAACCAATATATAATCATGCTACAACAGAAAGCCAAATTTAAATATTCATAACTGGTTATATCAAATGCTCTCAGAAGAGCATCAAAACACACCATAATTCTCTACGAAATCAAAATCTACAAGTTCCACGCTGGATCACCTGGTCTGGGAAATGTACGACCTCACAAGGAATTACCGCCCTAGAAGGTTTACCTGGTCTTGGACAATATACTTCCTCACAGGAATTTGCCATCTTTGCGGCTACCCAATCTTGGACAGTGTACTTCCTCACAGAGATTCACCACTCTAGTCGGATTACCTGATCTTGATCATACATACCCTTCACAGAAAATCCTTTGCGGACAAGGTCCTCAACAGGTACCGAAATCAATGATACATGCATCAAACAAACGACCACTCACAGGGTCGATAGCCACCAATAAAGGGGCAAAAGTATATATATATATATATATATCATAAATGAGCATCACATCACTTCATATGGCACATACATCAAAAATCACACCTTTCACCAATAAGGTTCCATACTTTCAAAATTTGAGGTCACATGCATTTCAATCATATCATACAAAAGCATATTATCCTATGCATTATATCATTGCCACCAGGAGCATTTCATTATCCAAATCTAACCTCAAAGCATGAGTTCTATACAATGTGATCATGTATATAACAAGGATCCACTAAACCTCCGGATACGTAACTTCTACGTAGTTCGAGTTACGCACACAGAATTCAAATTCTATATGCATCTAAGACATCCCAATCATGGTACCATCATATGCATATATAATTTTACCTCAAAGCACATCGCATTCGACCATATCAGTGTGAAACACACGCACAGATCTACAAGATATTTTAGTCCAATATGATATCCGCCAATCATGCTATACAGGTATGATATATTCTCACAACCAATCATAATGCAACCCTCTACAACACGGCTATGTAGGTGTGATGTATCATAAAAACTAAGTGTTTGTAGTCGGGAGGTGTCATTCCTCTAAATAGTCTAACTAATGATTTGTAGGCGTATAAGTCAACCACTTAAAAGTTAATCATTTGTAGGCGTAACAAGTTAACTACACAAAAACTAATCAGTTGTAGGCGTAACATGTCATTTACCTGCATAAGCATCATACTCATAAGGGTCTGGGTTGAACAAACTTCATACGTAATTTCATTAATAAACTTTTACTACAAGATCCGTACTGGAAAATAAAAAGTCTTACCCGAACTTATTAAAGTGTCTATTTGCTAATTCTCTACCTAACCCGTCATAACGAAAATAAAAAATGTTTCTCTACTTTTATTGCTACTAGTGAGGCAACTTGGGTTGTTGTTGCTGACTTTCCTTCGCGGTTCGCTTCTTCAGATCTGCTTCCTTCTTGCGACAAACTCTGGCGAAATGTCCCATCTTTCCGCAATAGAAACAACCTCCAGTGTCTCGAGGGCATTGTTGTCCCGGATGACCATAATTACACTTCGAGCATTTTCGACTAGACGATCGATGTAGCTTGATTCTTTTGCCTTGCTTTTGTTTCTTAGATGGGGATCCCTGCATTCTATCATTGGCAAGTCGGCATTTGCTAACTTCCTTACTACCAACTGACTTTTTGTTCTGAAAATCTTTAACTTGCTTCCCTTGTTCCAAGCCTTGTGTGGCCAGATGCCATTTATCGTACTTTCGCTTATGGCGGCATTCCTTCCCTTAATGGTCCACGTTACCACAGAAAGAGCAAACAATAGAATTTCGGGGGTACAATAGATTAGGGGTAACTTGATGGTTATCCATCTGTTTATCGCACTGACCCTGAAAGGTGTTCTCGCAAGCCACACTATGACTCAGGTTCTGAACCATAGATTGGAGATGCATAACGGCTCCAGTCAAAACATTTATTGCCTCGCTCATCTCATTATACAACATCTAAATCGAAGCAAGATATTTTAATCAAATTAAGTACAAAACAACAAAATCAATAGTACTTACTGTGCGATGCAGATGTCGGATGGTCAAGAATCACTATTTTCCCTGTCGCTCTGATACCAAGTTGTAACGCCCCAAAAATCCAGGACTTGTAACTTTTAGAATAGTTTAGAAAGCTTTGAAATCATACAATTATCAGAGTTTAAATAATACTTCAGCGGAAAATAATATTTTTAAAACCACAAGTCAATGGACCTTGAGCGCATTACAGTGTAAACTTTCCTTTGTCAAATCTGGCACAACTATTGAAATCAAATGGTTTTGAAATGCAATTTCAATGATGGAGAATTTGTTTGTTGAAACCGAAAAGAAGTTTACTAAAACAGCTTTAGTAACTCAAGGTTTAATAAAAAGAGAAATTTTGGAATACCCTTCATACCCAATTTACCAACATGTCCTCAGGAGCGGAACGTCAGGGAAAAAGCTCTATCTTGCTCTCATCACGCCATCGTGCCATCGCAGACTGTATCACCTATCCAAAACCTGCCCATAAAATGGGTCAGTTTCACTAAAAACTGGTAGGTGCACAAACATGACAATATTGAACATAATTAAGCAGAATAATTTAATATGTCAAGTAGACAGACAATTATATAGCAATTTAATTTCAACAGATTCACAGAGCAACTATCATGAACACAATGTTAAAATTATTACACGCATTTTACTGGCACCAGTAGGCTAACTATTACAAGCAAAGCACTGCACAAGAAAGTTAACTAGCAAAATACAATGCTTCATCAACCATACACACAATTCCATAAGTATTGAACCTGTTGTACCCTATAACTATCGTACGTGCATAACTGAACACATTGCGATCAGATTTAACTTATGTTTCGATATTAACTGGCCAAGCGGGTACGCACAAGGCACGACTCTAGAAACAGCCTAGACTGATCCGGGGGTTTATTATGCTATGTATTTTATGATAACCCGGATAGCTGACTGAGTCCGCACCTAAGGGGACGGTCGGTGACCAAGAGAGAAATCCCCAAAGCAGCATAAACAATGGATGCATCCCAAACATGGAGAGCTACCACCTAGGATAATTATGGTAGTCTCATTCCCCTAACTCCGATGACTGGGGAAGCCGAGTCTTTTGCTCGTAACTTCCATTAATGGCCTGTCCATCGAAGTTTTGTACCTTCCTGTCCTCTCTCCTGACAGGAGTCAGCGATTCGAATGAGTACATCAGGGGTAGTTAACTGAAGACTCATTCTACATACTCTGGTCTTTCGACCCACTCGAGTATCTTGCCGGTGAAGGCGAAAACATCACTTATTTAGGTGATCACAACATTTTGTTATTTGCGCTCATCGAGGTTGCCACAACCTACTCATCCAATCATCGCAACGTAAGAAGACGTACTTATCAAAAAGTACGGTCGTACATATCATAAGTACGACTACGATGAAAGGGATATGGTTCCACAAAAGAAACCCCAACAGATGTTATCTGCAAAAGAATTAATACAACACAGCCTTGCAAGATAAATCTTGAATTCACTTCAACAACATTTTTCATATTTCATGATGCAAGGTCATCTCGGATCTCTCGTCCGATCAACAAAGTACTTAACATGTTGTGCATGTCTAAAAGTACGCCATACTGAACCAGGGAGGTCTGTGGGCTTCTCAAAAGAAATACCCAACACCCAACTTCAAAACAATTCAAAGAATATAGGAGTGCTCATTTGGCACGATTCATCCTTAAAAGCCATAATGCCACATTAAGTCATTCACACAAGACACAACACTATCAATCTTACATCCAAAATTTATCTTAGTATCGACATGTTACACTAGATTGATACATAAGGAATGGGTCCTTCAACAGAACCCCACTCATTCATATGCTCATGCCCCTGATCGGGGTTATTCAAAATGAGCCGCAACTTGAGTCAAGGTTATAAAACATTTCTCCCAAGTGTGTGGACTTGGGAGGGGCCAAATGTGACTTCGCAATCCTGCAAGACTTAATCATACTTTGCAAAAGTTGTGCATTTTGAAGAGCCCTGGGTTTGCAGAAGGAAATCCTTTTTAAAAGAACTATAGTGCACAAGTGCAACTTCTGGTGTTTTGAAAACAGGTGATAACAGGATAGGCACAAGACTACATTTATGTAAGTACATATTTACCATGAGTGTGAGCATATGCAGGTTATAACATGTCAACAAACAACTCTCGACTTGCGATGCCGCACATCGAGGGAAAAGCACATAAGTAATACATGAGGTACCAACACCATACATTGACCACTTAGACAGGCAAACACATAGGGTCATAAGTAATACACGAGACACAAGGTCGTACCTCACTCAAAGGAAACGTGCAGGCAAAAATGGATGCACGCAAACAAGGGCATATGTATTTCAAGAAATACGAAACCACACCTCAAATTCATAAACACTACGCAAAATAATAATCGAATAATGAAATTGTACATCCACCCATAGAAAGGTACAGGCAAGTATACATGCGAGCAACTTAGGGCATAAGTATTGCAAAAAGTGCGAAACCACCTTCAACACGTAAGCAAATACACAAATTACTACTCGAAGAGTAAAACCGTACATCGACTCATAAACATGGAGACAAGAATAATAAGTCACGCAAAAGCAGTATAAATCTAAGTACAACTAGCATAGACATTTTAATTATTTCAACTTAATTAGATCTTATTGCCCCTTGTGCGACTTTACCCTACCTTGGGATGTCGTGCAACTGCGTACGCCTACGCGTGAGGATAATATGAGGGTTGAGCCACAGAGCACGATCGAGACCTGTTGCGTAAATCTGCAAGAGTGCGAAACATTTAATTAAGCTAATCTAATTAATGGTGCGATGAGGACGTGGGTAGGTTTAGGCGACAGGCACTGCCGAAAACAGCAAGGCGGTAGGGGCCCTCGGCTCCTTCCGACAGAACAATAAAATAGCAGGGGCTTCAGCCCCTGCCTGACGAGGAAGCGAAGGGCAGGGGCCTCTGCCCCTGCCAAACAAGGTCACGCATGGCAGGGGCATCGGCCCCTACCTGACAAAACAGCTGACAGGGGCCTCGACCCCTACCTCACGAAGGTAACAAGTGGCAGAGACACTGGTCCCTGCGTGCCAGCTCAAAATGGCAGGGGTTTCGGCCCCTGCCAGACAGAATAATGAAGGGCAGGGGTATCGACCCCTACCCCGCAGAACAGAGAACGGCAGGGGCCTCGGCCCCCTTGCCTGAAGAACATGATATGGCAGGGGCCACAAAAATAGGGAATGGCAGGGGCCCCAGCCCCTGCCTGACGAATCAAGGGACAGCAAGGGCCTCAGCCCCTGCCTGCAGAACCAACAAATGGCAGGGGCCTCGACCCCTGCCTGACAAAACCACGGAGCCGCAGGGGTGACAAGCCCCCTGCGTGCCGAGAAACAAGAGGCAGCAGGGGGGATATCCCCTGCCCTCCCAGAAGCCAAGAGGCGGCAGGGGCGAGCCCCTGCCAGCCCAGCAAAACAAAGGGCGACAGGGGCATCGCCCCTGCCAGCCGGAAAAACAGGAAACGGCAGGGGCATTGCCCCTGCTCACCGGAGATTGAGAGGAGGCAGGGGGCTAACCCCTGCCAGAGAGAGGGCTCGGGACGGGGGTGACAGGGGGCAACCGACCTCCCGTCGGTTTCCCTATCACCCACAGGGGTGAGGAGGTGCCGCAGGGGCCATTGGCCCCCCTGCCGGCATTCCGGCGAACCCCCCACAAGAGAGAAGGGGACGACAGGGGCCCTGTAGGCCCCCTGTCAGGTTTCCAATGGGCAAAGAGGGAGGTGGGAGGGCGCGGCAGAGGCCGTGCGCCGCCTGCCGGCGTCCTGGCGAGGTGACAGAGAGAGATGGGAGGGGGAGGAGGAGGCTGCATACCTGGAAGGAGAGGAGGCGAGGTGGCTGGCGGCGTGCGCAGGGAAGGAGGAGGCGTCGGTCGGGGCTGCCGGCGAGGTTGTCGCCTGCAGGGAACGAGAAGGGGGGGCGGGGCATCGTTCCTCCCCTCCCGCAATGCTCTTAAAGAGCTCGGGGAGGGGCGACAAAAGGGGAAACCCCGATGGGTTTCCCAATCGGGCCGAAGGCGCGGTGGGGGGATGCGGCGCACAGGGGGGTTTTGTTTTAAACAAAACCTCTCCTGCGTCGGGTTATGAAACCCTATCGCAGGCGGGCCCGGGTCGGGTCCGGACCGGACCCGACCCGGCCCGGGTCCGATATTTTTTTTTTGAAAAACGTGGGTTTTACAGTCTCTCTCTCTTCCCCTGTCTCTCTCTCTCTCTGTGTGTGTGTGTGCGCGCGCCGGAGGAGAGGAAGTCGCCGGCGAGCTGCGGCAACCAACAGTCACCACAGGCCACGACGAGGACTCCCTGTCACGGCAGCAGCAAGGAGCGTCAGCTGCGGCCTTACCCACGTGATTGCAGCCTCCGATCGCCGGAAAAACTTCAAAAGGTACGGGTCTTCTTGGAATCGAGGTGAGGGATCGAACATGGGTTCGATTCCATGTGTGGGTTTGAGGGGAGGTCCCACGAAAAATCGGTAGTTGGGGATTTTTTGTGAATCCCACATGGGAAAACCCCAAATTTTTGATTTGGGGGTTTCGGTTGGCATGAATAAAGGAGGGGGAGGAGGTTATGAGGGTTGACGGAAACCCTAATCAATCGGATTTGGGGGATTCGGCTGCCATTATCAAAATAAAACAAAACTTTATTTGGGGGTTTTCGATCTTGGAAATGATAACTCGAATCCATGTGGTTTCGAATTCAGATTAGGTATAAGAATTTATGCATGGGGTTCTTTATTTTGAAAGTGCATATGGAGAGTAACGTATAACCTGATTTAGGCAGGTTACACTCGTATAGTATAAATCAGTATGAAGTGTTCAGTCAGATCTTTTTATGCTATGGGGTTAAAGAAAAATTTCATATGTCTTTAGGAGGTAGAACACCCTGCGTAATTGGGTTCTGTTATAATAAGGGTGATTAATAAATTGTTGGTTTTATGGAAATGTTCATACTAGCCCTGTACATTGATGTGGTAGGTTGCTGAATATCATTCCTTCATATTTTGATAAGTATGATAATGTACTGCTATACTTGTTGTTGAATACTCAAATTTGAAATCATAACACCCAGACTTATGAAAGGCCGCATGATATAACTGAAATTGGGTATTAGAATGAGAATCTAAAACTGAATGTTGGATTTCCAGAAATTGAAGTCATAATTTCGGTTTGATATTGGTTATTTTGATATCAAAAGGGACTGTGTGATTATATGCATGTAGGAAATTTCTTGTTAATGGATTTTTGAAATCTTGCTATCCTCAAAATGGAACACTGTTGGGTATACTGAAACAGGGAATAGATGGGTTTGATGATGCAACACCATTCGATGTTTTGAATTACTAAAAGTCAGTATGTGTTCCAGCTGACTGTGTTTATGTATATATATATATATATATATGTTAGAAAGTGAGTTGAAATACATTGGGTTCAATAATGAACCCTTACTTATGCACGTGAAGTGCAAATATACCCATTAAAGGGAAACAACACAAGCACATAATGTGCTAACCCATAAAACCCATAAAAAGGGAAAAATATGACATAAAGTCATAAGTTGCATATTATTGAATAAACAATGGACAAGGGATAAAAACCCCATTACAATGGAGCATAAGCTCCCTCTAGGATCCCGAAATACAAAGGGGAGAGCCCCTATTTATAAGCATAAGAAGGAGCCACAAAGGGGGCTCCCAAGAGAGTCGTTGGGAGCCCCCAATGGTCACATATGTGACCGTTGGAGGCTCCCCAACGACTCTTTGGGGAGCCTCCCTATGTGGCGCAAAAGCCAAAAAATAAAAAGGGAAAAAGAAGAAAAATAAAGAAGAAAAATAAAAATAAAAATAAAAATTACAAGCATTATTCCAAAATGGAATATGCGTAAAACAGGAATTTACAGAAATACCCTTTTGGGTGAAATAAAGTATATATATTTATATTCATATATATATAGATATATATATACATATATATATATATCTATATCTATATATATATGAATATAAATTTATACGAGATTACAAATGTCGATAATACACATATTTTAACATCCCCCCTCAAACTTTGCGGGGAAAAACCCGAAAGTTTGGAAAAACATTTCTTCGAAACAGAGGGAAGTCTTGAAACAAAGTCCAATTCTTTAAAAAATCTTTAAGGAAAAAGCTCCATCTTCATGACAGTTGAGCTAGGTCTTCAAATCCAATTCACCATCTGTAATGCCCCAAAATTTCGAACCTTATAAATTCCTTGAAATAGTTGGAAAATTCCTTTTCTTTACAGAGTTTATTTCTAAATCAGCGGAAACGATTTCTTTTAAAAGAAAAGAGGACGTGTTTGACAACCTTGGGCACGTTAGCGAGAAAACAAAGATTTACCATGGACGAACTGCAATAATACTTAGGAAACCATTCCTTCTATTTGAAGAGAGTATCAAGTTTGTACAAAATTTGGGTTTCCTCGAGGGAAAACCGTATCAAAAACCAAAAATGTCCAGGAGAAGCACTACGAGCAGAAACAGTGGATCCTTAAATCATCTCGCAGTCGCGCCATCGCCTGATGCACCTAATCGTCACCTGTGCCCATGAAATGGGTTAGTTTTGCGAAAAACTAGCAGGAGAGTACAAAGACAGAAAGAACTAAATTAGGCATAGATAATTTATGCAGCAGGTAGTAACGAGCGAACTAAGCAGATAGACTGGAGGAATAAGCTAAGTACAACAAACTGAAAAGGTGTGCATGCTCAATTTAGTTATTACTTGATAACCGACCATGCGGGTACATACATGGCACGTGAGTCGAAACAGTCGAGTCCAAGCCGAGTGTTCATTATGTTAAGTATTTTAATATACCTCGGTTGTCTGACTGAATCCTATTCCTATGGAGACGACCGATGGTCGAGAGAGTAAGTCCTCAAGGCCTGATAGGGATGCATCCAACTTTTGCAGAAGTGTTAGGCTAACTTATGTAGCCCCTATCCCTCCCCCTAACCTCCGATGACTGGGGAAAAACGGGTCTTTTGGCCTTTTTTGAAAGCCATAAATGGACTGTCAATCGGAGTTGGTACCCTTCGTCCTCTCTCTTGACGAAGCAAGGTTGAAGTAAGCGCAACGGGGTTTCTTAGCCGTTGCCTCATTCTTCATGCTCTGGTCCATTAGACCGAAACGAGCATCTTGCCTATGAAGGCGATCCCACTTTTATATGTGTTTTCAACAACCTGCACTAAGCATTAATCGAGGTCATAAGACTCTCATCCAATCGTCGTAGTACTAACATGTCTCGCATGTTTTAGAAGTACGCTTACGAGAAAAGGGATACAGGTCCTTAATAGGAGCCTCGAGAGTGTGTTTCGCAAAGATATAATGTTTTTTTTTAAAATCTATTTTAACATATCAAACCTTTCGAAACCACACACAATCTTGCCAACATAAGGCATGTGATTTTCTCGAATCTGACATCCGATGACGCAGTGTCTGGGTGCTATGTAAGTCATGACACTGGTTTTGGTAAATGGGTTTCACAAAAGAACCTATCACCCAACAACTTGGTCTTGCTCCAGATCAAGGGTTTTCCCAAAACGTATCGGGTGAAAAGAGGAATAGGTATTCCTCTCGAATACTCTGAGTCTATGGCAAGGAAAAGAAACAAAAGATAATAATGCGATAAGGAAGTGCCTGGGTGCGAAGCGCGACGGCAAACAGGAACGGCGAAAGCAAGGGACAAGGATCGCGAAACCGCGTCCTTGAATTAAAAGACAGTAAATAGTAACTATGAAAGCAAAAGCCTGGGCGCAAAGCGCGACGGCAACAGAAACAGAAAGTGCGTAAGCAAAGGACAAGGACCGCGAAACCGCGTCCTTGAATTAAAAGACAATAAGCAGTAAATACGAAAGTAAAAAGCCTGGGCGCAAAGCGCGACGACGAACTGAAATGCGAAAGCAAAGGACAAGGATCGCGAAACCGCGTCCTTGATTTAAAAGTGTACTTATTTACATATAAGTATATAAATATATCATTAAGTCCTTTCGATTATCAATTATTTAAGCTTGATTTAATTATTTAAGTCCTTGTGCAACTTCTCCTACCTTGGAGTATTGCGAGAATGAAGCTGTCTACGAACGTAAGTGATCGTCGGTTTAGTTCGCGGGGCGCGAACGGGCTCCGTTGCGTAACACTGCAAAAGTACGTAGTTTAGCATGTATAAAATGAATATAGGTAAGGAGAAAGCTCGGTTTCTCCGCAACTCAATGCAGGGGTCATCGGCCCCTACCGTTACGAAAGAGAACGGGGTAGGGTCCAATGACCCATGCCACTAAAAGGAGATGGGTGCAGGGGCCATCGGGGCCCTTGCTGGGTTTTTAAAAGGAGGGGCAGGAGCCTTCGGCTCCTGCCAGCCTTCTTAAAAGAAAGGGGCAGGGGCCGATGGCCCCTGCCAATGGAACGAGTAGGGAGGAGGGAGCGCAGGGGCCAAAGGCCCCCCTGGGGCTCAAAAGGAGAGGAGGTAGGGGAGTGCAGGGGCCAAAGGCCCCTGCCGAGCCCTTGCTCGACAGAAAAGAGACAGGGGCCTCTGGCCCCTGTCGGTTAAAAGAGGGGCAGGGGCCAAATGGCCCCTGCTTGGTTTCCGAGGGGTGGGGCAGGAGCCTTCGGCTCCTGCCTCCTCTCTTAAGGAGAAGGGTAGGGGCCATCGGCCCCTACGTGGAAAGGGAAGGGCAGGGGCCATGGCCCCTGCCGGAAAATTAAAAGGGCAGGGGGCTCCGCCCCCTGCCTGCTAAGAAGAGGAAAGCAAGGGGGGCGGAGCCCCCTTGCTTGTCGAAAAAGAGGAAGGCAAGGGGGCAAAGCCCCTTGCCTGTCGAGATAAGAGGAAGGCAAGGGGGCGGAGCCCCTTGCCTGTCGTGAAAAAAGAGGAGGAAGGCTCGGCAGGGGCCGCCGGCCACCTGCCGGCCTTCCGGCGAATCAGGGGGAGGAAAATGGGGGAAAAAGAGGGGGGAAAAGGAGTGGGTTGCCGTGAAGGGGGGTTCGCCGGAGAGGGAGGCGCCGTGAAGAGGGCGGGGGGGGGGGGGGGGGTTGTCCTGCGTCGGCAAAAAGGGAGAGGGAGATGGAGTCGGGGGAAGAGAGAGCAGAGGGGAGAGAGACGAGAGATGGGAGAGAGAGTCGGGGGAGGCTCGTAGGCCCTCCCCTCTCCCCTCTCGTCTTTTAATAGGGAGGGGGCGCACACAGGGCCCGCCCCCTGTGTCGCCGGAGAGGCCCCCTGCCGTGGGTTGCCAGTCCCCTCGAAAACCCTTTTCGAGGGGCTGGCACAGGTTGGATCCGGGTCGGGTCTGGACCCGACCCGGGTCCGATTTTTTTTTTTTAAACTGGTTTTACATCCAACCCTCCTTAAAATAATTTCGTCCTCGAAATTAAATTGAACTTAACGATCAAGGTACAAGTCAGGGTATTTCTCCTTAATAGCATAGTCAGGCTCCCAAGTACATTCCTCTATTCCATGGTGCTTCCAACGGACCTTTACAAGAGATATTGTCTTAGATCGAAGCACTTGATCTCGACGATCAACGATCTCGACTGGTCTTTCCTCAAAAGACAAATCCTTCTGAATGTCTACATCATCATAATGGATGATGTGCGATGGGTCGTGAACGTATTTCCGAAGCATGGATACGTGAAAAACGTTATGTATCTGAGCGTACTGAGGAGGTAAAGCCACACGATAAGCTGCTTCACCAATCCGTTCCAGGATCTCGAACGGTCCGACAAATCTAGGGCTTAGATTTCCCTTTTTCCCAAAACGAAAAACGCTCTTTGTGGGAGATACCTTAACAAAAACCATATCTCCTATCGAGAAGGTGAGCTCTCGACGACGACAATCCGCGTAACTTTTCTGCCGACTCTGTGCAGTACGGAGTCGCTCTCGTATCATTTGCACCTGCTGAGTGTAGTGTTGTAGCACTACAGGAGATTCCATCCTTCGCTCGCCAACCTCGTCCCAGTAGAGACGCGAACGACAAGGGGCCATCCCGATGCTAGCGTGATAACTGTTGTTGTACGCGAATTCGGCCAGACTGGTATGAGAATCCCATTCTCCCTTCCAGTCTATCATGCACGCACGCAGCATGTCCTCCAAAGTCTGAATTGTGCGTTCAGACTGTCCGTCAGTCTGAGGGTGAAAAGCGGTACTGAACTTTAAATTCTTTCCCAACGCGATTTGAAGTTGTCCCCAAAACCTCGAGGTAAACCTCGGATCACGATCGGAGATGATAGATATCGGAACACCGTGCAACCTCACAATGTCACGAATGTAGAGATCCGCCAAACTGTCTAAGGACTGACTAATACGGATAGGAAGGAAATGAGCCGATTTGGTGAGTCGATCAACGATCACCCAAATCGCATCGTTCTTTCTTCGTGTCCTTGGCAAACCGACGATAAAGTCCATAGTGATGTCTTCTCACTTCCATTGTGGGATCTCCATTTGTTGCATCACTCCGCCAGGTCGTTGATGCTCGATCTTAATCTGCTGGCAAGTCAAACACTTAGAGATGTATTCGGCCACGTCCCGCTTCATTCCGCTCCACCAATATATGCGTTGCAAGTCTTTGAACATCTTCGTGCCTCCCGGGTGAATCGTATATTTGGATTTATGGGCCTCTACGAGAATTTCGTCTCTCAAAACGGGATCATTTGGGACCCAAAGACGATTTTTGAGCCAAATGCTTCCATCGTCCTTAAGTCGGAAAGGAGTATCGGTCTGTTGTGTACGAGCCTTCAACTTCTCGTACTGCGCATCAGTCTTTTGCCCAGCAAGGATCTTGGCTAACAGCTCAGGTTGAGCTATCAGATTAGAAAGACTGATAGAATTTGATGAGACTGCAAACGGTTTCCAGGAAACCAAATCCTCAATCAACTTCCAACCAACGTATAATAGGTTGACGGAAATGCTAGAAGCCTTACGGCTGAGAGCATCAGCTACCACGTTCGCCTTTCCTGGATGGTAGGAAAGGGTGAAATCGTAATCCTTGAGAAATTCTAGCCACCGTCGTTGCCTCATATTAAGCTCCTTCTGTGAAAACAAGTACTTGAGGCTCTTATGATCCGTAAAAGCCTCGAATTGTTCCCCGTACAAGTAGTGTCGCCAAATCTTTAATGCGAAAACCACAACCGCTAATTCCAAGTCATGAGTCGGATAATTCTTCTCATGAATCTTAAGTTGACGCGATGCGTAGGCGATTACCTTACCATTCTGCATTAGGACGCAGCCCAAGCCTGTCCCGGAAGCGTCGGTAAAAATAACGAAGCCGCCTTGTCCTGAAGGCAAGGCCAAGATAGGAGCGGTAGTAAGTCGTTCCTTCAGTAACTGAAAATTGTTTTCGCACGAATCGTCCCACACGAATTTAGCCTCCTTCTTTAGCAGCTTTGTCATAGGCAGAGAGATTTTGGAAAAGTCTTGGATAAATCTTCGATAATATCCAGCTAATCCAAGGAAACTTCTGATGTCACGAACATTCCTCGGTTGTTGCCAGCTTAGTACGGCCTCCACCTTTGCAGGATCTACGGATACGCCTTTCTCGGATATAACATGTCCCAAAAACATAACCTCCTTGAGCCAAAACTCGCTTTTAGAGAATTTAGCAAACAAACGCTCCTTCCGCAAGGTTTCCAAAATGATGATCAGGTGTTCGCGATGTTGATCCCAGGTCTCTGAGTACACCAGGATGCCATCAATGAACACGATGACGAAGGTGTCTAAAAAGGGTTTAAACACACGGTTCATGAGGTCCATGAAGGCTGCAGGAGCGTTGGTGAGTCCGAAAGGCATGACAGTAAACTCGAAATGCCCATACCTGGTTCGAAAAGCCGTCTTGGAGATATCATCTCCCTTAATTCTGAGTTGATGGTATCCTGACCTAAGGTCGATCTTTGAGAAAATCTTGGCATTCCGCAGTTGATCGAACAGATCTTCGATACGCGGTAACGGATATTTATTCTTTATCGTGGCCTGGTTGAGCATTCGATAGTCGATGCACAACCGCAATGATCCATCTTTCTTTTTAACGAATAAAACAGGAGCTCCCCAAGGCGAGACACTGGGGCGAATGAATCCTAGATCCACCAATTCCTGTAGCTGCTTCTTGAGTTCCTCGAGCTCGGCTGGCGCCATACGGTATGGAGCTTTAGAAATTGGCGCAGTACCCGGTAGCAACTCGATGTTGAATTCAACCTCTCGTGGTGGGGGAAGTCCTGGCAGCTCCTTTGGGAAGACGTCTGGAAAATCCCAAACCACCTCCAGATCTCTAATCGAAACTAGCGTCGGTTCGGACTCGACGACACTGACTAAAAAGGCAGTGCATCCCCTTCTCAGGTAATGTTGTGCCTTTAGCGAAGAAATCATCTTGCCTGCACGGACCGCCTTTACGAACTTGAATTCCACCTTAGGCATCCCTGGTGGAGATAACCCAATTTTGCTTTTATGGCAAAAGATCTTGGCATGGTACTTGTGCAGCCAATCTATGCCTAGGATGACGTCAAATTCGGTCATATCTAGAAGGATAGTGCAGGCCGGATAATGTCGATCTGCCAAGACTACGTCCAAAGCTGGCACGTAGGTCGCACAAACAGTGCTCTACCCAATCGGGTTATAGACGTTGAGAGCATTATCTAACGAACTTACAGGTACGTGCAAGAGTTCAGTAAATTTTACAGAAATAAAAGAATGAGTGGCACCGCAATCAAAGAGTACGAAAGCTGCTCGGTTAGCAATCAAGATGGTACCTTGCACAAGCTCGCCCTTGGTCAGCTGTTCGACCGTGGCAGTGTAAACGCGTCCTGGTGCTTTCTTCTGGCCGCTGGACTGTGGTTGCTGCGCCTGGAAGAAAGTTGCTGTTGTTGTTGTTGCGGCGGTGGTCGGGGGAGCAGAGGTGCTCCATTATTTCTTCTGAGGTCGTCAGTCGCCTTCTTGCAGCACTCGCGTGCAAAGTGGCCCATCTTGCCACAGTACAGGCATCCGCCTGTAAGAAGAGGGCATGCTTGCCCGGGGTGAGGTCGTCCGCATTTGGGGCAGACATCGCCCGCCTGCTGCCGGGCGGGAGGGTTGCCCTGAGGACGCTGACGTTTGGAAGGAGGATAT
Organism: Nuphar pumila; assembly: GCF_984573655.1. Classification (NCBI taxonomy): domain Eukaryota; kingdom Viridiplantae; phylum Streptophyta; class Magnoliopsida; order Nymphaeales; family Nymphaeaceae; genus Nuphar; species Nuphar pumila. The sequence goes on along the minus strand of NC_143265.1, from coordinate 23,089,644 downwards.
GGCTTTCTTCCACCTTCCTTGTTTACGAAAAAGGGCGGTCGCTTGGTTTGACCGCCAGAGGGATATTTCTTTTGATCGCTACCCGCAACGGGTGGCTTCTTGCTTTGGGTGCTCTTGGAGCGTTCTCAATCCTCGGTCAGGAGAGTGGCTGCAGCAACAGCTGCGGAGAGAGCTGATGGCATGCTGTTTAGGACCCTTGGTCGGAGTCCTTTTTTTAATCCGCGGATGAATTTACCCGCCCGCTCCCGATCATCTGCAAATAAGTTGGGGCAATGACGCTCCAACTCCTGGAACCTGGAGATGTAGTCCACCAGACTTGACGAGCCTTGGCAAAGTTCCAAGAACTCCACCTTTTTTCTCTCCCTCGCATGAGGAGGAAAATAGTTATCCAAGAAAGCCTTCTTGAAAGCCTCCCAAGGAATAAACGAGTCTGTCGGGAACTGTATGTTCCGAGTCGTGTCCCACCAATGGCGGGCGACACCCAAAAGTTTGAAAGTACCATAAAGGGTCTTCTTGTCTTCTGGGACTGTCAAAACTTGGAAAACTCGTTCTATTTCCAAAATCCAGTTTTCAGCTGCATCGGGGTCGGGCTTGCCTGCGAAGGTTGGAGGATCGAGCTTTAAGAACTTTTCATATGATACTGTCGCAGGGTGGCTTGGTTCTGGGGTAGGTACTTGGCTGTGCGCTTGATTTCGCATGGCGCTAGCCAATGCGCTCAAAGATTCCATGATGAATCCCCGTTGATCTGACCATTCGTCAGATGAACCTTCGTTCGACCCTCGAACCATCCTTAAAATACCCAGATGATACATGAGTCAATACTTGAAAGAGAAGAGTAATATCAAAAAGTTTATCATATTTCCGAGTAATAGAGCTTTCAAAAGCCCAGCAGTGCTGGTATAAGAGGGCACTTACAAAAAGTTAAAAAAAAACTGTCCACGGGTACACAATTATATCTCTTAGGGATGATGATGAGAGTACTTCCTCAAGTACTCTCTTGCGATACCCGTGCGCCTTAACCCGCGCAGAGGGGGAAAAGGATGCAAATCCTCATTCGGGACTTCTTGCCCGTGAAGAGTAGTAGTGGGGGAGTAATGTGGCGAGGCATCCGGTGCATAGGGCGGCGAAGCCGGAGTGTACACCGGAGAATCCGGTATGTACAGCGGTGGAGCTGGTGTGTACACCGGGGAATCCGATATGTATAGCGGTGAAGCCGGAATGTTTACCGGAGTATCCGATATATACTGTGGCGAGTCTGGGGATGGTGTGTAAATTGGTGAGTTGGGGGAAGGCATATGAGTGGGTGGAGCGATGTCCTGAGCACTCTCTAGGGGTAATATTTGTCCATCAAACGATGGTGTGTTATAAGTACCCTGGACTGAGGATGTTGTGTCCTCCAGATCTTGTGCTGCAGTTGCCCTTCTATCGTATGCTTCCCTGAGTTGACAATTATCCATCGTATGTCCTTCGCCACAGAAATTGCATCCCAACTGGGCTTGCCAGGGGGATTCTGCTTCAGAGGATTCCCGAGAAGTGTGTCGATTAACTAAAACATGATTTGGGACACGACTTCCTTCCCGAAAGTGCACTGCTGCCCACGTCGCGGCTAGCGGTGCCTGGTAGGTATCCGGAAGCGTAAAGCCCCAAGAATCCGCAAAAGTGGGAGGGGGCGACCCGCTGGTCCAATGATCTGAATCGATAGAAGAACGCTCAAGTCTTCCTACCACAGAGCTTCTGCCCCTCACAGAACGACAGCGCGTTCTTCTTGCGCCTCTTCTGCGTCCCAATCTTTCACCATCCGGAGGGTTCATTTTCTTTGGACAAGAAAAAATCTCAAATACTCATGTAAGGTATACTCTAGTCTAATAGTATAGAAAAAGAGAAATTAAATTACTTACAGCGCGATGCGGATGCTCGATGACCAAGAATCACTGTTTCGATCTGCTTTGATACCAAGTTGTAACGCCCCAAAATTTCGAACCTTATAAATTCCTTGAAATAGTTGGAAAATTCATTTTCTTTACAGAGTTTATTTCTAAATCAGCGGAAACGATTTCTTTTAAAAGAAAAGAGGACGTGTTTGACAACCTTGGGCACGTTAGCGAGAAAACAAAGATTTACCATGGACGAACTGCAATAATACTTAGGAAACCATTCCTTCTATTTGAAGAGAGTATCAAGTTTGTACAAAATTTGGGTTTCCTCAAGGGAAAACCGTATCAAAAACCAAAAATGTCCAGGAGAAGCACTACGAGCAGAAACAGTGGATCCTTAAATCATCTCGCAGTCGCGCAATCGCCTGATGCACCTAATCGTCACCTGTGCCCATGAAATGGGTTAGTTTTGCGAAAAACTAGCAAGAGAGTACAAAGACAGAAAGAACTAAATTAGGCATAGATAATTTATGCAGCAGGTAGTAACGAGCGAACTAAGCAGATAGACTGGAGGAATAAGCTAAATACAACAAACTGAAAAGGTGTGCATGCTCAATTTAGTTATTACTTGATAACCGGCCATGCGGGTACATACATGGCACGTGAGTCGAAACAGTCGAGTCCAAGCCGAGTGTTCATTATGTTAAGTATTTTAATATACCTCGGTTGTCTGACTGAATCCTATTCCTATGGAGACGACCGTGTTAAAATGTAAACTGCAATATATATATATATATATATTATTTAATATTATTATATTTTCTTTTTCTATTTTTTTATTTTCTTTTTTAGCATCTAGTTTAATAGAAACTAGATATTTTGATCCAGTCAAGTTCCTGTTGGAACTTGACTGTGCAAGTAGCTGTTGGACTGTAGTCCAACAGCTATAATAAATGCTGTTGGACTATAGTCGAACAGCTATAATAATAAATGTTGTTGGACTGTAGTCCAACAGCTATATTAAGAGACGTTGGAATCCAACGTCTCTTTTTGGAGAGCTCAAAATGAGCTCTCCTCTCTCTCCCATTTTTTTGTATATATAGGGGTGAACCCCTTCAATGTAAATAACCATGCTTCTTAAGCATTTTGTTCATGAATAAAGTATTATTTATTTTTCAAGTGTTCTTCCCTTTATACCCTTTCAAGGGTCATGCTTGTAGTGTCTCCAATAGACACTTGTTTGTGAGTTATTTGTGCATTTGTTGAAGACCACCATTTCATTACATGGTATCAGAGCTACGAAATCCTTAGATCTTGAAGTGCTTCCGCCTCAATTTCCGTGCCACATTTACAAAAGGTGTTTCATCACCTTGTTCTTGGCTCAAGAAGATTTGTTTGAAGAAAGGCGAACTTGTGCTACAAAAAAAAATTGGTTTTGTATCCTCTCTTATTCCTTTGTCTACTCTTTTTCTTTTCTTTTTATTTTTTTCTCTCTCTCCTATTTATTTCTCTCTTACCCTTGTAAAAGATGGATGACAATGATAAGATCACCATCATTCCTATGAAGCTAAATGATACTAACTATGTAATGTGGGCTTCGATTATGAAGCACCACATTTGGGGAAAAGGTTTATGGGGTATAGTGGATGGTTCCGATTTGGAACCTAAACTATCTCTTACCAAGAAAGAGGGTGATAAAGAGGTTCCTCTAACGGAAGAAGAGAAGAGTAAGGCGTTAGCCACTTATGAAAAAAAATGGAAAGAATGGAGGATAGGGCATGCAAAAATTATGTCATGGCTCATCAATAGCATAGACATTAAAAAATGCTCTAGTCTAGCTAAGTTTGAGCATGCCGATAAGGCTTGGGAATACCTCAAAAACATGTATTCCCTTAAAGATATTGCACATGTATGCAATTTACAAGATAAAGTTCGGACAATGACTCAAAAAGATAAAACTATTCGAGAATATTATAATGAGTTGTCCGAACTTTGGGAAGAGTTGGCTCTTCTTGAGCCCAAATGGCATTGTGCCGAAGACATTGAGCTTCGCCAAAAGCAACTCGATATGGAACATTTCTATCAATTTGTGAATGGTCTAAGGCCGGAGTTTAAATCCACCAAATCGGCCCTTTTACATCGTGGAAAAATTCCTTCTATTGTTGATACTATAGAAGAGCTCACTATGGAGGAAAATAGACTTAGAAAAAGTACTCCAAAAGTTGATGATGACTCCGTTTTAGCTGTATCTAGACCGGGGAATCGTACTCGTACTTACAAGCCGCCTCATTTTGGAAGGCAAAACAGCGACTTTGATAAAAGAAAAGTTATTTGTCATCATTGTCATGAACCGGGGCACTATAGGCCTCAATGTCCAAAGTTAAAAAGAAGAGAAGAAAAAAGAGTTGCATCTGAGTCAAAAGATCAAGATGCACCTGTGTCTATGGCTCAACTGATGGAAATCCTTCAACCTCTTCTCAAAGGGGTATCCTCCTCAACCGAAGCCTCAACTGGAGCGGCAGTTGCATCTTTCTCCGGTCCAGGTAACTTTCCTTGGCTTTTAGATTCTGGTGCTTCTTTTCATATGACCCCAAATGTTAATAGTCTATCCGAATGTCTTAAAAATGACTCAAGTGTGTCAAAGGTTTTTACAGCCGATGGCACATCTCTCGAAGTAAAAGGAATAGGATGTTTTGAAAATCTTCAAAAATCCAAAAGATTTTTTATCCCAGAAGTTAGATATATCCCTAAACTTAATTTGAATCTCTTATCTGTCTCGCAAATATCTGATTATGGATGTAATATCTCCTTCTCTTCTCATGGTTGTTGGGTACAGGATCGCCAGTCAGGGAAGCTGATTGGGGAAGGCCATAGAGAAGGAGGACTTTATTACATGGACTTTTTGGAATTACCCAAGAATGCATTTTGTTATAATATTCAGAAATTAGAATTGGATTTATGGCACAAAAGGCTTGGTCATCCTCATATGTCTAAAATTCAATATTTTCCAAGTTTGGAAAATTTTTGTAATTCTGAAAATTTTTCTTGTAAAGACTGCATTCTTGGCAAAATGAAAAGGTTACCATTTCTTAGTAGAACTTTTGTTTCCTCACGACCACTTGAGTTAATACATTCGGATGTTTGGGGCCCCGCACCAGTTATTTCCAAAGGTGGTTATACATATTATGTCATTTTTGTTGATGACTTTTCTAGACGTACTTGGATTTATTTTCTTAAACATAAATCTGATGTCTTTGCTAACTTTCAAATATTTCATAAAATGGTTAAAAATAAGTTTCAAAATGATATTTCTGTTTTTCGCACTGATTCAGGGGGAGAATTTATGTCCAACGAATTCAAAGACTATCTCAATTTACATGGTATTACACATCAAAGATCATGTCCACACACTCCACAACAGAATGGCCTAGCCGAACGCAAACATCGGCACATTATGGAAACTACTAGGACATTGCTAATTGCAAATCAAGTTCCAAAAAGTTTTTGGGCTGAAGCGGTCCTAACTGCCACCTACCTCATTAATAGGATGCCATCTTCCTCATTAAAGAATACAACTCCAATAGAAAAGCTTGTTAATTTAACTCCAGATTATTCTAGATTAAGAGTCTTTGGATGCAAATGTTTTGTTTTCACCAACAGAAATGATAAACTCTCTCCTCGTGCAATCCCATGTGCCTTTTTAGGATATGCTGATAATCAAAAAGGCTACAGGTGTTTCGATTTTCAAAATGACAAATTATATGTGTCAAGAAATGTATCTTTTTTGGAAAAAGAAAGCTTCTTTGAATTTGAAAAATCCAAGGATGTCACTGAATACTCGTTTTTAATTGATCCAACTTCAAAATCCAATGAATGTGATGTTGGATGTGACCTTGACAATGATCAAAGTCCTATTGTTGTTGAAAATGATGATAATGAAGAGCAAATCCATAGGGATGTTAGTCTACAATATTCAAGACGTAGAGAGCAAAATCTTCCATGTGCATTATAAAAATACTCTGAAGTCTCACCTAGAAGAACGTCTAGAATCTCTAAACCTCCAGAAAAATTTGTCTTATGAATCTTTTTCACCCACGTATAGGGCCGCCATTACATTAATACAATCATATGTTGAACCATCATCCTATTCTCAAGCAAAAAATCATATAGAATGGATAGAAGCCATGAAAATAGAATTGGATGCACTAGAAAAGGCCAATACTTGGACAATACAAGATATTCCTCCGGGTAAGAAACCTATAGGTTGTAGGTGGGTATACAAAGTCAAAACCAAAAGTGATGGGACCCTGGAAAGATATAAGGCCCGTTTAGTAGCAAAAGGATATGCCCAAGAGTATGGCATCGATTATGAAGAAACATTTGCTCCTGTGGCCCGTATGACCACTGTTAGAACTTTAATAGCCTTGGCCTCCATTAGAACATGACCTATCTTTCAATTAGATGTCAAAAATGCTTTCCTGAATGGGAATCTCGTTGAAGAAGTATACATGGAAGCCCCACCTGGTATTAGTATCCCTAAGGGTAAAGTTCTTCGTCTAGAAAAAGCTCTTTATGGTCTTAAACAGGCTCCAAAAGCCTGGTATGACCGATTTAGTCATGTTATGCTTGATATTGGTTTTCAACCTTGTTTAACTGACACTGCTTTGTTTGTTAAGAAATCTGATGCAGGCATCATTATTCTTCTCTATGTGGACGATATGATCATCACCGGAGGCGACAAACAGAGAGTTGCGAATATCAAATCTCTTCTTAAAACTCACTTTGAAATGACTGACTTAGATTTATTAAGATATTTTTTAGGCATTGAAGTTGCTTATTCCCCTCGGGGGTATTTGATATCTCAATCTAAATTTGCTCTTGATATCGTTTCCAGGTCTGGAATTACAGATGATAAGAAAGTAGACATTCCAGAAGTTGTCAATGTTAAAATGAAAATTGATGATGGAGAACTTCTTGATGATCCTACTCCTTATAGACAACTTGTTGGAGCTCTTTCTTATCTTTCCATTACTAGGCCAGATATAACTCATGCGGTTCATACAGTCAGTCAGTTTCAGCATGCTCCCACCTCCGTGCACATGGGAGCGATTTTTCGTATTATTAGATACTTAAAATCCTCTCTTTCACGAGGACTCTTCTTGTCTGCTTCATCTTCATTAAATTTAATTGCATATACTGATGCTGACTGGGGAGGTGATCCCAATAATAGACACTCAACTACTGGTTTTTGTGTGTTCCTAGGTGAAACCTTAATTTCGTGGAGATGCAAGAAGCAGCAGAAAGTCTCTCTTTCCTCCACCGAAGCTGAATACAGAGCCATGGCAACCACCACTATAGAGGTTGTTTGGCTCAGACGATTGCTAGCGGATATGGGAGCTAAAGCAACGCAAGCTTCAAAGATGTGCTGTGACAACAAAAGTGCGATCTACATTGCAAGCAACTGGACATTCCATGAGCGCACTAAACACATTGAGATGGACTGTCACTATGTCAGACAGGAATACTTACATGGAACCATTGATCTGCCATATGTTACATCAGAATATCAATTAGCAGACTTCTTCACCAAGCCTCTCGCTGCTCCCAGATTTCACTTCCTCTTAGACAAACTTTCGCTCATTGTACCGTAAGTTTGAAGGGGAGTGTTAAAATGTAAACTGCAATATATATATATATTATTTAATATTATTATATTTTCTTTTTCTATTTTTTTATTTTCTTTTTTAGCATCTAGTTCAATAGAAACTAGATATTTTGATCCAGTCAAGTTCCTGTTGGAACTTGACTGTGCAAGTAGCTGTTGGACTGTAGTCCAACAGCTATAATAAATGCTGTTGGACTATAGTCCAACAGCTATAATAATAAATGTTGTTGGACTGTAGTCCAACAGCTATATTAAGAGACGTTGGAATCCAACGTCTCTTTTTGGAGAGCTCAAAATGAGCTCTCCTCTCTCTCCCATTTTTTTGTATATATAGGGGTGAACCCCTTCAATGTAAATAACCATGCTTTTTAAGCATTTTGTTCATGAATAAAGTATTATTTATTTTTCAAGTGTTCTTCCCTTTATACCCTTTCAAGGGTCATGCTTGTAGTGTCTCCAATAGACACTTGTTTGTGAGTTATTTGTGCATTTGTTGAAGACCACCATTTCATTACAGACCGATGGTCGAGAGAGTAAGTCCCCAAGGCCTGATAGGGATGCATCCAACTTCTGCAGAAGTGTTAGGCTAACTTATGTAGCCCCTATCCCTCCCCCTAACCTCCGATGACTGGGGAAAAACGGGTCTTTTGGCCTTTTTTGAAAGCCATAAATGGACTGTCAATCGGAGTTGGTACCCTTCGTCCTCTCTCTTGACGAAGCAAGGTTGAAGTAAGCGCAACGGGGTTTCTTAGCCGTTGCCTCATTCTTCATGCTCTGGTCCATTAGACCGAAACGAGCATCTTGCCTATGAAGGCGATCCCACTTTTATATGTGTTTTCAACAACCTGCACTAAGCATTAATCGAGGTCATAAGACTCTCTCATCCAATCGTCGTAGTACTAACATGTCTCGCATGTTTTAGAAGTACGCTTACGAGAAAAGGGATACAGGTCCTTAATAGGAGCCTCGGGAGTGTGTTTCGCAAAGATATAATGTTTTTTTTTAAAATCTATTTTAACATATCAAACCTTTCGAAACCACACACAATCTTGCCAACATAAGGCATGTGATTTTCTCGAATCTGACATCCGATGACGCAGTGTCTGGGTGCTATGTAAGTCATGACACTGGTTTTGGTAAATGGGTTTCACAAAAGAACCTATCACCCAACAACTTGGTCTTGCTCCAGATCAAGGGTTTTCCCAAAACGTATCGGGTGAAAAGAGGAATAGGTATTCCTCTCGAATACTCTGAGTCTATGGCAAGGAAAAGAAACAAAAGATAATAATGCGATAAGGAAGTGCCTGGGTGCGAAGCGCGACGGCAAACAGGAACGGCGAAAGCAAGGGACAAGGATCGCGAAACCGCGTCCTTGAATTAAAAGACAGTAAATAGTAACTATGAAAGCAAAAGCCTGGGCGCAAAGCGCGACGGCAACAGAAACAGAAAGTGCGTAAGCAAAGGACAAGGACCGCGAAACCGCGTCCTTGAATTAAAAGACAATAAGCAGTAAATACGAAAGTAAAAAGCCTGGGCGCAAAGCGCGACGACGAACTGAAATGCGAAAGCAAAGGACAAGGATCGCGAAACCGCGTCCTTGATTTAAAAGTGTACTTATTTACATATAAGTATATAAATATATCATTAAGTCCTTTCGATTATCAATTATTTAAGCTTGATTTAATTATTTAAGTCCTTGTGCAACTTCTCCTACCTTGGAGTATTGCGAGAATGAAGCTGTCTACGAACGTAAGTGATCGTCGGTTTAGTTCGCGGGGCGCGAACGGGCTCCGTTGCGTAACACTGCAAAAGTACGTAGTTTAGCATGTATAAAATGAATATAGGTAAGGAGAAAGCTCGGTTTCTCCGCAACTCAATGCAGGGGTCATCGGCCCCTACCGTTACGAAAGAGAACGGGGTAGGGTCCAATGACCCATGCCACTAAAAGGAGATGGGTGCAGGGGCCATCGGGGCCCTTGCTGGGTTTTTAAAAGGAGGGGCAGGAGCCTTCGGCTCCTGCCAGCCTTCTTAAAAGAAAGGGGCAGGGGCCGATGGCCCCTGCCAATGGAACGAGTAGGGAGGAGGGAGCGCAGGGGCCAAAGGCCCCCCTGGGGCTCAAAAGGAGAGGAGGTAGGGGAGTGCAGGGGCCAAAGGCCCCTGCCGAGCCCTTGCTCGACAGAAAAGAGACAGGGGCCTCTGGCCCCTGTCGGTTAAAAGAGGGGCAGGGGCCAAATGGCCCCTGCTTGGTTTCCGAGGGGTGGGGCAGGAGCCTTCGGCTCCTGCCTCCTCTCTTAAGGAGAAGGGTAGGGGCCATCGGCCCCTACGTGGAAAGGGAAGGGCAGGGGCCATGGCCCCTGCCGGAAAATTAAAAGGGCAGGGGGCTCCGCCCCCTGCCTGCTAAGAAGAGGAAAGCAAGGGGGCGGAGCCCCTTGCCTGTCGAGATAAGAGGAAGGCAAGGGGGCGGAGCCCCTTGCCTGTCGTGAAAAAAGAGGAGGAAGGCTCGGCAGGGGCCGCCGGCCACCTGCCGGCCTTCCGGCGAATCAGGGGGAGGAAAAAGGGGGAAAAGGAGTGGGCTGCCGTGAAGGGGGGTTCGCCGGAGAGGGTGGCGCCGTGAAGAGGGGGGGGGGTTGTCCTGCGTCGGCAAAAAGGGAGAGGGAGATGGAGTCGGGGGAAGAGAGAGCAGAGGGGAGAGAGACGAGAGATGAGAGAGAGAGTCGGGGGAGGCTCGTAGGCCCTCCCCTCTCCCCTCTCGTCTTTTAATAGGGAGGGGGCGCACACAGGGCCCGCCCCCTGTGTCGCCGGAGAGGCCCCCTGCCTTGGGCTGCCAGTCCCCTCGAAAACCCTTTTCGAGGGGCTGGCACAGGTTGGATCCGGGTCGGGTCTGGACCCGACCCGGGTCCGATTTTTTTTTTTTTAAACTGGTTTTACACCATCGATCGAATCCATGATGTACCTAATGTTCCACATCTTAGCGATCCTGTAGAAAAAACAACAAAGAAACAAGTAAAACATATCTTTGCACTTTTACTCAAATGGAACATTTCTAACTAGCATAATTATGGATGACACATGTTAGAAGTTATGCAAATTATGCAGAAATAACACCAAAGTTTCAAAATCATACATCATGTTAAAACAAAGTGAGCGGAAGCAAATTATGCAGAAATAAATTGCAAAAATGCATAATGCATTCATAAGGTCCAATATTGGACAAATATAACCCCATAATGGGGAATAACAAAATGGTCCACTAAGGGACACCACAATAAGCCTACGAAGAGGCATGATATACATAAACATTATTGAATGAGGGCCCAAAAAGGCCATAAAGAGCATATGCATATACTTATCATGAAATGAATTAATACTCAAAGAACTCATTAATGAACATGCTTCAAACATGTAATGAAGTGTTAAACAAGAGAAACAAAGTCTCCAAGCATACTTTAGGCAAAATAAACCCAAGAGTTCACAAGGTTTTAAAATCATTTATGAAAGACATACTTAATACACATTTTGCATATAAGGGTGGCAAAAACCATAAGCACTTAATATATAGATTAAATGCTAAGAAATCAACTTGATATGCTTATCAAAAATATGATTTGCTTGAAAAACACAAGTCATGAATGAAATTTTGCAAATTTCAATAGTTTATCCATTACAAACATCTTTCTCATTAGTCCTCCAAAACCCATAAATCAAGTGTATAAGCTACTAGATCAAGAATATAAAGCCATTAAAGGCCAAAGACACACACAAAGGTGTGTAAAAGAACCTCTTGTCTACATATAATAATACTTGAAATAAGTGCATCTACGACAAGAACAAGAGAATACATGTCAACATGGACTAAAAAGTATCTCTTGTCTACGTAAAAAATACACTTAAAACCAAGTATGTTCAGCTACTAGAACAAGAGTAATAAGCCAACCATAGGCTAAAACATAATACATCTCTTGTCTACATATGATAGCACTTGAAATGAGTGAAATAAGCCAACCATGGGCATACATCTTAAGTGACTAGAACAAGGACACAAACGCCAATATACGCTAAAAATCACACACCATGGTGTGAATCAACGTGCCTTGTCTACATATAAAAACACTCAAGACAAGTGTGTTCAGCTACTAGACCAAGAGAGCAAAAGCCAACAAAGGGCTAAAAACACACGAAGGTGTAATAAAATTCTTGTCTACATATGATGACACTTAGATAATGGGCATAAAAGGAAAAAAACCTTTGAGGCAATAAACTTGTAATGAAAACAAACCTTGAATAAAACAATACTCCCTTTAAAATGAATTCTCATAACAATAACATGCATGTAAAAAATATCTTCAACAAGATACTATAATGGATGAAATAAAATTCTTGAGAACAAATGTGTGAACATACACACACCAAGAACACTTAGAATACTTGTGCAAAAACACAAGAACACAAAATCATAAATGTGCAAATGCATTCATAAGATTCATAAACAAGAAAAGGTTGGCAATAATCCCAAAACCCTTGATTTTAATATACCATAAAACATTTAAGGTTTCAAATACCATATGTCCATCACATTTACATAGAAGCATCCATAATATCAATGGCACAAGAAAAAATGAGTGACACACTCATAATTAGAGATCAAATAACAAATCATTTTAGAGTCCCAAGGTGCCCATAACTCACCTCAACAACCATCTATAATATGGAAGGGGGACAATCTAAAAATGATACAACACGAGGTGCCCATAACTCACCTCGACAAACATCTCTAATATAACAATACTAAGGCCAAATAAATGATGCATTAAATAACATGTGATGGACAAACATAAATGCCACAAAAGGGCAATAAACACATAAAGAATCATTTTCCAAATAAAAGTTTTTATAAAGAGGACCGATTAACAAATTGAATCAAAGGTCCAATATAATCCATCAAAACAATTTTTGCATAAACACGAATTATGCTTAATATTCAAAAGAAGTCTTGTACACCAAAAAAAAGGCTTACTATGCAACATAACATGAAATATTAAGCAACATCATGTGTATGAAACGATTTGGAACAAACAAGCCTTAACTATGAAAGACATAAGGTGCAATTAAACGGTGAAGTTGGTGAAGTTCGAAAAACTTATGAAATCTACTATTGCAACTTAAAAATGATAAACAATCATGAAATCTTCATAAAAGAGTATATACTCACAAGAAGATTATAAGGACCGAAAGGCTCCTTAAGGAGAGTTTGAACAAAAAAACATATACAACTCCCAAAGAAGGAGAAAACTCCATTAAAGTGGAAGAAATCCCAATAAAATAGATTCATTAACAAAACCTTATGATAAATAAGATTGTACTATGGCTTAAATAAAAAGTAAACATTTATTGAGGAAAAATTTAACACTCTTAAGTTTTATCAAAAAACATGACTTAATAGATTATTACCTACTCCTAATGAAATAAGTACACAATAAACATTAGTGAAGACCATAACTTTTGTAATGAAATATGCGGAAAAGCAAAAGAGTGCATTAAGCACTTACAACATTCACTAATGAACAAACAAAAGGGCAAACACCAAAACCCACAAGAGACAATCACAACATAAAAATATAAATGTTTCTTGTTGAAAAGAGAGAGAACTCTCTAAATGTTGAAAACATCCTTAAGAGTGTAAAGATGGAAAGAAAATCACCATATTTCATAAGACCATTTTAAAACTTAATTCAACCGGTATTAAAAAAAAACTTTCTTAATTAAATGTTGCTCATATAAAACGGACACATAATATGGAATTTTTCATATATGCCAAACATTTTTCAAAAAACTACATTTCACAAGCATTTTAATCTTAACATACCTTTCTTTAAAGACTAAACATTCATATAAAGGTATTTTCATAAACAAGGTTAGTTTTAAAATGTAAATTCAAGGTTCCAACGGTCATAAATTTTTACCGACCCATTAAAGCAAGTTTTGAGCAATCATATATCTAATTTTTCGCCAAACAAGATATCATTTAAAGTTTTTCAAAGAAAAACATACGAAAACGATTCAATGAAGTAGCAAGTAACTCAAAAAAGACATAATGACAAAAAAAACACATAAAGAAAAGAACATATTACATTCTTCATACAATACTCAAAGAAATAGAATGCATACCGAATAACTATAAGAAAGACAATAGAGAGAAACGAATACTTCACCATTTTTCTTTAACAAATTCTTGAATACCACGTTTCCCGATGCACCAAAGAGCAACTCGATCTCAACCTTGCTCTGATACCATGTTAGAAAGTGAGTTGAAATACATTGGGTTCAATAATGAACCCTTACTTATGCACGTGAAGTGCAAATATACCCATTAAAGGGAAACAACACAAGCACATAATGTGCTAACCCATAAAACCCATAAAAAGGGAAAAATATGACATAAAGTCATAAGTTGCATATTATTGAAGAAACAATGGACAAGGGGTAAAAACCCCATTACAATGGAGCATAAGCTCCCTCTAGGATCCCGAAATACAAAGGGGAGAGCCCCTATTTATAAGCATAAGAAGGAGCCACAAAGGGGGCTCCCAAGAGAGTCGTTGGGAGCCCCCAACGGTCACATATGTGACCGTTGGAGGCTCCCCAACGACTCTTTGGGGAGCCTCCCTATGTGGCGCAAAAGCCAAAAAATAAAAAGGGAAAAAGAAGAAAAATAAAAATAAAAATAAAAATTACAAGCATTATTCCAAAATGGAATATGCGTAAAACAGGAATTTACAGAAATACCCTTTTGGGTGAAATAAAGTATATATATTTATATTCATATATATATATAGATATATATATACATATATATATATATCTATATATATATGAATATAAATATATACGAGATTACAAATGTCGATAATACACATATTTTAACAATATATACATGTCTTGATTTCTATTGACAGGGCTGATTTCCATATGTTTTCATAGTTAGCCGAATGATGTTAATCGAACTTCCTATTTTCATAAATGAATATACAAAATCCTAAACCATTAAAGCATGAATAGTGTGATACACTGCTGCTAGGTTTATGAACTGTTAAGGTCCGACAGGATCTTGCATGCATTACCTAATGTGATGCTGTAGGTTGTCTATTGGCATAAGATGGTGCTTGAGCGTGGTTTAAGCTCAAAATTTGTAAGATGTAGCGTGGGATCATTGAAACATAACCTGAAATTTGTTAGCCGTTTATAATAGTGTTCATTTTATACTGTTTAGGGAGGATGGACACCTAAAACTGAAATTTTGTATGTAATGTATCTTGTTTTGTCGTCTCTAGCTGAACATTATACTTTTGTCCAGAGTCCATGTGTTATTTAAAAGCTTGTGTATTGGATTGCATGGAAACACTTCCCGTGGAGGTTTATGCTTTCACTTGACTGTTATGATTATGGTACGCATGAGTGTGAGCATGATTCAATCATTAGTAATTCTTCTTGAACATGTACGCTTGATTAATATATGAAATGGTACATGAACACTCACACACTTAAAGAAACCATGGATTGGTTAATACCTGTATGTGATGTAGGTAACACACACATAGTAGAAATGCATATGAATGAGTAATGCCATGCATATATTTGGGTTTATGATTTCATAAGTGCACATGCTTTTGGCACTTTGGCTTAGTGTTATAAATAAAACACTACTTTTGTTTTCAGATGTGATGCCTCGTTGGCCTAAATGGACCATCATCGGCCTGGAGAGCCGTGGGTTTGGTTTTCTTTTATTTATGTTTTTAAATGCATCACTTAAACCACATAAGATGGTTTGACACATTACTACACTGTTCTAGTGGTTTTTACGGGCTGGAGTCCCGAATGGGTCCCCGCAAGGGAGGATACGGGTTTTCACTTTACTTTTTGCATATGGTGTTGCAAACTTAAAGAATAAACTTTAATAAAAATATAATGAATAAGAAAAGTGTAATATACATTCTGGGATATCTCATCTGGAGTATGAGAATCTTAGATTTCCGGTTTTGGAGAGACTATGAGGATACAAAAACTCCGTGTGCTGTAATTTTGTCCCCTGAACCCGATATTGAGGTTCTTTCTCCTGGTCACGGTTTTAGGGAGAGTCCGACACTTTACCCGGGAGTGGTGTGTTTGACACAGTTGTTGTTTATGGTACCAAGGAAGTGACACTTGTGGGCGTGGAGTGTCCCTTGTGCCCCTGACATTAGATATGGAGGTCTAATGTTCCGAAAGTGATTCGGTCGAGGGCTAAGTTGGAACCCAGTAATAAAATACAAATTGTGTGTTAAGCTACCCTGGGAACCTACTTGACTTCGGGGATTGTACCCGTTTGGTGTATCCGCGGGCAACAGTAATTAAAAAGAGAAACTTAAAGCTGCCTGCATTTAATAGGGCATGCATATGAAAAGATGAAATTTAAATGAAAGATAACAGAACAAATCATGCATTGCACATAATTATGCATTTTTCATGTTATGCATTAGATCATGCACGTTTGAATCATTCTCTATATCATGACATGGTTTGGTGGTAGCATAGGATTTACTTATTGAAATCATGCTGCAAGGTTTGGTTATTTAGTTCTTGATATATGGTACTGCTTTACTGTTCTTGACTGGTGAGCATATGTAATTATTGGTAGGTATGGATATTTGAATGCTGTAAATTTTATATGCACTCACTCAAATCATTGCACGAAATCTTATCCATGTTCTTTGTCTCATCTGGTTTCTTTAGAAGTAGCTGTGCTCAGAATTTCGGTTCTGACACCCTACTTTGTTGGTTTTTCACAGGATATGGTGAACAGTGAAGTTGGACATGCATCTGGGGATGGATGAGAGTCATACTCACTCTTTCTTAAATTCTTCTTGCTTCTTTCCAGTTGTCGCTTTATTTTCAGTTGAATAAAACCTTGTCTTTGAAATTTTCTCTTACTCATAAATAAAGGAATTGGTTTGGTTCTTATGAATGATGGTTGCAACTTCGTTTGTGGTGGTTGGGCTATCCAATGGAAATTGGAACTGTGAGGACCCCAGATCTCTGGGAAGGTTTCCGCAACTCTTAGAAAAAAAAATATTCCGCATTTTTAAAGGATATGGATTGGGGTCGTTACAGGCAGTCAGAACGTACGATTCAGATCTTGGAAGACATGCTTCGAGCCTGTATGATGGACTAGAGGGGAGAGTGGGATTCTCACATCAGTCTGGCGGAATTCGCGTATAACAACAGCTATCATGCGAGCATCGGGATGGCCCCATACGAAGCTTTGTATGGGAGACCATGTCGATCACCTTTTTACTGGGACGAGGTTGGCGAACGAAGATTGGAGGCACCTATAGTCTTGCAGTACTATACTCAACAAGTGCAAATGATTCGGGAACGACTCTGTACCGCTCAGAGTCGGCAGAAAAGCTATGCAGATAGACGCCAACGAGAGCTTATCTTCGAAATTGACGAAATGGTTTTTGTTAAGGTATCTCCGACGAAGAGCGTATTTCGGTTCGGGAAGAAGGGAAAACTAAGTCCTAGATATGTCGGACCGTTCGAAATCCTGGAGTGGATTGGAGAAGCAGCTTATCGCGTGGCGTTACCTACTCAGTACGCCCAGATCCATAATGTTTTTCACGTATCCATGTTGAGGAAATACGTTCACGATCCATCGCACATCATTCATTATGATGATGTGGACATTAGAGGGGACTTGACATTCGAAGAAAAACCTGTGGAGATCGTCGACCGTCGTGACCAAGTGCTAAGATCAAAGACCATTTCCTTTGTAAAGGTTCGGTGGCAACATCATTGAATTGACGAATGTACTTGGGAACCTGAGAACGATATCAGGGAAAAATATCCTGACCTTTATTTTGACTCTTTAAGGCAATAAATATTTTGCGGACGAAATTCTTTTAAGAGGGGTAGGATGTAAAACCCACGTTTCTTTTAAAAAAAAATTTATAATATTAGACCCGGGCCGGGTCGGGTTGGGTTCGGACCCGACCCCGGCCCCTTTTCATTAGGGTTTTAATAACCCGACTCAGGAAGAGGATTTTAAATCCTCTTCCCGAGCACCGCCCTCCCCCCTTCCACCTTCGTTTTCGGAAGGATTAGGGAAACCCATCGGGGTTTCCCCTTTCATCGCCCCCTGGAGCCTTTAAGTTCAACGTGGGAGGGAGAGGGGAGGCACGCCTCCCTCTCGAAGCCCTTCGCTCCCCCCCGTGCCGACTTCCTCCTTCCCGGCGCACGCCTCCAGCGTCGCCGTTGCTGCGACCCATGCCGACGTCGGGCACCGCCTCCCAGGTACGCCCTTCTACTCCCTCTTCTCCTCCTCACCCCCCTCTCTATCACCTCGCCGGCAGGCCGACAGGCGGCGCGCGGCCCCTGCCGTGCCCTCCTGCCTCTCCTGTGCTCATCAGAGGCCCGACAGGTGGCCTGCGAGGCCCCTCTTGTCCCCTCTTCCCTTCGGGGGTGCGGCGGAGTGCTGGCAGGGGACCAATGGCCCCTGCGACACCCCCTCACCCCTGTGGGTGATAGGGAAACCGACGGGAGGTCGGTTGCTCTTGTCACCCCCGCCCCGAGCCCTCTCTTTCTCTCTGACAGGGGTTAGTCCCCCTGTCGCCTCTCGATCACCAGTAGGCAGGGGCAATGCCCCTGCCGCTTCCTGTTTCCCAGCAGGCAGGGGCTCGCCCCCGCTACCTCTGGGGTTTTGGCACGCAGGGGTAATGCCCCTACCGCCTTCCTGTCTCGGCTGACAGGGGCAATCCCCCTGTCACCCTTTGTTTTGCTGGGAAGGCAGGAGCAATGCCCCTGTCGCCCTTTGTTTTGCAGGGCAGGCAGGGGCTCGCCCCCTGTCGCCCTTTGTTTTACTGGGCAGGCAGGGGCAATGCCCCTGTGGCCTTTTGTTTTGCTGGGCAGGCAGGGGCTCGCCCCCTGTCGCCCTTTGTTTTACTGGGCAGGCAGGGGCTCGCCCCCTGTCACCCTTTGTTTTGCTGGGCAGGCAGGGGCTCGCCCCCTGTCGCCCTTTGTTTTGCTGGGCAGGCAGGGGCTCGCCTCTGTCGCCCTTTGTTTTGCCGGGCAGGCAGGGGCTCGCCTCTGTCGCCCTTTGTTTTGCCGGGCAGGGGATATCCCCCTGCTGCCCCTTGGTTCTCAGCACATAGGGGCTTGTCCCCCTGTCATTCCCTGTTCCGCCTGGCGGGGGCGGAAGCCCCCCGCTGTTTATTAATTTGTTTGGCAGGGGCCGAGACCCCTGCCATTCAGTGTTGGCCAACAAAGGGGTCGAGGCCCTGTCACTGGTCGCCTTCTTGAGGCAGGGGCTGAGGCCCCTGTCGGTTGTTCTGTCAGGCAGGGGCCGAGGCCCCTGCCATTTGTTGTTCTGTAGGAAGGGGCCAAAATCCCCGGTCGCCTAATCCTACCCTGGTCCCCGTTGCACCATAAAATTTTATTTATCATAATTGAATACTCTCACCTTTGCAGACTTCACATCGAACCCCGCTCTGGCTCCGCGGCCTGAGCCTCGTATCACCTACACTCGTAGACGCACGCAGCTGCACGACATCCCGAGGTAGGGGAAAGTCACACGGGGATTTTGGATGAATAAAATAAAATAAGACTCCTGAGATAGAATAGTTATTTTACATACCTGCTTATCTGAAAAAGTATTTAATTTATGAATTGCTAGTCAGTGTTTTACTCGTTCTGATTCTTTTGAAACTACATGCTTAGAGTAAACTCTATGGGTAGACTCATTTTAGAGAGAATTGAGTAGTTAATTGGTATACCTGTTTACCTGTAGGACTTCTTGACTTGTGATTGTCTGTCATGCATGTTTATCCTTTTGAAATTTGCATACTTAATGTAAACTCTGTGAATGAACTCATTTCTGGAGAGAAACCCACTGCAATTATTGTTATAACCGAACCTTAAGGCAAGTGTGGTATAAATTTGACGAGAGGTCATAGAGTACCTTGAAGTGGGAACTCAACACTTTATTGATATAGATGAGATAATGTCGGCCTCCACAGGCAATTGCTCAAAGAGCAATACATGTCATGTATGAACCAAAAGAATCATAAAACATTATATGTTGCCCTCTCATCGTAATTGTACCTCTAGGAAGGTACGATCGTACTTTTGGACAAGTACGTCCCATATGGGTTACGATGGTTGGATGATTAGGTTGTAGCAACCTCGATGCGTGCATTTAGCACAATGCTGAGATCACATAAATGGTGACCTTTCGTCTTCACAGGCAAGATGCTTGAGTGGTCTAATAGACTAGAGCATGTAGGATGGGGCGGCGGTTAAGAAACCCCCGTCGTACCAATTCGACCTTCACGGTTCATCAAGGGAGATGATGGATTGTACAAAAACTTCGATGGACAGGTTGTTAACAACCACCCCACGGGCAAAAGACTCGGCTTCCCCAGTCATCGGAGTTAGGGGAATTGGGATTACCATAAATTATCCTAGGTGGTAACTCCCGGGTACTTCTGCAGAAGTTGAATGCATCCATGGGCCACGAATGCCTTTGGTGATTTACTCTCTTGGTCACTGACCGTCCCCTTAGGAGCGGACACAGTCAGCCATCCGGGTTAATGAAAACATCTGACATAATAAACCCCCGGATCGGTCTCGGCTGTTTCTACGTTTCGCGTTTGTGCGTACCCACAGGCCAGTTAATATCAGAACTTAAAGAATATCTTCTTGAATAATTGTAGATGATTGAGACTTACACTGCTTGAAATAATTCAAACAATAGTTCTTTGCATATGTTACAGTTGTTGTATTGATTGTTTTAATATAATAATTGTTTATCTCGTGAATGTCCTGTTTTTTTTTCATTCTACTTATCTGTTCGTGCACCTACTGGTTTGTTATGAAACTGACCCATTTCATGGGCAGGTGAGGAGTAGGACTTCACAGATGGCCGATGACGTGGTGCAATATGGCTCAAGATTTATCTTCTTTTTGCTGGCGGCTTGACTCTGAGTCTTTTTGAGTTTTTCTTTAGATTATTGAACTTTGGAAGGATGCTCATTTTGTAATAAACTGTAGATTTTTAATCTATTGTCTTATTTGATCAATTCCTTTAAGTTGTGGTTTATGTGAATGATGGTTTTTCAGCTAACGTACCCAGGATTTGTTGACTTGTGCTCCTTTCTAAATGTCTTCCGCTGTCAATTTTAAAAGTAAAAACTTTAAATCTTTAAAAGGTTTTTCGGTAATGTTTTCGAAATCACAAGTCGAAATTTTGGGCGTTACAAACAGTCCATCTTAATGTGTTTAGTGCGCTCATGGAATGTCTGGTTGCTTGCAATGTAGATCGCACTTTTGTTGTCACAACACATCTTTGAAGTTTGCGTTGCTTCAACTCCCATATCCGCTAGCAATTGTCTGAGCCAAACAACCTCCATAGTGGTGGTTGTCATGGCGCTTTATTCATCTTTGGTGGAGAAAAGAGAGTCTTTCTGTTCCTTCTTGCACCTCTACGAAATTAAGGCTTCACCTAGGAACACACAAAAACCAGTAGTTGAGTGCCTATTATTGGGATCACCTCATGTTAAAATACATGTAATCAATATATTTATATATATATAAGTATATATATATATATAAATATTCATCCACATACCCGATAAAGGGGTATTTCTGTAAATCAGCCCAATAGGGGCATTGTAGTCTTTTTTCCCTTTTCTTTTCTTTTTCCTTTTTTTCTTATTTCTTTTTTTCTTTTCTTTTTTTATTTTTTGTGCATTAAATGCACACTCATCGGGGGTCCCAACAAAGAGTCGTTTGTGACCGTTGAGAGCCCAACGACACCTTGTTGGGACTCCCAATGGTGCCTCTCTCTCTCCCTTCTCTAACTCTCTCTCACTCCTCTCTTGCCTATAAATAAGTGGGGTCTCCCCCCTTTGTACGTGTGGCTTCTTCAAGCCTTCTTGTGCCTTTATAAGATTTTATGCTTTCAAGCCATTGTTGACTTTTGTGTATGTCCTCTTTTGGACTTGTTCTTTGGTTTCTATGTGTGAATGTCCATTGTAGGACATACATTTCTTTTTCGCATATTTCCTTACATGGTATCAAAGCCTTGGTTATGCTCTTGATTCTTATAGCTAGTTGACTAGTTATACCTTTTTTTTTATGTCTTTTGGTTTGTCCTCCGTTCTTGAGTCTATGATGGAAGAAGAACAAAAGATTGATCCCTTCTTCAAGCTTAATGGTACCAACTACATGATGTGGGCCGTCGCCATGGAGAACAACCTCAAGGGTAAAAAGCTTTGGGGATATGTTATGGGCACCATTAGGGAACCTCAACTTCAACTTACAAAGATGGATGGTGATAAAAAAAAAGCTCTAGAAGGAAATGCTCGCATGAAGGCTATTGAAGATCAACAATCTAAGGTCGAAGATTGGGAAAGTAAGCATGCAAAAATTATTGCTTGTTTCTTGAACAACGTGGAGCTCAAAATTTGCGCCAACATTGCTAAATTCCGCCTAGCAAATAAAGCATGGTTCTTAATGAAAGGTATGTATACTCAAAAGGACCTTACTCGTCAATTCTTTCTCCAAGAAAAAATCCGTACCATTAAGCAAGGTGAAATGAGTGTAAGAGATTACTGTAGCACTCTTGGACCTTTATAGGATGAGCTATCCCTACTAGAACCAAAATGGGTATCTAGTGAAGATGTGGAAATGAGAAGAGAACAAATGGAAAAAGAACACTTTTTCCAATTTTTACATGGGCTTAGGCCCGAATATAAACAAGTTTGATCCTCCCTTCTTCATAGATCTAAACCTCTTCCATTGGAAGATGCCATAGCCGAAATATGCCAAGAAGAAACACGTCTTGGCATGATTAAAGGAGGAGATGAAGTTCTAGCTGTGTCTAAACCCGGCAATCATATGAAAGCTTATAAGCCTCCACACTTTGGGAGACAAAATAACTATAATGGCAATTATAGAAAAGCCATTTGCCATCATTGCCAAGAACCGGGTCATATAAGACCTAATTGTCCTAAGATAAATGAACCTCCAAAAGGTAAGGTTGCAATTATTGAAGAAACCACACAAAAGGAGGAGCCAATGAAAGGGAAGGAGTCCTTTTCCCTTGCTCAACTATCCGAAGCACTTCAAATTCTTCTCAAATCGCCGTCAACTTCGGGAGCCGCCATTGCCTCTTCTTCTCCTCCAGGTATGTCTTCTTGGATTCTTGATTCTAGAGCATCATTTCATATGACCCTTATTGAAAATGGACTATCCAATTTATGTAACAACTCCAAAAATTCTTTTGTTTCCACCGCCGATGGTACATCTTTACAAGTTAAAAGTTTTAGAACTTTAGACTTTTCAAAAGAAATTCTTTGTGCCAAACGTAAGGGTGGTACCTCAACTTAATTTAAACCTCTTGTCTGTCTCTCAAATATGTGATCATGGATGTGAAATCTCCTTCTCAACCAAGGATTGCTTTATACAGGATCTCCAGTCCGAGAAGCGGATTGGGCAAGGCCGTAGGAGGGGAGATCTCTACTACATGAACAACTTGAAACTTCCCACTAACTCATTTTGTAATCATGTCAAAGATAAAAATATTGAAACTTGGCATCAAAGACTTGGACATCCAAGTTTCTAAAAAATGTACTCCTTTCCCTTTGGAAAGAAATTTTGTAATGAGAAACATTTTGTTTGCAAGAATTGTATTTTTGGAAAAATGAAATCCACTTCTTTTCCAAATAGAACATTTGTGTCGAAAAGACCTTTTGAATTAGTCCATTCGGATGTTTGGGGTCTTTCTCCGGTCATATCAAAAGGAGGATACTCCTATTATGTTACTTTCATTGATGACTACACTCGATATGTGTGGATCTATTTTCTCAATCTAAAATCCGAAGTCTTTAATTTCTTCAAAAAATTTCATATGATTGTCAAAAATCAATTTTCAAGTAATATCTCCACTCTTCGATCCGATTCCGGTGGAGAATATCTATCAAATGAATTTCAAGAATACTTGGAAACAAATGACATTTGTCATCAAAGGTCATGTCCTAGGACTCCTCAACAAAACGGTCTAGCCGAAAGAAAGCATAGACACATTTTGGAAACCACTAGGACTCTTCTCATTTCCAAAGAAATTCCAAAGTGTTATTGGGCCGAAGCCGCCTTAACTTCCACCTATTTGATAAATAGAATGATATTCTCATCCCTACAAAATATATCTCCATATGAAAAACTATTTGAAAGAACACCCGATTTTAATAGATTAAGAATTTTTGGGTGTAAATGTTTTGTCCTTACACATAAAAGAGATAAGTTATCTCTTAAAGCTATTGAATGTGTGTTCTTAGGATACAGAGAAAATAAAAAAGGTTTTAGATGCTTCGACCTAAAAAGCAACAAACTATATGTATCCAAAGATGTTACTTTTTTAGAAAATGAAAACGGCTTTGAGAAAAATAAAGATATTGATGAAAGCGAATATGCTTTCTTATTTGATCTTCTCTCTCAAGAAGATGTGACTCCTCACGAAGAGGAAGTTTCTAATGATTTAGAGGATATTCCTCTTAATAATATTGAAAATGAAAGTAATGATTTTGAAAATAGGTCAATTCAAACCTATGTTAGGCGTGGTCAACAAGTTCCCATAAGCGCTCTAGAAAAATATTCTCAAGATTCCAACATAGAAGAAACCTCTTTAAGGAGATCCAGCCGAATCTCCAATTCTCCTAATAGGTTTGTTTCCTATGAGTCCCTAACACCTAAGTATAGGGCATGTCTAATTGCATTACACTCTTATCATGAACCATCACACTATAATGAAGCCAAAAACATTCCTCAGTGGGTTGAAGTCATGAAACTAGAACTTAGTGCCCTTGAAAAGGCTAAAACTTGGGAAATAACCTCATTACCTACTGGAAAGAAATTTATTGGATGTAGATGGGTCTTCAAAATTAAAACTAAGAGTGATGAGTCATTAGAACGTTATAAAGCTAGGTTGGTAGCCAAAGGATATGCTCAAGAATACGGTATAGACTATGAAGAAACCTTCGCTCTCGTAGTTAGAATGACTAGTGTTAGGACTCTTATTGCGGTTGCATCTGTTAAAAACTGGCCTATCTACCAATTAGATGTTAAGAACACATTTCTTAATGGTGAGTTAAGCGAAGATGTTTATATGGATCCTTCACCAGGAGTATCTATTGGTGAAAATAAAATTCTCAAACTTAAAAAGGCACTGTATGGTTTAAAGCAAGCTCCAAAGGCTTGGCATGACAGATTTAGCAATGTAATGACTACCTTAAATTTTCGTTCATGTTATGCTGACACTGCGTTGTTTGTGAAAAGTGCAAGGACTTTAGTAGTTATTTTACTACTGTATGTTGATGATATGATCATCACTGGAAGTGATGAGCAAGGAATCCATGATATTAAGAAAGTTTTAAAAGAAAATTTTGACATGTCTGACCTTGGTTTCTTAAGATATTTTTTAGGTATTGAAGTAGCATACTCTCCCCGAGGGTATATTCTCTCTCAGATGAAACTTGCTGCTGACATTTGTTCCAAGTCTGGAATTTCGTGTGATAAGAAGACAGAAACCCCTGAGGTTATCAATGCAAAGTTAAGGTTGGAAGATGGAACACTTCTCGAGAATCCTACTCCCTATCGACAACTTGTTGGGTCTCTGACATACTTATCCATCACTCGGCCAGACATAGCTCATGCAGTTCACTCTGTCAGTCAGTTTCAACATGCACCTACAACTGTGCACATGAGTGCAGTCTTAAGAATAGTCAGATACATTAAATACACCATAACTAAGTGAGTTTTTCTTTCTTCTTCATCATCTCTTGATTTAATTGCTTATACTGATGCTGATTGGGGAGGAAATCCCAATGATAGAGTCTCAACTACTGGTTTTTGTGTTTTCTTAGGTGACTATGATTTCTTGGAGATGCAAGAAGTAACACAAAGTGTCATTGTCCTCAACAGAAGCGGAGTATCGTGCAATGGCCACTACAATCATGGAGCTTGTGTGGCTTAGAAGTCTCCTGAGTGATATGGGCATAATCATCTCTACTCCTTCGAAGATGTGTTGTGATAACAAAAGCGTCATTTATATTGCAAGCAATCACACCTTCCATGAGTGTACTAAACACATAGAGATGGACTACCACTATGTTCGAGATGAATACCTAAAAGGAACCATAGCACTGCCCTATGTCACATCCGAGTACCAGTTGGCAGACTTCTTCACTAAAGCCCTTGCTGCTCCTCGTTTTATGTTTCTTCTCAACAAGCTTTCGGTTGTATCCCCGTAAAGCCTGAGGGAGGGTGTTAAAATACATGTAATAAATATATTTATATATATATATATATATTCATCCACATACCCGATAAGGGGTATTTCTGTAAATCAGCCCAATAGGGGGCATTGTAGCCTTTTTTTCCCTTTTCTCTTCTTTTTTCTTTTTTTCTGATTTCTTTTTTTATTTTTTGTGCATTAAATGCACACTCATTGACACCTTGTTGGGACTCCCAATGGTGCCTCTCTCTCTCCCTTCTCTAACTCTCTCTCACTCCTCTCTTGCCTATAAATAAGTGGGGTCTCCTGTGATCATCGCAAAATTTTTCCTCTCTTGTGGTTTCTCTCTCTTCCTTCTCTTTTCCTTTCTAACCTTTATTTCCTCCTTTTTGAAGGGAGAAAATAAAAGAAAGAAAAGAAAGAGAGAAGAGAAAAGAAAGAAAGAAAGAAAGAGAGAGGAATTCTTTTGCGGGTTTTCACTTGACCTTGATTTGAAAATATTTAGCAAATAACTCGCCTCCGTTTTGAAAATATTTGCGGGAAAAATGGAGAGACGGGATTCGCTCGTCGGTACGAGGTTCGACCGTTCCTGGCGCCTTTACCAGGGGTAATCGAACCAAGGATTGAATTTATGCCTTTTGCTTTCCCTAAATATTATCTAAGAATTTATTCTAACCCTAAATGCACAAAGAATCATGCTTGTGCAATGCAAAGATGTATGCACTTTTTGAAAGATGTTTTGAAAACTTCCAAGTATTCTGAGATGAACTTGATAATGGAGTGAAGAGATGATTTCCGAATGATTGAATCTAATTTAGAACTTGAAATAGATCAGAGAAGTTCTAAGTCTTTTAAAATAATCGGAGTTGGGAAAATAAATCTTTGAATTTGGAAAGAATGATTTGAAGCTAGAAATGAAAGGAAATGGAGTTTCAAAGTTAGAAATGGACTTTGAATTTTAACTTAGAATGAAGATAAGGAAATGAGTATTTGAAGTGGAATTGAATTTCAAATTTGAAATCAGGATGGACTTGAGAAATCCAAATGGTATTTAAAAAATGGAAACGGATTTAGAAGGTTCAGGTAAGATCTGAAATTGGATTTGAAATCTAGAATTGGGAATGGAATTGGATTCCCGATCCTAAAATGGATTCTGGATCTTAAAACGGATTTTGGATCTAAAGTCTGAGATCCAAGGTAGAATTGGGTTCTGGATCCTAAAATGGATTTTTAGATCTAAAGTCTGAGATCCAAGATAGAGTTGGATTCTGGATCCTAAAGTGGAATTGGATCTAAAGTCTGAGATCCAAGGTGAAATTTGGATTCTGGATCCTAGAATGGATTTTGGGTTTTGAAAGTCCAAATGAGACTTTTGAAAATGGATATAGGTTTTGAAAACCTAGATTGAATTTAAAATTTAGGAAGGGTCAAGCTTTGAGATTCATAATCAATCTCAAACTTTGATTTTGAAGATAAAAGATAAACTTGGTTTTGAATTTTGAATATGTATCAGAAATTTCAAAGTTAATTTGAACTTTGAATTTTGATTGGAGTTTTGAATATAAGATGAATTTTGGAATTTCAAAGTCAAATTGAACTTTGGAATCTGATTTGAATTTGAATATAAAATGTATTTTGAAATCTCAAAATTAAATTGAACTTTTGAGATTGAAAATGAAATAGAATTTGGAAAATGAAAGGATGATTTGGATTTTATAAGAATTGAGGATTGATTGAAGAAGATATTTACATTACTTGGAGTTTTTGAAAAAGAGAATTTTGAAAATATGATGCAGTTCTATCTTAAATGATGAATGAATTTGAAGAATTTGAAATTGGATTTTTGAAAAGCTATTCCATTCTTTAAATGAATGAAAACAAGATTGAAGATATAATACATCCTTGACTATGGTCATTGAATGTATTATATAATAATCTATATTTAAATTCAGGTGAAGAATAAAACATATTTTTGTGCTTTTATAGAGTTTAAAATGGAATTAACTCTCAATATACCCTGACTATGGCCATTGATATATATTTTGAGTCAATTCTAAGATAAACTCTAATAAAAAAAGAAAATATTTGAAAATATGATGATTTTTGAAGAGGATGACTATGGCCATTGATGTAAATCATCAACTTAGAATTAATTACCTCTTACGAAATGATGCACGTGCCATTCGTGTTGCCATTCGTGAGAATTTGAGAAATAAAGGCAAAATGTATGAGAAACAAGCAATTCATGATATTTACAATGCTCATTCATTCTATCTAAAGCAGAAAATGTACATTCTCATTTAAAACCTAACTTATTACAACACATAAAAATCGAATTTACAACCCCAAATGATGACCTTTTCCGCATATTCCTTGCAAAAGTAAATTTTGATATAAAGTAAAGAAATGTATATAGAAAGGAAACAACATTCTATTTATAATGTAAGGAAATATTTATATGCCTAAAGAAATACATAAGAAAAGCCTGGAGCTAAATGTAGGTACATGATGAATTCTTTGTTAAATAATTGCAAATGATTTAACAGAACAGGAATAACATTACCAAGCACTCAGATGATTTGAAACCAAAACTTGACTATGGACCGGACCGGCAGGGGAGCAGAACTGTGATCAACCAGTCCAGAACCATTCTATGACACAATCAATGGCAAATGTGGATGAAACAGACATGATATCTTCCATCCACAACTATGCAGATTTGCCATAGCTGCACTCAACACCATGACATCCAATCTTAACCTTCTTTAAATGACAAACAGTTGTACTCTAGGTCTGTAATTCCTGTAGTTGCACAAAATTTTCTGCCAAAGGTGATATTAATAATGAATAGTCAATGAGAGAGGTCTAAACCGACCTCTTGTTCAGCAACCTATGATGAGGTGTTGGTGACATATGGAGGGGCTGGAAACATAGCAGTGTGGTAAAATGAGGGTAGAGGGTGCTGCTGGAGCTGGAAATGGGGTTGTAAGTGATAGGCGACATTGTGATGGCAGATGATAGAATGACTGGAGCGAGTTGCCAGCAACAAATTGATTCTTGTTCAACTGGTTTTGATGATAGGGATCGAAAGATGCCTTGCCATACTGAGAGCTCCAGCACATACCAGACACCTACTGATAATATTTAGAAAATCATGACAGCAACTTACTTTAGCCTTTTAAAGGCTGTACTACTACCTTCTGTGGCTATGGTTTCAGCGAACATAGTACCAGGACAACCCAACATATCACTCTCCATGAATGGAAGGCTATGCACTTGGATCAGTTCGAAGGTGGCGCCTTAGTGCAGGAGATTAGATTTAATAAAATCAATGCCACTAACAGCAGATGAAATGATGTGGAAGCACAATGGATAGATGCAGCAAGTGCTGAGTATTGGTGAATGAGTGAAGTGTGAGACATTTGAATATGTATAGGAAAACGCAGGGTATTTATGCATATGATGGAGTATATACCAGAATATATATATATATATATATATATATATATATATATATAAACGCAGAAAAATCGATGAATCTAAAACAGGTGCACCAGGATATTTACAAGACAGGAAAGATTGTTATCAACAGACATACTTCCCTAACAAAATCGAAGTATTGAAAGATTTGTATTTGAGAGAAACAGGGAAATTTTATAGTAGGACATACCTGAATTTACAGTAGGACATACCGTGATCCTGATGCGAACAACGACCATCTTCAGAATTAAGGTAGATCAATGGAATGTTGAATGATTTCTCAGCAGGTCTTTTGCAACACTCTTCGGCCCATTCACTGTCTCTCATTACCTTTGATTTGATTGCTTCAAGGGATAAATCACATATACATGCAGTTCCTTTGATGTATGATAACACAGATTTTCAAAGTAAAAGAGCCTCAAGTCTTACTTAGAGGATCAATTACAGAACTAATGAGTAAATGGAAGCACTCTGTATGCATGTTAACAGCAATTCATTGCAGTTGTTTTTCAGCAGGTATAGCTTACCACAACTCTCCTGGGGATTATGCCATATCATAATTTGTATATTTCCTTCCCACAGCTTGGGACGTCTGAAGCAGACACCTCTGAGCAAATGTAATACAAAATGGATGTTTAAGAGGATGGACCGACCCCTGGGGATGGAAGATAGCCAATGGGTCTTGGTTTTTTTATAACTCAAGCAACCCACGAATTGCTCCTTTGTCCAGCCTTTCACTACGCCATTGTTAACAGCATGCTCTTATGATACAGGGAGATCATTTAGATGCCAATTTCACCGAACATCTGCAGAGTCCAATTAATACTTTTGAATGTCAAAATCATTTCCATGCCCAAAATGAAAGAAATATGATGAAGAAAGGGGCTACATTCAAAGGAAATTTTCCACTGAAACAACTTGTATATTGGAAGACTTTAATGCATTACCTGTAACTGATTCCTTTGCTGAAAAGGGAATTAATATACATGCACTAGGAAGATACATTTACCCATTTTGCTGTCAAACGGACCTTCTGTAATGACCTTATAGGCAACAATATTGGATTTTCGCACCTCTGCTTGCTGCCTCCATGAACGTATCAAACACCCACCTTAGATCACCTTTGTTATATATAAACCGTTGATTTAGAGAACACTGTGTTGTCTATCATGAACAAGCCCTGGAAAATTACATCATTGAAGGGCTTCACCACGTTATGCAGATAGTTTTTCTGCATATACGATCCTTTGGGCTTTTGTATAGACCAAGCATTACGATGCTTATGGGTGTTGGAGAGTGTCTGATTGAGGCTTCCTCCATCAAAACCCAATCTGATGCTGGAATGGATTAACGTGATGTTGGTTGGCATGCTATTACAGTAGATAAGTGGATGTTTGACAGGTGAATCTAAGCAGTCTTATGCATGAATAAACACAAAGGTAACCATTTATTGTTCTCCACATTCAACTTTGAGCTTTCAGAAGCTGGAAATATAAACAAAATGAAAGAGTACATGACAACCTTAACAGCATTTACATGATTACCTCCCAAGAATTTGTGTGCATGACTGCAAGTGGGGCTAAATTTGCTGTTGCAGAGAATGCTTATAGGGTGGGCATACAATGATGTCAGCGAGTAACATGCGTCCATGAGATGAAGCAATCATGCGACAATGTGCACATATATGTGAATCGAGACCCAAGTTCTCTCTAAATCTATTAAACCCTACAGATTTTATTTATTTATTTAAAAAAAAAAAAAACTTACCTCCAAACAATCAGTCTTATCCAGGTATACAACGCAATGCAGGGGATGGGAAGGTGACACAGATTCCAGACATCACTAAATTCATCCAATGGATGAATGAATCTTACAATCAACACCCTCCATCATAGAATCGGGTGGGGTCGTTGCTTGATGTCCTTTGGGTATGGTTGACGCAATGGTTAGCTTAGCACAACTGCTGGAAGTAGGAATCCATCGGGTGAATATAACATGATAAATGGGGCTGGATTAGAGGGTAGTTGGA
Source organism: Nuphar pumila (assembly GCF_984573655.1). NCBI lineage: Eukaryota > Viridiplantae > Streptophyta > Magnoliopsida > Nymphaeales > Nymphaeaceae > Nuphar > Nuphar pumila. The sequence continues at coordinate 23,058,274 of NC_143265.1, read as the reverse complement.
TATTAAACTTCCGTGGGAATTAGGAGAGAGCTTAGCACCAAATGAGGGCGAGACGCTCAGTAGTGAAATTCAATGTGAATCTCATTTGGGTTCATCATAACAAAATACACTACTACAAACATGAAATCTGGCAGGAGATCAACATACAGCTCCTCTTACAAATCAGACTCAATGGGGTAATTCCAGCAGAAATACAGAGGCAACATCAAACAATGGAGGCAAACATCCAGAAACCTAAGGACATCCACAGAATGCGGGAGTTTGAAATAAAGATGACATCTGAGAATACAAAAGAAAAGAGGGGAAGAAACAGAAAAAGAAACAAAAGAATTTGTTGGAATGTAAAATTCCATTTAATGTAGCATACGGATGTGTTGGGGTTGCTACAGGCAACCCAACATTCATCCGTGGTGCGTCGATGGGGAAAAAAGGGAAAGAAATCAGAAAATCGAGAATTTAAAGCAGAGAAAGTAGAGGAGAAAGAATAAAATGAATGTAGGGATAAACCCAAAATCCAGGTGAATAGGCGATGCCATTGCGAGGCATCATCGATCACCAATGTATAAGGAAGGATATTCGACGAAATTTAAAAATCCACAGAAGTAAACACTGGAAATCAGAAGGCCGATGAAAAATCACAAGTAACAGATAATGAAAATGAAAACCGAAGAAGAAAGAGGAAAAAGAAAAAAAAAACTCTAAACATTTGTCAAAATTATATGAAAAACGAAAGAAAGAAAAAAAAACTCGGAAGTAAAGTGAGGAATTCTTACCTGGCTTTTCTGGAATTCTGAAGGAGGAGAGAAATGGGATGGTGAAGGCGGATCGAGAGTGAAGAAGGGTGTGGGGGTGAGAACGGATGGGAAATCGGGGAGATGCGCCTCCTGTTTTATAACAGGAGGCCGTTAGATTTTTTTCAAAGGAGGTCCCCTCTCCTTTACAAAATTTTCCAAGAGTGGAGGTTTTTAATGATTTTTGCTAAAAGGTGTTTTTCACAAACTTGATTTTTCGAAAAAGGGTGCTTTTAAAAGCCTATTTGTATTTTCTTTTTTTCTAATTTTCTTATATATATATATATATATTTTTTTCTTGAATTTTCTACATTTTTTTGTATTTTTGAAGACAAAAACTCTAAAACTAAGGAATTTAAACCAATTTTACAAAATTTCAAAATATTTATAAAAGAAAGGTTTTTTTGAGAAATCAGGTTTATCTTAGAGAAATTCCTCTAGAAAAAATGGGTTTTTGATCCAGGTTTTGAGAAAATATCCGAGTTTTTGACCTCGAATCGAGAAATACAATGCGATGGATCCAAAACAGATACCCGACGAACTGTCTGAGCCTTTTAAAAAGTTGTTTTGGAAATTTTGAGAATTTGATTCAAACATTGGATAACGAAGCTCAGATTTGGATCTTTTATCTGGATCAGGATCCGAAATTAAGTCAGATATACAAAATAAATTTAATTTCAGAAAACTTGAGAAATAAAATGGGATTTATATTTAAAAGTGACTCAATTACCTAGAAAATGAAGATAAAGGGCAAAAGGGGAATATTTACAAACTTTTAAAAAATTTGGGGTGTTCACAAATCCCCCCTTTGTACGTGTGGCTTCTTCAAGCCTTCTTGTGCCTTTATAAGATTTGATGCTTTCAAGCCATTGTTAGATTTTGTGTATGTCCTTTTTTGGACTTGTTCTTTGGTTTCTATGTGTGAATGTTCATTGTAGGACATACATTTCTTTTCCGCATATTTCCTTACACCTCCCTCGTCAGCATCAGTATATGCAATTAAATTTAATGAAGATGAAGCATGCAAGAAGAGTCCTCGTGAAAGAGAGGATTTTAAGTATCTAATAATACGCAAAACTGCTCCCATATGCACAGAGGTAGGAGCATGCTGAAACTGACTGGCTGTATGAACCGCATGAGCTATATCTGGCCTAGTAATGGAAAGATAAGAAAAAGCTCCAATAAGCTGTCTGTAAGGAGCAGGATCATCAGGAAGTTCTCCATCATCAATTTTCATTTCAACATTGACAACTTCTGGAGTGTCTACTTTCTTATCATTTGTAATTCTAGACCTGAAAACAATATCAAGAGCAAATTTAGATTGAGGTATCAAATACCTTCGAGGGAAATAAGCGACTTCAATGCCTAAAAAATATCTTAATAAACCTAAGTCAGTCATTTCAAAGTGAGTTTTAAGAAGAGATTTGATATTTGCAACTCCCTATTTGTCACCTTCGGTGATGATCATATCATCCACATAGAGAATAATAATAATGATGCTTGCATCAGATTTCTTAACAAACAAAGTAGTGTCAGTTAAACAAGGTTGAAAATGTAATATCCCATGTTTATTTTGTCCTTGGTACTCAAACCTTATTATATACATTAATTGATACGTGTTCTGCTATGATTTTTTGTATCCAGAACAACCTGGTAAATACATTATTTGGTTATCAATTCTACCAATGGTTGTTTCTAATTTTCCTTTTCATTAAATCTTGAGAACAAAGTATCTAAATAGAAAGTACATCTTTGACATAAAAGCTGAACATGGGCTTGATGCGAGTAAATTTGGGCAGGTGTCAAATCCAAAGCACATACCAACAATATCAAGTATAACATGACTAAATCGGTCATACCAGGCTTTTGGAGCCTGTTTAAGACCATAAAGAGCTTTTTCTAGACGAAGAGCTTTACCCTTAAGGATACTAATATCAGGCGGGGCTTTCATGTATACTTCTTCAACGAGATTCCCATTTAGGAAAGCATTTTGACATCTAATTTAAAGATAGGTCATTTTCTACTGGAGGCCAAGGCTATTGAAGTTCTAACAGTGGTCATACGGGTCACATGAGCAAATGTTTCTTCATAATCGATGCCATATTCTTGGGCATATCCTTTTGTCACTAAACGGGCTTTATACCTTTCCAGGGTCCCATCACTTTTGGTTTTGACTTTATATACCCACCTACAGTCTATAGGTTTCTTACCTGGAGGGATATCTTGGATCGTCCAAGTGTTGGCCTTTTCTAGTGCATCCCATTCTATTTTCATGGCCTTTATCCATTCTATATGATTTTTGGCTTGAGAATAGGATGATGATTCAACATATGATTGTATTAATGTAATGGCTGCCCTATATGTGTGTGAAAAAGATTCATAAGACAACTTTTTCAGGGGGTATAGAGATTTTAGACGTTCTTTTGAGTGGAACTTCAGAGTATTTTTATAATGCACATGGAAGATTTTGCTCTCTATGTCTTGAATATTGTAGACTAACATCCCTATGGATTTGCTCTTCATTATCATCATTTTAAACTGCATCAGGACTTTGATCATTGTCAAGGTCACATCCAAAATCACATTCATTGGATTTTGAAGTTGGATCAATTAAAAACAAGTATTCAGTGACATCCTTGGATTTTTCAAATTCAAAGAAGCTTTCTTTTTTAAAAAAGGATACATTTCTTGACACATATAGTTTGTCATTTTGAAAATTAAAACACCTGTAGCCTTTTTGATTATCAACATATCCGAAAAAGGCACATGGGATTGCACGAGGAGAGAGTTTGTCATTTTTGTTGGTGAAAACAAAACATTTGCATCCAAGGACTCTTAATCTAGAATAATCTTAGAGTTAAATTAACAAGTTTTTCTATTGGAGTTGTATTCTTTAATGAGGAAGATACATCCTATTGATGAGGTAGGTGGCAGTTAGGACCGCCTCAACCCAAAAACTTTTTAGAACCTGATTTGCAATTAGCAAGGTCCTAGTAGTTTCCATAATGTGCCGATGTTTGCGTTCGGCTAGGCCATTCTGCTGTGGAGTGTGTGAACATGTTCTTTGACGCGTAATACTATGTAAATTTAGATAGTCTTTGAATTCTTTGGACATAAACTCTCCTCCTGAATCAGTGCGAAAAATGAAAATATCATTTTAAAACTTATTTTTAATCATTTTATGAAATATTTAGAAGTTAGCAAAGTCTTCAGATTTATGTTTAAGAAAATAAATCCAAGTATGTCTAAAAAAGTCATCAACTATGTCACATGGGTGCAGGTGCGGGTGCGGGGGTGCGGCACTTTCAAAAAACTTGGGTGCAGGGGAGCGGCAAAAATATAAAAAATTATATATATATAAGTCCAAAAGTTGGACATAAATGACCCTGGGTGCATTGATTGCACCCAGGGTCAGGTTGACCGCATCGAGTGCGGGTGCGGGTGCGACACCTAGTTGGAGAGTCCCTGTGACATAGGTCATCAACAAAAATGACATAATATGTATAACCACCTTTGAAAATAACTGGTGCGGGGCCTTAAACATCCAAATGTATTAACTCAAGTGGTCGTGAAGAAACAAAAGTTCTACTAAGAAATGATAACCTTTTCATTTTGCCAAGAATGCAGTCTTTACAAGAAAATTTTTCAGAATTACAAAATTTTTCCATACTTGGAAAATATTGAATTTTAGACATATGAGGATGGCCAAGTCTTTTGTGCCGTAAATCCAATTCTAATTTCTGAACATTATAAAAAAATGCATTCTTGGGTAATTCCAAAAAGTCCATGTAATAGAGTCCTTTATGACCTTCTCCAATCTGCTTCCCTAACTGGCGATCCTGTACCCAACAACCATGAGAAGATGAGATATTACATCCATAGTCAGATATTTGCGGGGCAGATAAGAGATTCGAATTAAGTTTATGGATATATCTAACTTTTGGGATAATTTTTTTTTTTGGATTTTTGAAGATTTTCAAAACATCCTATTCCTTTTACTTCAAGAGATGTGCCATCGACTGTAAAAACCTTTGACACACTTGAGTTATTTTTAAGACATTCGGATAGACTATTAATATTTGGGGTCATGTGAAAAGAAACACCAGAATCTAAAAGCCAAGGAAAGTTACTTGGACCGAAGAAAGATGCAACAATTGAGGTTTCAGTTGAGGAGGATACCCCTTTGAGAAGAGGTTGAAGGATTTCCAACAGTTGAGCCATAGATACAGGTGCATCTTGATCTTTTGACTCGGATTCAACAGATGCAACTCGTTTTTCTTCTCTTCTTTTTAACTTTGGACATTGAGGCCTATAGTGCTCCAGTCCATGACAATGGTGACAAATGACTTTTCTTTTATCAAAGTCACTGTTTTGCCTTCCAAAATGAGGTGGCTTGTAAGTACGAGTATGATTCTCCGTAGAAACAGCTAAAACTGAGTCATCGTCAACTTTTGGAGTATTTTTTCTAAGTCTATTTTCCTCCATAGTGAGCTCTTCTATAATATCAACAATGGAAGAAATTTTTCCACGATGTAAAAGGGATGATTTGGTGGATTCCAACTCTGGCCTTAGACCATTCACAAATTGATAGAAATGTTTCATATGAGTTGCTTTTAGCGAAGCTCGATATCTTCGGCACAATGTCATTTGAGCTCAAGAAGAGTCAACTCTTCTCAAAGTTCGGACAACTCGTAATATTCTCGAATAGTTTTATCTTTTTGAGTCATTGTCCAAACTTTGTCTTGTAAATTGCACACATGTGCAATATCTTTAAGGGAATACATTTTTTTGAGGCATTTCCAAGCCTTATCGGCATGCTCAAACTTAGCAAGACTACAACATTTTTTAATGTCTACATTGTTGATGAGCCATGACATAATTTTTGTGTGGCTAACACTTTACTCTTCTCTTTCTTCCGTTAGAGGAACCTCTTTGTTACCCTCTTTTTTGGTAAGAGATAGTTTAAGTTCCGAATCGGAACTATCCACTATACCCCATAAACCTTTTCCCCAAATGTGGTGCTTCGTAATCGAAACCCACGCTACATAGTTAGTATCATTTAGCTTCATAGGAATGATGGTGATATTATCATTGTCATCCATCTTTTACAAGGGTAAGAGAAGAATAGATAGGAGGAGAGAGAAAATAAAAGGAAAGAAAAAAAAAAGAGTAGACAAGGTAATAAGAAAGAGGATACAAAACCATTTTTTTTGTAGCACAAGTTCGCCTTTCTTCAAAAAAATCTTCTTGAGCCAAGAACAAGGTGCTGAAACACCTTTTGTAAATGTGGCACGAAAATCGAGTTGAAAGCACTTCAAGATCTAAGGATTCCATTGCTCTGATACCATGTAATGAAATGGTGGTCTTCAATAAATGCACGAATAACTCACAAACAAGTGTCTATTGGAGACACTACAAGCATGACCCTTGAAAGGGTACAAAAGGAAGAACACTTGAAAAATAAAAAATACTTTATTCATGCACAAAATACTTAAGAAGCATTGTTATTTACATTGAAGGGGTTCACCCTTATATATACAAAAAGTGGAAGAGAGAGGAGAGTTCATTTTGAGCTCTCCAAAAGAGACGTTGGACTCTAGTCCGGAGTTACCAGTCGGGGAAGCGGGAGCGGAAAGCGAGGCACTTTCAAAAATTTAGGAAGTGGGAAGCGTGGGATGACTTAGAAGAAAATTATGAACCGTCTCGGAAGTGACCTAGGAAGCAAAAAAAAAATGAAAAAATGGAGAAGCGAGGGGGAAGCGTGTTTCCCATAAAAGGGAAGTGTGTTTCCCATAAAAGGGAAGTGCGCTTCCAAAAAAAAGCGCGCTTCCCTGCACGTTTCGGAAGCGCAATGTTTCGCGCTTTCGAAACGCGCTTCCCCATGCGCCTAGGCGCTTCCGGTAACTCTGCTCTAATCTAATGACTCTTATTATAGCTGTTGGACTAGAGTCCAACAGCTATTTGCACAGTCAAGTAAAATAAAGGAAAATAGAAAAAGGAAATAATAAAAGGAAAAATATAATAATAATATTAAATAATATATATGTATTACAATTTGTATTTTAACACTAGGGATCCTATTAGATGGGGGGATCAAGGCAATAGCAATGAGGATTTGCACGTGGAAACATGAGTTCTATGAGATGTTACTACTGCAAGGAGATGGACTTATGAAATTAAATTACCTTATTCTAAAAAAGGAAAAATATGAGACTTTGCAGACATATCACTTTCATATAATGGTTTAGTCTTAGATAAACTAGTCCTTTCAGACCAAAGGGCATCCACATCTAGTGCAGCTCGGTCCTTTCACACATTATGGACATGAGATGGATCAGTCCACTTTCTTTCTTGTTTTTCTTTTGGATACTTTTTTAAAACTTTAACGTGCCTCTGTTTTGAAAGGTTATGGGATCCTGTAAATACATAACCGGGCTTGACGAAGGATAACTTTAACAAGACTTGGGATTCAACTCGGATCCTAATATTTTTTGAGCGATTTGTACCTTGAACTTTGGATGCCTAGACAAGCCTTGGTGTAAAATACTCTTAGAATATGGCTCACCATTTTATCCCAGGTCTACCACAGAATAAGAAAGAAGAGAAGAAGAAGATGGACATGTATTTTCTGTAAAACGTTCCTCTCTTAATTGAGAAAAACGTGTGGTTGTATCCTTTTATAATAACAACTGATTTGATATTTTACAATATTCCCCCCCTAACCTTTATCTCTAAAATGATACAAATAGGGACATAAAGGCAACATTAAAACAACATAAAGGATTACAATATAAGGACCCATATTGACATGATTTGGTTCTGGGCTCAACTGGATCCATCTCTAACTGGATCCAGATCTGAATCTCCAGGTCTTCACGTTCCAATAGCCTCCCTCAAGTTGTATATGGTATTCACCATAGACAACTTGTTCTTTAAGGTTGTATATGGTATTCACCATAGACAACTTGTTCTTTAAGTACCAAAACCTCTGAACCATCAGGCCCTTTGTAAATATATTTGCAATCTGATCTTCAGTTCCAACGAATCTAGTCTCCAACTCCTTTTCTTCAATCTTCTGTCTAATGAAATGCTGATCAATCTCAATATGTTTGGTTCTACTGTGTTGGACTAAATTTATCAATATTTGGTTTGCACTTTGATTATCGCAAAATAGAACGGATCTGGGGATTTTTTCCCGAACTCTATAAGGAGAAATCTGATCCATGTCAACTCTGAGGTGACTGCAGCCATAGCTCTATATTCAGCTTTAGTGCTCGACTTGGCAACTGCCTTCTGTTTTTTACTACTCCATTATATCACATTACTGCCAATAAACACACAATAACCAGAAATAGATCGTCTTTTAGCTAGATCTCCGGCCCAATCAGCATTAGAGAATGCTAATAATGACAACATATTTTCTCCTTGCAATTTCTTTTATACACCAAACCATCTTCTATTGTACCTTTTAAATACCTTAATATGCGTTTTAGTGCCTCTATATGAGTAACCTTTGGCTCATGCATGAATTGAGACACTTGATTAACTGCATATGTGATATCAGGATGAGTAAAAGTAAGGTATTGAATCATACCTACTAAACTTCTACATTCGGTGGGATCTTTGTACAACTCTCCATCTATACTACTCAATCTTTGATGTATGGGACTTGGAGTGGATATTGGATTGCAGTTTTTGATTCGTGTCTTGCTAAGAAGATCCATGATGTATTTATGCTGAGTTAGAATAAGGTCACCATCATCTGTTCTGTCTACCTCAACGCCCAGGAAGTATTTCAATTTCCCAAAAATCCTTCATGTGAAACCTCACTCTCAAAAGAAGCTTGATGTTCTTAACATGACTTTCTGAATTCCCTGTAACTATAATGTCATCAACATAAATAAGTAGGAGAATAATTATCCCATCTTTCTTGAAAATGAACAAGGAATGATCCAAGGAAGATTTCTGAAAACCATGTCTCTGGACTTCTAAAGAGAAGCTTTCAAACCAGGATCTTAAGGCTTGCTTCAATCTATATATAGCCCTTTTCAATAAGCAAACATGAGTATGTGGATTCATAACATCATAACCCATTGGTTAATTCATATAAACTTTTTCATTCAAATCACCATGTAAAACTGCATTTTTTACGTCTAACTGATTCAGAGCCTATTTATGATCAACGACAAGGGACAAAATCAATTGAAGAATGCACATTTTAACAATGGGACTAAAGGTCTCATCATAGTCCAAACAATATTCTTGTGTATAACCCTTTGCAACGAGCCTGACTTTATATCTTTTTTTATAGTACCGTTAGCCTTATACTTTATTTTGTATACTCATTTTGAACCAACAACGTTTTTATCATTTGGTCTTGGTACTACATCCCATGTTTGACACTCTTGTAAGGCCTTCTTCGCCTCATTCATAGCCTCTACCCATCTTTTGTGTTTGACTGCTTGATCAAAAGCTATGTCACATGGGTCCGGGTGCGGGGGTGCGGCAAAAAAAAACAAAATATATATACATATATATAATTTGTGCAGGGGAGGGGTCGAGCCCCCTCCCTGCGCCCTCTTTGTGTAGGGGAGGGTTCGAGCTGATGAGTTGTGGAGCCTGATTCAGAGTTTTTGCCCTTGCAGAAAGGGGGGTTCAGGGGCTCCCCCCGGCGTGGGTCCCACTGCACGGTCAGCGGGCGGGGGTCTCTGGGGGGCAGCACCCCCCAGATTTTTTTTTTAATAAAAAAGTTGGACACAATTTTTTTTTTAATAAAAAAGTTGAACACAAATGACCCTGGGTGCGGTCAACACACCCAGGGTCAGGTTGACCGCACCCGGTGCCGCACCCACACCCGCGTCGATGTGGGTGCTCGACGCGGGTGCGGCACCCTGCTATTCAAATCCCTGTGACATAGATCAAAAGATTTTGGAGTATCATGTTTAACTATTTCAGTAAAAAATAATTGATGCTCTGCAGAGAAACTGTCATAGCTTACCCATCTTTCAACTGGATGATGAATCCTTGTTGATCTCCTCGGCTCAACAATGTTACTTGGAACATATGGGCTTTCTCCTAAGTTTGATTCTGTGCTTGAATCTCTTGGCCTTCTAGTATATACAACACCTTTGTACCTTTGAAAATCAGCTGGTGGCTGTCCATCATTAAGATTATTGTCCTGCACATTAAGCTGCATCTCTTCAACACTCAAGTTGGACTTAGTGCATTCCTGTGAATTATATTCAAGGTTGGGAAAACCAAAAAGTTCAGCATTCAGCCATGGCTGATAATACTCTATATGTGAAGCAGATTGTAGCTAATACACCACTGCTGCTAAAAAGTGGAGAATCACAAAATAGTGCAAGCAATTAGAGATATAAAGTGACAAAGTCGGTCAAACAAGATCAAACCCAACCAAATAGTCTGAACTCTGAAACTCAATCAAACAAAGACAGACCTAGCCTAGAAAGGATCAGACTTGGCCAAACAAGATTAAACCTAGTCAAACAAGGTTAAATTTGGTCAATGTCAAACCTAGATGCATTGTGTTAAACCTGGTCGATGCTTTCACACCTTTCATCCAGTAATGACTAGGCAAAACCTAGTCAAACCCAATCAAATGGGTCAAACTTGGTCAAAGAGGGTTAAACTTAGTTGGGCATGGCTAAAACTAGTCAAACTAGCCCAAACCCAATCAAATTGTGTCAAATATGGTCAACATGGTCAAATCTAGTCAGTCTGGCTCAAACCCAAACAAATAGGGTCAAGCCTGGTCAAATTAGGTCAAATCCAATCAGACATGGTCAAACTCATTCGACGTCAATACTTAGTCTAAACAAGCCAAGCCTAGTCCAATGTGGCTCATATTCTATGTAACGCGGACTCTTCTAACAAGGCACAACACCCGCACCCTTTGTGTTATGTGAAGTCAACCACACTGAGTTCTATTTCTATCCAAAAGTAGATTCAGTCAACCCTAACCAAGTTCAGTTTTATCTATATTATATATATAAATACATGAATGCACACATACAAGTGTTAATTTAAAACTGTTAAATATATATATATATATAGAGAGAGAGAGAGAGTAATGGGTCCGCAAGCCCTTGGTTGGTGTTGATGGTGAGCATTCGTTGAACCAACAAAGTTTCGATGCTCTCTTGCAGATCGGGATCTTGTAGGATTTTGGGAGAACTTGCTCGGCAAAAGGGAAAGATGCACATAGAGTAAGACACACAAACGTTCAAGAGTTCTCCTGGCTCATATGGGTGAAATGCAAAGAAACTGGCTTATAAGCTTTTATGGTGACAATGCCACAAGTAGCATTGTGTCTATCTGACAGTGCTACAGGTGGCATTGTTGTCCCTATGACAATGGTACAGGGCCTCTATTTAATGTACATTTCTTATTTATTTAATTAATTTAGTTATCATTGCTATTATGATTGTATATGTTGCAGTGCTGAGACCACTCCTCGGGTGGGCATGAAGTAAAAATGTTATGAATCAAATGAAGGGATTCCTCAAATACTCTTGAGCAGGAATTCGATGTGCAAAATAGGTGTGAGTAACCATAGATGTGGAAGTGTTTTGATGGGTGATTGACACAGATCGATTGTCAAGTTTCCAAAAGTCTCAAAATGATGCCCACATACAATGTCGATCTATTAGGGTAACATGGATCCCACAAACTCAAAGTCAAGTAGTTTGTGATTGTTAAGTGATCAAGGACATGATGAAGATAGTGCAACTTGACAGAGTTATCTCTTGTAAGGCTTTGTGCAATTTGATTTTCTTTAGAATCGTTAGTTTAGGAATAAATTTTTCTTTTTTCTTTTTGGATAGGCAAGCTGGGAATTATCTCCATGGATTCAAACCTGAGACCCCTTGGTTATGGTAGTAACCATCCTATATTCTATGAAGAACCCCAAGATAGAATTAAAAGGAAGGTGTATGGAGTCCATGGTTAGAGTTATCCTTATATTAATTCTTATATGGTGGTAGCTTGCTAATTTCAGTAACTTAGGTTTTGAGTCTATTAATATTTAAGATGAAAAGTAATGGACGATTTCATGGTCTATAGGATTAGACTGATTTATACAGCAATTCATTTGGCTTTTAGAATTTGCTGCTCTTTCATCATTCCTAATTTAGATGTTGAATCTGCTACAAGATAAATGCTAGAAACATAATTTGTGGATAGTGGCAAGGTTTCCCTTGTAAAACTGATCGTAAATTCTTCCATGGGGCCAGCAGGGTGATTTGCTGCCTGGCTGGGCATGTTAAGATCTTCACAAGGCTACTAAACAATCAAGGACTGTCAACTATTATGTGGAAGTGGCACAACATTTACATTTAGCATCTCTTTTCTGTTTGGGCATTTTCTTTTGAAGTAGACATTCTGGCTGAATTAATAGTTGGTTCAGTCTTATTCTATGTTGCTTATTGTTGTTGTCATGTTTCATGCTTCAACTTTTTGAAGCCTGGAACTGTTCTATAATTGGAGACCTTTATCTTTTAAAAATACAATAAATGGTATCTTTAGTTGTATATATTATCCTCTCATTCTTAGTTGTGCAGTTCATAAATAAGGAGTGCTGATGCTAATCTTATTTCTTTGAGAAACAGTTTGATGGAATGCATGAATCTATTCATTTAATGATCTCATACACTTCGTTTAATCATGAAACCAATGATTTCGTATTGTTTTCTGTAGCTCCTATATGAAACATGCCTCTGTATTTGGCTCCTGTCGTACTATGATGCAGCAGTAGACTTCCTAGCTACCACAAGGTCACTGCCACGTTTAGTAGAAGTCACCAAAAGCTCCACCAAAGAGAAGGTGAGATTTTGTATTATGTTAAACTTTACCGTGAAATATTGTTGACCAAGTCTCGTACTCGATTATGATCATCTAAATTATTGTTTTTTGTGTAGGTTGTAAGGGTTGTTATCCTCACCCTTAAGAATTTGCTGCCTAAGGGAACTTTTGGGGCTCAGATGGTAGATCTTGGACTGCCACAGGTTGTTCAGAGTTTAAAAGCACAAGCTTGGAGTGATGAGGTAATTTGAGAGCTTGATATTTAACTTAAAAGTCAAGTAAGATAGTCCAGTGTTCTTTATCTTTAGTTATCACCAAATTAATGTACTTTTCTATCCACCAAGAGAAAGTGGAGAAAATCCTGATTCTAATTGATTGATGAAGAGATCTCAGGTGTGCTCATAAACCACTTTGAAGTTTTAACCATTGTTAAGAATAGCAATAACTATTTTTTCTGGCATATGCACAAAATGGATTTTCCTTTTTTGAACATTCGAATGTATGGCTTGTGGCTATGCTTCTCCCAAGATTCTTGTAAAGTTTGCCATAAAACCACTTCATGTTGGTGCAGAATATGTCAAAAACTGCATCATCGAAATAGTTGATACACCAGAAGTTAATGAAAGTTGCTTTTCCCATAGATGCATCTTTCTCCGAAAATTATTTCAATCTGAATGAAGTGATCGGCTATTATCTTATCATAGATAAAAATTGAAAGAGAGAATAAAGGATCCTTGTTTTTTTATTCTTTAATTCTTTTCAATTTTTGCCTAGAAAATCATCTTAGCGGTCACTAGGGGCCTAGATATCTTTATATGCTAAAGTTGGTTCTATAAATAGTATACTGTGGTCTATGCTACAGGGATACTTCAATTTACACCTGTGTCATGTTCCTTTGTGTAGTATTCTTAACAGAAAATTGTACAAAATGCATGTCCCATGTCCTGTTGGGCATGTCCATGTGACAGGATGGTATGCTGGTTTGCGGGTTATAGGTTGCAGCCAAAATGTAGCTGCACCGTCACCATGTTGCGTGAGATGTAGAACTTGGAAATAAATCCAGTTTAAGCTGAACATGACCTGCTCACAACCTAGACCAATGATTGATAAGGCCAGACAAAGCAGGGTGTTGCTTTATGCCTGGTAATCTTCATGCAGGTTCACCCGTCTACTGAAGAGAACAAAGGTTAAAGTGTGGCTTGATCCATCAAGTCAAAGTGTCGGGCCCAGGTCCAATAAAAAATAGCCCTACCTACTTAACCAGTCAGGCTGGTATGGACTATTATGCCATACTCTTTGCTGTTATTCTTGAATCTTGAGAAAAACTATATTGTATTTTTAGCTGTTTCTCTTAAATTTGGGTATATTCTGATTGTAATTTAAAGAAGTTGACACTTTCTGGTGCAATTTCGGGAGACATGTGATTCATACATAAAAGTATGGGAATTTTCTTTTTGCCATTACTTTATCTTCTCTGTGATCTGGAAATAAAATGACAGATCAGGGGCCTGTTCTGATTGGTTTCAAATTCTCTTGTAGGATCTCTTGGCTGCATTAAACCAACTGGAGGAAGGGCTGAAGGACAATATCAAGCAATTGAGTTCTTTTGACAAGTATAAGCAGGAAGTGCTTCTCGGTCATCTGGATTGGTCGCCTATGCACAAAGATCCGGTGTTCTGGCGTGAGAATATCACGAGATTTGAAGAGAACGACTTTCAGGTATTTTTTCTCCTTCAAGTATCATATAAAATTTCATTTGTGATACTTTGGTGAAATTTCATTCGATGATTTAAGGTGGTGGTTTGCTAACAACAGATGCTCAAGCTTGTATTAACATCTAGAAAGTAAAAACTGAATCGAGGCCTTCTCTTACATTTGCTTTCTTTTGCAGCAGCCATGTTGTAAAGCATGTAATTGTTATTAGAATAGGGTTTAGGATTTGATTCTAAATAAAGTTTAGAAGGATCTGGTAAAAATTGTAACCATTGTCTGATAAAAAATTTTATGCCTTTTCTATTTGCTTTTCTGAAGTTGCTAGAGTGCAAAATTGCTGTCTAATTTCCCAAAGCTCTGGAAAAAGGTATATCACCTTTACATAATAGCTGTTACTGAGAATTGCATATATGATATAACAAAGGTGAGCATTTTTGGTCAATTCAGAGACCAGATACCATTTATATTACTTCTCTCGAAACTGTAACTCATCTTGAATGATCTATTCATTATGTTGATGTATATCAGTAAACATACTTCTGAAGATCAGTTCTTGGCTGTTTGTCTCCATTTGTACTGTTATGTATAACATGTCCAACCTAACTTGGTTGAGGAAATCTGCAGTAATGTGAATTGTCATAATTTCCAGCTTGAGATTACAATAAAACAAAAAAGAATCAGAAATAAGAATCTGGATTTTTTTCAGCAACTTCTAGGACTGTTAAATTCAAATGGTCTGGGACTTGGAAAACTAACTTTTGCAGATGTCAAGAGTCCGAAGTACATGAATCTAAACAATAACTGGTTATGTAAAAGATTTGACTTTGTTTCAAACCAGCTTGTCTAGACACCATGTTCATGCTTTGCTGAAGTTGATCGTCTTTATCACTACACTTCCTAGTTTTAGACTTGCCACAAGTGAACCACTGCAATTATCTCCTTTCTGTTTGGTTTTCTTTCCACTGTTTCATCTTCCACAATGTTTGTACTTGTTTCCAAATTGCAGATACTACGTGTGCTCATTACAATACTTGATACATCTTCGGATCCAAGGGCTCTTGCTGTTGCATGTCATGATATATCACAGTTTATCGAGCACCATCCAGCTGGTAGAGGAATTGTGATTGATCTAAAAGCGAAAGAGCGGGTGATGAAGCTCATGAATCATGAAAGTTCAGAGGTGAGCAAGAATGCTCTTCTCTGTGTTCAGAGACTTTTCCTTGGTGCAAAGTATGCAAGCTTTTTGCAGGGTTAGTTTGTTCTCTGAATTATATAGTTTCTGGTGAAGAGTTTTTTTTTTCTCCTCGCTTGTAGACTCCCATCTCTGCTTCTTGTTAGAGTTCCAACGAGGCTTGTTTTAATGAGAGAAACAATAAAGCTGTATTAATTTATTTGTTCATCGAGGAAATATGAGCATATGCATACATTACTACATTATGCACTTGACATAGTTCGAAAGTTGAAGTCTATCACCACTTGGAAATATTTCAGATGATGTTGCATATTTGATGCTTCACATGCATATTGGATGAGCTTTTGGACGTGACTTCGCATGTGGGCTAGAGATGCTTGAATTTCAACTAAAATATTAACAAATCACTCGAATCGGATCTGAGATCCAAGCAATTTGGCACATCCTAAATGGTTGAAATGTGGGACCCAAATAAATCCATATTTGGGATGGCAGCCCGATAGATGAGTGTCCATGGGGAACATGTGATTCTCTACTATAAATTAGATTATAAGCCGACAGCTGATTCATGATTATATTCTTGCATCTTTAAATCGAAATTGATAGTGACGCCATGTTATTTCTAGGATCAACCTAAAAGATGGTTTTTTAGGAAGAGTTTTTGTTACATGGCACGTGGTAGGAGCTTCAAGCCGGCATTAGGTCAAGAAATTACTCTTTACAAACTCCATTAAGTTTTGTGTTGAGTGGTTCCCTCAGTTTCGTGATGTGCAGCTCTTCATGTATTTTTCATTTTCTTAAATGTACCGGAAGGTTTCTGCTGAACAAGTCCTATTTTTTCTTTCGTTTTTCGATGCCTAACCCCAGCTTGCTGACTAGAGAAAGAAGTGTTCATCCCATGGCTACTAAAGTAAGAAGTGAACCAGAGAGAGAGAGAGAGATTATCATAGAAACAAGAAAGATGACATTGTTTGCTATATGTTAGCAAACCTTTTGAGAAAAAAATTGAGAAAATGAGAAGCGATGTGGCTTCTGAAATTTTAAAATATTTTATGTAAAAAATGAAAATTTATCATATTATATGACAAAAATGACATGTTTTTTTAAATGCTTTACAATTTTTGAAATCCAATTGATGTTCAAATTCACAAATTTTTTGTTGTAAAAAGATTTTTTTACCCTTCATGCAAGTGAATTTCTTTCAGATATACAAACTTCCAATTATTCAAATATGTAATTTTTTTCTTAAATATGTGAATTTTCTCTTACACATTTGTGAATGTCTTTCAGTCTGTGTCCCTTGTGCGATTTTATTAAAATGAGGTTGACACATTTGTGAATGTCCTGTCACAAATGAATGTTTTCACACATTTGGGAACGACCTCTTGTTTGTGCCCCTTATGTGATTTTAGTAAAAGGAGTTTGCACTTTTGGGGACATTTGCAACTCATAGTTGTGTCGTATTGTATTTGTGAATGTCAGGACATGTTAGGCAAAGAGCCTTTTGTTTGATATTGGCAAAAGTTTTACTAAAAGTGAAAAAAAACCTTTCATAAAGTGTCTCTGAAGCCTTTAACGATGCTTCAAAAGTATTGTTAAAGCTTTTAGAAGAAAATTTACATATTTAGGAGAAAATTTGTATATTTGAGAAAAAAATTATATATTTAAGAGAAAATTTATATATTTGAGAGAAAAAATGTATATTTAGGAGAAAAATTGCATATTCTCGTATTTGAGAGGAAATTTGCATATTTAGAAGAAAATTTACAAATGTAAGTGGAGATCCACATATTTGAATATTTGGGAGGAAGTTCGCATATCAGAAAGAAATTCGCTTGTGTGAAGGGTCAAAAAAGTCCTTTTATAATAAAAAATTTATAAAATTTGAACATTGGGCGGATTTTAAAATTTGTAGGACATTTCAAGAAACGCATCATTCTTGGCAGCCAGGATAATCATTTTTCGCATATATATATATATATATATATATATATATATATATATATATATATAATGAAAGCTTCTTTAGGCACCCTTGAATACGGGCACGTGAGTAGACACTTTTCTTTAGCAATACTGAGGCCTAAAGCAAAATAATATTTTTTAAGGATAGGAGTCTACCACAACAATTCATTATCTCAAAGATTGCCTAATTAATCTTGTATTTATTTGTTATGTATCAAAATTATAAAGTGCCATGTAAGTTACAGACTTGGATTTTCAACAAAAAATTGTCCAAAAAAATTTAAATTTCATTCTAAAATCAAAAGAAAGAAATGTCATTAGGCAAAAAGTTATAAAGAAAACTTTTTGTATCGTTTCTGCTTTTATACAATTTAAGATAAAAAATATATATATGATTTAGCTATTTTACCTAATACCGTGATATACACAGGTTTGTAATAAAAATATATAAAACTCTCGCAAACAACAAAAAAAATAGAAAAAAAAAATCAAATAACCCCCTTCCACATACTACCCCCCCCCACACACACACACTGTCACGAGCTGGGAAGCGAAGGCCCCCGTGACGTAGCTTTGGGCAATCACACACATCGAAGGCAGGCCTTTTAAGCGCACAACACACGCGCACGAGCGGAAGCAAGAGTACGCGTATGCACAAGCACAAAGAGAGAGAGAGATGCAAAAAGCTTCTTTATAGATACTTGAAAGCAAAATACATCAAGAGGGGAAGAGAGGGTCCGAATACATGGGATTCTTAGGCCGTAAGGCCTTGTGGGGCACTCTAGAGTGCCAAAGAGGTATATACATCAGAGCAAAAAGGTGAAAAAACATGGCGGTCCGGAACACGCTTCCCCGCCTAAGTTGGCGTCGTCCTCGATGCCAATTGTTCATGGTAGCCTTCTACAAGCTGTCGATGCTGAAACATGTTGTTGGCTTTCTCCCAGGTGGTTTCACATTCTGACAATCCTTTCCACTGCACTAAGTACTTTTTGTAACGCCCCGAAATTTAACCCAAATTTTTAGGGATTTTTTTTTTTCAAGCGGAAACAATCAATAATTCTCGGGTTAAGCATTTCAGAACGATACAGGAAGGTAAAAGCAAACCACACCATTTATTTCCACTTCAATAATAATAAAATCCAACGTCAGAGTTTTCACATTTAGTCTCAAAACAAAAATCTCAATCTGAAAGTAAGCAGAACCGCCAGGGAACAAATGGATCAAGTCTCGGTCAGCGCCTCATCCCGCATCGCTCATAGAACTACTCTTCTCCTGAAAATAATAGAGATTATAGGAATTAGACTACCACGTCTAAGTAGGAAAACTGTAATTATTCTTGCAAGTAGATCATGTGTCAAGTGTGATGTGGGTGTCGTGTTTGAATTACAGTCTAAACATAACCACATAAGGATTTCGATGCAATAGCAATCATGGACATATATCTGAATAGAAAGATAGATTATGTAACAATTATACTTAAGCATAAGAAGCATTTTATGCAACTACAACAATTAAGTAAGGTATTAAGCAATTCAAGCAGAACTTACACTAACATGAACAACATCCATAATATGAATTCAATTAACTAATAAATACACAATTTAGGATGTTTCATCATAAGCACCGAATATAAAACATGATGGAAGAGTAAGCAATTGTCTCTTTAATGACTCCCATACAGTGATACCTAACTGTTCTAGTTAGTGTTTATCTTTTCTTATCCCGCGGGTACACACGGGCCAAGGCAACCATCACAGAAGAGAATGTCCGGGGGTATATTATTCAGGGTTGTTTTATTAACCCGAACATTCTAACTGTGACTGAAATCCCAAGGGAGCGGCCAGTGACCGAGAGAAACTCCCAAAGGCCAAAACCAAACCAGGATGCATCCCTAATTTCTGTAGAAGAACATGGAACTACCACCTAGGACATATTGGTAGTCTGGGTCCCCCGACTCTGAGGACTGGGACCAACGAGTCGCTTTACGCTCGAAACCAAACACATGTCCCTAGAGTTTTGTACCACTTACCCTCTCCAAGGTAAGCCCGAAACTGAGTGGGTTAATCTTTTTATTTAGTTGATTTCCCGAAGTATGGGGCATTTTCCCAACTTCATTCTACTATCATAGTAGTAGGATTCTCAACCTTAGTCATTCTACCCAGGTGTATAGAACAGTCTCAGTCATTTTAATTGCATAACCCACCCACAGTGCTCCGGTGCCTTTAAACCAACCAAGCACAATGCCCAGTGTCTTTAAACCAGTTAGACATTCAATCATTTATAATAAGTTTTTTTTTTCATCAGTTTCATTGTCATAGCCTACAAGCTAATAGTTCCAATACCCATATCGGGTATTCAACCCATTTTGTCCATTAGGCAAAGTTTTCCAATGTAATACCCTACTAAGTGAAACTATCTTTTATTGGTTATAGCACATCAAATGACAATATTAACAGCATATTGCAACATCGACCGAACAAGACCTACCAAATAAAGTATCTCGAACATCACTAAGAAGCACATGATTTAATCCAATTTATTCTGAGGAAACAATGAATTTCACTTAAACAAATCACATCCAGCATACTTTAACTATGAGAAAGAAACTTATGAGACTGTGACATATAGAATTTCACCCAACCTCATGCATACAATTATACACTCTTATACATGGTTTCAAGTACTCAGATCTGATCACATCTAACAAACTAATAGGAAACTACAGACTTAATAGAAAACCCCAAATTAACGTATTGCTCTAGTATTACAACCATCAAAATAGCATAACATCTCTATACTGTCATACACTTAGAGATTTGTTATTTTAACACAACACACATTCCTGATTTACTATTTAATATGTCAATCATGCAAACTCACAATTTACTGTTTAAAACATGTCACCAATTCCGATCAATATAATCATGAATCATGCATATACAAGAATGAAACATGAATCATCCCACAGTGATTCTATCACAGTTCCTAATACAATTTATTCAGGAAAACCCAAATCCATTTTCCATCGAACACCCTAAGAGTTCAAACCCTGACTATATGTATGATTACCAGGAAATTCCTAAAGTATACCTACTTTAATGATACACAAATGTCATCACTGTACACATGAAATCAGAGGAATTCAATTCTGATAAAAATGAATAAAGTATGGTTACAGGTAGTTAAAACATAGGTATTCAGTCTTAATAGCATTTGATAACAGCATATTAATAGAGAAAATGACCGGAAAGAAAATCTGATAACAGGTTAGACCTTACTCATTTACACAGATTCAGTTATGCATCACAGGAATTTGATAACCATTGTTATGTAATCTTAAATGAACCAGACTCAAGGGATCGGCTAACCTGTTATAAGTAAATTTCTATTATAAAAGAGTTTCTATTATTTAGGAACCAATTCATATTTTAACAACTTGTGCATCATAATGGCAACTCGTATAACTAAAACTCATAAAATGTATTACAGTATACAAAAGGATTGCAGCAATGATTCAACACAATATCAGATCCTAATTTGACACAGTCATGCACATTTTCAGACTTAGAAGGATTGCATAAAAACCCACAGACCAAGGTCAAGAAAAACCTAGTTCAAATTAGGGTTTTTGATAAAAAAAAAGATAGAGTTTTCCATCTAACTTTCGGACAAAGTATCTAATCCTAGAATGAAGCAAAACACCCAATCGGTAAGAAAAACACAGTTTTCCCCAATCTCCGATCTTATTGATTGTCCGGCAACCAAAACCTCCCCTTAAATCAGTCGTTTTGGTTTTTTTTTGACAACCCACACCCCCACCCAATCCATGATCGACCTGAAGAAACATTAGAGAAACCCTACCATTTTCCCGGTGAGGTTGTTGCGGCAGCTACGAGCGGGGTCGGTCGGCCTGGACAGCACCACCACCGGCGAGGTTGGCTCCTCACGGCAAGGCCTCGAGCTGCGGCTTGGGATTGGAGGGAGCTTCGAGGTTTAGAAAGGTAGAAAAGGGTGAGAGAGAGAATGGGACAGCGAGAGAGGGAGAAGGAAGGGGTCGGGGTTCCCCTTTGTAGGTGGGTGCCCCCCCCCCCCCGAAAAGGAAGGGAAGCACACCCTCCCGGCAGCTGTGGGGTGCTCCCCCCACCTCCCATCACCTTAGGTGTTAGGGTTCGGCTGAACCCTAACACCCGTTATCGCAGGGGAGAGGGTTTCCCCTCAAAAAAAATTATCGGGCAACCCATATCGGGTTGCCCCCCCTTATTAACCCCTCTTTTCATTTAACAGGGTGTGGGTCGGTCCGGGTCCGACCCACGACCCGAAATGCTGGACCCGGTAGTGATTTGGATCTGGGAAGTTAAAAACGTGGATCCGGGTCGCATGACTAATAGTGGATCCATGGGTTGGATCCACTTGAGTCCAACAATGGTTTTTTTTTTTAAATATTATTATTACTTATTTATTTATATAGTATTACTAAAATACTCAAATATGCACATTTTTTCTTTTTGGATCCAATAATGGATCCCAGGCCCAAATCCACATTATTCTTTAAGTTTAGTGTGAAATTTGTGGTTCTTACATCCTTTCCTCCTAAAAAAAAAAATCGTCCTCGAAATTTACCTGTCGGTGTTTACTTGAACAGCTCGGGGTATTTTTCTCTCATATTAGCCTCTGGTTCCCACGTGCTTTCATCGATGCCATGGTGTTGCCATCTCACCTTGACGAGAGGAATGGTCTTTGATCTCAAGATTCGCTCACTTCGTTCCAATATCTCCACTGGTTTTTCTTCCATTGTTAGGTCTTCCCTTATATCTACGTCCTCATACTGGATGACATGTGACGGATCTTGAAGATATTTTCTTAACATAGATACATGGAATATGTTATGTATCTGAGCATACTGAGGAGGTAGGGCTATACGATAGGCCGTTTCTCCAATCCGTTCCAAAATCTCAAAAGGTCCGACATATCTGGGACTCAATTTTCCTTTTTTACCAAAACGAAACACACTTTTGGTGGGTGATACCTTTACAAAGACTCGATCCCCCACATCAAAAGTGAGCTCCCTGCGCCTTTGATCTGCATAACTCTTTTGTCGACTCTGGGCTGTGAGCAGTCTATCTCTTATCATTTTGATCTGTTGGGTATAATGTTGTAACACGATTGGTGATTCTACCGACCGTTCACCAATTTCATCCCAATACACATGTGATCTACATGGTCTTCCATACAGAGCTTCGAAAGGAGCCATGCCGATACTCGCATGGTAACTGTTATTGTAAGCATATTCGGCTAAAATAACATGCTTGTCCCACTCCCCCTTCCAATCCAGCATACATGCTCGCAGCATATCTTCTAGTGTCTGGATAGTCCTCTCTGATTGTCCGTCAGTCTGGGGATGAAAAGCAGTACTCAGCTTCAGTTTTGTACCTAAGGACTGTTGCAACTGACCCCAAAATCGCGAAGTAAATCGAGGATCTCGATCTGAGATAATAGAAACTGGTACTCCATGCAGTCGAACAACCTCTCTGATGTATAAGTCTGCTAAGCTCTCGAGGGATTGATTTATTCGTATGGGTAGAAAGTGAGCCGATTTGGTTAGTCGATCCACTATTACCCATATAGCGTCATGTTGTTTCCGTGTTTTGGGCAAACCCACCACGAAGTCCATGGTGATTTCTTCCCATTTCCACTGTGGAATCTCCATTTGCTGCATCATTCCACCAGGTTTCTGATGTTCTACCTTGACTTGCTGACAAGTCAAACACTTCGAGACATAACTTGCGACCTCACGCTTCATTCCATTCCACCAATACCCACGTTGTAAATCTTTAAACATTTTCGTGCCTCCTGGGTGTATGGTGTATTTGGACCTATGTGCTTCCCCCAATAGTTCTTCCTTCAACTTGGGATCACTAGGGACCCAAAGTCGCTTTTTCATCCAAATACTGCCATCTTCCTTGAGTGAGAAATGTGACTTCTCTTGTTGGGCTAGTGACTTCAATTTCTCATATTGGGGATCCGCTTTCTGACCTTCAATAATCTTTGTAAGGATCTCCGGATGAGCAGATAAATTAGATAACTTGATACTCCCCACGACATTTGAAAACGGTTTCCAATCCATGAATTCCTCCACCAAATTCCACCCTTTTGTCAATAGACTGGACAAACTGCAACCAGCTTTGCGACTGAGAGAGTCAGCTACCACATTTGCCTTTCCTGGGTGATAGGAAATGGTAAAATCGTAATCCTTTATAAACTTCAACCATCGTCGTTGTCGCATGTTCAACTCTTTCTGGGAAAACAGGTACTTGAGACTTTTGTGATCAGTAAATACCTCGAATTGTTCCCCATACAGGTAATGTCGCCATATTTTCAATGCGAACACCACGACTGCCAATTCGAGATCATGAGTTGGGTAGTTTCGTTCATGAGTCTTTAATTGGCGAGAGGCATAAGCTATCACCTTATCATTTTGCATTAAAACACATCCCAACCCAGTACCTGATGCGTCTGAGTAGACCACAAAACCACCATGACCTGATGGTAAAGCCAACACTGGTGCGGTGGTAAGCTTCTTCTTTAAGATTTGGAAACTCTCCTCGCACTTATCCGTCCATTCGAACTTAATTCCTTTCCTTAGAAGCTTGGTCATGGGCATGGCAATTCGTGAAAAGTCCTGAATGAATCTTCTATAATAGCCTGCTAATCCCAGAAAACTCCTGATTTCACTGATATTCTTCGGTTGACCCCAATTTAATACAGCTTCAACCTTAGCCGGGTCCACAGCGACTCCGTCTCGCGATATGACATGACCCAAGAACATGACCTTCTCGAGCCAGAATTCGCACTTGGAGAATTTGGCGAACAACTGGTGTTCCTTGAGAGTCCCCAATACGATCCTCAAATGTTCACGATGTTGCTCTATGCTTTCTGAGTATATGAGTATATCATCAATAAAGACAATTACAAACGTATCCAAGTATGCTCTGAATACTCGATTCATCAAGTCCATGAATGCTGCGGGAGCATTTGTCAGTCTGAATGGCATAACTACGAACTCGTAGTGACCGTACCTTGTTCTAAAGGCTGTCTTAGGAATATCATCGTCCTTGATCCGAAGTTGGTGATAACCAGATCTAAGATCGATTTTTGAAAACACTTTAGCCTTTTGCAATTGGTCGAACAAGTCTTCAATACGAGGTAGGGGATACTTATTTTTTATTGTTGCTTGATTCAACATCCGATAGTCTATACACAACCTCATAGAACCATCTTTCTTTTTCACAAAAAGAACTGGTGCTCCCCATGGTGATACGCTCGGTCTAATGAAACCTTATTCCATCAACTCTTGGAGTTGTTTCTTCAGCTCCTCCAACTCTACTGGAGCCATACGATAAGGTGCTTTCGAGATTGGTGTCGTCCCAGGCACCAACTCGATATGAAAATCCACCTCACGCTGTGGAGGTAGTCCAGGCAACTCATCCGGAAATACTTCCGGGAATTCACGAACCACTTCAAGTTCTTCTAATGGTGTGACTTTCGACTCGCAGGAGAATACATTTACTAGGAATGCTCGGCACCCCTGTCGCATATACTTCTGAACCTTTAATATCGATACAATTCAGCCCTTCATTGTAGGTCTAGAGAGTCGAAACTCAACCTTTGGCAATCCTGGTCGGGACGAAACCACTTTCCCTTGTCGACAGAGAACGTTGGCATAATGTTCATATAACCAATCCATCCCCAAAACGACATCATATTCAGTCATATCGAGCAAGATTAGGTCAGCAGGTAAGTTCTGCCCTTCCAGTACAATTATGACATCAGGGATGTAGTTTACACATATCGAATTATATCCTATCGGATTGTACACATATAATTCATGTTTCAGAGATTCAGTATGTGCACCAAGTAACTTTGCAAATTCTACGGATATGAACGAATGTGTAGCACCACAGTCAAATAGAACAAGTGCAGCACAGCCATTGACAAATACAGTACCTTGTACCAGATTTCCTTTCTCCAATTCTTCCGCAGTGGTGGCATATACTCGTCCCGGCACCCTCTTCTGTGCATTTTGCTGCGGTGTTTGCTGCGGCTGAGATGGTTGGTGTTGCTGTCCTCCCCCGACATTACGTTTCTGCATATCCGCCATCTTCTTGTGGCACTGACGGGCATAGTGACCCATCTTTCCACAGTAAAGACATGCTCCTGTGTCTCTAGGGCAAGGTTGTCCGTAGTGGGACCGGTTGCACTTCTGGCACACCCGATTTTGTCCTTGTTGCTGCGGAGGAAGATTTCCACCATTGTACTTTTGCTTCTTGTAAGGTGGCTGGTACTTCTTGCCACTGTGATGCTGCGGCGGACCGGCTCCCCGTTTCCCCGGTGTGTCTTTTTGACTCTTCCTTGATCTCTCCCATTCTTCATTCAGCATAGTAGCCACTTCAATGGCTTGTGCGAGGGTGGATGGCAGATTTATCATCACTCGTTGTCGCAATCCGTCCTTGAGTCCGCGGACATACCTAGTTGCTCTGGCTTTATCATTCGCGAACAAATTTGGGCAATAACGCTCCAAGGTCCGAAATTTGGTAGTGTATTCCACCAAATTCATATTTCCTTGTGTAAGCTCCAAGAACTCCTGATGCCTCTGATCACGAGCGTACTGGGGGAAATATGTCTCTAGAAATGTTCGCTTGAATTCTTCCCATGGAATAGTATCCTCTCCGGCAAAGTGGATGGTTCGGGTTGTGTCCCACCATTTTTGTGCATCTTTCGTCAAGCGGTAAGTGCCGAAGTCCGTTTGCTTATCCTCGGGAACAGACAGAACCCGAAAAGCTCGTTCTGTCTCTGCAATCCAATTCTCAGCTAATTCAGGATCAGCCTTGCCTGAGAAGGTAGGCGGGTTCAACTTCAAGAACTTCTCATAGGTGATTGTGTTCGTATTATGCCTTTCACTTATGGCTGCGGCTAACTCCGCCTGATGGCGCATTTGGGTGTCCATGGTTTGAGCCAGATTACCGAGAGTTTCCATCACGAAACCCCTTTGGTCCTGCCACTCGTTCGCCGTGCTCGAACTAGCTTGGGATTGACGATACATCTAATAATCATTTCAATACACACAGTTTTACTATCTTTGAATTGTAGTGTCCCTAAAATCATCACATGTATATATCTATACTTATATAGAAAACAATGCAATTATTATGACTAATAAAGTAAGAATGATAAAAATATACTCACAGAGCGATCTCAGGATGTGGCATGACCGTGCTCCTTGATTTATTGTTCCCAGGCTCTGATACCATAACTGTAACGCCCCGAAATTTAACCCAAATTTTTAGGGATTTTTTTTTTTCAAGCGGAAACAACTAATAATTCTCGGGTTAAGCATTTCAGAACGATACAGGAAGGTAAAAGCAAACCACACCATTTATTTCCACTTCAATAATAATAAAATCCAACATCAGAGTTTTCACATTTAGTCTCAAAACAAAAATCTCAATCTGAAAGTAAGCAGAACCGCCAGGGAACAAATGGATCAAGTCTCGGTCAGCGCCTCATCCCGCATCGCTCATAGAACTACTCTTCTCCTGAAAATAATAGAGATTATAGGAATTAGACTACCACGTCTAAGTAGGACAACTGTAATTATTCTTGCAAGTAGATCATGTGTCAAGTGTGATGTGGGTGTCGTGTTTGAATTACAGTCTAAACATAAACCACATAAGGATTTCGATGCAATAGCAATCATAGACATATATCTGAATAGAAAGGTAGATTATGTAACAATTATACTTAAGCACAAGAAGCATTTTATGCAACTACAACAATTAAGTAAGGTATTAAGCAATTCAAGCAGAACTTACACTAACATGAACAACATCCATAATATGAATTCAATTAACTAATAAATACACAATTTAGGATATCGTTTCATCATAAGCACCGAATATAAAACATGATGGAAGAGTAAGCAATTGTCTCTTTAATGACTCCCATACAGTGATACCTAACTGTTCTAGTTAGTGTTTATCTTTTCTTATCCCGCGGGTACACACGGGCCAAGGCAACCATCACAGAAGAGAATGTCCGGGGGTATATTATTCAGGGTTGTTTTATTAACCCGAACATTCTAACTGTGACTGAAATCCCAAGGGAGCGGCCAGTGACCGAGAGAAACTCCCAAAGGCCAAAACCAAACCAGGATGCATCCCTAATTTCTGCAGAAGAACATGGAACTACCACCTAGGACATATTGGTAGTCTGGGTCCCCCGACTCTGAGGACTGGGACCAACGAGTCGCTTTACGCTCGAAACCAAACACATGTCCCCAGAGTTTTGTACCACTTACCCTCTCCAAGGTAAGCCCGAAACTGAGTGGGTTAATCTTTTTATTTAGTTAATTTCCCGAAGTATGAGGCATTTTCCCAACTTCATTCTACTATCATAGTAGTAGGATTCTCAACCTTAGTCATTCTACCCAGGTGTATAGAACAGTCTCAGTCATTTGTCATTTTAATTGCATAACCCACCCACAGTGCTCTGGTGCCTTTAAACCAACCAAGCACAATGCCCAGTGTCTTTAAACCAGTTAGACATTCAATCATTTATAATAAGTTTTTCTTTTCATCAGTTTCATTGTCATAGCCTACAAGCTAATAGTTCCAATACCCATATCGGGTATTCAACCCATTTTGTCCATTAGGCAAAGTTTTCCAATGTAATACCCTACTAAGTGAAACTATCTTTTATTGGTTATAGCACATCAAATGACAATATTAACAGCATATTGCAACATCGACCGAACAAGACCTACCAAATAAAGTATCTCGAACATCACTAAGAAGCACATGCTTTAATCCAATTTATTCTGAGGAAACAATGAATTCCACTTAAACAAATCACATCCAGCATACTTTAACTATGAGAAAGAAACTTATGAGACTGTGACATATAGAATTTCACCCAACCTCATGCATACAATTATACACTCTTATACATGGTTTCAAGTACTCAGATCTGATCACATCTAACAAACTAATAGGAAACTACAAACTTAATAGAAAACCCCAAATTAACGTATTGCTCTAGTATTACAACCATCAAAACAACATAACATCTCTATACTGTCATACACTTAGAGATTTGTTATTTTAACACAACACACATTCTTGATTTACTATTTAATATGTCAATCATGCAAACTCACAATTTACTGTTTAAAACATGTCACCAATTCCGATCAATATAATCATGAATCATGCATATACAAGAATGAAACATGAATCATCCCACAATGATTCTATCACAGTTCCTAATACAATTTATTCAGGAAAACCCAAATCCATTTTCCATCGAACACCCTAAGAGTTCAAACCCTGACTATATGTATGATTACCAGGAAATTCCTAAAGTATACCTACTTTAATGATACACAAATGTCATCACTGTACACATGAAATCAGAGGAATTCAATTCTGATAAAAATGAATAAAGTATGGTTACAGGTAGTTAAAACATAGGTATTCAGCCTTAATAGCATTTGATAACAGCATATTAATAGAGAAAATGACCGGAAAGAAAATCTGATAACAGGTTAGACCTTACTCATTTACACAGATTCAGTTATGCATCACAGGAATTTGATAACCATTGTTATGTAATCTTAAATGAACCAGACTCAAGGGATCGGCTAACCTGTTATAAGTAAATTTCTATTATAAAAGAGTTTCTATTATTTAGGAACCAATTCATATTTTAACAACTTGTGCATCATAATGGCAACTCGTATAACTAAAACTCATAAAATGTATTACAGTATACAAAAGGATTGCAGCAATGATTCAACACAATATCAGATCCTAATTTGACACAGTCATGCACATTTTCAGACTTGGAAGGATTGCATAAAAACCCACAGACCAAGGTCAAGAAAAACCTAGTTCAAACTAGGGTTTTTGATAAAAAAAAAAGATAGAGTTTTCCATCTAACTTTCGGACAAAGTATCTAATCCTAGAATGAAGCAAAACACCCAATCGGTAAGAAAAACACAGTTTTCCCCAATCTTCGATCTTATTGATTGTCCGGCAACCAAAACCTCCCCTTAAATCAGTCGTTTTGGTTTTTTTTTGACAACCCACACCCCACCCAATCCATGATCGACCTGAAGAAACATTAGTGAAACCCTACCATTTTCCCGGCGAGGTTGTTGCGGCAGCTACGAGCGGGGTCGGTCGGCCTGGACAGCACCACCACCGGCGAGGTTGGCTCCTCACGGCAAGGCCTCGAGCTGCGGCTTGGGATTGGAGGGAGCTTCGAGGTTTAGAAAGGTAGAAAAGGGTGAGAGAGAGAATGGGACAGCGAGAGAGGGAGAAGGAAGGGGTCGGGGTTCCCCTATGTAGGTGGGTGTCCCCCCTCCCCCCCCCCCCCCCCCCCCGAAAAGGAAGGGAAGCACACCCTCCCGGCGGCTGCGGGGTGCTCCCCCCACCTCCCATCACCTTAGGTGTTAGGGTTCGGCTGAACCCTAACACCCGTTATCGCAGGGGAGAGGGTTTCCCCTCAAAAAAATTTATCGGGCAACCCATATCGGGTTGCCCCCCCTTATTAACCCCTCTTTTCATTTAACAGGGTGTGGGTCGGTCCGGGTCCGACCCACGACCCGAAATGCTGGACCCGGTAGTGATTTGGATCCGGGAAGTTAAAAACGTGGATCCGGGTCGCGTGACTAATAGTGGATCCATGGGTTGGATCCACTTGAGTCCAACAATGGTTTTTTTTTTAAAAAAATATTATTATTACTTATTTATTTATATAGTATTACTAAAATACTCAAATATGCACATTTTTTCTTTTTGGATCCAATAACGGATCCCATGCCCAAATCCACATTATTCTTTAAGTTTAGTGTGAAATTTGTGGTTCTTACACTTTTTGACTTCCCCTAGATAGTTGTTGGAATGGTTGAGGATGATATATGGATCTCTGGCTGGTACACTAACTGCTGAAGGAGCTCGCTGCGGGATCGAAGCACGTTGAGGCATGCTCCGTTGAGGATCTCCTTCATCTTCGTGGAATGGCTTCAGGTTACATATATGGAATACCGGGTGCACTTGAAAGTTTGCTGGTAAGTCCAGCCGGTACGCCAAGTTTCCCACACGTTTGATAATGGTGAATGGGCCATCATACTTGCGAATAAGACCTCGGTGGTGGGCCCGAAAGATAGTTGTGCGGTCAGGAAAGAGCTTGGCCAACACTTTGTCTCCAACTCGAAATTTTGCTAAGCGACGCTTCTCATCTGCCCATTTCTTCATGCGCTTGGTTGCTTTGTTTAGATATGCCTTCGCCAACTCTGTCTGATCTTGCCAGTTCCTGACAAACTGGTATGCATAAGATGTGTTTCCACGTCCTCGCGCAGCAAGGGAGTGCGGAGTCTGCGGCTATTGTCCAGTTGCGACTTCAAATGGACTATGGTCGGATGACTCGCTCTTTTGAAGGTTGTAGCAGAATTGAGCCGCATCAAGTAAATCAACCCAATCCCTTTGGTTGGCACTGACAAAGTGTCGCAGGTATTCCTCCAGCATGCCATTTATTCTCTCTGTCTGTCCGTCAGTTTGGGGGTGGAAACTTGTGCTGAAATTCAAGTTCGTCCCCATTAAGCGAAACACTTCTCGCCAAAACTTGTCAATGAAGCGTGCATCACGATCACTGATGATGCTCTCTGGAATTCCCCAATGCTTAATTACGTTTCGCACGAATAAATTTGCAGTATCAGCGACTAAGCAGGTGGCAGGGGCAGGCATGAAGATAGCATACTTCGAGAACCTATCCACAACCACATTAATCGAACTGCAACCTTGTGCTTTTGGCAAGCTTACAATGAAGTCCATGGTTATGCACTCCCACGGGCGACTAGGCACAGGTAGGGGCTCCAGTAGTCCACCGGGTCTCTGATTGATGGGCTTGTCTTGTTGGCAAATCAAGCAAGTCCGCACATAGGCATCTACGTCTTCGCGCATCTGCGGCCAGTAGAATGCACGTTCCAACAATACAAAGGTCCTCTATTATCCTGGGTGACCCGCCCAAGTAGTATCATGGCACTCGTGCATCAAGCGCCTCCTCAAGGTATCTTGTTGCGGAATATATAGACGATCGCCCGCAGCGCGGAGCAAACCATCCTTTAGCCAGAATCTCCGCGTCTTTCTTTCACCAATGCAATCAGTTGTTGAGCCATTGGGTCACTTTTCGAAGCTTCTCGCACTTGTTCAAGAAGATCGCTCGTCGGTTGGCTCACACTGCCCTCCCAAGCGAGCAAAGATGCAAGTTCTGCCTTTCGACTCAAGGCGTCGGCCACAACATTGGTCCTGACTGGCTTATACTCGAGGATCATATCGAATTCTGCCAAGAAATCCTGCCAACGTGCTTGCCTTGGACTCAACTTCTTCTGAGTTTGGAAGTAGCTTGTCGCAACATTGTCAGTGCGCACAACGAATTGTGATCCCAAAAGATAGTGTCTCCATGTGCGGAGACAATGCACGACCCCCAACATCTCGCGCTCGTGCACCGTGTATTGACGTTCAACGTCGTTTAACTTCCTGCTTTCAAATGCGATGGGATGTCCTTCTTGGAGCAACATCCCACCAATAGCAAAGTCAGACGCATCGGTCTGCACATCAAAGGGTTGCCGACAGTCAGGCAACTTCAGCACTGGCTCCTCTATCAAGGCATGTTTTAACCCATCAAAAGCCTTCTGGCAGGCATCAGACCATAGCCATGGTCTGTCTTTCTTCAACAAATCTGTGAGCGCAGCCGCAATCTGCGAGTATCCCTTGATGAAGCGTCGGTAATAATTTGCAAGCCCCAAGAAAGAGCGCAACTCAGGAACCTTAGAGGGTGGCTCCCATGCTTGAATAGCTTTAATCTTCTTGTGGTCTATTTTGAGAGTGCCTCATCTAACAATATGCCCCAGAAAATGGACTTCCTTTTGACCGAATAGGCACTTCTCTCGCTTGACATACAATTCATGGTCTTTCAAAGTCTGAAACACAATCTGAAGGTGTTGAACATGCTGCTCCATTGAGTCACTATACATCACTATGTCATCCAAATAGACGACGACAAACTTGTCAAGATGCGGGTAGAAGATTTTATTCATTAGGGTCGAAAAGGTAGCGGGCGCGTTCGTCAAGCCAAAGGGCATGACAAGGAATTCGAACGCCCCATATCGCGTTACACAAGTAGTCTTTGCCTCATCCCCTTCTGCAACTCTCACTTGCCAGTAGCCCGATCTCAAATCCAACTTAGAGAAGACCTTCGTCTTTCCAAGTTGATCAAACAAGTCTGCGATCAAAGGAAGCGGATACTTGTTCTTCACCGTCATTTTGTTCAGTGCCCTATAGTCGACGCACAACCGCTTCGACCCATCGTGCTTTCCTTGAAAGAGCACGGGCGCTCCAAAAGGAGCTTTGGATGGTTGGATGATTCTTGCTTCGAGCATACCATCCAATTGTCTGCGTAATTCCTGCAGCTCAGGAATTGCCATGCGATAA
Organism: Nuphar pumila; assembly: GCF_984573655.1. Classification (NCBI taxonomy): domain Eukaryota; kingdom Viridiplantae; phylum Streptophyta; class Magnoliopsida; order Nymphaeales; family Nymphaeaceae; genus Nuphar; species Nuphar pumila. Next base: position 23,025,244 of record NC_143265.1, on the reverse strand, counting down.
GGAGCCATTGCGGGTGGCCGTGCACCCGGTATTAATTCAATCTGATGATCTACCTCGCACCTCGACGGGCATAACATCACCGAACTCCTTTAATACTGGCGCTAAGGCCTCTGGGACATCCACGACTTTTTCTACCTCATCTGTAGCATGAATTGTGACAAGAAAAGTCTCGTCACCACTTTTCATGCCTCTCTTCAACTGGAGCGCAGACATCTGTAGCAGGTTTTAGCTTTTTGTTTCTGATATATATACCTATTTGGCACTCTTGAGTGTCCCCAAAAGGCCTTATAACTTAAGAACTCTGTTTCCCTTTTTATGTACTTTTCATTCAAGTATCTATAAAAGAAGTTTTATACATTCTTGCCTCCTTTCTCACTTTGTGGTTGTGCATACGCGTACTCTTGCTTCCGCTCTTGTGCATGTGTTGTAAGTTGCTTTTGTGCTTAAAAAACTCACTTTTGGTGTTTGTGATTACCCGAAGCTACGTCGCGTGAGCCTTCACGGGTTACCCCTATTTCATATAAAGAATTATGATAATCTCAATTATAAATGATCTCCCCAAGGAAGAAGCCTGTCCAATGTTCCAATACAAATTATTGCAAGAGAAGAGAAATGAAAGAATATAACCCATAGCTAACAAAGGCTCCTTATACGACACATTCTGAGTAGAAAATGAATCTGCCAAAAATAAAGCTGTTGAAGACCCTACATGTCCCTTCCTCGCTGCAGACTCTAATCTGCACCAACATCTGTTATTTGACATCAGTTGCACCCACTCTCCCCTCGACAAAATGCCAAAAATGGTGGCAGCATTTCTCTTCTATCGGACGATTCGAAGCCTGGCGCTAAAACCAATCGATAAACAAGATTTTTTCGTGATCACACACTGCAAAAGAAATTAAATCAAAGCCCCCAACAGACACTGACCTACGCAAATCTGAGCGACATAAGACTGCTTCCAGACACAGCTCAGTGACTAAGCCCATCCTTGAAAAAATCTGCACTGCCTTCTGGTTGTCGTCATCCCAATCCAACACGCAAAACGACCGAGTACATGCAGCCCAAACAGTCACTGCACTCGTCTGCCCATTCATGACGTCTCCCTCGTGACAACGTGCTCCTCACACCCCAAATCTTTCATATAACCATATGGAACACAATATCCCAGCATTGCCTTAACCATGCATGGCCCAACTTAATGGATCGCCACCACAAAAGCTCCTTCACAGGTTCTCGATGGGGAAATATTTTTCTCTTCATTGTAGCACATAGGACACCTATTCCGAAAGAGTTACTTCAAAGCCTTGCAAACTGTCTTAAGTCAAACTAATGTGTGACTTGGTCTTAGGGTTTAGTTTTATATAAGTCAAAGTTAAATTTGGGTAACAGGGTAGGCAGAGTTCTGACAAATTTCAATAGAAAATTAATATGCCCAAATGGCATCACAGAAAATACTTAAATTTTATGGAAAGGTTCTGAACACCTGGGACTAGGTTTAGTTAAAATTTCAGGGTCTGAGGCTTAGTATTTTGTGAAAACTGGCTGGGATTGGGTTTAGTCAAAATAGACTCAGTTTGGAAAATTAATATATATATACATAAGGACCTCGATAAATTAAGATTTTTAGAGAGGTTAAACTAAATATCCTAAAGAATGCTGAGTCAAATTCCAGACTCAGGGGATTCGTGATTTGGGATGAGCGACCTAGGAAAGTAACAAAAAACGACTTTTGACACAGAATTTAGTTTAGGGGGTTTTAAGCTTAGTTTTGACTCAAGGCAAGGGTTCTAACAACTTAGTTGGTTGAGGTCTGTTACAGTGTTGAGTCATCTTGACCAAGGTTCTAGGGATGAGCTTAGAAAAGTCGAGTCTTGCAAGTTGTATTAGACGACACTAACCAAGCTTGATATTGATGCAATAACTTAGTCCTTAGACCCAAGTAAAATCTAATTCATCACAATGAAGAGGGTTACACCCTTAAAGTTTAAAGTGAGACGAGTCCAGGGGTAGGGACTCACAATAGAGAGAAAGGAGAGAGCCGTCCTTAGAGAGAGAGAGAGAGGATGGCGGTCACATGTTGTCTAAACAAGAGAATGGCGCGTAAACACAACTCCCAAGGACTGATAGCCCATCGCTCACTGACAACCTCTTAATATTAGATAAGCACAATTTTTATCTAGCAAAATTAAGGGAAATAAGAGATGGGTCATTCCAAGGATCCATCCAAAACTTTGAAACAGTCCCATTAATGACCATGCAAGACACAGAGACTTCAATTTATTTTCAGCCCCAATGGATACCCTTCCACACACCAGAATCCGATAAAGAAGTTTCACCCCATAAACTCTTGTTCCAAAGATACTTCGCCTTCATAAATTATGTCCACAACCAATTGTTCAAGTCAATGTTCAAAGCAAGTTTAGTTAGAAAGGCCAAATTCAGCTCATCAACTCTCCTAAAGTCAACTCCTCCTTTTGATTTAGGCTTGCTTAACACTTCCCATAAAATAAGATATGGGCGCTTACTGGAGTCGTGGTCCTGCCACACAAAGTTCCTAAATAAGCTTTACAACTGATTAACAATTTTCGATACCTTAAATGAAAGTAACCAAAAAACCGAAATGCTCGAAAGAGTATTCTGAATAAGCAATAACCTTCCTATGTAGGACAGAAACTTAGCTTTTCAGCTTTCAATGTGATGTTGCACATTCAAAATAACTTGTTGACATAAAGAGGCATTTAGCTTATCAATACAGAAGGCCCAAGTATTTAATCGTCTGCTCATGCACTTGCCAATTAACACTTGATAACCGCAAGATTCGTGAATGGACCACATTCAAGGGATTAATGTCCGATTTGAAGTCATTAACTTTCATACCTGCAGCAGCTTCAAACTTATCTAATATACCTTCTATTGTGCAAACTTGATCCTTCTCGAGAGTGCAAAACATCATGAGTTCATCTGCAAAAAAAAGGTGCGAAATGTGCTTCTCAAAATGAGGGAACTCAATGCCGTCAATATGATTTTGGACCGAACCCTTGTTTAGACTCTTGGTCACAACAATCAAGAGATAAGAGGAGATGGGGTCCCCTTGCCTTAAACCTCGAGAACTTGTAAACTTCTCACCTGAAATTTTATTAGGGCATGAATTCAGAGAATCTTAGGGAACGCCTCTCCCTTCTAGAAGTTAATTAAGTTAAACTAATTAGTTCAGTTAATTAGTGTAGAATTATTAATAGAATAGGAGTTCTAGCTTAAATAGGTTATTGATTTTTCTTAATTAGATAAATGATAGGTTAATTAAGATTTAACCTCAGTTATTTCTATATAAGGAGGTCTGGTGGAGCCTATTTGATTATGAAATTGAATTATTGAAGCCTCACATATCTCTCTCTCTCTCTCTCTCTCTCTCTCTCTCTCTATATATATATATATATATATATATATATATATATCCTCTCTTCTCTCTTTACACTCTTTATCTCCTCTCTCACCACCTCTGATCCTCCCTAAACCCCCCTACATATTAAACCCCCAAGAGTTGGAGCCCAAGCTCTTCGAACACCTGGACTGTGTATTTTGCTTTTTTGGTGAATCAAGTGAAATCTCAGTATTCAAGATCATGTGTTTGAGTTTCAAAATATGTGAGACCTCATGCTAGCATATTATAGACTTTCCAGGTATATCTACCAACCTTCTTTAGCTTTAGTCTATAGCTTTTGTTGGCTTCTTAGGTCATGAAACTCAAAATTGCATCATGCTGGGTGCTTGAAATGCTCGAATTCTCTAAACTGATAACTCCTGATTACCATCAGTCTTTTTTCAAGTTTAGGTCATATCCCAGACTCTCACACAAGTTCCTAGGTGTTCTTAAAATCCCTAGACCAGAGTCTTTCAGTTTTGAATCGAAACTACACCCGAAACACTTATCGAACCCAAACTGCACCTACCCAATTTAATTATTTTGTCATGTTTCTTTTGTTTGACTTTGTTTTTTTGTACTTTCCAAACCGTTGAGATGTATGCGGCATAGATCCTTGGGTTGTGGGTAGCGGCCGTAACAACTTATAATGTTTGAAATATCTGAATGATAATGAGGTAGAAAAAGACAACTCTCATTGATTATGGATCTCCTGCATATCCAAATTAAATATAGATACATGGACTTATAATTTACTTCTAATGCATATTGCTTCTAGTTTGTGATGTCTTAATTCACATATTAGTTAATTGCAATGCATTAGAAAAGTGAAAGTTGAATTATTAATTTATATATATATATATATATATATATAGATATAGATATTTATTTACATATGATGATAAATAATTATCATAAGTTGTGCTTCTTATGATTTGTTTGTATGAATGCATGAAGAGATATTTTTAAGCTTTTAGAAGCTTATTCATGGTATGAAACATGGTGTTATTCATATTTTAATTATATTTATGATTGTTTGGATTTGAATATATTGATAAAAAATGGTCAAGTGGTGGCTAAACTGACAAAGCATGTTGCATGTAATGATAATGCACATGGATAGTGGGAGTATTGACTATGACAAAATTTTAGAAAAGTGAGAGTGTTTGTTATGTTTGGCAAATCATATTTTATCATGAATCCATGTAGATAAAAAACTATAGTACTCCACTAGTGTATAAATAGACATGGTATGGTTATGAAAGAGTCATAAAAACCCCATAACTAATTAAAAAAGTAAGACTCACAATATTATGTATCTATTTGAATATGGTAACACATTAATGGTTATAATTTAAATTATGACATTATAAGAAACTCATATGGTTATGCGAAATGAGTGCGTGAAAGGATGATGACATAGCTAAACTCATAGTATATGCCAAAAGAATTATAGTTCATATGATAGTGAAAATACCACATGACTATGTAAAAAATAACTCATAGCATGTGTGAAAACATTGAAAATGAATTATGAAAAAACTACATGACAATGTGGAAAAATAATCCATATCATGAGAAAAACATTATATGTTTGCCCTAAAGTGTTATATGTAATACATGATGCAGCTCTTCTTTCCTCTGTTTTCTCCTTCCTCACCCTGTCCTAAAATTCCTACATTCTTGACCTGTAGCATATTATCCAATTGAAGGAATAATTTGAATAACGACAAACTTTGTCAGGGACTGCCAAGCTTTGTCAATCGAGAACTCACGATTTCCATTCCAGCATAAAGTATCACGAAGAGCTGGTAAGAAAAATGCTAGATGGAATAACTGCCTGAATCTCTTGCAAAAAACTTGAATAGGAATACAAACATCACAAGGATGGGGAAAATGAGAGAGAATAGACTGGACTACTAAAATCGAAGTTGAAGACAATTACTGTTGAGGTGGCACCGAACAATTGATGCTAATGGTAAGCATCTACTCCATGGGTCATGCCAGAACTCGATTTTCTGGCCATCCCCAACCTTCCATAAACCATTCTCTTAAAGTACACCCATACTTGATTTGATACTCCCAAGCATAAGAGCTAGGTAAACATTTTCTTTCAAACCATAAATTCCTTGGAAATATATACTTGATGTGCATTAACTTAGCCCAAGAATATTTGCACGTTGATGCCTTAAGGCCCATTCCAACTTAGCAGCAAGACTGTATTCACATCATATAAACGTCCCATACCCAATCCACTTTCAGACCTCAAGTTTGAATGTATCTTTCCATTTCATGAGGTGAGACTTCTGCTCTTGATGATGTTTCCATAAAAGTCCCTCATGAATGTTCCATATGCAAAATAACCTTTGTTGTATGCGAAAACACCTCATCTGATATCGAGGAAAAGTGGACAAGACAGAATTAATGACAAGTCACCTGACGTCGAGAGGAGGTGACTTTTTCATTTAGACAACCGGAATTAAAATTTATCAATAAAGAGAGCAAAAAGAGAAAATGACAATTTTCCTATGAAAATAGGTGTTTCTAAATATCGCATAGGTATTCAACCAAATTCCGAATTAGAAAGTCTTTGAATTTACGCTCTCCTTTGGTAGCCTTTCGCACATTAAAGGGGATGAATTGAGATTTATTCTGCCTGACTAAAAGGCCTCATTTCCGCAAATTTTAGTATTTTTCTCATGACATTTATGTTTTCATCAGCAAAACTCAAGGAAAATGGCTTTATATATTGTTTGTATTTTAGTTTTGTACCCTTCTGGCCTATAGTTTTCTTAAATCCTTCATCACATTTATTTTTATAATATTTTGACAATGAAAAACGAAATATAAATAGGTTGACTTTGCTGGAATAAAAAAGTTGGAACTTACCAAAAAGCTGAAATTTAAATTGCCCCGAGAAGCCTACATATTAAGGAAAGGAAAAAGTGTCCCTTAACATATATCAAAATATGATAACAGTGCCTCTGTGGACCAAGCTGCAACTCGGATTTTACTATCAGGAAGGTTGCCAGTGGAGCTTGTTCCTAGGCAGGTTTAACATTACATTAAATATGAGAAAAACAGCAAGGTCAACTCGAACTATGTTGATATTGAGAAAGCATATGCTTCAATACATTTCACGTTTAATTGATCATAAAACATACAACATGATTCTGAAGCTTACTGCTAATGTTGTAGTTGACTTTAAGCCTCCTAAAACTACATGCTACAAAAAAAACGAGAGAGGTCTTGTTTCAACTGAAAACAAAGGCTCTAGCTTTTAAGAACAGATGATTCATCCACTCTGTACACCATTAAAGAATTTTGACAGGGGTAGAGGACCATCCTCTTCATTGCCATTGACAGAGCGCTTGCTTCTTGACTTGTGCTTCCTCTCTTCCTTCGATCTCTTGGACTTTGATTTTCTTCTCTTTGATTCCCTCTTGTCATCGTCATCATCACTGCTAGAGCTCTCAGATGATGAACTGGAAGAATCAGACTCTGAGGACCTTCTTGAATGCTGCAAAATTGCCATTAAGTCAGACCCAGAGTCATGAACTATGAAAGAAGCTATATGCATTGATGATTTTGAAACAAATGGGTGGCCCCAGTTCAAAGAGACAATCTATGGATTTATAACAAGTCATGGCTATACTGGAAAAAGATGTCACCCTGATTAGAACATATGGCTCCAGATTCACCAGTGTGACATCAAACTCTAGAACATTTCACAACAAGAGGATATGACCTCTATCAAGGATGGGGCACCTAATCCTAGCAATTCCTATGAAAACATTTGGATCTCCCCGATGGGAGGATCCTTTTGCACTTGCAATCAGCATGGTGAGAGCAGTTGGAAGCTCCCAGCTCTGCAGAAGACCTGAAGAGATCAAACTTGATGCATCTCTTCACCATCAAGATATCCAAAGGTGAAAACTTCACCCCCAGGGAGCTTCGGTGCATCTACAAGTTCAGCCTCAACCAGCTTCAACATCAAGCCACTCACCCTTTATCCAAGCTCAGCTACATTGCAAGGTAACCTCTAAGAAACCAACAAGCCAGGTAAGGTAAATATACAAACATTCTCAGCAGAACACATTACACAACAAAATCAATTCGTCCACAGGATGCAGTTTTCTTTCTTTTCTCTTCTTTTTTGGATGACACCACAAGATGCAGCCACCCACGAGAACTTTGAGTTCTTAACTTTGAATATTTTAGAAGTTTACAGAACTTGACCCTACAAGCTGAGAGTCCCAAGTTACAAGCTGATTCTTTTCATACATCCATGAAAGAAAATCCTCTAGCAGCCTCAAAATCAATGTTGTAAGTACAGTATTGTATCGTACGATATGATACGAATCGTAACTGTGAAAAAAATCGATAGGATATATAAAGAAATGAAAACCTCCAACAATGTTTTTCAAATCACCAAAGTGGATACACAAAAGAGTCGCAATAAGATCCACCAAAAATACCACAAACAACCACAAAATAGGCACACACAAAACCCACTCAATGGGCGCAGAAGAAACACTCACAAATATAAAAAATATTAATTTTATTCAAAAGGAATCCATGCAAGAAGCATAACATGAAGAGGGGATTCAAACCCTATTTATATTTTAGAGCTGTTGGACCAGCCTCCAACGACTATTGACTAGTCAACCAATTGTTGACTAGTTCAATAAGAACTAAGTTAAAAATAAACTAACCTAATTTTAACATATATATATAATACTCTCCCTCAAACTTATGGTTGGATAATCGAAAGTTTGCCTAAGAGAAAGTAAAATCTAGAAATAGCGAGAGGTTTGGTGAAGAAATCTATCAACTGGTATTTTGAGGTAACATAAAGAAGATCAATAGTGCCATGTTGATACTCCTCTCATACATAGTGACAGTTCATCTCAATATGTTTGGTTCGTTCATGAAAGGTCTGGTTGCTGACAATGTAAATGAAACTTTTATTGTCACAAAACGTGATGCTCTTTTAATTTGGACGCCCATATCAGCTGGTAATCTTCTTAGCCAGACCAACTCCATAGTAGTTGTAGTCATGGCTCAGTATTCTGCTTCAGTTGAAGAGAGGAAAACCTTCTATTTGAACTGCATGCGCTATATCAGGTCTTGTAATTGCCCCGATAAGTTGTTTGTTCGGTGTTGGATTCTCAAGTGGTTCTCCATCACCAATTCTCATTTTTAGTATTGACAACTTTTAGAGTGCCAACCTTCTTATCATTTGAGATTTTAAACCTGACAACAATATCTAGAGTAAATTTAAATTGAGTCAACAGATAACCTCTACATGAATAAGCAACTTCAACACCAAGAAAATATTTTAAAAAACCCAAACAAATCATTTCAAAATGTGTTTTGAGAAGTTTCTAAATATGTTCAACTCCCTGTTTATCCTCTCTTGTGATAATTATGTTGCTCACATAGAGGAGACGAATAGTAATACCTACATCAGAAATCTTAATAAACAAATGTGTCAGTCAGACAAGATTGATTCTCAATATCAAGCATAACTTGACTAAACTTGTCTTACCATGCCTTTGATGCTTGTTTAAAACCATAAGACTTTATCCAATCGAAGAGTTTTCCTCTACGAATAGTTATACCACGTGGTGCTTCCATATAAACTTCTTCAACAAAATTCTCATTAAGAAATGCATTCTTAACATCCATCTGATATATTGGTCATCTTCTCACTGAGGCTAGGGCTACTAAGGTTCTAGCAGTGATCATCTTAGCAACTGGAGCAAATGTTTCTTCATCATCTATTCCACAGTCTTGAGAATATCCCTTGACAACTAATTTAGTTTTGCATCGTTCAAGAGTTCCATCAATCTTGGTTTTTACCTTATACACTCATCTACAACCTATAGGTTTCTTTCCTAGGAGAATATCTTTGATAGTCCAAGTATTTGCCTTTACTAAGGCATCTAACTTTACTCACATGGCTTTTACCCATTCAGAATGTTCTTTTGCTTGAGAATAGAGGGTTCTATGTAGAATGTATTAATGCAATGTAGGCTTGGTACTTACGTGAAAATGAATCATAAGACACAAATTTCCCAGGAGGTTTTGATACTCTAGATAACCTTCTAGTTTATATTTCTATATGATATTCATTATATATGTATTTTTCAAGGGCACATGGATATTCAGAATCACTACGCCTGAAATATTAGATACAACTTTAATCCTTATGAAGTTGCTCTACTCTAATCTCATTGTCACGAGATTGTTCTTTACTCACTATATCATTTCTAACTTCCTGATCTTCATCAGGATCATCACAATCGTAAACTTTGGTATTAGATCCAACAAGAAAGAATGCTCAGTTATTTCCTTAAATTTTCAATTTAAAAAAACCTTTATTTTTTTAAGAAAGATGCATTTCTTAAAACATATAACTTTTTATTTCTAAAATCAAAGCATCTATAGCCTTTTTTGTTATTCACATATCCCAAAAAGATACAAGGAATACCACGAGAAGAAAGATTATCATTCTGATCATTAAAAACAAAACATTTGCACCCAAAGATTCTTAATCTAGAATAATCAGGAATTAGTTTGAAAAGTTTTTCAATTGGTGATACATTTTTTAAAGAAGCAGATGGCATTCTGTTAATGAGATGAATTACAATTAATGTGGCTTATCTTTAGGTACTTGGTTTGCAATAAGCAAAGTTGTCGTTTTTATGATATGCATATGTTTTCTTTCAGCTAAATCATTTTTTGTGGAGTGTAAGAACAAGATTTTTTTATGTGTAATACTGTTTAAATCTAGGTAATCTTTAAATTCTTTTGATAAAAAAAATTTCTCCTGAATCAATGCAAAAGATAGAGATATCATTTTTAAATTTATTTTTTACCAAATTTGAAATATTTAAAAATGTGAAGACTTCATATTTGTGTTTAAAGAAATAAATCCAAGTATGTCTAGTAAAATCATCAACAAAAATTACATAATATGCAAGCTCACCCTTAGATATAACAAGTGTTGGGCCTCAAACATCTGAATGTATTAACTCAAAAGGTCGTGCAAAGACAAAGGTTCTTTCTTGATAAAAATGCTCTGCATCTATTTGTTTTTGGTAGAGTTCTATGTCTTTGGGAAAATAATATCTAGGCTCAAGAAGAGCCAACTCATTCCAAAAATCGGATAATTCACTAAAGTAATATCTAATGCTTCTTCCTTCTTGGGTCATAGTACGAATTGTCTTGTAAATTGCACACATGTGCAATATCTTTAAGAGAATACATTCTCTTGAGATAATCTCATGTCAAATTTAGCAAGACTAGAGAACTTCTTAATATCAATACTACTAATATGCCAAGGCATAATCTTTTCAGGATCCATTCTCCATTACTTTCATTTCTTCTTGTAGGTGGCCATTGCATTGGGTTTTTCAACCTCCGTAAGAGGTACTTATTTCTCACCTTCTATTTTAGTAACAATTAGTTCGGGTTCTGGATCAGTCTCATCCACAAGTCCCCACAACCTTTTTGCCCATATTAAGTACTTCATAATTGGAGCCTATGTTACATAATTTGAGTCATAGAGTTTGATGGGTTTTATGGTGACATTTTCATTGTCATCCATTTTTACAAGGGCTAAAGAAGATAGAATAAGAATAAAAGAATAGAGAAGAAAAATAAGGAAAGCAAGGTGAAGATCATGAGCACTCCACCACCAAGCAAGCACCACCGAGAAAGAGCACGAACACTGTTAAAATATGTATATATATTCTATATATATGTATATATAAAAGAAGTATATTCCTTTTGTAATACCCGATACGATAAGGGTAATTTTGTCTTTTCACTCTCTTTTATGCATATTTATCTTTTGGAATATGTTTGTAATTTATTTTTTTATTTTTATTTTTTATTTCTTTTCTTTTTCATTTTTGAGGGGCCCCACAAATAGATGTTGGGACCCCTCCAACGGTTAGGTTTCTAACCGTTGGAGGGGCTCCAACGTCTACTTTGGAGCCCCTCCTTTGCTCCTTGTGGATTATATATAGGGGTGAACCCCCTTTATATTGTTTAAGCTTTCTAGTAAAGCTCCTATTCACTTCAATAAAGATTCTTCTTATTTTTTTATGCCTTTGAGCATTTGTGTTCTCATTTATGTGTTGTGCCTTTGTGCACACTTGTTTCAAGTTTTCTTTTTGTGCTTTTGTGCGCACATTATATATTGAAGATTCAGTGCCTTTGTGCGCACTTGTCTCTTTGAAGACATTTTCATATGGTATCAGAGCGTGCACTTTCTCAATCTTTCTTTTTTGGCATGGAGAGCTCTTGCAATCCACTTCTAGGTGCAATTCATCTCTTCTAGTGAGCTTAAAAGACCCCTTGTGGTAAGAGCCTCTATTCTTGAAGTTTTCTTTCTCTCTCATATACTTCTCCATGGCAGAAAAAGTGTAAAACCCAGAAAAAAAATTTGGACCCGGATCCGAGCCCCGTAAAGAGGGCTATCGGTAGGTCGTAAGGGCCTACCGAGTGGCGCCCGCCCCCTTTGTTGCTTATAAATGGAGCAGGGGGGAAGCATCAAATGCTTTCCCCTCCCTGTCACCTCTCCTCTTCCCGACGCCCCTTTCCTGCCCCCTCTCGACTCCCCCAATTTCCCTCTTTCTCCGGCTCCCTCTCCTCCTCGCCGACACCCGCAATCCACCTCCGTCCGGCGCCATCTGCCTCCGCCGGCGACCTCCAGGTGAGTCCCCCTCTCCCTCGTCTTCATGTTTTCCTGCACGAGAGGGGGGAGCGAACCCCTCCACCTGCGGCCTCGGCAGGAGGGGTGGGTTTCTGGCAGGGGGGTTTCGCCCCCCTGCCTTGTGTTTTTCGGCAGGGGGCGAGCCCCCTGCCTTCTGGTGTTTTCCGGCAGGGGGTGAGCCCCTGCCTTCTCGTGTTTTCCGACAGGGGGCTTCGCCCCCCTGCCTTGTGTTTTATGGCAGAGGACGAGCCCCTGCCTTCTTATGTTTCTCGACAGGGAGCTTCCCCCCCCCCCCCCTTGGCTTGCGTTTTCTGGCAAGGGGGTGAGGCCCCTGTCTTCTTGTGTTACTCGGCAGGGGACTTTGCCCCCCTACCTTGTGCTTTCCAGCAGGGGGCGAAGCTCCCCTTGCTCTCCTATTGCTTCCCGGCAGGGGGTCCTGCCTCCCATATTTTGCCGACAGGGGGCGAAGCTCCCCCTGCCTCCTTCGGCTTCTCAGTAGGGGGCGAAGCCCCTGCTTTCTTCCTGTTTCGTTTCCAGCAGGAGGCTATGCCCCCTGCCCTGGTTCCTGTTAAGGTGGGTTTGGCAGGGAGCCTCTACTCCCTACCCCGCCTTGCTGCCTCTGTCCCTCTTGTGCAAGGAGCTGAGCTCTCTGCCTACCCTAGTATTTAGGGTCTGGTACCACTGCAGGTCTTACCAGACCCGTTCCTCGTGGTATTATGGCATATTAACCTTTTTAGCATTACAGGTTGCACCACGGAGCCTTCTCGTGCTACGCGGCCCGAGACAGTGATCATTTACGCTCGCAAGCATATAGACCCTCGCACCCCTTCTAGGTAGGGGTTTGCATAAAAAGGAACATGAACAATGAACGGCTAAAAACAAAGGACTTAACTAATAAATTAAAACATTTACATATAGTATATATGTACGTCTTTTCCTACACTTTACTTTTCCTACACTTTACTTATCGTTCCGTCGCGCTATATGTGCCAAGGCTTTCCTGTTAGTGTACCTTTCTTTATTGTCTTTTACTTTCAGGACACGGTTTCGCGATCCTGACCCCGTTTCCTTTCTGCACTTTACTATTCGTTGTCGTTGCGCTATATGTGTCAAGGCTTCTCTTTTTGCACTTTTCTTTCTTGTCTTTTACTTCCAGGACGCGGTTTTGCGATCTTGGTCCCTGTTGACTTCATTTGTTGTTGCTTCTGCTATTTCATATATATATATATATATATATATATATATATATATATATATATATATATATCACTTTTCTTTTTAATGTCGTAGTCTCAACCCAGCCGTGGGTTAGCAAGGTTCGACAGCAGAGCTTAGCCTAGCGTAAGAGCGCAAGTATCAACGTTCGAACTCTGCAGTGAGTTACGAAATGAGATACTGGTTTTCCTAACTCGAGACAAGAGCCTCGTTGCACGAAGGGCTGCTGTTTCCAAGGTCTTGGGCAAACGTTTGGTTTTTGGTACTATTGCAACGCTAATATGGTTGGCACGGTGCAATGAGTACTACGAGGCAGATTAGACCTCGATCGTGCAATAATATTGATTTAAAATACACCTAAAGGGTCTCAGGCGTCTTTACAAGCAAGATGTTCATTTGGGTCTAATGGACCAGAGCATGAAGAATGAGGCGGCGGTTAAGAAACCCTCGTCGCGCTCGATTCAACCTAGCTTCACCAAGAGAGAGGACGAAGGGTACCAACTCCGATGGACAAGCCATTAATGGCTATTTAAGGGCAAAAGACTCGGCTTCCCCGGTCATCGGAGGTTAGGGGAAAGGGGTTGCACTAGATAGCCTAACACTTCTGTAGAAGTTGGATGCATCCATACTGGGCCTTTGGGGGCTTGCTCTCTCGACCACCGCTCGTCCCCTTAAGATAGGATTCAGTCAGTCAACCGAGGTATCTTAAAATACATAGCATAATAAACCCTCAGATTTGTCTCGATTGTTTCGGCTCTTGTGTCATGTACGTACCTGCATGGCCGGTTAACAAGTGATAACTAAATTAAGCATGCTCACCCTTCAGTTGTTGTTTTTGCATACTTGTGGTATTACGTGCTAGCATACTGGTGAGTTCCCTATGCAGTATATTTTTTCTCATTGTTGTTGTTATGGTATGCTTAGCTGCTTTAACTGCTAGTTGTTCTTGTTCTTTTTTGCACTCCTACTAGTTTTTCGCAAGACTGACCCATTTTATGGGCAGGTGACGAGTAGTGGTGATAGGCAGTCAATGGTACATGCGACATGGCTCGAGGCTATACTTTTCCTTCCAGACTTCTGGTTGTCGTTGCAGGGTTTTGAGTTTTGGGTTTTTGTTTTCACTGGGGGCTGGGCCTCCTGTTGATTTTCCTTGTACAGTGACTTTTTATTAAGAATTTAGTACTCTTTTCAGTTGTCTGTTGCTATCTTTCGCCATGGTCATGTTTGGATTGTCGAGCTAACGTGCCTGAGATTTGCAAAACTTGATTTCCAAAATAGAAAATACTTTTTGAAGGGTTTTCAGAACAACAGAGTTCAAACTTTCAGGGAATTTCCTCAGAAAACTTTACTTGTCAAGTTAAGAAATTTCGGGGGTGTTATAAAAAGATTATCACTTTTCGCTTGGCTTTAAGCTCAATGGGTCAAACTATCATATTTGGGCTAGAAATATGGAAGCACACATCAAAGGAAAGGGACTTTGTGGGTATATCCAAGGTTCAATACTGGAACGGGAGCCAAAGATTACGATGGTTGAAAAAGGAGAAATAAAAATTCATGATGGAGAAGAAAGAACAAAAGCACTTGAGGAATATAGAAAAAAACATGAAGAGCGGGAGATGAAAAACTACAAAATCCTATCATGGATTTTTTCTTCGGTTGAGACAAGGAACAATGCAAATATTTTAAAATTCAAAAAAGTGTCTCAAGTGTGAGAATACCTCAAGAGACTTATCCCACAAGTATTATATTCAAAAGAGAGCTTTGACTCTCCAACAAGGCGAAATGACCATTAGAGAATATTTTGCCGAATTATCTTCCATTTGGGATGAGCTTGCTATGCTCGAACCTAAGTGGAGTGAAGAAACCATTGAGTTTCGCCATAAACAATTGGAGGAAGATCGGTTCTTTAGTTTCTTGAATGGGCTTAGGCCCGAATTTGAACAAATAAGGTCTCTCCTATCTTCTTTTACTTCTACTCCTCTTGAAGATGTTCTTACCAAATTAAGTGGAGAGGAGACTCATTTGGGTATGAGTAAATCAAACCAAAGTGTTCTTGCCATACCTTCTTACAAAGTTGAAATGAAGGTGCTTATATCATCTCTAGATCCGGAAGCAATTTAAAGTCATATAAGCCTCCTCACTTCAAAGATCAAAATCAAAGGCAAGAAAGAGGACAAAGTAAAAGATGAAATCAAGGGAGGGAGTATGAAAAAATCATTTGCCACTTTTGTAAAGAACCGGGACACATTAAGCTGGTTTGTCCTAAGTGGAAGAAGAAAGTAGCTATGTCTACTACATTTCAACCATAAAGAGAAGATAATCCATCTACTTCATATAACGAGGCATTGTCCTTAAGTCAAATCATGGAGGCTCTTCAACCCTTACTCAAAGGATCCATCTCCAGTGCCGCTATGTCTTCTCCTCCCGGTAAGATCTCTTGGCTATTAGATTCGGGTGCCTCTTTCCACATGAGTCCAATTTTTTGTGCACTTTCCAAATATTCAAAAAATATTTTTTCATCGTTTGTTTCAACCGCTAATGGTGTTTCTCTTGAAATCAAAGGAATTAAAAATTTTGAAAAACAAGATTTTTTATTCCAAAAGTTAGATTTATACCAAAATTAAATTTAAACTTGTTTTTGGTTTCTCAACTCTCCGACCATGGATGTGATGTTAAGTTCTTATCAAATAAATGTTGGGTACAGGATCACTGATCCAAGAAGTTGATTAGGGAAGGCTCTAGAAAAGGAGATCTCTACTATATGGAGTTTCTACAAAGTCCAAAACATTTTTTTTGTAATATTGCCCAACATAAAGATATAAATGTTTGGCATAAAAGACTTGGACATCACAATGTTGTTAAGCTTATTTGTATTTTGTTAAGGATCGTTGTAAAAGTAATTTCACTTGTAATGATTTCATTCTTGAAAAAATGAGAAGCTTGCCTTTTAAACAAAGATCTATGTTTACAAACAAACCCTTAAAACTTGTGCACTCGGATGTATGGGGACCGACACCCGTGATATCTAAAGGAGGATTCGCTTACTATGTTATTCTTGTTGATGATTATTCAAGATTTTATTGGATATACTTTCTTAAACATAAGTACGAAGTCTTTGCAATGTTTAAGACATATTATATGATGATTAACAATCAATTTAATGATAATTTAAAAATCTTTAGAACCGATTCTGAAGGAGAGTATCTTTCAAATGATTTGAATAGTTCATCAAAGATCTTATACAAAAACACCGCAACAAAATGGTCTAGCCGAAAGAAAATATAGGCATATTATTGAAACAACTAGAACCTTACTCATTTCTCAAAACATTCCTAAAAGATTTTGGGCAGAGATGGCTCTTATATCCGTTTATCTTATAAATCGTCTTCCTTCAAAAAATCTAAACAAAACTTTACCTTTTGAAATTCTATATAAAAAAGAACCTGATTACAATAGGTTAAAAAAAAATTGATGTAAATGTTTTACCCTTACCGACAAAAATGACAAACTCTCACCAAAAGCCATTCTTTGTGCATTTCTTGGATATTCCGAAACTGAAAAATGATTTAGATGCTATGATGTTAAGAACAACAAACTATATGTCTCTAGGCATGTGACTTTCTTAGAAAATGTTAGTGGTTTTGAGAAAGATGAATCCCATAAAGAGAATATGGATTATTTTTTCTTGTTTGAGTTACTATCTAGAGATGATATCTCTAGCAATGATGAACTCGATGACTTTAGTGAAAAAAAATATAGTTGAAGACAATCATTCTTCTTATCAACTTATTGATCCAACTATAGAAAAGAGAACATCTAATGATCTCTTTACTTATACACATAGAGACAAAAGTAATTTTAAAAGTGAAATTGAAAAGTATAATGAATCCAGTGAATCTTCCTCATTAAATAACTCTCCTAGAAGCAAAAGAATCAGGAAAAATCCTAATAGATTTATTTTCTATGAATCTTTCTCGCCTAAATATCGAGCATGTCTTAGTGCTATTCATTCTTATATAGAACCTAAATATTTTGAAGCCAATAAAATGATAGAGTAGAGAGAGGCAACGGATAATGGACTCAGAACCCTTAGGAAAGCCAAAACTTAGGAATTTCAATATTTACCTAAAGGAAATAAAACTATAGGATATAGGTGGGTTTTCAAAGTTAAAACCAAGAGTGACGGGTCACTTGAAAGATATAAAGTTTGTCTTGTTGCCAAGGGGTATAGTCAAGAATATGGTATTGACTACGATGAAACCTTTGCCCCGGTTGCATGTATGGTTACTGTTAGGTGCCTAATTACAATTGCATCTATTAAAAAATGAAACATAAATCAAATGGACGTTAAAAATGTTTTCTTAAATGGACATTTAAATAAAAAAGTTTATATAGATGTTCCTCCGGGTATGAATGTACCTAAGGCAAGGTTCTTCGTCTGCAAAAAGCTCTCTATGGTTTGAAGCAAGCTCCCAAGGCTTGGTATGATCGATTTACCAGTGTAATGATAGAAAATGGTTTTGTTTCATGCTACACTGACACTGCTCTATTTGTCAAGATTTCTGATACAGTTATTGTAATTTTGTTAGTATATATTGATGATATGTTAATCACAGGGGATGATACAATAGGGATCAAAAGTATCAAATCTACTCTAACCGAAAAATTTGAAATGTCGGACTTGGGTTTTCTAACATATTTCTTGGGCATTAAAGTTGCCCATTCTCACAGGGAGTATTTTTTGTGTCAAACTAAACTTTCTTGTGAGATCATTGACAGGTCAGGCATTTCAGATGACAAAACTTGTGATACTCCTGAAGTAGTAGGAACAAAAATGAAGATTGATGATGGGATTTTCCTAGCAAATCCTACTCCTTATTGGCAACTTGTTGGTTCATTAATGTATCCTAGTATTATCAAGTCAGATATCTCACATGCAGTGCATGTTGCAAGTCAATTTCAACATGCATCAACAACAGTCCATATGAGTGTTGCACTTCGGATCATCCGATATGTGAAGGGATCCATAAATAAGGGAGTATTTATATCTTCGTCTTCTGAGTTAAATTTAATTGCTTATACTAACTCAGATTGGGGAGGTGACCCGAATAACCGTTACTCCACCGCTGGTTTTTGTGTCTTTTTAGGAGAGTCTTTGGTTTCATGATGATGCAAGAAATAACATAAAATATCAATATCTTCTATAGAGGCGGCAACCACCACCATGAAAATTGTTTGGATTCGGCAGCTATTGAAAGATATGGGGGTTAGTGTTCAAAGGCCTACAAAGTTATGCTGCGACAACAAAAGTGCTATATATATTGCAAAGAATCAGACCTTTCATGAGTGCACGAAGCATATCGAGATGGACTGCCACTATGTTAGAGAAGAATATCTAAAAAATGTCATTGATCTGCCTTACGTGACATCAAAATATCAACTAGCTAATTTTTTCACTAAGACGCTGTGTTCACCGCACTTCCATTTTCTCCTTGGCAAACTTTCGATCATCGCACCGTAAGCTTGAGGGGGGATGTTAAAATATATATATTCCTTTTGTAATACCCGATACAATAAGGGCAATTTTGTCTTTTCACTCTCTTTTACGTATATTCATCTTTTTAAATATGTTTGTAATTTATTTATTTTTTATTTTTTATTTTTTTTTTCATTTTTATTTCTTTTCTTTTTCATTTATTTCTTTTCTTTTTCATTTTTGAGAGGCCCCACAAATAGACCTTGGGACCCCTCCAATAGTTAGATTTCTAATCGTTGGAGGGGCTCCAACGTCTAGTTAGGAGCCCCTCCTTTGCTCCTTGTGGATTACATATAAGGGTGAACCCCCTTTGTATTGTTTAAGCTTTCTAGCAAAGCTCCTATTCACTTCAATAAAGATTCTTCCCATTTTTTTATGCCTTTGAGCATTTGTGTTCTCATTTATGTTGTGCCTTTGTGCATACTTGTTTCAAGTTCTCTTTTTGTGCTTTTGTCCACACATTATATATTGAAGATTTAGTGTCTTTGTACATATTGTCTCTTTGAAGACATTTTCACACTCCTCCACCAAGTAAGCACCACCAACCTTTTACTTGAAACACAATCACAATCTCACAAGCACTTCAATAGGAATTGCAAAACAGCTTCAACTCTTTTAAATTTTGAGTAGCATGCTTCCCAATGCACCGAAAACAAATTTGGCTTGATCACCAAGCTTTGATACCATGTAAAAAAATGAGAACCTCCAACAATGTTCTCCAAATTACCAAAGTGGATACACGAAAGAGCTACTATAAGATCCACTAAAAATACCACAAAAATACACAAAATAGGCTCACACACAAAACACGGGAAACACTCCCAATATAAAAAATATTAATTTTATTCAAGAGGAATCCATGCAAGCATAACATGAAGAGGGGATTAATCCCCTATTTATACACAATATGGGTGCTCCATAGAGTCGTTGGAGCTCATCCAACAGCTCTAAATCCCTTATTTATACACAATATGGGAGCCTCACAGAGTTGGTGGAGCTGGTCCAACGGCTCTATTTAAAGTCGTTGGACCAGCCTCCAATGACTCTATTGACTAGTGAACCAATTGTTGACTTGTTCAATAAGAACTAACAAGTTAAAAATAAACTAACCTAGTTATATATATATATATGTATAGAGAGAGAGAGAGAAATACATGTATGTATATATACATATGTATTTACACAATGTATATAATACACCTTCGGCGCACTTTAAAAAGGGTTGAATAATATTTTTAATTTTTTGGGTTTTAAGGGCCAATTGAGGGCTAACTTTCTAATTTGTGTAGAGGCCATTATAGGGATATCCATGCACCCTATGAGTCGTGAGAATGATTTGGGGGGCGATCTGTGTGCAAGGGAGAGGGATTTTGCGGTTTACTAAAATAAAAGTGCATTTCTACCATTTTTTCACTCAAGTGGGTTAAGGTAAAAAAAATCTCTATTCTTTGCTTCTTATTGAGTTTTTTTTTGGAAGATGGCATCAAATGATTTGGCATGGCAATGGGGCACTCAAGCAGTGAGTGAAAACCGCTTGAAAATCAAGTGCATGTATTGCTATCATATTGTTTCAGGTAGTATCTCTTAGTTGAAGCATCATTTAATCGGGATACATCTCAATGTTGCGACCTGCATATCAAGGGATTTGCCGAATGTCGTGAAATGACAATGCCAACAATTACTCATTGGTTTAAGAGAAAAAAAAGCAAAAAAAAAAAAGGTGAGTAAGGAAGAAATGGGGTATGCGCAGTCTTGAGAAGATGTATATGACGAAGATGAGTTCCCTACTTCTGATCCTACAACCCTTAGCGTAACATCAGAAGCAAGAAGTTCTGCAGCAAAGGAAAAAGGTGTAGCTAGAGCTAGTAGTAGTAAGAGAAAGAGGAGAGTTCTTTGAGAGGAGGTAAAGCTAGAGGATCTATTATGAGTTTTTTTTTCCTCCTATGGTTGCCCCTGTGGCATAACCCAACATTCGTAATGCTATGAATATTCAACATTTAGTCGAGCAGGCGAATGTCGCAGTTGGGAGATGGTTCTATGATGTCTACATCTCTTTCAATGCAGCAAATTCATTTCATTTTCAAGTCATGGTAGATGTCATAACTAGTATCAGGTCAGGTAAAAAATTAGCAAAAAATTATGGGTCATTCTTTTGGATCTTGTGTGCTACCCATTACAAGGACCTCATGCTTGAGGACTATTGAAAGTCAGTATACTATATTGTATCTTCGAGTTATGTAAAGTAACTTATTAGGCTTATGTACATACCCTATAGTGAAGGGGTATACTAGTGTTTTTGTTGTTTTCTTTTTCAGGTCTAAAGGGGGTCGACCCTTGTATTGTAGTTAGAATTCTTATTCACGATAATCAAAGGGAAGACCTTTTGCTCTCTTATTTGGTTTGTTGTATCTCCTCTAACCCTAGCCTTCTTCCCTCTTCTTAGTATGTTTCAACATAGTATCAGAGCCTATCTGAGGTTGTGAGAGGAGATACACTTTAAAGCTTTGTGAAGCCTTGCTGACGTCATTTTTGAAGGCTCGGGTCATATGAACATTTGGGATTTCTTTCATATGAAGGCAGCTTCAGGTATATCATGATTTTAGATGTTTTGTGTGTAAAATTCATCTTCATTGGAGGTACAGTTGATTTATTATGGGTTTTTCTTTGATTTTTCAAAAAGCGGGTGAACTGTAACCAGATTCGAGTTTTTGCTCAATTTGTGTGAATCAGTGGGTGTTTTTTGATCTAGAAACATTGTTGTGGTGGTTTGGTGCTCTTGTTTTTCGTTTTGGGAGAGTTCTATCAAAGTTTTGGGTTGCTCTAGCTGGTAGTAACCTGTGTTTTAAAGTTTTTGAGCCTTAATCTCCTTGTTTTGGTTCAGATTCACTATGTTATAGTGTTGGGTGTAAAACAGGTGTGGAAGTGGTTTGTGAAAGGTCTTGATGGCATTGGTTGATGTTATTGTGTTTTTTGGAGAAGATTTGAACAAGATTTGGGGCTTTTTAGCTTGCGGTAAGCCATTTTCGAGCCTTTTCAAGGTATCAACTGCATTAGTTGGCATAAAGGATGTGACCTTAGTTCTGTTCAGTGTCACTACTGTAAGGGTTTTGCTCATATGAATAATTATTGTCCCATTCTCAGAAAAAAGAAGGGTGGTGTATATGCAGCTTTTACTGAGAGTGAGGGTGTAATTCTCAAAGAGGCACGGTCTGGTAGCTTTTCATCAGTTGTTGACAGTGAAGTAATGGGTAGTGGACAACTTCAGAGATTAGAGCAGGTTTAGCAAGAAATTCAACATCATATCCAGCAGTTGCATCTTTTTGCTCAGTTAGCTGTTGGCTCTTCTTCCTCTGTCATTCCTGCCTCCTACTCTGGAACTGTTTTCTCAGGTATCGCAGGTCCTTCCTCTAGTTGGCTAATTGACTCTAGAGCTTCATGCCATATGACACTTCATGAGTTTGTCATAGCCGACTGTCTTCCCTGCTGCAAATGGTTCTTCTATGCTTGTTTCAAAAGTAGGTTTTATTACTTGTGACTCTTATCCTAGTAGTAAACACAATCTTTTTCAAGTGTATTATGTTCCATCTCTTGCCATGAATCTTATTTTTGTGGGTCAAATTACCAAACTTAATTGTAATGTCATCTTCTCTTTTGTTGGTTGTTTTGTACATGATCAGTTGTTAGGAAAAAAGATTGGGATTGGCTATAGAAAAGGAAATATGTAATATCTGGATTGGATTGATATAACAGGAGCAGAAGGAAGTTCAAACCGAATATGGAGCTTCAATTTTGGATGAGTCTATTTTGTAGCACCAGAAACTGGGGCATATTTTCAGCTCTAGGTTGTAATGTTTAGTATCGTCTGGAAGTTCTGAAAAATCCAAACTAGTTGTGTCAAATCATGTTAAAGATTGTGTGAATTATAGATTAGCCAAGAGTCATGCTTTGCCATTCAAGTCTAGTGATAGGGAATCAGAAAGTCCTTTTGATTTGGTACATTCAGATGTGTGGGGTCCTTCTCCTGTTGTGTCGAAAGGAGGATCATCCTATTTTGTGAATTTCATATATGATTGTACAAGATTTACATGGATATATTTTATGAAAAATAGAAGTGACCTTTTTGAAATCTTTAGGAGATTCTATGCCATGGTTGAGAATCAATTTGCAGCTAAGATCAAAACTTTGCGTACTAACTCTGGCAGTGAGTATATTAGCTATGTGTTTGAAAGATTTCTACAAGAGAGGGATGTGATTCATCAAAAGTCTTGTCTTTACACTCTTGAGCAAAATGGTGTAGCTGAGAGGAAAAATAGGCATATCTTAAAAACAGCAAGAGCTCTTCTGTTTAGTAGAGAAGTACCCAAAGTGTTTTGGGTAGATGCAGTTTAACTGAGTATTTATCAGATAAATCGTATGCCCTCCAGAGTACTTAAAGGCATGTCCCCTTTTTAGAAGCTATATGGTAAAGTTCCAAACTATGATATGTTGAAAGTGTTTGGTTGTATATGTTTTGTTTTGTTAACTGACTGACAGATACATAGATAAGTTGTCTTCTTAAGCTGCCAAATGTTGCATTCTTGGTTTTGCTGAAGGGCAGAAAGGATAAGTGTTATGATCCGATTGGAAAAAGAGTGGGTATCCAGGCATGTTTTTGAGGAGAATTTGCTTTACTTTAGTCAGCATGGAGAAAATTGGAAAATGAAACTAACTTGTCCTTTTAATCCTTTTGAAGAAAAGAAAGGTGGGACAGAGAAGATGGAGAGTCAAGGGGAGCAATTTTTTGCTAGAGAAGATACGTTTGGTCAGATCTATTCAAGGAGACGCGAAAGTATGATTGAAATTCCAATTTTTGATCAAATGGAAGAGCAGGAGAATAAAGAGGTCAATTTTGATCTCATTCCTACGACAACTGATCCGGGAGAACAACAACAAAACTTAGAGTTACCATCTTCTTCTTATATGTCTTTCCAGGTACATAAAAGTTCTAGACTATGTCACATGGGTGCGGGTGCAAGTGCGAGGGTGCGGCAAAAATATTATATATATATATATATAAAGTCCAAAAGCTGAACATAAATGACCCTGGGTGCGTTGACCTCACCCAAGGTCAGGTTGACCGCACCAGGTGCCGCACCCAGTTGGACGAGTCATTGTGACATAGGTTCTAGACCTTCTGTACTTTTGTTGCTTTTTCTATCCTATGAGTCTTTTGCTCCTCATCATCGTACTTTCTTAACCTTAATCCATTCCTATGTTGAGTCTGAGTCATATATAGAGGCAGTAGGAGAGGAGGAGGAGCAAAGAGCTATGGTTGATGAAATGAATGCACTCGAAAGAATGCAGACATGAAAGGTAGCAAAATCTCCAAAAAAATATATTATTGGCAGCAAATGAGTGTATAAGGTAGAGAAAAGAGCAGATGGGTTAGTGAAAAGGTATAAAACCAGATTGGTAGCTAAGGGGTATAGTCAGCGTTTTGAAATTGATTTTGCAGAAACTTTTGCTCTTGTGGCTCATATGACCACAATTCGTACACTGATAGCAGTAGCTGCCGTGCAGCAGTGGGATCTTTGGCAGTTAGATGTCAATAATGCATTCTTGAACGAGGATTTACAAGAAGTGTATATGGAATTACCTCAAGGTTACTCAGATCTGAAAAACAGAGCGTGAAGGCTTTGTAGGGCTCTATATGGTATCCAACAAGCACCTCGAGCTTGGTTTGAGAAATTCAATTCAGCAGTGAGGTCACTTGATTTTGAGCAGATCCTACATTGTTTGTCTTCCTCCAATCTTGAAAGATGAATATTGCTTCTTTATGTAGATGATATGGTTCTCACTGGAGATGATATAAAGAAAAATCAAGAGACCAAAAAGAAACTGACCAATATGTTTGAGATGAAAGACTTGAAGCGTTTGAAGTATTTTCTTGGGCTTGAGATAGCCTACTCCCCTAGGGGTTTGTACTTGTCCCAACATAAGTATGCTACAGATTTGGTTGTGAAAGCAATATTGACAGATAACTCCAAATAAGTCTCCTCTAGAGGCAAACTTGAAGATGAAGGCAACGGATTGTGTTGAGCTAGAGGATCCTATAGTATACAGACAACAGACAGTTAGTGAGGAGCCTTAAATATTTGACTATATCCAGACCAGATATAATTCATGTAGTTTATGTAGTGAGTCAATTTATGAATGATCCCAAGTCGGTTCACTTGGCAGCCGTACTCAAGATCATCAGGTATGTTAGAGATTATATGCACTATGGCATTTTTTCTCGTCTTTGTCTGACAAAGAGTTGAGAGCCTTTTGTGATATTGATTTTAGAGGCTCTACTAGAGATCGACTTTCCACTACAGGGTTTTGTGTTTTTCTTGGAAGCTCTTTGATCTCGTGGAAGATCAAGAAGCAACAAAGAGTTGCATTGTCCACTGTAGAAGCCGAATACAGAGCAATGGCTCAAGTTGTGGCTTAGATTATTTGGATTCAATAGTTATTAAAGGAATTGGGAATTCCATGTGAAAAGAAAACTCGGTTATATTGTGACAATATGAGTTCTATTCATATTGCAAAGAATCCAGAGTTTCAAGAGCGCACTAAGCATATTAAAATAGACTGCCATTATACAAGAAGGGCTTATGAAGATGGGATTATAGCTTTGGAGCATGTCATCTCAAAGAATCAAATTGCAAATGTGTTCACAAAAAGTCTTTTCCCTTTGCATTTCAGTTATTTCCTTTCCAAACTTGGAATGATTCATTTACATTCTTCCAAAAGGTGAGTATTGAAAGTCAATATACTATATTGTATCATAGAGTTATATAAAGTAACTTATTAGGATTATATGTACATACCGAATAATGAAGGGGTATACTAGTCTTTTTGTTCTTTTCTTTTTCAGGTCTAAAGGGGATCGACCCCTGTATTGTATTTAGAGCTTTTATTCACAATAATTAGAGAGAAGACTGTTTGCTCTCTTATTTGGTTTGTTGTATCTCCTCTAACCCTAGCCTTCTCTCTTCTTAGTATGTTTCAACAAGGACATCGGCATCATTGATGAGTTAAACCACACAGTTGACTGCTGCCAAGAAATTACTAAATTTATTTACAATCATGCATGGATTTTGAACCTAATAAGAAAGTACACTAGTGGTGTTTTGTTGATTCTTAGAGAAGTTACTAGATTTGATACGAATTTTTTGACAATGCAAAGTTTAGTAAATAATAAAACTACATTAAAAAAAATATTTTCATCAGGTGAGTGGAATGCATATCCCCATAAACAAAAAAGAAATTCAAGAGCAATTGTAGATATTGTATTCAGAAGTGAATTCTAGGATTTATGCATGAAGTTGAAAATTACTTTACCTTTGGTGAAGGTGATTTGATTGTTTGACAATAAAGACAGACTGGCCATGGGTTATCTCTATGAAGTCATAGATAAGGCAAAAGAGGTCATTAGAGAATTTAAATGCGAAGAAAAAATTGTGCGTGCCTATATAAAACATCATTGATCATAAGTATACTGGACAACTTCATCAACCTCTTCATGTTGCAGCATATTATTTAAATCTTGTATTTAGATACTCTCCTACGGTTAAAATGGATAGGGAAGTCAACAAGAGACTTTTGAATTGCATCGAAAGGTTGATCCCTAATTATTGCATTCAAGATCAAATTCATAAAGAAATGAAAATTTATAATAATGCATTATATAATATGAAAAGACCTGCAGCAGTGCGAAACCGTGTCACGATGCATCCAGGTAATTTATTTTGTCTATTTCAATTCTAATTTCATATTATTATTTAGTTATGATGTTTTTTATGATTGTATCTGTTATTATCTTATTGATTTCTCATTTTTTTTCAAACATGTGATGGACCAGGTTTTGAGGTGATGTTCCAAATTTGAGAACTTTTATCATTCGCATTCTTAGTCAGACATGTAGTGCAAGTGGATACGAGATAAACTGGAGCGTCTTTGAACAAATCCATACAAAAAGAAGAAATAGATTAGAGCACAAAAATCTCAATGACCTCGTCTATGTTCGCGATAACTTCCGACTGAGGCAAAAGTATATAAAATTACAAAGTTTATTTATCATTTTCATGTGTTTATTTAAAGTTTTTTATATCATACAAAACCCAACTAATTTTAATTTTTTCATGTCAGCTTTTTAGGCAAATGGAAAAGTTATCATTAAGGAGGAACAAAGAGCAATTTGATCTCATCATTTTGAAACATTTTGATGCATGGGTTGAAGAAGAAGCAGTCAATTTGAATGAAGAGGATATTTAGTGAATCAATGTGAAAAGAGCACACGAGGTAGATGATAAAGAGTCCACGTATATTGGAGACAATGTGGATGTCGAAGAAGGAGAAGGAAGAGAAGATAATGATGATGTTGATGATGATTGAGATTATATTTTCAAAAAACTAGGTTAACACTGAAGTGTTCGTAAACTTTGTTATTTTGTTTTTGATTAAATAATATGAAAGTATGAGTCTTGTGGCATGTTCTTAATTGCAAGATATTTAATATTTTACATTGTTCTTGTGAGATAGTTAATGTTTGCTGATGTCTTAAGTAGCTCATAGAGTCATAAATGTTTCATATGTGATTTTATGGTTATATTTTGTGCAATTCATTATTGTTGCATGTGTTATGATTTTTTTAGAATTTTTGCTAATTTTTTATGATTTTTGTTAAAAAATTACGATTTTTTACGACATATGCCATGATGTATGTTGTTTGCTGATGATATTGTTTTGATTGATGAGTCTAGAGCTGGGGTTAATGCTAAGTTAGAATTATGGAGACAGACATTAGAAGCAAGAGGTTTTAAGTTGAGTAAGAGTAAGACAGAATATATGGAATGTCGGTTTAGTAAGCAACGAAGTAGTGATGGGAGTGTAGTGAAGCTTGGTGAGCAAGAAATACCGGTGGATGACTGTTTCGAATATTTGGGATCTATCATTCAAAAGGATGGAGAAATTGATAGAGATGTAAATCATAGGATAAAGGTTGGGTGGATGAAATGGAAAAGTGCAACTAAAGTGTTGTGCGATCGTAGAATGCCATTGCGGTTGAAGGGAAAGTTTTATAGGACGACAATTAGGCCCGCTTTACTATATGGTACGAAATGTTGGGCTGCCAAGAGACATCATATTCAAAAAATGAGTGTAGCTGAGATGCGTATGCTTCGATGGATGTGTGGAAATACAATAAAAGATAAGATTCGAAACGAGGAGATACGTAAGAAGGTAGGCGTTGCATCCATTGAAAATAAGATGAGAGAGAATCGTTTACGGTGGTTTGGACATATTCGGCGAAGGCCTAATGATGCTCCAGTTAGAAGGATGGAGAAATGGGAAAATATACTAGTTAAAAGAGGTCGGGGTAGGCCTAAGAAGACTTGGATGGAAATGATAGGAAATGATATGAATGCTTTGAACCTCACCGACGACATGACTTTGGATAGAAATTATTGGAGGAGAAGGATTCATTTGGAAGACCCAGAATGATTTTCTTATTTGGTTTATATCGCCGACCCCAATTATTTTGGGATGAAGGCGTAGTTGTTGTTGTTATTGTTGTTGTTGATACGTATCTTTTTTCGGCCCGACCGATACGGGTAACGATATGATACTTACCTTGCTCAAAACTTTAGATTTTGTGTGATTTTTATGCTCATCCTTGCATTACAAAGCAGAAAAGTCCCCACAACAATTAAACCAACTGGTCTAAACCAAAGTTACGGGAAGCTTCTTAGGTAGGTGGAAAGTGCACTTCCGAAGCGCAATACTCCTCGCTTCCGAAACTTTATGGGAATCTTGATTCTCCCACGCTGCTTCTATGCTTCCCACACGCATGGTTTATGCTTCCTATATGCTTTTCTCACATTTCTTTTCATGCATTTTGTCTCACGCTTCCACTCACCTCCCATGTACTTTTTCGAAATTGGTAACCATCATTGTTAGACTTTAATAAAAATTTAACTCCTACTGAAAAATCATGGAATATAAGAATGATCAATTTTATTTTTGTTTTTATTTGTTTCTTGTTCGATTCCTATTCAGTTACCATGTTGCTTCAGTTTTTATTCATATTTCGCTTTAAAATTAATACTTCACTTCCCGCTTCCTATAAATTTTAAAATGCCTCGCTTCTCACTTCCGCTTTCCTAGTTTGGCAACCTTGGTCTGAACAGCCTGTTCGTCAATTGCTTTCGCTCTGAAATCAGCACTGAAAATGAAAAAAATCTACAGAAACTACCGGTGAGATTATAAGTAAATTCCTAGTACTAATTGCCTTAGATTTGGATTCAACGATATTATTAACTGGACTCTAGTGGTAAGCTATCTCACATAGATATGGATGCGGGAACAGGACATTAATGCGGGTACGCTTGGAATGACAGTAATTTTCAAGGATTAGGACACAGGGACAGCTTACACATCTAGAACTTTGAGTTCTCAACTTTGATTATTATAGTAGTTTACAGAACCCGACCCTACAACCAGAGAGTTCCAAGTTTCAAGTTGGCTCCTCTGATACATTCACGCAAACAGAAAATCCTCTAGCTATGTTAAAGGGTTTGGATTCTGTGTGATTTCTGTGTTAATCCTTGCATTACAAAACAGAAAAGATCCACAGCAATCAAACCCGACTGACCTAAACAATCTTTCTATCAATCTTTTCACTCTGAAATCGGCACTGAAAACCAAAACAATCTTCAGAACTGCATGTATTGGTGATTCAAGATTACAAGTAAATTCTTAATGCTTATTGCCTTGGATTCAACAATATTATTAACTGGATAACTCTAATGGTAAACTGTCTCATGGACACTGATGCATGGAAGGGACACAATGTGAAGCAATTTTCAAGAATTAGGACATAGGGACACATCCGCACACACACACACACACAGATGTGTGTGTGTGTGCATAACCTAAAGCAATACAACATGAATACATCTCAACTGCAAACTTGAACAGCAATTCTAAACCACTACAACTAAAAATATCGACCAATAAAACTATGTTGAAATTGAAATGTAGTGTAGTTGATAAATTTTTAAGAAAAAAATGCAATTGAATTCAAAATGAGTAATCAAAATTAGATTAAGGTAATGACATAATGTTGAATGTGTCTGACACTGATGTGACTGTGTCCATGAAGTGTTCTGGTGTGCCCCAGTGTTGTGTCATGTCAACACAGGATACGCACCTTGGACTGAGGCGTACACGCCCTACCGACCCTTTTATGTGTTTTTATTTTTTTTCTCAACCCCAATCTCTGTTTTTTTCTCACAGCCTTCTCTCCCTCACGGCAGCCTTCTCTCCCTCATGGCTCTCAGGCTCACAACATTCTCTCTCACGTGGTGGAGCCCCGAAACAGGTATGGATTTTTTTTGCTCTCTCGTTCTCCTCTTCTTCTTCTTATCTCTTCTCTCATCTCTCGCGAATGCGCTCTACTCTGCGTTTTCAAGATGCTTCCAAGTATGTTTTGCGTTTTCAATACACATCTAAAGGTGTTCTGCATTTTCAATACACCTCTGAATGTGCTCGACATTCTCAATATGCATCTAAAACTAAAAGAAAAACAAAATATTAGAAACCTGCGCACTTTGCTATGAGGCATGATTTTATTTATTTTTGTCAGGATGATTCTATGCCAAATACATTCCATCGTGTTTCTGCTAGGGGTCCTATGTTTTCTTTTATGTACATAAACCTGGTGTTACGTTAAAAAATGTATGTGTTTTATATTTCATTAGATGGTTAATTTTTTTGTATGTTAATGGATACGATCATTGCAGCTGCGTGTTTTTGCTTTTGCTGGAAATCTGCAAATACACCTGATATGCATTTCCAGCATTGGGGAAAATTTTGATACGCGTGTTTGACAGTGAAAAAGATATAATATGTTGAAATTGCAGTAACTACGTGTTTTTGTTTTTGATGAAAATCTATAAATACACCTGATATGCATTACCAGCTTAGGGAAAAATTTTGATATGCGGATTTGACATTGAGGAAAAAATATATATAAAGTTGAAATCCCTACATCTGCGTGTTTTTTCTGATGATAATCTGCAAGTCTATTTGATATGCCTTTCTAGCATTAAAAAAAAAATTATAGGCTTAATAATCTGATACGTGTGTTTGACAAAAAGAATAAACTATAGGATATGATTTTGTTGTTAATAAACTTGCTTCAAAATGATAATTTGGTTGTTCGGTAATGTCGTATGAATGTATCATAGTTAACCATTATAATTCTTGGGTCTATTTATTCTTTTTTTGCAGTTGAACAATGGGAAAAGTTATAGGATGAGATCATAGAACTAAAGTTTCAAATCTCACTAAAGATCCCAAACTCGTAGGACATGTAATTTGCAATTACTGTCATAAACAGACTACATGAGGCATCTATAGGTTAAAACATCACTTAGCTAGCACAAAACATGGTGTAAGCATGTGCGAATCGGTTCCACCTGCTGTGAAAAGTTTTTTTCAAAATCATCTAAGGGATCAGAAGCAAAAACAACAAGAAGAACAAAACAAGTTGGATATTGGGAGGAGTGTTTATTTTAGATTAGGCGATAATGTAAACAAAAAAACCAGTGGATCATGTAGTGATGCAAAAACAAGCACAGGTGGTCATATGGACCTCTTTGTGAACAAAGAAACACGACAAACCACAATAAACACTGCTTTCAAAATGGATGAAAAAAAAAATGTATGTCGTGTGATTGGAAGATTTTTTTATTCAAATGCCTTATCATTTAATCTTTGCAACAATCCATATTTTAGTGCAATGGTAGAAGCTATTGCAAATTATGGGCGAGGATTCAAACCGCCTTCTTATCACGAGATCAGAACGTGGATTTTGAAAGATAAGGTAGATTGTACTCACGAAATTTTAAAAGAGTTCAAAAAAGAATGGCCAAAGGTTGGTTATAGCATTATGGCAGATGGTTGAACAGATGAAAAAAGAAGGAACTTAATTAATTTTCTTGTGACCAGCTCATCTGGGACAGTATTTTTATAGTCCGTTGACATTAGCGACATGAAAAAAACTGGTAGAAATTTGTGTAAGTTATTTGAAGAAGTTGGTAAAAGTAATGTGATGCAATTCATTACAGATAATGCACCAAATTATGTGGCAGCTGAAAATATGTTAATAGCAGAAAAAATATATTTTTGAACACCATGTGCGACGCATTGCTTGGATCTTATGTTAGAAGATATTGAAAAGATATCAATTTTTAAAGATACAGTGGAAAAGGCAAAAAAAAATACAAGATATATTTATAGTCATGCATGGGTATTAAATTTGATGAGAAAGTTCACAAAGAAGAAAGAACTTCTACGTCCAGCCATCACTCATTTGCCACAACATATCTCACGCTTCATAGTATTTGATGTTATAAGAAAGAGTTGAAGTTATTAGTTTGGATCATGGATCTGACCAGCACCACATTCCAAGGATCCATCTCAGGATGTGTGGGTGGTGGCATATTTGTAATTTAAGTGTATTACTTGTGTAATGTTATACCCTGTACAACACTTATAAATAACAAGAGAAAAGGGAAAACCCTATTGCCGCCGACTCCCCTCTTCTCTCTCTTCTCTCTTTACCTCATCTTTAACTCTTGCAGGTTGATATTTCTGACATGGTATCAGAGCACAGGCGCGGAAATCAATCATCTAGAAGGCCTATAAGGACCAGCACGTGCTTCTAAAGGACGTAGGATTTATTTCTGTCTCTTTTCCTTAATCAGATTTATTTCTTTCTCTTTTCCTTAATCCTCTTTCACGTCATTCTAGTTTCTCTTTCGATTCTTTTCATTTTCAATATTTTTCTGGTACGCACGTCTTAATATTCGGTTTCAGTCTGCCGAATCTTTGTTTTTCTCCCCAAAATATTTTTGTTCAATCTGTGTAACGTGTGTGCTGATATTATTTTCAGCACACAGCATTGTTGTTTTTCCCTCAATACACTGTTAGTACAGTCGACATTCAATATTTTTCTGGTTCGCACGTCACTACTCTTTTGTGTAACGTGTGTGCTGATATTATTTTCAGCACACAGCATTGTTGTTTTTCCCTCAATACACTGTTAGTACAGTTGGCATCTCATTCTTCATATAATCCATAGATTCCAAGTTGAACCCTAGTTTTCTTACTCACCTCATGACCCACAAGTTATCCCATGATAACTACTTACTTTGAAAGCGTCAGATTGTGCCTTTTATTCGCAGTCATAGTCTTTATGGGCATCTAGATGGGCGATCACCCGCCCCACCTACACATATCATGCAAGAAATAACAGGTGAAGATGGGAAGGTGAGTCAACTTCGAACCACCAATCCTGCTTATGACATATGGGTAACACGGGATCAGACATTAGTTGCTTACATAACTTCCACACTTTCTGATCGTGTTTTACAAACTATTTCTGATGATCAATCTGCTGCCGAGTTGTGGAATGGACTAGCTCATTCCTTTTCTCAGGTTTCTGAATCTCGAGCTTTGCAACTCAAGTGGCAATTCCAATCCATGCGAAAAGGAAACAAATCTATTACAGAGTTCATGGGGGATGTCAGGGTGATTACAGATCAGTTATCTGCCATTGGAAGTCTTGTATCAGATAAGGATATGGTACAACAGGTATTAGGTAGTCTTGGACCTGAATATCGCATGTTTTGCACGGCACTCCAGGTTGTCTCAATCCTTCCATGTTTTGATGATCTTCAATCTAAGCTTTTGCAATATGCGGTCAGTTTAAATCAGGAACACGCGTAAGATGATGCTCATCCTGTGATGATGACACATACCCCTATTCAAACAGGAGTTTTATTTACTCCCCCTCGTCCCAATGGAACACCTATGAACAAAGGAGGATTACTGCCTACACCAGGTGGAGGAGGTATTGGTTCAAGCAATGTACCACGAGGAGGACGTGTTCCTACTTGTTTTCTATGCAACAAGCGGGGACATGTTAAAGCAAACTGCTGGTACAATCCTCAGAACCGGAACAAATCAGGGAGGCCAGATAGTAGGCCAGGGCAGAAGGCAACTCATCAGTTTGCCCGTACTCCTCAGGGACAGGTTCTTCCACAGGACGTACAAAATATCCTTATGACCACTTTCAATTAGATGAACTTGCGCCAAAATGAGGAAGGTATATGGTATATTGATTCAGGGGCAGCAGCACACGTTACTTCTGATGCAGGTAAATTTTCCCACTTGACTCCTTACACTGGAAATGGCACTATAGTCATAGGAGATGGATCTCACCACCCCATCTCTCACACTGGAAATATCTCCCTTTGCCTGAATCTCAATTACCCTTGTCAAATGTCTTACTCACACCTGCTATTCAAAAGAATATCCTATCTGTGTCAAAATTAGTTGATGAAACAAATTCTTCCGTTGAATTTACTCCTTCTTTTGTTTATCTTAAGGACCTTTACACCAAGAAGACGCTCGCTAAAGGTGAACGGCGCGGGAACATGTACGTCTTTGAAGAATCTCATGTGCCTTTGAAGACGTCGTCTTCCGTAGCCGTGGCTTCTTCAGCTTCTTCCTTTCCAACATTTTTGAGTCGATCTACAGATCATAGTTCTTCATCTAGAGTCTTGAAACTTAATAAGCCAGACTTATGGCATCTTTGTTTGGGTCATTGTAGTCAAGTTTTTCTTGACAAGTTGTCTGCTAAAGGTTTAATACCCGCAGTCAGTTTAGAGTCAAAATGTCCAAGTTGTCACTTATGCAAAAGTCATGTACTTCCTTTTCATAGTATCAATAAAAGAGCAACAAAGCCTTTTGAGATTATATGCTCAGATGTTTGGGGTCCCGCGCCCACTGCCTCTCTTTCTGGATCTCGATACTATGTACTCTTTCTTGACTCTTACACTCGATTTAGTTGGATTTACTTCATGAAAAACAAACATGAAGTTTTCAAGTTGTTCAAACAGTTTCATGCACTAGTCCAAAACCAACTCAATACCAATGTTGTATATTTCCAGTGTGATGGGGGGGAGAATACATATCCCATGATTTTAGTGAATATTTGAAGGAGCATGGCATTACACGTAACATTTCTTGCCCTCATACCCCTCAACAAAATGGAGTAGCTGAGAGAAAACACAGGCATATTGTTGAGACAGCCTTGAGCATGATGCGCACTGTGGGTATTCCTTTCTCTCTTTGGACAGAGGCTTTCCATACCGTTGTTTACGTTATTAACAGGTTGCCCATGACCATCCTTGAAGATAATTCTCCGTATTTTGTTCTTTATAATTGTCATCCATCATATGAAGAACTACATCCCTTTGGTTGTGTATGTTATGTTCATATTGATCATTCATTAAGAAATAAGTTTCAAGACAGAGCTGTACAGTGCAAGTTTCTTGGGTATGTAAATGACTATAAGGGATACAGGTGTTATGATCCTCATACAGGCAAAAGTCGGGTATCTAGAAATGTTGTTTTTGATGATGAAAATTTTGACACTCTGGGTTCATCTTCCACAGATACACAGGATAGTTATGATCCTTGGCTCAGTGACTCACTTTTATATGACTCGTTGCCTTATGAGGATTCATCTTTATCGACAGATAATGAACCTTATACTTTCGATGTAGAACCGCATATGGAAGACATTCCTCCTACAACAACATCCTCACATTTTTTTGGTCTTGTTTATTCTCGTAGAGTTCATCCAGTCAATAATGAGACTCCTCTACGACGTTCCACTTGGATTAGACATCCTATAGATCGCTGGGTAAGTTATAACAATTTCTCTTTGGATTTTCAAACATTTCTAACTAGAGTGTCCAAAGAAACAAAACCCTCCTCTTTTCATGAGGTTGTACATTCCCGTGCCTGGGTAGAGGCGATGAATGAGGAAATGGAAGCATTGCATGAATGCAATACATGGGAAATTGTACCA
The DNA here is from genome assembly GCF_984573655.1 of Nuphar pumila. Classification (NCBI taxonomy): domain Eukaryota; kingdom Viridiplantae; phylum Streptophyta; class Magnoliopsida; order Nymphaeales; family Nymphaeaceae; genus Nuphar; species Nuphar pumila. The sequence goes on along the minus strand of NC_143265.1, from coordinate 22,989,375 downwards.
AGGCCAGATAACAAGAATGTTGTAGGATCCAAATGGGTGAAAAAGATCAAGCACAAACCGGATGGCAGTGTTGAGCGCTATAAGGCTCGTCTGGTTGCACGAGGTTTCACACAGCAGTATGGGCAGAACTACGATGAAACGTTCAGCCCAATAGTAAAATTGGGCACCGTCAGGATTATCATTGCATTGGCGTTACAACATGGATGGTCACTCAGTCAACTTGATGTTAAAAATGCTTTTCTGCATGGTGAACTAAAGGAAGAAGTTTACATAGAGCAGCCACTTGGTTATAGCATGCATGATTCATCAAATTGGGTATGTAAACTTCGACGCTCTCTTTATGACTTGAAACAAGCTTCTCGATCTTGGTTTGAAAGTTTTTCCACGGAGATCCAGCATCATGGGTTCACTAAAAGTGTTCTAGATCATTCATTGTTCATATTCAAAAGTGATTCAGCTATTGTTTGGGTGCTTATATATGTTGATGACATCATTATTACCGGGAGTGATGAGGATCACATATCTTGGGTTAAGTCTATGCTGATGGCTAAATTCAAGATGAAAGACTTGGGTCCCTTGCGATATTTTTTGGGTGTGGAAGTTGATAGTCGACATGAGACTATTACATTGAGCCAACATAAGTACACCATTGATATTTTACTTGCTACAGGGATGGAGAATTGTAAACCAATTAGCACACCTTGCCTTCTAAATCATAAGCTAAGTGCTAAAGAAGGCACTACTTATCATGATCCTACTTTGTATCGTCGAGTTGTAGGGATGTTACAATACTTAACATTCACTAGGCCTGACATAGCATACTCTGTCAATCAGGCTTCACAGTTTATGCATGCTCCTACAGATGTACATATGGAAAGAGTAAAAAGGATCCTTCGGTATTTAAAGGGTACGATTGGAGATGGCTTGATGTATACCAAGGACACAGCTTATACGTCAGGGCATCGACTATTCACCTACACAGACGCGGACTGGGCTGGTGATCCTGACGAGCGCATATCAGTTTCGGGGTATTGCATTCTTATCGGCAATAATATTGTAACATGGAGTAGCAAGAAGCAAAAGGCAATGGCGCGATCTAGTACTGAAGCAGAGTATCGTGCAATGGCAGCAGGAACAGCCGATGTTACATGGGTGAGACACCTACTGCAAGAATTACAAGAACTGATCTCGTCCTCTATGCTTCTTTGCCATAATCAGAGTGCTATTAATATTGCCTTCAATCCCATCCTTCATTGTCGCACGAAGCATATCGAGATCGATCAACACTTTGTTAGACAAAAGGTGGAAGAAAAAGAAATTGAACCTGCATATGTTCGGTCAGATATGCAAGTTGCTGACATCTTTACCAAGGGATTATCCACTCATCAGTTTTGGGCACTCAAAGACAAGTTGAGCATGATCAAAGACCATACTCAACTTGAGGGAGGCTGTTAGTTTGGATCATGGATCTGACCCACACCACATTCCAAGGATCCACCTCGGGATGCGTGAGCGGTGGCATATTTGTAATTTAATTTTATTACTTGTGTAATGTTATACCCTGTACCACACTTATAAATAACAAGAGAAAAGGGAAAACCCTATTGCCGCCGATTCCCCTCTTCTCTCTCTTCTCTCTTTACCTCATCTTTAACTCTTGCAGGTTGATATTTCTGACATAAGTCGATGTTCTTATCTTCAAATTTTAGATCATCTAATTACTATAAGAAATCAGATGCTAAGAACATTTCTTATACAGTTCTTAATGATCACAAGTTTTGGGTTGCCATATCATATGCAATTAAAGCTACACTGTCTCTCGTGAAAGTGTTGTGATTAGTTGATGCAGATGAACCTGCTATTTGATTTTTGTACGAGACAATGGATAGAGCAAAGGAGGAAATTGTTTCAAACCTTGACAAGGTTGAAAGAAAATATTAAACCTATTTGGGATATCATTGATAGACGATGGGACTTGCAACTTCATAAGCCTTTGCATGCAACTGCCTATTATTTAAATCCACATTTTCATTATGCTGACAACTTCAATCCAGATGGAGAAGTTATGAGTGGCTTTTATGATTGTGTTAAGAAATTGGTTTCTGATGCAACTGTTCGGTTGAAAATTACAACACAAATTGATGCATTTAAAAAGGCAAAGGGGTTGTTTGGTAGAGAGGCAGCTGTTACAACAAGAAAATTAAAAAGTCCTGGTAAGTTTGCAATTATGTTGTTATTTGTTAATATTTTTATGTTTTGGTTAATTATGACATTATTAATGTTTTTATCAATTTTGTATTGTTTTATTTGAATGCAGCTGATTGGTGGAGTTCATTTGGGCACGAAAATCCTGAGTTAGATGAATTTTGCAATTTGAATTCTAAGTTTGGCAGCAGTGCATCGGGTTGTGAGAGGAATTGGAGTACTTTCTCATTGGTTTGTGACTTTGTATTTTATTTGTGAAATACATTTTTATAAGTGTAATTATCTTATAATTGATTATCAATGATTTGAAATTATAGGTGCATACAAAACGGAGGAATAGACTTGAACAAGAGAAGATGAATGCATTGGTTTTTGTAATGTATAATATGAAATTAAGAAAGAGAAATATGAGGAGGAAGGCTACCAAAGACCCTATATGTCTAGACCATATAGACTCAGACGATGAGTGGATTGTGGAGAAGGAAGATCCAGTGTTGCCTAGTGATCCCAATTGGTTGGAGGATTCATGGTTGGATCCGAACTTCGACATAAATGCCATTGAGCATGTGCCTATTGAAAAAGTTATTTCACCTCATGATTCACAAACTGGTTCTAGGCAAGACAGGTCTTCAAGAGATCGAGGTAAAGCTAAATTCCTTTTACCTTGCTATGAATATAAATATATTTTTTTAATTACATAAAATAAGTATTTAATACATGTTTTTTTATTGCAGGAAAAGAAAAGCAAAAGAAGTGACCGAGGATATGGAGGAAGAAAGTGCAGATGATGAAGAGTCAGAGAATGAAGATGAAGGAGAACCTATTTATATGGTTTCCTCAGATGATGACATTGAAGACTTAGATATTGATGATGATGAGACACAAGAAGAGCCTAGGCCCTAATTCATATCATATAGCTATAGCCATTTATATGTTTTTTTAGGTCTTTCAATTGCAATTGTGAATGTTAACACTTTCATTTTGAAGAGTTTTGGACAAATATATTAACATTTGGTTGTTAATGCTAACATGCATTTTCTAATTATGACATTATATTATTAATGCTAAGATGTATTTCGTTGTTAATGTTAATTTTTAATTTAATGAATGCCATGTTTTATTTTTTAGATACTTACATAGATCAAGTTGTTGCATTAATGTTACTTTTACATGTTAATCTCATATTTTTTCAATATTTATTTGAGATTTTTTATTTTCTGTTGGTTGTTGCTTCATCAATAAAGATTTTTTTATTTATTTATAATTTTAGATATTTTTTATAGTTTTTTTAAGTTTTTTAAAAAAAAAAAAACTTTGAGGCTTACGCTTTACGCCTCGAGGCTTACGCCTCGCCTCAGATTTTGGTGGAGCGCCTCGTTACGCCTCAACGCTTTTCACAACACTGATCTATACTTTACGCTCACTGCCTACAGAGCTCAGCTTCCTCTGGCATCTCTATTTGGCATTCTCATTTTGCTGAAGAACTACACGGGTCTTATTGGTTACCAACTAACCTTGCACCTAACTTTGCTATTGACTAGTCTAGCTACTAGTTTTGCCACTTGTGGCATTTGTTTACCTATGACTTCGACGAGAATTTCAATATTCTTTAGCAGTGATGTTCACAGTCCCTACCATGCTTATCAGTTTTATCCTATGGTTTTAAAAGGCTATAATTGAGTTGTAGAGGCTTACACCCAGTGTTATTAAAAACGCGCCTCAAGGCGCAAAAAGCGTGCCACGCCTCAAGGCGAGGGGGTTTATGCCTTGAGGCGCACATATAAAGCGCAAAAGGTTCAAGGCGTGTGCCTCATACGCCTTGAGGCGCACGCCTCGGGGTGAAATGTGCCTCAATGAGAGGCGTATGCACCTCATTTTGTTGGTCAAATGGGGGTCAAAGCCCCCATTTGACCAAAACTTAATGTTATTAAATCAGCCCCCCGACCCCAAATAGGGTCAGGAGCCCTAATTTTTCATTTTGTCTCTCTCTCTCACCTCTCGATCTCTCTCTCGTCTCTCACTCATCTCTCTCTCGCAGTCCCTCACTCGCCTCTCGTAGTCCCTCACTCGCCTCTCACTTCTCGTCTCGGTCTCTCCCACCTCTCTTCGTCTCGGACTCTTTTGAGTGTGTGCTTTTTGAGGGAGATCCTGACAACATGAGAACTATTGTATCTACCTCAAACCACGCTAGCCCTTGGATTGATCCTGGAGTGTTAAAGCTCACCCACATGATTGGGAGAGGTCCTCTCTTGGTGACGTCTGGATAGCAACACTTCATCAGTCTACAGAAGATTATGATAAGTATCATGAAGTGGCTGTGAAAATGTTGAATTCCATTAAAGAAGATCAAATGCAAGCTTTCATGCTTAGATTTGAAGACGTGTTCTCGAAATGCCAAGCACTGAAAGATGTTTGTTTTCTGCATGGTGTCTCAGTCAAAAGTGGAAAGGTGAGTTTGCTTGATGGAGTGCTAGTTCAGATAATTCCACAAATTGCAACGTTATCACTTTTTTCTGCCACAAGTTTGCAAATTGGTGTTTGATATAAATACCTATATGAGCAGATTTGCATTATTATGAAGTTTTATGATGGCTCACTAGCAGACAAAATGGCTCAATTTGAAGGGAACAAGCTTTTCGTGGCAGATGTCTTGAGGTGATAAGTTTTTTGAGTGCATGCAACTTATTTCTCGCAAGTGAAGAAGCATACTTGATGCTAATAGAACTTAAATTAGGAATAAAAACTATGATTATGCTTTTACTTTTTCACTTTCTATTTTGATGTGATTGCAGTGAAAAAATTATCGTTTACATGTGACTGTTTATATTGGCTAGAATTTAAACAAAAAAAATTGGGTGCATAAAGATCGAAATTCTTGATCAATGGAGGAACAATATCAGCATTTTTGTTCAATAAGATACCAATGTGGATGATTGACTCACTCCATACTAGGAATAATCACAGGAAATTCTTTAATAACACTGATTCCTGTTTTTATTTATTTGTATTTTTAGATATTTTTATAATTTTTTAAAAGTTTTCAAAAAAATTTGAGGCTTACGCTTTACGCCTCGCCTCGGTTTTTTGGTGGAGCGCCTCGCTACGCCTCAACGCTTTTCACAACACTGCTTACACCTTAATACCATGTGGGCCTGTCCATTTTAGAGATTTAAATGTTTTCGACTCTTTGGTAGGTGAAGAAGCCTATGCCTCATATTAGAAGAGGCTTAAACCTCTACATAAGGCTTAAGCTTCTCAAAAATGAGTTTCTCATTAATCATTATGGTATAATTTAGTTACTCTCAAAGATTTCTCTAAATTAAAAATAAAGCTCTATAAAAAATAAATAAATAAATCTAATCTTTAAGAATAAATTTGAGCAGTTAAAAAAAAAGTATACATTTTAAATAAAGAATAGAGGTTTTTACATGCTAATTGCTTAAACAACTCTTGAAATCAATAGTAGCTCCCATTCCATAAGAAAATAGTTCACAGAGGTACAATGCACTAACTAAAGTGAAAAGCTAAATAAGCAAAGGATGATCCTTATCAATTTCATATATGTGTTGTTTTATAATTTTGTTAATAAGTGGTGATGGTTAACATTAATAATTTATTAGGTACCTAACAAATGCCTGAAAAAGTCTTGGGGAGATTGATGCATAAAGCTAGGCGCTTAAACTACTAGGGATGTAACAAAACAGCACACTCTGCTGCTGACATCCTTTGAGGCCCATGTTGAGACGACTTTCAGTCTGGTCTCAACTCTAATGGCTTTTTCAATTTTTTAGAGTATCTAGCGTTACGGTAGCCCTTTCCCCAGGTCATCCCCTTTTAGGAATTGAACTTTGACATTTGAGGCTGTTTTGATATGAAAAGTAGATACCAAGTGAATACACCAAAACACCCTAGGATGATTAAGCTGTGTAAAAGTTGGCTGTTACAACAAAAAGATTGTAATAGCCTCTATGGAATTTCAAAATTTTTAAGAGACAAAAATGTGGTTAACCTGGCAAGACCTTTAGCCAATGTTAACAAGTTCACACATTTTTTTTTCCTCTTACATATTTTGAAATACCATGGTGGTTCCAAATATCAATCGTTACCTCTAGAGTTAATTAAGAAAATTTCAAGTAACACGCACATGTTTGCTGTACTTGTGGAATATAACTTATCTTTTAATCTTCATTTTAGATGTACTCAAATGCCCTGGGTGGTGAAAGGTAATTTCAGGAGTCACTATTATACTTCACAGGACTTTTTTGGGGCAAAAGATGTAATTGGATGTTATATAATATTGAAAATTGATTTTGTTTCCTTCGTTTTCCCATCTAGAAATATAGCTTGTTTGATTAGGCTCTATGGCACCAAGGGCTAGAGATGAACAGACCAATTGTGAAGGTAAGTAAGCTAAGGGTGTGTTTAGAATGTGCCAACCTTTTATACCCTTATTGAGGTTAATTTATAATGGCTATAACAAGTCATACAAAAGGTTTAATTTTGAACTTGCTTGTGCTATTACTTTTGACTTTTTTTCTGAGTGGTGTGAGTGACAGTCAGCAGCAACTTCATCTTGAGGAGATTTTAAGGCATCTTGATCGAATTCTGAAGCAGTTTCACCTTGGTGTGGTGGGCTTTTTATAAGTAGATTATCACTGCCAACTGGAATTTCACCAAGAGAATTAGATCTTAAAGACAAAGTATCAGAAGCACCCCCAGATGCTGGGTTTTCAGTATGTACAGAAAACTCAGTTTGGTCAACATCCTCCAGAATCTGATGGGTCCCAATAAGCAACAGCCAACAGATCAAGCGCAGACACACGGTTACTGCCTAGGTTCTCAGGAACCAGATCAGCCTTTGGTTTGGTAACAAAGGGAAGCAACCTAAGATTCGAAAGGGAAGCGAATAGGAATAGAGTTTTCCCGATATTGGAGAAAATTTTGTTAAAGGTTCCAAGCCCCCCAAGACCCAGATACCTTGCTCTGATACCATGTCATGAAATGGCACGAAACCCAAGGCGTTCTAAATTGTAATCCAAATGCGAAATCGAAATACATTTAAAATACTAACAAGATACAAACTAATACAAGTTTTGTGAATAAATGATTTCATTCATAATGAACAATAAAATACATAAAAATCTCACTACAAAATGCACTCAAGAACACTAAAAAATATCTAGAACTACCCATCACTCTCTCAAAACTCACTCATGCATACACCCACTTATTTATAGAGAAGGTAGAGAAGAGAGAAAAGGGGAGTACCTTTTCTAGCTGTTGGAGAGGGTCCAATGGCTAGATTTCCAACAGCTAGAAACCGTCAACCTCGGTTGACTTAGTCAACCTAAGTTGACTATATTATATAAATATTATATATACGTTATATGAATATAATTTATATTATATATATGTATATAATATATATATATATTATATTAAACAATATATACACACACACACATATAGAGAGAGAGATACATCTATCTTAACACCTTCCCTATCCATATAGATGCAGGAAAAAGTTTGATAGAAACTTGAATATCCTGACAGATAGTAAGAGGAGTTAACTCTCTCTCTCTCTCTCTCTGCAAATCCATCTTTTGCCTCCCTGTCCACCCATTGAGCTAAATCACTTGTCTAAAGGTTGTTAATACAATCATGATGCAGTTCCCAAGCAAACCAGACTAGTGAAAGGATCTCAAGGAAGAAGGGACAAAACCAAAACATATCGATGCAGCTTCCTTTTCCCAAGAAATATAGTGTGCACCAGCTGGCTAAATGCCAGCCTTTATGCTTCAGATTCAGCTTTGTATTGATTTTGTACAACTCTAATAGCCAAGCACAGACCTCCTAGAGGGACAAGAACCCAACAAAGCTCCCTTTAGAAGAGGCACATGGCTAGACCTAGTAGAGATATGTAGCAGCTTAATAGACTGAACTCACTTCTATTGCATTTCCAGATCAAAGTACCATGCTCAAAGTTCAGACATACTTTACTGAGGCTTTGCATCAAGAATTTCCATTCTTCAATTTCCTGAGATGTTTTTCTCTATTAGGCATATAATTTCACAGGCTATTTCCAAAGTAACAGTCCACCATACTCAAATCTTTATTTCTGGCTTGGCCGATAAAAGACCCTCATGAAGCAAATTGTCTACGACCCACCTTTATATTCAACATATTCAGCCTATATGGACTTGGAATAGGACTTAGCAGTTAAAAATCTAGACAATCATTTCTATCAAAGAATTGGATTAAAGCTCTCTCTCTCTCTCTCTCTCTCTCTCTCTCTCTCTCTCTCTCTCTCTCTCTCTCTCTCTCTCTCTCTCTCTCTCTCTCTCTCTCTCTCTCAGACAACCATTGTCACCTATATCATTCAAGGTAATTTCTTGGCTAGGGTTTTTCTCATAGATATTTTCAAAAGGTGGAAAATCTCGCAAGCTTAAAAATGTGAAAAAATATAAATAATAGTAAGAAACAATAAGTTTTCTATTATCTTTCTTACAAGAATATAAAACAAGTTTTTAAAGATTTCAAAATACAAAAAAACTGAACTTAAAATATATAAAAATAAGTTTTCTAAAAAGTTGCAAAAATATTGTGATAATAGCATGACATTTTCGTTTTAACGATATTTTGAAAATGTCGCAAAATTTTCCCGATATTATCGACTACCTTAATTTCTAGGAATTTCTCACAATATTTTCAAAATATCGTCAATATTGATGTCTGCACACAACACATAAAAACATATGTTCACATGGAGACATTCACACAGAAATCACATAATGTGCAAGGTAAAATAGGTTCTAGCAGTTCCATATCCTGTCTTATATTTGTGTATAGGAATCTCCGACAAGATAGGTAGACATCATTCCCTAGAGGTATGAATGTTATGACTCAGCACCATGTTCAAACAGTTAACCATTCTCTTGAGAATCACACATGCTGTGAATGTAACAAGTACCTATCACCTCTATAAGATTGCTTGGACCTGATCCAATTTCTTGCTGCTCCAAGCATGAAATTGAATGTGGCCACCTTTCCTTGATTTGCATAAGAAACCATATTTTTTAGTCTCCGATTGGAGTTGTTTGACCATTACCCAAACTATCTGGTTTGATCTTGCTAGTCTTTGTTTGCATAACCTACTTGTTAAGTTGTCTCAATCATTTATGCCCTTTATTGCTCCACAATGGTCACATAAAAAATAAACATAAATCTTATCTTTGTTATTCACATTGCAACTGTACAACTCTTGAACTCTCAAGTTCAACGGACATCTCCAATTTGCCTATCCCTTGGAATGCATCATATAACCAGTTTATCTATGTATTGAATTATCAATCATGGTTGTGATATTCATACTTCTGCATTAGGTAGCACCATTTATTATTGTGTTTTCCTAGGTAAATCTTTCTCGCCAGTGTATATTTTGAGTCATTCAGCCATGGAAAAACAATTTAGTAATTTACCAATTCTCTTGAATTTCACTCTCAGGCTTTCCTTGGGAAGGAAATAATCTGGAAGATCCTTTTTTCTTAAAAACAGGTTTTTATCAGTAAAATATCAGCAAAATTTCAGTAGATATGATGTCTAAAAATTATACGAAAACAATAAACAATAAAATTGTGAAGCTCTAAAAGCCATAAAAATTCATGACAACATTGTGATATATTGGAAATAGGAAATATCATATATCTCATAATACTATTAGGTTTTACATGGCTTGCGAATTTCGCATAATCTGAGTTAAAAGATTCACAAATTTTGGCGATATTTCTGGCACAGTGATTCACACATTTGCGAGTACTATGGAATGCATCTCACCAGGAGAGAGATTTTCTCAAAGGTTCACAAATGTCTTTAAACCAATGTTTTAAAACTCGCCGAGTCAACTCGTTGACTCGGCTGACTCGGCTCGGCTCGGCCCTCCAGCGAGTCAACCCGGCAAGGCAAACTCGGTTTGCCAAAACTCGGGCTTGACTCGGCCTGACTCGGCTTGACTCGGCCTGACTCGGCCTGACTCGGCTTGACTCGGCCTGACTCGGGCGAGTTCTGGGATGTTTGAAATTTGTTTTTTGAGCTTCAAATGGTAATGATATATATACATATATGCAGTCTACTGTTTACTGTCTGTACAATCTAGTTGAAAAATCATAGGTGCAAGTTGTATCTAAGCAATCTGACCTCATATATGTGTTCAACATGGTTTATTTGCTAGGAATCACACCTTTATCATATTTTTTTATGTAAAAATATGTTTTTTTGAGTCATGAAATTTTGGCATATTGTAGGCCATTGATTTGTGAAGCCCTTGAGAAACTTGCTTACATGTTGACAAACTATTTGAAAAAAAAATTGTGTTCTAATAGATTGTATGTACAATTGACTGTGTAAAAACATACATTGAAAAACTTACTCTATTGGCAAAACCAGGAGATTTTTGTATGTATTTGCTTTTGTCAAATAAAAAATGGTCTATTTTGCAGTTTCAGACCTTGTTTACCTCAAAATTGGGATTGATATGAAAAATCAGATAAACTGTTGAAATGGAGAACCAGGTCTTGAGTAAGGCTAAAAGAGTCTAGTACTTTCTGCAAGCTGATGAAATGGTTTGGGAGTCGGGACTTAAACTAGCAAAATTAATGAATTTTTGCTTGTCGTGACCAACTGTTCTACATCTAATAAACTTTTAATCTTTAAACTCCCAGATTTCTGTGGCACATGACAAATTGACTGTCAAAGTGCTTGTATAGATATCAAATTCAATTATTCAAGCAAACCTCTATAGCTCTTTGCAGTTGTTTTTATATTCTTACAGACATTTGAAGACTATGTTTACTCAAAAACATGGTTTCAGACAAATTATATATTGTTTTTCTTTTAAAATCAAAAGTTAACAAAACCCGGTCCGAGTCACCGAGTTGACCCGCCGAGTCACAAGTCAATAAAGAACGAGTCGAGTTCCGAGTCACGGGTTTTAAAACCTTGCTTTAAACCTCCACATATACATAGGCCACATGCATGTGGGGAATCAGATCTCAGAATAGTTCAGCCACAAGAGGACATAAAAATTTGAACAGTTCTTAAAGTGTGTTTCCACAAGCATATGGAAGAATGCAGGAGAGCTAAGAAGAAAGCAAGCCATAAACAAACCACTTAGCAGATGCCAAGAAAAGCCCATTAGGAAAGTGAACTTCTAGAACTACCAACCTAAATATTATACATGACATGCAATAAGTGACAAGTTCAAAATTTATATTTGTAAAGCATTGTAAACAAACAATTTTAGAATGCATGACCATTCATCTAGAAGATTCAGGATTCAAGCACAAAAAAGTTAAAAGGAAAAGAAGATTCAGAAAACAAATTTCAAAGGACAGGGAGACTCAACAAAATAAATGGTGTTTTGTGCACATGATTCTCCCTTGCATACAAGAAAACACAGAAAAATTGTTGGAAAATTACTTCACTAGTCAGAAAAATAAATGCAAGATTAAAACACAGAGCAAACCTTTCTCTTCCTGCTCCTTTTTTTTCTTTCCTTTTTCTCTGCAGTCACATACAAGTTATAAGAGGGGGAAATCATATAGTCCACAAGTTCAGCAGAAATACAAAAATGAAGAAGATAATTCCATCTACCCTTTTTGAGATTGATTTTGTTGCCAGAGTGGTTCCTTCCATGTGCTAGCTTGCTTGCTCTCTCAGCATCCAATTGAGCCCTGTATTCTCTCATCATTCTATCTTTGTCAGCCTCCATCTCGTCTTTTCTCAATGCATCTTCCTAAGAACGTAAAATCATAAACACAACGTAAAATGGCCACAGAAAAAAAATCAGGAAAACCTTGATTTTATAGGACAGGTTATATGCAATAGCAGTCAGAACCAGAATATAAATGAGGTAGGCTTTTTATTTAAAGAAGTGAAACTGAAATGCATTAAGTTAACCACTACATACAAAAGGAAGCAACAACACATCATTAACCCGAGATTATAGGATTATTGATGGAATAGTCTGTCAGAAGTTTTCCTATGCCAACTGCAAATATTTACTACTACCAGCTATGTCACATGGGTGCGGGGGTGGGGGTGCGGCACTTTCAAAAAACCTGGGTGCGGGGCTGCGGCAAAAATATAAAATATATATATATATATATATATATATATATATATATATATATATATATATATATAAAGTCCAAAAGTTGGACATAAATGACCCTGGGTGCGTTGACTGCACCCAGGATCAGGTTGACCGCATCGGGTGCGGGTGCGGCACCTAGTTGGAGAATCCCTGTGACATATAGGGCAAAAAAAAAATCTTGGCAATTTTTTTTAAAGTCCGAAAATTGGACCAAAATGACCCTGGGTGTGTTGACCGCACCCAGGGTCGGTTTGACCACACCCGTGTCGCGTCGCATCGACGCGGGTGTGGCACCCTTCTAGCCGAATCCCTGTTACATAGACTACCAACCAAAAGGTCATGGGCATGACAATGATTTTCCATACCCTATTTTGGTAGATAATCAGTTTTTTGTTATGAAACATGCTCAAACCAACTTCTGCATTTCTTGCAATGCATAGACAAATATCAGAAGTTCACGTAGTTCAAAACCAAAAAAAACATGGACTCAAAGTTCAGGTTTATTCTTTTTTAATATTAGCATATACAAGGGAAAATATTAAGGATATTGAACATGTCATCCATGCTTGGGATGCATGCTGTCACATAGACAGCAAAAGGCCCCATGTACCCGTGTCGACACGGCCCGACATGGGTACCGGTACTGGGCACGGCACGGGTACATGCTGGGCCTGGGTCAGGTCGGGTCCAATTGAAACCCAACCGGAAGCCCAACTCTCTCTCTCTCTCTCTCTCTCTCTCTCTCTCTCTCTCTCTCTCTCTCTCTCTCTCTCTCTAACAGAAGTCAACCTACCTTTACAGAGCACCTTTTCAAATGCCTACCTAATGCACCACCTCTCAAAATCTTCCAAATAAGAGACTGATGGTTGTCTGACCACGGGTCAGTCCAAAACTCAATCGACTTACCATCACTCACATTGCAGGATGCATGATTCACAATAGAGTCCATCCCCATAAGATTCCTCTCCAAGCCATAAAGCCCATGTAGGGATCATGAACTCCCCATAGACTCTTAATTTTTCAAATATTTGCCCCTAACAAAAGTATGTCCAAAGAGAATATCCTTGCTATAACATCACCAAATGACCCTAACAAATAACCAATACCTCGTGATTCACGTGCACCCTCACTTGCAAACCTTTTAGCTTATCCTCAAGACCACTGTCACCGACATCGCCGATATTTTGAAAATATCATGATACTACCACCATTTTAAGCTAGGCCGATAATATCAGCAAAATATCGCGATATTTTCAAAATAATTTTACGATATTTAAGAAAACATATTTTATAGATTTTAAGTTTATTTTTTCTATTTTTTGCTTCTTTTGTATTTTAAAAACTTTATATCTTTTACAAAAAAATAATAGAAGACGTATTGTTTTTCTATCTTTCTTATTATTATTTATATTTTTTAATTTTTAAAGCTTCTGAGATTTCCTTAGAATTTTGTGAGAAAAATAACTTTTTGAAAATACCTCCAAGAAAAACCGCCACCGAGAAATTACCTTGAACAATATAGGAGACTATGTTCGACACCTATTCTGCGGTCAAAGTTTCTTCTAGCCATCTTATCCTACTAGGCTACTACCACCATTACTAATTTAGGTTCTAGCATACCAACCCCTAATACATCTTGGAAAGCTCTTTTATTGCATCATGCCACTAAAACCTTATGCTAACATGTAGAATGAAATAGCATACCAACCCCTAATACACATACACCTTGAAAAGCTCTTTTAGTGCATCTTGCTGCTAAATCCTTATGCTAACATGTAGAATGAAACAGATAGTGTAATAACCACGAATTTTTATGCGTAAATCTGCAAAATTTGTGTTATGGGCCTGGGATCCACCTTTCGGATCCAGGATCCATATGTAAATAATATCATATTTGAAATATATATATATATATATAATTTAATAAATTAATAAAAAGATTAATAAAAATATATGTAAGGGATCCATAGTTGGATCCATTTGGACCCAGCCTATGGATCCACTTCGCAATGGGTAGCGGATCCAAACGGGTGGACACTAATAATCATCGAATCTGCACCGGGTCCCGGGTTCGGACCCGAGTCGCATCCCCTGTAGCAGGTAAGTAACAAAAAAAATATAATAAAATAAAATTTAAAAACAAGAAAAACTCATGGACCCGGGTCGGACCCGACCCGGATCCGTAACCCGATAGGGTTTTTTTAAAACCCGATATCGGGTTGTAGCCTTTAAAAGAAGGGGAAAGGCAAGAATCGTGCCTAGGGCACAATTCCTGCTGTTACCAAAAGGGAGAGAAGGGGGTCGGTTACAGCAGGCGTAACTGAACCCCGCGCCTCTCGGCAAGAGGGGGGTTTCGGCGATAAAAGGGAGGTGGAAGAGGGGGTCTCACCCTCTTCCCTCATCTCTCTCTTTCTCCCTTCCCTCGTCTCTCTCTCTCACTCACTCCCTGCGTGCAACGCTGGTCGATGTTGAAGTCTCCCTTGCCTCCTTCCATCCGGCGTACCTCGACAACCATCCGACGCCGTCCGGCAAAGCCAGCTCCCTAGCTACTGTCACCGGCGACCTCTTTCTCTCACTGCAGCAACCCCAAACACCGATTCAAAGGTACGGGTTTTTTCTTTTGATTCGAATATTGAAAAGTGCCTAAATCTGATTTATATGATATTTTCGAAGGAAACCATGAATCTGATTTAGGTTCACATAATCAACCTATGTAGTATTGATATATGCTGGACATGTGTATTTCAGAATTTTTAAACCCCTTTTCTCCTGGCAAAAGCATGCTTGTATGACCGATGCACACACACACATATTCTATACATATATATATATGACAAATCTGTTGCAAAACTGTGTTCGATAATAAATCTGGGTTTTTATTATGCAATCCAGTTTGTAAATCTTTGATAGGATTTAAACCTGTGTCCAGCATGCTTAATCTGATACAAATATGTACCTGATTCAAGAACCGTGTTTCTCATTTGTGTATGCTAGAACTTGCTGTAATATGAGTCTTATTATATATTTATATTATTTTCATAATGAGCATGTTGTATGATTTTTTTCTCATGAGATTCTATAGGCAAAGGACTTAGTCTAGTGTTTGTGAATCTACAAGAATCATTCTTCTTTTGCTGAGATCGATTTTGATTAGGATGTAAACCGGGCATACATGTATGTTGGGCCACATTACTGTTCTTGAACTAGGTCTCACGCTGGGCAAAAATCAGAATCTGTTTGAGTAGGATTCGATTTATTTGGCCCATCCTAGATCGGTGTGTACCATTGATTTGAATATATACAAAGTGTATATCGTCTTGAAAATTTTTACCTAACTGAACAAATATAATTATTTCTGGGTTTATGTCGGATCAGAAATTTCTGTACCAAAGTTTGTTTTTGCTGCCATACTTTATTGTGGTTAAGCATGATTTGATCAGTGTAAAACTGGAAATTTAACCTCTTGTTTTATTGTCTGGTAAGATCAGCTAGTGCACCGTTACCTTGTGTAGGGACGTTGCAGGTTTAACAAAAAAAAAAACTCATGGGTATGCTGTGCACTTGGCAGCATGCCTGTCAAAAAAAAAACAAAAAAACAAATGGGCACTGTTGGTGTTTGTTTGGGCAGCCATATGTTGGCAGAGCCCAGCCTACTGGGTCGGCTGAGATCGGTTTGGACAGATTTGAAAAAAAAAATGTTAAGTAATGAAACACTTGAGGGTTTTTGTTGAATTAGAAAATCGGAAATTTTTCGCATGTGTTGAATGTAGATTCATACTTGTTACACATTTCAAAGGAATTTTTGATAATGTACCAGATTAAGTGGATCTAATCTTAAGATTTATATACATTAAATATGTTGTCATAGGTTGATGAAAGTTCAGTTTAGTGCACTAAATTCCCAGATTTTTCCTGTTATGAATGCTTCGGTTACGTGCACGTTGGAATTGGAATTCGCCTTGAATAACTATGCATGATCAATATTCAAATGCAATGTTACACATCTTGTGGGCATGTGCAAATCTTGAATTTCTATTGCTATGCTTATGTGTATTGGCATAAGTACTCATATGTTCTAAGTAGAGTGATTTATGAATGGAAGCGTGCATTTGGCATGATTATAAGGAAGCGTGCATTTGGCATGATTATATGGAAGCATGCATTGTAATAATGAATACATGTATATGAATATGATTATTTCATGCACATCTCTAAATGGGCATTGAAGATTGTGCATCGAAAGGCATGTGATATGAACAGAATGCATTGGCATGTTTCTTAAGCTTTTTGCATATGAATGAATAAATGATCAAGGTAGATCATCATGGGCTGTGAGATGCCTTGAGTCGGTGTGCTCATTGCTTTACTTGTTTATGCATTGTAAAAGTCATATTTGACATTGTGGTTTTAATTTCACTGTTCTATGTTGTCATGAGTTGTGGTCCCGTGAAAAGATGCTGATGTGCAAGCTTATGTTATTAATTCTGCATGTAAATTTGCAAATGTAAAAGAGATGAATTAATAACCAGATAAAATAAAGTAAAGATCAGTGTAATTCATATTTTTCTCCTTGATGTCCCTGTTGTAGTGTGGGAATCTTGGATGTTGCGGTTTTGGGAAAACCGTGAGGATACAAAAACTCTGTGTGTGTATTGTTGCTCCTGAACCCGATATTGAGGTTCTTCTCCTGGCCACGGTTTTAGGGAGAGTCCGTCACTTTTCCTGGGGGTGGTGTGTTTTGACACAACTGTTGTTGTTTTGGTATATCAATAAAGTGGCGTCAGTGGATGTTGTTTTCCCTGGTGTCCCCGAGTTTGGATGTTGTTTTCTAAGGTTCCGATGGATGGTGTTGTTTCCTGATATCGATCGAGGGTTAAGTTTGGAACCCGGTAATAAAATACAAATTGTGTGTTAAGCTACCCCGAGAACCCTACTTGACCTCGGGGACTGTACACGTTCGGTGTATCCGCGGGCAATGATAAATTAAAAAGAGAAACTTAAGGATTTTGTGTGCATTTAATAGGACATGCATATGGAAAGAGGAAAGCTTAAATGAAAGATAATAAAGGGTTCATGCATTTCACATAAATCATGCATATTCTTGCTATGCATTAGTTCATGCATGTTTACCTGTTCATTTGGTTGTTATATGTTGATCATTGTGTGATGTTGATCTCTTTTGCATTTAATTGCCTTATTGATTAAATTGTGATCAATGTTACTTACTTTGTGTTCCCTCATGTTCAATGTTTCATTCTACATGAATGGTTAATTGTCTTATGAATTTATTATAACCGCATTCCTCAAAATATTACATAGATCTTATTTATGCTCTTTTCTTTATTTGATTCATTAGGGAAACCTGTACGCAAAATTCTTCGGATTTCTGACCTTCTTCTTTTATTGGTTTTTCCCAGACACAGGTGATCAGTGAAATCGACTCGCTTCTGAGGGGATACGAGGGTCACATTTGCTTCAAACGGCTTCACTTACGGACAGAGTGACTCTACTTTTGTTTTCTTTTAGTTCTTATTTTCTGCAAGTTGTTATTTCACTTTTGACATTGAGTATGAGACTCTTATTGATTCATTAATAAAAGAGTTTAGTTGGTTGGTTATGAATGATAAATGTAAGTTTGTTTGTGGTGTGTGGTTATCCAACTAAAATTGGAACTGTAGGGACCCCAGGTCTCTGGGAAGTTTTCTGCAACTCTTAGAAAAAAAAATCTGCATTTTTCAAAAGTATGAGTTGGGGTCGTTACAGATAGAATGTTCCATCCGACACATACCATACTTAGAAATACTTTGTCATTAAAAATATTTTACTATAAATTACTTTACACAAGGTGCTATCACATTCTTCAACATTCTATACATCTCAGATTTGGTTGATAATCAATTCAAAAACGAATTTGTATTGAACTCGGATTTGTTTAATGGCAGCCCTAACCAAGCAATAATAAATGTTGCTTTAGAGTACCGCATGATCAGTTCTAACAAGGAAAGGAAACAATATTTTACAGTCAAGCATATTTAGAAAAACACACACGCATATGTATGTATTTTTGTAGGATGAGATACAATCCCTTGGCTCATTTCAACCCACTTGTTAGGGTGGATTGCATAAACTCTTGTTGGCAATATGTATGAAAACAGATATTTAAGGATGAATTGATATTATGATTTTATGATTTAAAAAAAAGGTACAACAACAACAACGCCTTCATCCCAAAACAATTGGGGTCGGCGATATGAACCAAAAAAGAAAATCATTCTGGGTCTTCCACATGAATCCTTCTCCTCCAATCATTTCTATCCAATGCCATGTCCTCGGTGAGGTTCAAAGCATTCATATCCTTTCCTATCACCTCCATCCATGTCTTCCTAGGCCTACCCCGACCTCTTTTAACTAATATATTTTCCCATTTCTCCATCCTTATATTTTTTGAATTTAAAAAAAAGGTAGAATGAAAAAATTATGATAACTGGCTGGACAAGAAAAAAAGTCTTCTGAGCCTCTTTAGAGTCCATTCCTCCCTCTTTGATCACTAAATCAATCACAAGCTGCTTAATTCGAAAGATGAGACTCGGATCGAGGTCCCCACCAGCCTGTGCTATTCAGCCAAGTTCCACTACAGAAGTGCGTGAAGAGGGGTTGGTTCCTGCAAGCAGCTCTATGAATGTTGACGGAGTTCAAAGAAAAAGACATACACCTTTCAACTTCAGAAAAACAAGAAAAAGCCGACACCACCATGGTCTAGAAGAACTCTTGACAATGAAGGGGTACAATCTAAGCAAAAGTTTTAACATGTGAATCCCAGATATGGGATTATCCCCTACACAATTTGACTGCAGCTTCTTTTAGGGCTAAACAAAAATCCCATTGAAATCAAAGTACACAAACAAGGGTTGCACATAGGGGTGGCAATCGGGTCGGGTTGGCGGGTCAGCATACCTCAACACGAACCCGACCTGTTTATTAAACGAGTCGGCTGTGGCAAACACGAACCCGACCCATTTATTAAGCGGGTAACCCGACACGACACGGTCAACCCGTTTAATAAACGGGTCGGGTCGGGTAAACGGGTTGGCGGGTTAGCGGGCAGGTTGGCGGATCGGGTTCGGGTAACCGGGTTAACCCGCCCGCCTAACTTCTCCCCCCAACCAAAACCCTAACCCCTAGGGAGAGCGAAAATGGGGTGGGGCCGATGGTTCTCCATAAGGAAGGGTGATGCGTCGCAGTCCAAGGACGACAAGGGGAAGGAAGGGCGGAAAACGGAGAAGCCGGCGACGAACGCGGCGGTCAGAGAGCAGTAGGTCCCGGGGATGAATGACGCCATGGAGGTGCCGAGGCCCGACGTCGTTATCGTCTTCGAGTTTGGCTTCGTCGCCGCCTCTGACGACAAGATCACGCTCGCCGGCTATTGCCCCGTCTCCAACGAGCTCGAGGCGTGATGGTGGGAGATCCTGTCTTCTGTGGGGTCAAACGCTCCGCAGTTCTGGGTGGTCTTCTGAACGGTCAGTGTCGCTTTGAGGTGGGTTATTGGTTCTGTACTCTTTTGTATGAAGGAGATTTTGGGGGTTTCTAGGGTTTTCCGGTAAGGATTTTGGCCGGAGAGCAGGAGGTCCTGGGAATGAATGGAGCCATGGAGGTGCCGAGGCCCGACGTCGTTACCGTCTTCGAGTTTGGCTCTGTCGCCGCCTCCGACGACAAGATCACGCTCGCCGGCTATTGCCCCATCTCCGACGAGCTCGAGGCGTGCTGGTGGGAGATCGAGAGAAGGACGATAAGGAGGGGCTGATTCTGACAGGGTTGATGCCGATTGCCGATGGAGAACGCCAACCCGTGACTAAAATATTGTGATAAACCGGTCGGGTTCGGGTAAACGGGTTGACCCGCACGCCTAACCCATTTATTAAACGGGTCAGACGGGTTGGCATACCCCTAACACGAACCCGACCCGTTTAATAAACGGGTTAAGCATTTACGACCCGTTTACGACACGAACCCGTTTAAGCCAAACCTGAACCCGGCTAAGAAGCGGGTTGGCGGGTCGTGTCAGATTTTGCCACCCCTAGTTGCACATGGAGTTTGACCATCAGAATCTACGGAATGGTGTTGACTTAAACATCTCATGAATCGCAGGATAAAAGAAAGCACCAGAATTATCAACCAAATTTGAAGTTCTATAGTAGCTGGGATAGGAGTTAATGCAATTGATAAAAACTTGGTCAAACTACCTTGGTGGTGGACGTTTGGAAACTAGTAGCTGGGATGGGTGTTTATGAACTGGGATGGAAAGTGAGGTCTTCTCTCTTTTATATTTACACTAAAGGATGGAATTGATAGCTACCACCTCCTACAGGTGGTAGCTGCCAAATCCAGGATTTGGCAGCTGACACTTTTTCAAATGCATAATCTCCATCCGACTACCAGTTTCCAAATGGAGCCTTAACCTGTTTGGTCCATCTGCCTGGTTTTTCTGTTATTCAAAAGTGAAACCCCATGTATACAAAGATGAAAAGTCAAATATTTAAACTAACCAATCAAGATGTCATCATGATTATCAAAATGACACCAAACATAAATAACTCAAACATGTAAAATGCTGGTTTATATGTTAGGAAATCTCATGCATGTGAATGAGAGCAGTAAATCTAAAGACCAGAGTTGACTAGACTAATAATTTGTACCCCACAACCCCAAGAACTTGAATGCATCGCCAAGAATTCACTCTTTCAGAAGTGCTGACTCGTGCAGAATACAGCAGATCATGCATACAATATAGCACCAATTTGGAGCTCGAGAAAATAGAATTGAATAATTATCTTATGATGATGGGTATTATACTAAAATGCAAAATAAGTGTTCAATAATACCTTCTGCTTTTTCTTGAATTCCTCCCAAGTTATGGTATGAGAAGTATTGAGGCTAGCCAAACGAGCAGCATGCCACTCTGGTGAATGAAAAGAACCATCCATCTGTGACTGTCCTCGTCAGTAAATTTCCATGGAAATAAAGTAGTCCAAGGGAACATGATAAGGAAAATGTAGCAGATGATGCAAAATAGAAAAACAAATTAGTCATCTAAAGATTTCTATAACAAATGACAGAAATAACTGACAAGTGACCATGTACCAAGTACGAACTAATAGGACTCAATCCATGTGCCGGTTCAACAATGAATCAAGGGTCAGATAATATTACATAGAACAATCCAAATTTAGTTCCAGTCTGACCAGTCAGTTACGACTGGACATGACCAACTCCCTGCTGGAGATCCACTTAATTTCAAACAAGGATTAAATGAGGCTTGTTAAGTTACATGCAGCAGTATTATTCTTTGCATTTAGACATCAAAATAATTATAGACTAAAAAATATTTTAGAAAAAGAAAGAGGAAAATCTCTATGAAATCCTTCCTACATTTCTACAAATAAACCCATCCCATCATATACACTAATACCATGAGGAAATTATCAGCAAGTGCAAGCACACAAGGACACACATGAAGAAGTCCCTATGAACCTCTATACCAACTAGATGGTGCATAGCCCAAGTTCCAGCTGTTCATCCTTTAAGCCTTACACCCTTGGTATGTTACTAAACCAATAAAATTATTTTTTGAGAAGAGAGTTTTTAAATTTCATTAAGATATAGGAAGATACACAAAAGGGTGGTAGGGGATAACCCAACTTTAAATGTGCTCATATCAATTGAGCCAAGAACTAGAAAAGATCACACATAATGTCATAATCTTAAAGGACCCATACAACTAAAGTCCCTCACCTTCCAGAAGTCATTAACCCCAAGCTTCAGGATTTCATGAATGCTAAAAATCGGTGCAAAGTGGATTGCAGCAAGGTTGTAAAAAGCATATTGTAACCCGTATCAGCCGGGCCCAAAATAAGATATGTATCTTATCTTATCATATTGTATTGTATCATAAAAAATCATATTTTTAATAAAAAAAATACAAAAAAAAGAACATAAAACAACAAAAAAATCTTAACACAAGAAACAATGATAAATAAAACCATAATATCACATATCAAACAATTATGAGATGCATAAGACATCGAACAGCCAATAATCAAGATAATATGCTATGAATGGCATGCATATCTCACAAGAAAAATGCAAACTGTGAAATATTATGCATATTAAACAACAAAACTAAGCTAACAAGTCACAAGATTCATAATAGTGCATGTTTACACAAAAAAAATAAAAAAAAAATCACAAAGTGTTTCTATATACTTAAAAATTTTACATCAAATTTTTTCAAAATTCAAACAAAAACAAACTAGATAATGTCAATCATGATTATGATCATAGTCATCTTCTTCTTCTTGCAAGAAATGAACCCAAAATCACTATCAAGCTCTTTAAGAATGAACATGAACTCGCTCTAAGGGGCCTTATATGTTTCCCCCCCCCCCCCAAAAAAAAAAAAATCAAAATCAGTGCAACTTAAATTGCACTGATTGTGTATTGTATGTTACACCCGATAGAGGTATTATACACACCCATATTGAGATACGGGTGTCTACCGTATCGATTTCCCCCAAAATTACAATATGTATAGGACCGTATCGTACAATACGGTATGATACTTAGAACACTGAATTACAGGACCAACTTTGGGAGATCTTCAAGTTCTCCTCCTTCCATGTGAACCAAGAGGCCAGAGACAAGCATCATTTACTACCCAGTTTCCATCTTCAGGAGGCTAATTAGTTCTGAAAGAATAAAGTGAGATAGCAAGTCATGCTGTAACCATTCCAACGAGGTGAAATTAGCTTTTTAATAGAACAGGACACCAAAAGATGATGGTGTGACTCTTCAACAACCAAGCATATTGGACACATTGCCCAGAGAAAAACTTCTGGGCTGCAGGTTGTTTGAGTCAGGGCACTCTCTGAAGATACCAGCCACATAGAATGCAAATAGGAGCCGAACACAGATTCCCTTTGTAGGGAAGGTGAAAATGGATAATTAAAGAAGGGAAATACAGCATGATCTAATACAGGACTTACATTGTTTGCCACAAGACCAGAAGATCCCGCCATTCATTTAATAATAAGCTATACCTATCAAACATGCCATTATTCTCTCCAACACCACTAATTCAACCTGAGTTAGGTTGGACACTTACCATCCAGTCCAAAAATTTGTTACCCAAGCCTCCTCATTAATGGTGATTCTAAAGATGACAGGAAAATAAGAGAAGAGAAAGGACTCTCAGCAGACCACGTTTAGTAGAAAAAAATTGTTGTGCAAGTGTCATTATCCAGGTTCACCACAATTCTAACTTTGAAATCATCCATAAGTTTCAGCTAACATTCCTATCACGATATAGAACGATATATAATGTAGTTAAGATATAGAAAAGAAGTAAAAAAGTAAAGGTAACTCATAATATCGTGATATTATCACAATGATATCATGACATACACAAATTTCGGATATTTTCAATATATCATGATATTTTGCCTTCAGTATCATTTTATACATCTACAGCTATATTATTGCTTCAAGTTCAAAATATGGACTATATCTGTGACTATGATGTATATATATCATTGTCACCGATATCGGTGATATTTTGAAAATATCACGAGAAATACCAATATTTTAAGGTAGCTGATATTGAAGGTAATATCTTGTGATATTTTCAAAATATCACGATATTTTTGGGAAAAACTCTTTTTTTTAAGTTCACATTTCCTATTTTTTTGTTTCTTTTATATTTTAAAACCTTTAAAACATGTTTCTTTATATTTTTGGAAAAAAAAAATAATGCAAAACTTATTATTGTCTTAGTTTTTTTGTTATTTATATTTTTTTGATTTTTTAAACGTATGAGATATTCCCAAGATTTATCTACTTTTGAAAATCTCTCCAAGAAATACCCTCACCGAGAAATTACCTATAACGATACAGGTGACTATGATATGTATATGTGTGTGTGTGTCTACTAGCACTCCTTCACAAAGACCCCTAATGGTTTGAGCACTTAAGCATAAAAAACAATGAACTAAGGTTGCTAACACAAATACTTCAATGCATGTATAAGGTGTTGTGCCTCCAAGCGGACACACTTATGCACTATTAAGAGTCTTAAAGGAGAGCATTGAAAAGGAGAAAAAAATTGAAAAGTGATGATTGCCAAGACACACACACATAGAGTAGGGTGTATCTATGAACCTTGTGTGAACTGGCATGCCAATCAGCAGGAAAACATGTGTAAAATGGGTTTTTAGGAGCATTTTACCATCATTCATTTTTTCTGTTTTTTTTTTCGGATCAGCAGTATATATTGTCCATGGGGAGTTCATATATGGTCCCTATTATAGTCATCTAGGTCCTCGAGATTTTCAAAATATCACAATATTTACTTGAGATTTTCAAAAAACATTTGTGTTTATGTATTTTAAGTATCTTTTTTGTTTCTTTTATATTTTAAAAACTTTTCCAATTGTTTCTTTATATTTTTGCAAGAAAAAGACTATAAAACCTCTTATTTAATATTTTTATTACTTATTATATTTTTTCAAATTTTAAAACTTCTTGTATTTTCCTAAGATTTTTCCAAGAAAAACAACTTTTTGAAAAGAAAAACTGAGAAAAACAACCTTGCCGAGAACGATATTGGTGACTATGGTCTCTCTCTCTCTCTCTCTCTCTCTCTCTCTCTCTCTCTCTCTCTCTCTCTCTCTCTCTCTCTCTCTCTATATATATATATATATATATATATATATATATATATATATATATATATATATATATGAGAACTACAGTGTGAACCGAGATTTTAATGGTTTTTTTCTTAAATCTGACCACAAATGTGATCCACATCCATGGTTTTAAGGGACTAGCTCTTGAATCATCCGATAGTGATGCATAAGCAGGATTTTTTAAGGCTTGAAAATCAAAGGCTCAAAATTTTCGTAAATATTCAGGCATCCAAAAAACATGTTTTTGGTTGAATAAAACATGACCCAACAGTCTATTCCTAGTAAATGGACCATGTTGAACACATCTACAGGGTCGGATTTGCAAAAAGTAGTATTGGAAATACCTAGGTTCCTACAGCCATTGGGCGAACACCCGATGGACACGCACACGCTGTCCATCGTCAAATTGCAAAAAGAGGTCCTGAATGGGAGATAGTTCCACCCATCGCTAAAACCAAAAAAAAAATCTTAATAAAGTGGGCAGACAGACACATAGTGCACACGTGTCTGCTTGCTCTTTGCCTGACTGGGAGTAGGCAGCTCTCTCTCTCTCTCTCTCTCTCTCTCTCTCTCTCTCTCTCTCTCTCTCTCTCTCTCTCTCTCTCTCTATCTATCTATATATATATATATATATATATATATATATATATATATATATATATATATATATATATATTAGTAATGTCACAGTGCTCCAGAAGCACCTACTCCCACATGCTAGAAATCATAGTTGAAGGTTGCATCTTCTCAATCAGACCTTCTAGATGTACTCAACATAGTTTAATTGATAGGAATCATGCCTCAGATCACGTTTTTTGGACATAAAAATAGGATTTTTTAAGTCATGAAATTTTGATACATTGTGAGCCAATGATTTTTAAAGGTATTAAAAAACCTACATGTATGCTATAATCACATGATAAAAAATGTGTTTTCTACTAAATAATGCTTGTGGATCATATTTATAGGGCCTGATCAACAAAAAAAGTTGAAGAAATTTGAAAATCTAAAGGTTCTATTAGGTGTGAGTAGGTGCTGTGGGAGCGCCCTATCATTACTTTATATATATATGTAGAGAGAGAGAGAGAGAGTTATGATAAGCCCAACCTGAGAAAATCAAGCAACATCTATCGTGCATACAGCTAAAATGAAATTAACCAATCAATAAACATGAAACCGTAAACTTGGAAAAGGATAACAGTTAACCAACATTATATTAAATAGAATAAAGTCCGTCAATATCGAAAGAGGAAAGTTAGGGAAAAGAAAAGATTTATTGAACTTTCCATAGAAATCCCATGGTACATATAGAAAAACACTGCAAACTTTTACAGATTAGTTCAAGATCAGCTGGTGAATGCACAAATAACATTTAAATGAAAATCAGTGGATACCAAACAAGGCATTCGTGTAAGCTATATGCAAACACCTATCGTTTCCCTAACCTATCCAAAGCAAGCACACGATTGGTATCAAGAAGATAAAAGACTTCCCCTTCTAACCTTTTGATACAGATCCAGTGACACCAGGATCCAAATTGACGTTGGACGGAGCGGCACAAGAAGAGATCCAACCCAACTCGGCATTGGACAGATCAGGGCAAGGAGAGTTTGGATCAGCATTGAAGGAAACCGGATCCAAAGGAGTCACCAAGGGCCAGCCAACTAAGTGAGCCCCACTTAGGGAAGTCGACCTCCCCTCTTGAAGAGCCTTGAGGGACGTGTCAAGGCCTTTATGAAGAGGCTTGGGTGATACCTAAGGCTCTAGTAGGTTCTATGTAGGAGACTTAGTATTTTGCATTTTTTATTGTAATTTGTGTTGTGTTAATGCTTTCCTTAAAGCCTATATAAAAGGCTTGTAATTCTAGTCGCACCCGGATCCAAATTTACGTTCGACGGAAAGGCACAAGAAGAAATCCAACCCAACTCGGCATTGGACGAATCAGGGCAAGGAGAGTTTGGACTTTGGATCAACATTGAAGGGAACCAGATCTAAAGGAGACACCAAGGGCCAGCCAGCCAAGTGAGCCCCACCTAGGGAAGTCGACCCCTTGAAGAGCCTTGAGGGACGTGTAAGGCCTTTATGAAGAGGCATGGGTGATACCTAAGGCTCCAGTAGGTTCTTCTATCTAAGAGACTTAGTATTTTGCATTTTTCTTGTAATTTGTGTTGTGTTAATGCTTTTTTTAAAGCCTATATAAAAGGCTTGTAATTTCCTTGAGGAGGATATGAAAAATCAAATGAAGAATTGAAGTTCCTCACTCTCTCTAATTTGTCCCTCTCCTCTCTCTCTCTAAGGATGTCCCACTCTCTTTCTCTAAGTGATGCCTCTCTCTCCCTCTTCTCTCCCTTCTCTCCCCTTGGCCCCTAACCCCTCTTCTCTATCTCTCTCATATAAGCTTTGTCCCTTGAGCCTAGACCTTTTAAAGGTCAGCCCCAACAAGACTTGGTGCAAGACTAAGTTTGGATCCAAGATTACCAATCAGATTTTGAGGATCTATGCACCAGATGCGGTGATTGGTCTGAATTTGCATTGATAAGAGCATTTGTGGGAGGATTAAGAGAGGACTTAAGGGTCAAACTAATGGCCCTAGACCCTCAAACCCTCAAAGAACGTTTCATCAAGCCTAGAGTAGTGGAAGAAAAAATGAAGAAGTCGGCACATGTGAAGAGGTCAAATTGACTCCCGAACGGGTATGGAAACTCAAAATCGGTTAAAGATTTTGGACCCAAATCCAAGTCGGGTCCCAACTTCAAAACCAAGCTTATTTCGAAGGCCCAAATGGCAGATCGTAGGAATAAGAGCCTATGCTACAATTGTGATGAGCAGTGGGTCCCGAACTCCCAGGTCACAAGTGCAAGACCCTAAAAATGTTTATGGTGTGTGAAACTGACGAAGAAGGAGAATCCAAAGATTTAGATGAGGAAACCGTACAAGATCATGAAATCTCTTACCATGCCTTGGTTGGGGTGTCTGTCTCAAACTCTATGTGAGTTAGAGGACATTGGAACAAGTGAGTTAGAGGACATTGGAACAAGGAGAGTGTGGAGGTGTTGATCGACACCGGTTCAACCCATAACTTTGTAAGGAAAGATCTTGTGCAAAGCTTGGGTTGCCCGACAAAAGATTAACCAAGGTTCTATGTGATGGTGGGTGATGGCAACCACCTCAAATGCTCGTTTGTATACTCAAAAGTGGAGTTGGATCTCCAAAGATCCAAGTTTGTGGTAGACCTCTATGTGCTGCCCATGAAGGGTGTAGACATGGTGCTTGAAATAAGTTGGCTTAGGACCTTCGATAAGGTCCAATAGAACTTTAGCAAAATGGAATTGAGTTATGAAGTCCCCATGAAAAGAATATGTCTCAAGGGTCACACGCCCAAGGGAGACATCAATCAAGGGTCGGAAGAGACTCTAAAAGTCTATAGAGCAAACTCGAAAGCTTTCTTTTGCATATCCCAAAAGAAAGGACTTAAAAGGAGTATTACTAAAGGCTCCTCTTAAGAAGGAGAAGCAAGACTCAACGTTCTCTCGAGTGTGACTTGGCAAATATGGAGTGAAGCATTCAAAGTACAGCATGAGAGCGAGCAAATCCAAAAGTTAAAGGAGGCCCTTGAGAAGGACCCAAGTAGCCACCCACACCATCAACTCAAAGGTGGTGTGGTTTTCTATAAAGGGTGATTCTTGCTACCAAGTGATGAGGAGATCATCTCGAATCTTCTATAGTACTATCACTTAACTCCAATGAGCGGACATGAAGGGGTTTATAAAATCCAACAACATCAAGGGCGAGTTTTATTGGCCTAAGATGAAGGAGTAAGTGATTAAGTATGAGCGTGAGTGCCTTGTATGCCAAGCGAACAAATATAAAGCTACCAAGTCGATCGGGCATCTTCAACCTTTTCCTGTTCCAAAGAGAGCACAGTATAATATCATTATGAGCTTCATAGAAGTGTTACCTCCTTCAAAGCGCAAATAAGTTATTTATGTAGTTGTTGATATGCTCACTAAATTATGCCATTTCATGGCTTTACCCCGGAAGTACTCCACACAAACTATTATGAAGATTTTTCATGAAAATGTCGGCAAACACCATGGAATGCCAAAATCCATAGTGTGTGACCGTGACTTCCCTTTCACCAGCCATTTTTGGAAGGAACACCTTAACCTCTTGGGGTCCAAAATGAAATTTAGTACAACCTACCACCCAGACTGATGGCCAAACCGAGGTTGTAAACCAAACTGTAGAAGCCTACCTCTGGTATTTTACCCAAGAAAGACCAAAAACTTGGACCGACTACCTTCCATGAGTCGAATGGTCCTACAACACCTCATATCATTCCTCTATTAGGATGACCCCTTATGAAGCCTTAATATGGACAAACCCCACCCAAAACTGTGGCCTATGAAGGAGGGACTACCAAGTCCATCGAGGTTGATCGGCAATTGAAGCAAAGAGATGAGACCTTGCAGGAGTTGAAAGAGAATTTGGCTAAGGCACAAAATCGGATGAAGCGGATTTACAACAAGAATAGGAAGGACTGAGAGTTTCGATCGTGATATTGGGTATCGCTTAAGATACAAAGGCCGAGCACCAATTGAGGGTAGAAACCACAAGCTTTCCCCCTGCTACCATGGGTCATACCAAGTGATGGAGTGTATCGGTCCGGCTGCATTAAAACTCCAGCTACCTCCCACCACCGAAGTCCACCTTGTGTTCCATGTGTCAAAGTTGAGGGCACATCATGGGGACTCCACTGAAGGAATGACAGCAGCACCTGAAGGCACTTACACCAACAGGACAATACGAGATCTCAAAACCTAAAAATTGTGGATCAACGATCGAAGGGTTAAGAAGCACCTAGTTGAATGGAGTAGTGAAGGAAACCTGACTTGGGAGTTCAACTACACCCACAAAACTGATATTCCGGCTTCTTGCCTAGCAAACTAGGCAAATTCCAAGGAGGAGGGGTGATACAAATCCAGTGGCACTCAGATCCAAATTGACAATGGATGGAGTGACACAAGAAGAGATCCAACCCAACTAAGCATTGGACGGATCGAGGCAAGGAGAGTTTGGATCAGCATTGAAGGGAACCGGATCCAAAGGAGACACCAAGG
This sequence comes from Nuphar pumila, assembly GCF_984573655.1. Lineage (NCBI taxonomy): Eukaryota > Viridiplantae > Streptophyta > Magnoliopsida > Nymphaeales > Nymphaeaceae > Nuphar > Nuphar pumila. The sequence continues at coordinate 22,959,160 of NC_143265.1, read as the reverse complement.
GCCAGCCGGCCAAGTGGGCCCCACCTAGGGAGGTCGATCTCTCCTCTTGAAGAGCCTTGAAGGATGTGTCAAGGCTTTTATGAAGAGGCTTGGGTGATACATAAGGCTCTAGTAGGTTCTATCTAAGACACTCTTAATATTTAGCATTTTTCTTGTAATTTGTGTTGTTTGTTAATGATTTGCCTAAAGCCTATATAAAGGGCTTGTAATTCCCTTGAGGATATGAAAAATCAAATGAAGAATTGAAGTTCCTCACTCTCTAATTCGCCTCTCTCTCTCTCTCTCTCTCTCTCTCTCTCTCTCTCTCTCTCTCTCTCTCTCTCTCTCTCTCTCTCTCTCTCTCTCTCTCTGATATAGGCTTCCTCCCTTGAGCCTAGGTCTTTCGAAGTTCAGCCCCAACCAGACTTGGTGCAAGCCTAAGTTTGGACCTAGCATCACATCAAGCAAATTCGGTGGAACCAACTTGTGTCAGCCAAATTGACTTCCCTGGACCATCTCCCAGTCGTGGACCTCAAGAAGACCTCTCCCTCAGCCTATTAGACCCCTGATACGTCGACCTAACCTAAACACTTGAACCTAAAGCTATCCTAGACCAGTTACACCTAGCCAAAGCCTTGCATTCTATTGTTATGAAGTGCTGAATCGGACCAGACTTCCCCTAAGCAAACCTCCCCAACCAGAACGAGTTAACCATAAATCCTCCTACTTGTCCTTAACCAACCCCCCCAAAAATCGGGTTTAGACTCCACCCCAGTGAGGAGAAATAAATCCGACACCCAGATTTGTTTTTGAAAAATCTCAGTCCATACCCAGTCTCGTTTTCCCTGTTCCCATATTTTTATCTCCCAAACCTCGTTGACCTAGACTGAAACTAAGCTTGAACACAGACCAACCCAGTGGGCCTAGGAACTTAACACCTTTTTTCCCTTAAAAAGGTGAATATTTTTCTGCATGGATTTTGAGGGCCAATGGATGGTGCCGGTAAGGTGGTTGAGCTGTCAGCATGGAGACACATGGTCAAGTCTTGAGGCAGCAACTTTCTGCAGCGGGTCAGGACCGATCCCAATATAGCCATCCAAGCATATTGGCATATGGGACCACACTGGGTATAGCCCTATGGGTTATCCGTTATGGCCTTCAAAAATGCAAACTATTCTACAAATTCAATGAGCTCCAGGTAAAGGACTAAGATATTACTTGATCATATTCAACGAGAATGTCATTTCAACCAATTTTCTCGGGCATCTGTCTCTCCAGCAATCAATCAGACTACAAAACAAGTATCCATCTCAACTGCAGGATGGTTTTGATCTTCTTCAAGTTTATCAATCAGCATAGACATTTTTCATCACAGATTTATCACTCAATTTCATAACCCTGTAACCCTTGTGTGCCCACATAACAGAGCTTCCAATTCAGACGTCAAAACAACACGCTTAATGATCGAACACTTAAGCAATAGTTACGATGATGGTTCCAATAAAGAGACTGTCTAAGAAAATAATCGATGACGCAAATGATGAAATATTTGCATCCGAGGAACCTGGTCTTGGATCTATACAGATAACGTTCAGGAAATATCCCAGAATTCCTACTACCATTCTCCATTTACAACACGAAAACATCATTACCCCATGAAATAAACGACAACCACGAGGTGATATTCATTTTCAAGAAGAATTTCACTTAACGAAGATGGGGGCACCCCAAAAATCAATCAACTTGGTGGTTCAAAATCCAATTAATGAGATTAAAAATTTTCAAAAAAAAAACGACATTGCAGATAGAGAGATAAAGAGGTTTGGGGTATGAAAAGGGACGAACCATTCCGTCTTCGATTTGTTCGGGGGCTCCGGAGGTGGAACTCATCCTAGATCTCTGCATCGCCTTGTATGTTTGGTTCTTCCCCATCTTAGAGAGAGAGAGAGAGAGATTTGACCTAATAAGAACAGCAAAAGATGAACAGAACACCAAAACAACACACGCGCATACACATACAAGAGGAAAAAAGAAGGGTAGAGTCTTAATGGGTCATGTGAAGATCGAGAAGCAGAAAGGAAGAGAGAGCCGTGATGAAGGGGGAAACGAATGAGCAAGTCATCATCTGAGACAAGGGGCGGGGAGGGTTTCTCTCACAACTGGATTATTGCAATTTATGCGCCCTTCCTTTTTCCGATTGAGAGAGGGCGAAATTGACCTAGCCACTTCTCTTGTTCGGCCAAATGACACGGATCATACACCATTGGGACCACCGGTGAGGGTGGGGTGGGTGACCCAACTCAGTTTCACCAATACCGAATGGAAGTGATTAATGAGGTCGAGCCGAGGTTCATTTTGTGGCATAATGGTGTAGTGGTGTTGGGTCTGCTGCCTAGAAATACAGGTCTGAATCGCAAGTTAGAATGGATCCTGTGGGAGAGTTCTTGTGGGCCTCATGTTTTTGTCAATGGTAAGGACCAATATTTGTTGATTAGATGATGGGAGACCATTGATCGCCTCAATCCCTTCTGTTACACGAGGTAGTTTGAAGAAGGGACCGAGTACATAAATATATAACTAAAAACTAGCCAGATATCATGGCTCAACGGGTACCTAGGATCATGAGGAGGGCTAGTTCTCGACCAACCACGGACATTTGTGTATTATTTTACATGGGCTAACGCGAGGTGTCTCTAGCATAGATCTATATATCTCATTTCCCCCCTCCTAACCTCTCTCTCTCTCTCTCTCTCTCTCTCTCTCTCTCTCTCTCTCTCTCTCTCTCTCTCTATATATATATATATATATATATATATATATATATCATTTCCCCCCTCCTAACCCCCCCCCCCCCTCTCTCACTCTCTCTCTCTCTCATGCCAACTCCGACCATCTATTTCTCCAACTGCCAACCACATTGCTACTACCACTGCAAACATGACCTCTCAAGATGAAGTTATATTTCTAACCACAATCGTGATTATATCTGTTAAATAGAAACGCAGATGGGACGATTGTTTATGATTCCATTAGACGATAAGTGGTGTATAGTTTTGTGATTATATTTATAATAGGCGATAAAATTGTCTTGATCTTCTATGTATAGAGCCAAAAACATATGTAACATTATTCAATACACTTTAAGATAAGGTATGTTGTGCAGTATGTGTTTTCACTTTTCTTCTCACTTTTAGGCCATAAGAAATGAAATAAAATTGTGCAGTATGTGTTCTAATACTTGGGTCAGACAATTAACAAGTACTTTAACCTAGTATTGAATTCAATTAATCAAATTAAAATAATAATTCATTCATCAGCAAATAATAAGATGTTAGATAAAATTACAATAGAATCCAAATTTATTTCAAGGTAATCAAACATTTATTCTTGCTTAAATTATTATGCATATACTATGGCTATGTACAAAATTCTTTTGTAAAGAATAACCTCAAATAGAATCCAATATGCACGTGATGTAAATGGTTTAGTTATATATATGTTATACAAAGAAAATCTGTCTTGTATTCATACATCATCTACTTACCAAATATTTAGTTTGAAAGAAATTAAAAAGAATCGTTTATGCTATGCTTTATAATGATAATAATGATGATATATTCAGATTTGCCTCCTCCATATTCAAATTAAAATTTATTACACATATCCCACCATTAAGAATAACTATTAGTTAACTACAAATGTCATCCTATTCTAATTTATCTTCAACTAGCCACATGTAGTGACGTCAGTAAGGATTTTGTCATGGTAGAGTTAAAGATTGACTCCAAAAAATTGTTTTAATCTAGATAGGTAGAGTTTATTTGACTCATTTTATTAGTTGCGGTCATCCATTATCTATTTTCCAATGCTCTGGCGCTTTTGTCTTTTCTTTATTTAGGTTAGTTTTACTTTTTTTATTTTGTTTTTTATAAATATAAAGTTATGTAATATTTTTCATTTTTTTACTTAATGATATATCCAATCAGTACCTTGGATGACTCTAGATTCGACTGCCTATCTATGCTCATGATTAACTCATGTTTTTTTTCGTACAGGTAATAAATCTATGATTTAATTTTATAGGACATGGGAAACATGGTAATTTATGAGTAAAATTTTCTCTTAAGCAACAGTTGTTTTCATGAGAAATGTAAATGTATTTAAATACATTTCTCATAAACACAACTATTGCTTAAGAGAAAATTTTACTCATAAATAAATATATATATATATATATATATATGTTGAAGTTTGTTCTGTTTAAGTGTAGATGGTTTGATATTCTTGGACCATGAAATAAGGCATGACAAAAGATGCATTTGATCTTACATTAGTTAATTCTAATTTAGATAAAATAAAGATGAACCTTTTATGTTAGCAAGTCATACAAAACAGGTGTTTCATGTACAAAACCATGTGGTCTAGAGAAGGTTAGAGATTGATCCTAAGGTATGATAAAGATCTAAAGAACTGTATAAATACCTGAAATATGTTTGTAAGGAAGGTTGATCAAAAGAACCACGATTGGCAGAGCTCCTATATCAATTTTTAAGGTAGGGATCACTCCACACCGAAAATATAGGTATGAGAAGGGCTTGGGATGTTGGAAGGGATGAAGGACCAACCTAAAGAGCCCTAGCTTCGCTAGACTACAAAAAGGAGAGAGAGAAACATGAAGAAGGATAGAGGGAAGAGAGGGAGAAGATGAAGGGCAGAGAGAGAGACGTCTAAAGAGGGATGCCAAGAGAGAGAGAAGGTTTAGGAAATCAATTCAATCTTATTCAATAATTAAAAAGTTTTCAGACCTTTATATATAGCATGATGGGCTAGAGTAGGGTTCTAACCCAACAATATAATTAAACTAATCTATAAGTTACAAAAGAATCAAACTGTAAAATAAGAACTAGATTAACGAGAAGATTGTAAAGTTCTATCTCTGTCATGACTTCTATTATAATTAAGTCTTAATTAATTAAAAAATATAATATAATTAGACTCTACTTATTAACTTGATAAACATATAGAGAGGTGGAATGTCTCACCTTTTTTCTCTAATTAGATGCCCCCATGTGGGCTCTGCCGGGTAACTTTTCCTAGTTCTGATGTGGACATGTGTCAGGATGTCCTTTCTTCTGGTATGAACACATGTCCATTGACTTTTTCACACTATATTCAGCTACATAATCTTTCACATCAACATAATGGAACTCACACATAAGTTTGAACTCCCACCTATGGGCATGAGGTGGTGTCTAAGATTTGGAGTGTGGATCATGTGGCATATCCTAGAAAAGGTCGTAACAAACCGTCATGCTTTATAACACCTTACCCCCAAAGTGGGTCCACTTTACCACTACACTAGGGTGAAAGATCTTTATTTGTGCATTCTGACAACAGTTTGTGGCACCACTTATAATGAGCTTGGCTTGGCTTGTCTTCTAGCTCATGATCTGCAAGGGCATAGTGCTAAGATGATAGTATGAACTCCCCCAAGCAAGTGGCACCTGATGCAGATCTCCTTAGGAATCAAATACCACCTTCTGATATGATGTACCCATTGCAACAAAGTTGAGATAAGTGTAGCTTTGTGGCCTAATCAGATCTGGGATGGCTTATTAAGTGCAGTCATCCCTTATTCTAGGACAAAACATGTTGCTTATGGGATCATGCTGGATGGAAGGCATGTGAGTGCTTGCACACACTTCGATTGGCGGCCCTAACTTGATCACAAACACATTTCCTATAACTAAGTTTGTGAGTTGGATTTGGTTGTTGGTCAGATTGAGCCATGGGTAGCTCATTTCGAGTGCCCTACATACCCAGGAGTGTGTCAATCCTTGTGGGTTGGATGCTCTGGGTCATTGTTGCACATAAGGGTGCTTCCCTGCTGGACACAGGGGCGTTCTCTTCCACATGCATGGTGCTGTAAAAATTTTTGTTATTGTCATCACAACTACAGCCATGTAATGTAGGTCAGTTGAGTTTCCAACTTGATTAAATGTGCTCATGGTCTATGGTGCACTGTTGTGACATTGATGATGGCCCTATTGGGAGAAGAATCATTGTTCGTGGCAAATCTGTTGATAAGATATTCAACTCCATAGAAGTATCATTCAGGGATTAGGGCCTTCAAAGGTCATTGCCATAGATGAATCTCTATGTGATTCAGTCCTCAAAATCAGCTCATGTGAGCTTCCCATGTATGAGGACAAGCCACTCGTACCATCGAAGGGCATCACCTACAAGGCAGACTATTGTTTCGGCAACACGTGCCTTCGAGGGCATGTTATGGTAGGTAAAGAAGTGCTTGAGTTCAAATATCCACTCACTCATGTTCTCGTCCGCAAAAGTACATAATTCAAGGTGAGGCTTCTTACCCATGCCTCGAGCAAATTTATGCGATGACCCCTGTAGAATTGGTTTGCTCGGATGTCCCCTTTCGATCATTGTTGAAGTTGGCGCCGGTTGGTGCCATGCCTTCGCTTGTGGAGAGCATCCAGTCGATCTCCTAGGCCATCTACAACCCTCCCAATGCACTCAAAGCAATTGATTTTGTCAACACTCTCTTGTATTCATCGATACATCTTGACTTGGGTTTGTTTGGCAATCACCTAAGCATTTTTAGCATGCCGACGAATCTCTTTGAGTTTATCAACATAAAAGGTTTGAGATACCTCCATGGTATGTTATTCGCTCTTATACCAATTTGTTGCACCCTCCCCAAGAATCGAATTTGATAGCTTGAAACTTAGACCTAAAGGCAGACTCGGGCTGGCAACAGACGAGAACTCTAGTTGGAGCCCAGCAGAAGATAAAGGACTGTGCTTGTGGTTTCGGGCCCTTTGTGTAACTCTTAAAAAATTCTGATACTTAAAATTTTCACCAATTAAAAAAAAAACACAATGAAAGTTATTTTTAAAATAGAAAATCTATTATGATCTTCGAACCCATCACAGGTTGAAAACCAAACCACAATAATCATTTCAAAAGTATTTCATTTCATTGAATGAATATTAGAGTTTATACAAGCAAAAAACACAAAGACTTAGATATAGTTCAAATTATTTTAATTTATGCCAAAATTTCAATTGAGTTCTTATGTATTGTAATATACATCGGTTCATCTCTGTGAACCTGAATTTTTTTAATAAAAACAAGTGAAACAACTTAATGTCAAAGTATGTACTAGTAGACTTCTATTGAGTCTGTATAAAATTATAAAAACATGTCACACCTCTCAAATGTGACATTATAATTTACATACATAAGACACATCTCATTTATGTGTTCTTTTGCAATCAATACATATTCTTATTTCATTTCACATGACAATCTCTTTAACTGAACTAAATATAAATGCTTGTAATTAATTGAATGATCATAAGGAATTGTTTGCATCTCACAATCCCTTATGAGTTATGTATATAACCAAAATAATTTAATCTAAATAATAAATAAAGAATTATTTATACAATCAAATTAAGCAATTAATTAAATAGATAATTATAAATTTGCATGCCTATCATATATTCATGAATCATATTATTAGCATTCAAATTAATTTGTTTTTGCATTAAATATCATGCTAGTAAATATTTCACAAAATTAAGTGACTATCCTGATTTAACACATGAGGCACCATTATCTCGGTACACTATGAGCGTTTGTATCTCGAAGGGGTGTTCATTCACATATTTCATTTTACATTTTTTCCATGGCTAGCTAAGATGCTGACACCAGAGTCAAGGAACCTTCATCAAAGATTCTCGTGAATGGCTATAATCGCAGTGTAACTGTTAAACAAACATACGTGGTTGGACTACTAGCTTCTTTCAGTCGAGCCCGAACATCCCTCTAATTCACCATGGTAGAGGGAAGGATCCATTGTCCTTAAGATTTCCTAAATCATGGATTTTTATCCACACAGGGATCCTAAATCTTAGATTTTCATCCTCGCAAAGAAAATTTGCCTACATTACCTGGCACTGGGAATTACCCCTTAAAGAGACTATTGGGAATTCCACGGGATTGGTGCTGACATCAGTTCATATTTGATTGACGCGCTCGTCCATTATTTCTCAATGTGACAGGCTCCAAATAATTAGTGCAACTATTCTTATCATTCTGAAAACATTTTCTCAATGCATGTCATGTTCATAATAAATGCAGCATGCCCAAAATTTACAATTAAGTTACACTTTTTTGAGTCAATACCCATATTTTTTTATGCTATGCAATATGCATCAATATGCAATTTAAAAAATAATTATGTTTGTAATACAAATATCATGAGTTTATAATTAAAGTATACATTTACTTCATCACAATATACATTTCAAATCATTTAAACATAAATGATTATAAAAAATGATACAACATTTGTATCAACACTATTCAACGCAACATATTATATTTTTCAATCATGAATAGATCTAAGAAAAATTTCAAAGTTCTAGATTAGCGCTCATGGATCAACCACAATCTTACATACACATATTAATCTTAGCTTGCATATTATATATAAGTTTCATAAAATTATTTAATTAACTTTAGGTTCTAAACCTGTAATCCCTGAAAATAAGAGTGTCATATATTTTTAATTATATTAGGAAAGATAGTGCCAAAACTTGAGGGCCTACGATTTTGTTTCACACCCTCCATAATATATTAGATTAAATTATAAAAATCAAACAATAATTCAAATAAATTCATATGAATCATTATGAGATTTCTTTTCTCTATTTTGAGTTTTTTTGAAATATCAGAAAGTACCTACCCTATTTCATATTATAGTTTTAAAAATTATTTTAAAAATTTAGACAGCACATGCCCTATTTTTGAGCAATAATGCCTATGATTTTACTAAAATTTAAATAGCATCTCGCATATTTAATTTAAAAAATCCAAAAATTATTTTAAATTTTTTGACAGAACATTCTCTGTGTTGTATAGAAAAATTCAAAAGTTATTTAAAAATTTTGACAAAACCTTCCTTATTTTAGTATGAAAAATCTAAAAATTATTTAAACTCTTTTATAGAACCTCTCCTACATAGAAGTATAAATTAGATAAATTTTTTGACATAATTACTGTATTTTGGTTTATAAAAGAAATTCTATGGGTTCAAGAGAGATTTAGGAGATTCTATAAATCCATACGAAGACCCAAATGAGTTCTATAGGTACATACCTTTTTTGGAAATTTGGGCAGTGCTTTCGCAGTGCATTCTTAAATTTGCCTTTGAACGTGGTGATTTTGGCAGCACTTCCATAATAGGGTCTCAAATCTACCTTCAGAAATATAGGGATTCTATTGTTGATTCCTAAACAAGGTATCCTAACTAGGCAAGCAGGGGTTTTACAGGTTTCTAACGAAACAAACTAAGAAATAACAAGCATGGGTTCGAAAATTAGGAAAGAGGGAGCTAGATTGGGCTAGAGAGAGGAGAGAGAAGGTTCGAGGGGTTCGGTTTTTTTTTAGAGAGAGACCCCAGAGGGGGTATTTATAGCTCAAGGGGGTGTCCCCCCCCGAGTGTCACCTCTAAAAAAGGAGGTCTATGTGAGGTTGTTATCCATTAATGACCTGATATTTTTTATTTTATTTAATTTTTAAAAGTAAACCTTATACTTTTTAATATTTCATATTAAGTACCTAATTTTTTACCATGTTACCCTTGATCAATTTAATTATTTACAAGTATGCCCCTAAAATATGGATCTGATTAAATATTCAAATTCTCTAAAATATCAATTTGGATAAAATCTAAATCTATTTGGATAATATCTAGATCCATTAAAGGATCCAATTTATTTTCAAATATGGGTTTGGATCAATATCCAGATTCGCTACCAGATCTGAATATTATTTAGATCGAGTGTCTGGACTTTAGATCATATCCAGATCTAGTTCAAGATCCATAGGTTTCATATAATGAATTTATTTAACATTTAAACATTATAATTATTACACTTTGGGCATGTGACTGACATGTATGTGGGGTTGTACCCTGGTTGACATAATGTGGTGGGGGTTTAAGCCTTCTAATGGTGACAAATTTGGTGGTACGAAAGCCGCCAGCTAAATACAGCTAAATCGGGTAGTATAGTTTAAAAACTCGACGGGTCAACCTGGTGACTCAGTTGACTCAGGTTGGATCACCCAGTCACTGGGTCAAAAATGAGTACAAACTCATTTTGAACAAAACTCGACCGAGTCATGAGCGAGTCAACCGAGTCATGGGCGAGTCATGCATATATATTCATATAAAATATATTTTATATAATCATATATATTATATGAAATTTAATATAAATATTATGTATATTATATATAAAAATATGATTATATATTAAATATATTATAAAATATCATATTATATATAATATATTAATAAAATATTATAAAATATACATATATTTATATAAAATATAAAGTTAACATAACCCGACCGAATCACAAGTCATTCAAGGATGAGTAGAGTTATTATGAGTCAACGAGTTTTAAAACCATGTCGGGTAGGTCAAAACTAGGCTTGGTATGCGAATCAGGAAGATTCTGGTCCAGATCTAAAAGGACCTGGTCTAGAGCTTCTTGCGGGACCAAGGGTTGTGTGTTGGGGTTTGATATAGGTGCTAGGGGTCAGAAAGGTCTGATTGGTATATTATAAAGGCTGATGAAATCAAATGATCAAAACTACACGTTCTATCAAATTAGCAAAGTGCAGTTTTGGTGTTTTGAGTACCAGACGTAGGTAGGATTTTAGTTAAGGTTGTAATCAGTTCCAAGGGCTGTGTAGCAACTCTAGGGAGGTCTTAAAGGGGTCTACACGTTCAGGTATGTGCAGAAGATTAGAAAAGACAAAACAACATGCAAAACAAGACTACACTACTTCTTGAAGTGTCGTCTTGGTCTAGATGGCCTAGGCGACTTTAGAGAAGGTTAGGAATTGCTCCTAAGGTATGATAGAGGCTCAGAAAGTAGTAAAAATACTTAAGACAAAACCATAAAGAAGATTGATCAACATAACCATGGTTGACAAAGCTTCTACATTGATTTCAAAGGTAGGGATCACTCCATAATGAAGATACATATACGAGAAGGGCTTGGGCCCTTAGACAAAATGAAGTACCAACCTAAGGAGACTTGACTTCACGTGGATCACAAAAGAGAGAGAGAGAAATGTGAGGGAAGAGAAAGCAAGAAGAAGAAGGGGAGATAGGGATGTCTAGAGAGAGAATAGTGAAGATCGATCACGAATTGGGTTCACAACTAAGACCCCGAACCAACCATTCTATTGCGGAAGCTTTCAAAACAAAAATTTCAAAATATGGCACTGACTAATACTACTACAATTCGACTTTGTAGATCATTAAAGTAGAAAATATGATTAACAAAGAAAATGCAGTTGACAAAAATATCTTTCCAATGCAATGAAAATCATAATTTTTCAATATCAAAATGCTTAGATATGATTTGAAGATTTGGCCTAGCTCATGCATGAGAAATACAATCATCCGAATGACTATACTCTTGGTTAAGGTTCATTTCCAAGGATAGTAACAACAAAAGTTGCTGACAGACAAAAACTACTCTTGGTTCTGATTCATTTCCAAGGATAGTAACAACAAAAGCTGCTGATAGACAAAACACTAAAGACAGAGATATTTTTGTTAGTTTTAAAATGAATTCAAGAACATGAAATTCTAACACAAGGATGTTGAGATATCGCATCAATATTGAGACTAAATTACAAACCAAAACAGAGTCATAGAATGATGATGATCTCTATTTGAGTCCATTATTAGAGACTATGAATACAAAATCTTCTGATGAATAGAACATAAAAGATGTCAAAAAATTTATCCACTTTCCAACAAATCCAAGCACGCATAAATGAGACCTATATCTAAAGAGACACACTCCATTTACTGAGATTGGGTGAGACAAACCAAAAAACTGAAAATGTAAGCATCAAGCACAAGAAAGATTATTATATGTAGGTTTTATCTTAGGGTGTTTAGAGTTCAACTTGCATAGAAAAATACTTCTAAAAGTGTTTTTTATAATGTCAATATCCCTTCCTCCATAACCCAACTTCGGTTAGATTAAAACAAACAAGCAAAACATGATAGATATTCACCCTATACAATATAACTTGAAAACAACTTCACAAAACCAATTTCTTAATGCAACAAGTTTCAAATATGATAAAACACAAAATCAGAACTCAATCAAGAACTTTCACAATGAAATATTAAATTCAAGATTCAACTACATTCACAACACAAGTTCAACAAAATAATCAAGTTTTTAGTCAAACCAAAATAGATGAATGACGGTTGACTCAAACACCACATTTTTCTTCGAAACAATGGTACCAATGATGAGGTTGCAGAACATCAACGGTTCCATGAACAAGGTTTATATGCACAAGACTTACACGAACAAGGGTCTCACGAATAATGCTCACACGAAAAACTTGAAACAATGAAAGTGTCCAAGCTTCAAGGATTCTAATGGCAGCAACATCACATGGTTCAACAAAGACACCAAGGTTCATGACAACAACAAGATAGAATCACAACAACAAGATTCTCAGCACAGCAAGGCTCCTCACGTCAGCCTCAAAGATCAAAACTCCAACACACGGATAGGGTTCCTTCAAGAAAGTCAACTTCTCCTCTTTCTTTCCTTTTTAAGAAAAACTTTTCAAAAATGGCAAAAGACCCCCCAACATTTTTCCAGAATAGTTTTAATAGACTTTAAATCCCAGCTCTTTCCAAGACTCCAACTGTAGAGCTAGGATTAATGCTATCTCTACTTTAGAGGAAGCCTTAACGAACTACTTTAAGTTCTAGGCTTACTCAAAATGTAGTCAAAGAGCCTTAAAGCATCCAACGGTTTTCCAAGAGGCTCTTAAACCCCTCTACACGATTTTTCTGAAAGCCTCTTAAGTGTGGATCCCGATCCACATTGGCCCAAATAAAAGCACTCTCTCAAAAATGGCCAATGTAGATCAAAAACTTGGAAATTGGATCTCTGGCAAAAGATTGGACCATGGTCCATATCCAAAGCTAGATAAAAAAACAAGAACTGCCCTTATTCCCAATACACCCTCTAATACCCAAAGTTAAGCATAAAAAATACTAGAACTATCTTGATCTATAAAATCAAATACTCTAAAAAATAAAAATACAAACATGGATTCCAAAATATACAAAAAATGGAAACACATAACAAAATTATTTTTTTGAGATTAATGAACAAAAATCCAAAAATATTAAATAATGTAAAATAACCAAAGTGCCCATAACATCCATTTGGACTCAATTGGGTCAAATTAGGCTTGGATATTCTGGAGTAAGATTTTCTAGATTGGGTCTTTAATTGAGGGTCACTCTCCTACTCCATGCTAATCTCCTAATGTTCTGGATGCCTTGCATCATCCCCCTAGGTTTGAAAGGCTTCGTCCTCAGAGTCGAGTCCTCCTCAAGCGTTCCTCCATGGTAATGCTCAAAATACTTGACATTGAATACGTTTGAATTCTTGAAATGATCTGGCAGTTTAACCCTGTAATAGTAAGTAAAGAACTTTTCTTAGTTAATGCATTAGCCACAATATTGTCTTTACCTGCTTTATGCTTCAAAAAAAATTAAATTCTTGCAAATACTCAACCCATTTGACTCTACGTGCATTTAATTTATGTAGACTATTAATATATTTCAATGTTTCATAGTCAGTATGCCAAATGAATTCCTTATGTATAAGATAATGACGGCAATGCATAAGAGCTCTAACAATAGCATATAACTCTTTATCATAAGTATTGTATTTTAATTTGGCTTTATTCAAATTTTCACTGAAGTAGGCAGTGATTTTGCCTTCTTAACTTAATATGACACCTATATTAACACCTGATGCATCACACGACAACTCAAATGCAAGATCAAAACTAGGTAAAGCCAAAACATCAGTAGAACATAAATACGCTTTCAACTTTGGGCCTCACGATTCCACTGAAAAGTTTTCCCCTTTATGCAATCAGTCAATGGGACAACAATGCTACTAAAATATGGAATAAACCTTCTATGGAATGATGCTAACCCATGAAAGCTCCTAACAACTGTAATAGAGTTTGGCACGGTTCAATATCTGATGGACTCCTTTTAACGGATCAACATAAATTTCCGTCATAGACACAACATACCCTAAGAATAGAACCTCAGTTGCTAAGAACAAGCGCTTATCATAAGATGCATAAAATTGTTCTTTCCTGAGCATGTCAAAAACTAATCTTAAATGATGCAAATGCTAATGCTCACTCTTGCTATAAATAAGTATATAATCAAAATAGACAACCAAAAGATTTCCTATATACAGTCTAAAAATCTGGCTCATAATCCTTATGAAAGTAGATGAGACATTGGATAACCCGAAGGGTATCACAAGCCACTCATAAAGTCCATCACAAGTCTTAAATGTAGTCTTTCACTCATCACCTAGCCTAACCCTAATCTGGTGATATTCACTCCTCAAATCTAACTTATAAAAAAATTTGACCTTGTCAACTTGTCTAATTGGTCATCTAACCTAGGGATGAGGAACCTATATTTGACGATGATTTTATTAATAGCTCGACTATCAATGCACATTCATCAAGTACTATTTTTCTTTGGTATAAGTAATGCATGAACCACACAAAGGTTAAGACTCTCTCTAACATGACCCTTTGCTAACAACTCTTCTACATGTCTATGGAGTTCTTCATACTCCGTAGGACATTCTATAATGTGGGGCATGTAGCAATGTCACATCTTGGATATAAATCTATGTGGTGTTGCACATCCCTAAGCGAGGGAAAACCAACTGGAAGCTCTTCAGGGAAGATGTCCTTGAATACTTTGAATAATGGTGAGACTCTAGGATCGATTGGTAGAGAACTGGACTCACTCGAAGGGGCATCTATAGATAATAAAAAGTAACAGACCTTGGTCTGTTCTAGCGCATCCTAAGGCTCATGTCTTGCGACGAATGCATTAGACAACTTAGCCTTAGAGGCTGCAGTCTTAGATGAAGTAGGCTGGGGTTTTGGGGTGGTAGATGGAGAGGCAGATGTAAAAGATGATGAAGATAATGGTGGCAAATCCTTAGAATGCAATAGATGAATCTTTTTGCCCTCATATGTGTTAGTCCTACTGTTATGCATGACAAACCTATCATATTGCCAAGGTCTTCCTAAGATCAAATGGCTCACATCCATAGAGAGCACATCGCACCACTTGGTTGAAATATCTATTCTCTATAGAAAACTTGACCTGGAACTGTCTATCGACACAGACATCAACGTTCTTATGGAGCCATGACATTTGATACGGATGAGAGTGTGACCTAGTGTTCAACTTTAATGTGGACATTGCCTCCACAAAAATAATGTTCTCACAACAACTCGAATCTATAATGAACCTATAGACCTTACCCTCAATAGTATATGTAGAATAAAAAATATGGGTTTTCAATCATCTGCCACTTGTATCATGATGAGGTGCTAGACACACTCTCCTAGAAATAAGCACTTCCCTTCTATCAGGTAACAATGAATCCTCAACCTTAATCTCCTTATCTTTTTCATCCTCCATATCATAACGAGGCTCAAAAACATGATCAAAGCCTGAGTCATCTTACTCATGTATACCCTCAGTGAATAAAGCTTTACCCTTATATTCTATTGACTTATGACCTGGCTTCCCATAAGTGTAACACTTAATGGGGGCACTCGAACAAGTCAGCATGCACTAAGATGAACCAAAAGTGTCCTGACTCGCTGTCCTAGGCTAGGAACTAGCATTTGGATGCCTATATGGAGCAACAGAGGCATGACTAGCGGTCTTTATGGGCTGACAAACCATAGCTAAAGTCTTTCTCTATGAAGACTTTTCTCACTGTCTAGCTCGCTGATGAGCTTATGACACAGTCCAATACTCAACAAAATTAAGCATATCCTGAAGATGAAAAGTCAATCCACTTATATACTTCAACATCAATTATTCCTTGCTCTCATGAATATCATTCCTAGCTACCAAATTGTGAAATTTCTCGATATACTGGTCGACAGACTTTGTACCCTGCTTGAGGTTATGACAATTATAACTCTCTATGATAATTGAAAGGTATGAATTAAGCTCAAAGCTTTTGTTCCATATGCTCCCAACACTCTATAGACACTCTACCCTGATGCATGTGGGTCTGCTTGAGTTGTCTCTATCAACCAATATCCCTACCCTTCAAACTAAGGGCTTCTAATCCCACTATCTTTTCCTCAGGAACCTCCTTGAACTCTAGAACCTCCTTAACCTCACCTAACCAATCCAAGAACTCCTCTGGAGTATTGGATCCCTTAAATTTAGGGATTTCAAACTTAAGATTAGATTCCCAATTGAATCTCCTAGGCAAATACATGTTCTTATCCGAATGCAAACGTATATGTGGATCAAACTTGCTATCAGAGTCATACAGACTCACATCATAAAACTCTCAAGATCCATGATCACCATGCTTAGATTAACATTCTCTCTCCCTAGTAAAGTCATTGATCATACGGATCAGCTCCTCGACTTATCGCTGCAAGTCACGATTCTCATATCTAAGGTCATGCGCTTCATTGTTGAAGGTATAGTCACCTTGACCACGATCACTATTTTGCCCAACCATGGCGAAAACATCCAAGGACATACTAGGATTAGAATAAGACCCTAAACTAGCTCTAATACTAACAATGGTGAAGATCGACCATGAATTGGTTCACAACCAAGACCCAGAACCAACAATTCTATTATGGAAGCTTTCAAAATGTAATTTCAAAAATACAGCAGTGACTAATACTACTAAAATTTGACTCAGTAGATCATTGAATTTGAAAATATAATTAACAAGAAAATGCATATGACAAAAATATCTTTCCAACGCTTTAAAAATCATAATTTTTCAATGTCGAAATATTGAGATATGATTCAAAGATCGGGCCTAACTGACGCACCAGAAATACAGTCACCCGAATGACTATACTCTTGGTTCACGTTTATTTTCAGAGATTGTAATGATAGAATCTGTTGATAGACAAAACACTAAAGACATAAATATTTTTGATAAATTTTTGATGAATCTAGGAACACAAAATTCTGACACCGGGGTGTTGAGATATCACACCAACACTGAGACTGACCAACAAACCAAAACACAGTTACAAAATGATGATGCTCTCTATTTGAGTCCATTATCAGAGACCATGAATACATAATCTTCTGATGAATAGAGCACAAAAGATGTCAAAAAATTAGTCAGCTTTCCAACGAATCCAAGCACGCATAAATCAGACCTATATCTAAAGAGATACGCTTTATTTACTGAGACTGGGTCAAATGAACCAGAAATCAAAAACATAAACAAGCACAAGCAAGATTATTATTTGCTGGTTTTATCTTAGGGTGTTTAGAGTTCAACTTGCACAGAAAAATACTTCTAAAGGTGATTTCTATAATGTCAATATCCCTTCCTCCTTAACCCGGCTTTTGTTAGATCAAAACAAACAAGCAATACATGATAGATATTTACCCTACACAAGATAACTTGAAAGCAACTTCACAAAACCAATTTCTTTCAAAATATAGAAAGTTTCAAATATGATAAAACACAAAATCAGAACTCAATCAAGAACTTTCACAATGAAATATCAAATCCAAGATTCAACCACATTCACAACACAAGTTCAACAAAATGATCAAGTTTTTAGTCAAATCAAAATAGATGAATGTGAGTTGACTCAAACAACGCATTTTTCTTTGGAACAATGGTACCAATGATGAGGTTGCAGTCCACGACTGCCACATGATATCTCATAATATGATGGTTTACTCAAATAACAACAGTGGTTCCATGAACAAGGTTCACACACACGAGACTTACATGAACAAAGTTCATGAAAAAGGGTCTCACGAACAAGGCTCACACGAACAAGCTTGAAACAATAAAAGTTTCCAAGCTTCAAGTATTCTAATGACAACAACATCACACAATTCAGAAAAAACACCATGGTTCACAACAACAAGAGGATAAAATCGCAGCAGGAAGGTTCTCGGCATAGCAAGGCTCCTCAAGGCAGCCTCAAAGATCGAAACTCCACCACACGGTTAGGATTCCTCCAAGAAGGTCGACTTCCTCTCTTTCTTTCTTTTTTAGAAAAACTTTTCAAAGATGGCAAAAGACCCCTCAACGTTTTTCCAAGGTAGTTTTAAGAGACTTTAAATCCCAGTCCTTTCCAAGACTCCAAAAGTAGAACTAGGATTAATGCTATATCTACTTTAGAGGAAGCCTTAAAGAGTTTCTTCAAGTTCTAGGCTTATTCAAAATGTAGTAAAAGAGCCTTAAAGCATCCAATGTTTTTTCAAAAGGCTCATTAACTCCTCTACACGATTTTTCTAGAAGCCTCTTAAGTGTGGATCCAGATCCACATTGGATCAAATAAAAGCACTCTCTCAAAAATGGCCAATGTAGATCGAAAGCTTGGAAATTGGATCGCTGGCAAAAGATTGGACCCAAGGTCCAAATCCAAAGCTGAATCAAAAAAATAAAAACTACTCTTATTCCCAATACACCCTCTAGTGCCCAAAGTTAAGCATAACAAATACCAGAACTATCTCGATATGTAGAATCCAACACTTTGAAAACTAAAAAATAAAAATACAAACAGGGATTGCAAAAGATACAAAAATGAAACCACATAACAAAATTAATTTTCTGAGATATATGAAAAAAAATGCCAAAAAATAAAATCATGCAAAATGATCAAAATGCCCCTAAGATCCATTTGGACCCAATTAGGTCCAATTTGGCTTGAATCTTCTGGAGTAAGATTTTTTGGATCAGGTCTTCAATGGCAGGTTGCTCTTATGCTCCATGTTAATCTCCTGATGATCTGGATGCTCTGCATCAGAGGAAGATTTAAGAAATCAATTTAATCTTATTCAATAATTAAAAAGGGGTTCTTTAGACCTCTATGTATAGCATGAGGGCCTAGAGTAGAGTCATAACCGAATAATAAAATTAAACTAATCTATAAGCTATAAATGAATCATATTGTGAAACAAGAACTAAACTAGAGAGAGGATTCTAGAGTCCTACCTTTATCATGACTCATACTCTAGTTAAAAATCTTAATTAATTAAGAAAAAAATTTAATTGAACTCTACCTAATTAACTTGAGGATCATCTAGAGAGGGAGGGATGCATGTTCCTTCAATTAGACGCACTCATGTGGGCCCCATCAAGTGGTTCTCCTTGGTTTTGATGTGGACATGTGTTTTTTTTTACTAGTGCTAAATAAGTGTAAGCAAAAGAACATTTTTTATTTGCATTAAAATAGCGCCAATAAAAATAACATTATGCCCGCCAATAAAAATCTTGGCTGGCACTTGACGGTGAAACTACCGACGCTTTGAATGCTCCAATAAAAATCTTTATTGACACACGATGGACTTTTATTGGTGCTATTTTAGCACCAGTAAAAGCCTGATTTCTTATAGTGTACAAAGTGAAATTAGAGCGCTTAAGCACTCTTTTGAGAGGATGTAGTGAGGATTCCTTAATTGGCACTTTCATTACAAGTCTAAAAAGAGACATAGGATTGAAGTACAGGCAGCAAGAGCCATTAGTCTCATTCAATGGTATGAACTTGCACGGTTGACTGAAGAGAAGCAGGCCCACTTGAGAGCAAGGTGGAGTTGGCTAACAGATTCGTCTATATTTGGCCAAGTGACCAGCATAGACAAGAGTACGTTTAAGCATGAGAATGGGCTCAGATTGACACACAAGGACCAACAAAAAGAGAGTGACAAGACCCAATCAAGATTATCAAAGAAGATGCAAATCATGAAGATCAACAATGAGAAGATGGAGGAGCATCAAAGGCTTGCTTATGTTATCATTGCGACGAAAAGTGGTGACCAAACCATCAATGTAAATTGCTCAAAAAGTGGCAACCAGACCATCAATGTAAATTGCTCAATATGTATATTATAAAAAGTGAAAGTGAAGGAGAAGAAAGTGTGGGAGAAAAAGAAGAAGAGGAGAACACCCTCAAGATCTCCCATCACGCCCTCACCGAGATAGTGATACCTCAATGCATGCACATGACTGGGATACTCAAGAATGCCCCCATTTCCATTTTGGTGGACACTGGATCCACCCATAACTTTCTTTACGCCAAAATGGCCAAGAAAGTGGGATGTGAGATCCTACCACAAGTCCTTTGAAGTAGTTGTAGGTGATGCATCCAAATTGAGATGCATGGTCCAATGCCCAAACGCGGAGATTGAGATCCAAGGAAACAAAAGATTTAAAATTTTTGAAGATGGTTTTTGAACATGGAAACCATAGGGTTGAGATCCAAGCCCGTAAAGGATCCCCCCTCCAAGAGAGCGGGTCCAAACAAGTCTTCTTGTTGGAGACCGTTGCCATAGCTCCAGAAATTGGGGAGTTTTGGTAAAATGGGCTGAGTCCCATTGGGCATGCCAAAAATATTGTAGATGGTAAATTTTTACCAAATCAATTTCAAAAAATAAACAAAGTTTTGAAAATAAATTTTGAAAATGTGTGGGTTTATGGCTCTAACAAGATCGTAACTCTTCATATTGGATCTTCATGTATTTGGGTGTGTACCTCTCATCAAACTCTTAAAACATGAAATGAGCCCTTGACGGTGTAAGACACCACCAAGGCTTGGGAAAAATGAAAAAAGCACACAAAACATGTAGTACGCTAGACAAATCTAATTCAAGATAAATAAAATAATGCTCACCAAGGGCTTAGGAAGGCCTCCTTTGATGAGGGGCAAGCACAATAATAATTCAACAGAGCTTCGGTTGGGCTGAGGCTTTGAAGGGCTATGTTTGACAAGGTGTGGGTAGACCTAAGCTGAGTTAGGATCTAGTCCTAGTAAGACATGGTTTAGACAAACTAAAGGCTTTTAGGCTGGGCTTGATTCACTAAGGGTCAGCAACTACTTTACATTTAAATAGCTGAATTAGGAGTGACCCTTATATAGAGAGCTTGAAATGTATTTTGGACCTAGACAAATAAGGGTTTTGGGTAAAGATATCTAGCTTCAGCTGCAATACATCTGACTTTCTGATTGGCTAAAAAAACGAGGTGGCATGTCATTATTGGTTGGTCTAATCCCTTAAGGATCAAGGCGTCATTTTGGGCGCATGTGGAGGATAAAGAAGTGAGTTTGGAAAGCTTGTGTCATGCAAATATGGGATTGAGGAAGGTTCACAGGGTTGAATTTTCCTTCCTGCATGGTTTTAGGCTAAATAAGGTATATTCTAAACCGATTTCACTATTTCCACCATATCTCCAAAAATATAACTGATATTCACATAAAATTTGTTTTGTTTGACAGATAACACGCTCGTCTTCAACTTTTATTTTAGGTTTGAAGACCAAAAACATGATTAGCTACGTCAAAAATGCATCCTATGTAGGGATCAACTAAAAATCATGGCTTGTCTTAGATAGACCTAACTATTTTTTACCATAAATCCTTCGGAAGCATCTGATTTGACCTAAAATTATTTTATTTGGAAAGTAAGACATTCTAGGTATTGGTGGAAACGTAAAAAATTCTATCTTGAAGGTTGAAACCAAGTTTCAAATCAAATCTACCTTATTTTAGACCTGAAACATCCTGTTTACAAAAATCAGATCCAAGATCCAATTTACCTAACACCCAAATGGGTCAAAATTGGGGTATCTAGAATAGGTCATCAACACCAAAT
Source organism: Nuphar pumila (assembly GCF_984573655.1). Classification (NCBI taxonomy): domain Eukaryota; kingdom Viridiplantae; phylum Streptophyta; class Magnoliopsida; order Nymphaeales; family Nymphaeaceae; genus Nuphar; species Nuphar pumila. Next base: position 22,937,354 of record NC_143265.1, on the reverse strand, counting down.
CAAATTTATAAAAGAACTGATAAAAGAAAAACACACCTTGTCTTTGAAGAATTTCCTATACCATTAAAACATAAAAAGTTGATCTAGGAAAAGGAAAACATGCAAAAGTGTAAAGTTTTATTAGAATCAACCAAATAGCAAATTTCCTTTGTAAGCATCCTAAGGGTAGGATGAAGTGCTTGAGACAATTCAAGGGGTTGGCTCTTTGTAGTGAGGGATCTCTAGAATGCTGCAATCAACATTGTCAAGGACCATAACGGATAACCAATGCAGAAAAAAATAAAATCCACAAAAACAAAGAAAGAATGAAGCATAGGAAGAAAGGGGTCCTTCCACCCAAGGTAGTCCCAGTACTTTGTTTACGAAATAAGAGCCTTAGCCAAGTAGTGATTCTTCATACATTTCAAGACCCATATGGAGGGGTCCCACCAAGTCCTAATTCAAATGGGGCTCTATGGTGGAGCTCTCTAGAAGATAAGAATGAGAGAGTTCTCTAGAAGAGTAGAGTTCTTTAAAAGTGATGTAAATTGAGAGGGCTTGATTTACGAGAAAACTACCCACTCTACGAATTATTTAGAAAAGACTGAAAACTCAGGAAAAATGCTGAAAACAATAGAAAATTGTGGGAACTTAACGAAAACAGGAAATAACTAAAAGAATAACAATTTCAATAATTTCATAAAGTCTGAACTCTAATCCTAAATCTTCCCTATATTTATAGGGGAAAAATTCTAATCTTTTTTTTTATAAACACCAATTAAGAAAAAAATCCTAATTCTACTAAATTACTAAAAGGAGCTATGGATCAATTATTAAAATCCAGTATCTATTACAATAATCTAAAATAAAAATATTCAAACTAAACTATCATGGATCTCAAATGATCTAATAGATCCTATAGATCCGGATATGTGTCGCTCCGCTCATGCATCAACAACACTTTTCAACAAGTTATAACACAACCTAATTCTTAGTTTAGTTTATTTTTTATGTGAGACTCAAGGAAACAACGTTACTAGGATAATTAACCTTAATATGAATCATTGATAATTTGGAAAGCAAACATGAAAACTTCAGCTCATCCTTCAATGCAACAAAAGAAGAGGACAATGTACTAAAGGTACTAGAGGTGCTCCTATGGAAGAAGTTTTAAGCAAGGAGAATGACTACATCATTACCACCAATGACATCTCAATTAAGGTCAAAAGGAGTTGGCTGGCATAATCACGTGGACTGGGAACAAATTCACTAAGGGAAGGCCCTCCTCATGGGTCTAGAGCATAGTCACAAATCTTGTTATTGGCAATTTCTCGGTGATAAATATAAAATAATCAAGGGAGATTTTGAAAAAAAATTATTGGGAATCTTGAGAAAATATTGGTTTTCTAAAAAAATAATTATGTATAAATCTATAATAAAAAAATAACATGTACATTTATTAAAAATATATATTTAGTGGTATAAGTGGGTTATAAGATATCACATTAATATAAAAACACAGATACACAAAAATAGTCCACGTTGAGGAGGAAGGGGAACAAGTGCTTCTATGCATCAGTTAGAAAGTATAGTAGTATAGTATAAAGGGACATAAAATAGTCCCGTATCAAGAAGGGGAACAAGGACCCCTCTCAGCTTTATTTAAGAGTGTGGTCCCTCTCTCTTTACCACTTTAAAAAAAGTAGCTATTCACGTGGAGTCCACATGAACAGCACTTATTGATTTTTTTTTATAATGTGGGGTTTGCAAATGCCCCTACTTTAAATAAATATTCCTTGACATATTTGGTGATTTTGGCAGCTACTATAAAATCGCAAAATATTTAAAATAGATTAGTGCTTGAAAATCTATGAAATTGTCAAAATTATCATGGTTTGTGATTCTATTATGATAATATTGCAAGATTTTGAAAATATCTATGATATTTGTAAGTATTGTATAGAGGGAGCGATGTTGACTGGAGAAGAGCCTTACCCAAGTAGGCACACTCCATGAGTTTCTAGACCTATGTGGCAACATCTCACCAAGCCCGAATTTAGATGAACTCTATAGTGAAGCTCTTTAGAAGATAAGAAGGATAGGGATCTCTACAAGTCTAACTAGACAAGGCATATCTTAAGAATCTTATTCTAGATCTATTGGAATAGAGGAGATTGAAGAGGCCTATAAATAAGGCTCTTTAATACCATTGATGCTTGGGTTAAGCCCATGGGTCGGCCTCTGCACCTTGTGGGGTTTAATGAGGTAACACGGGGATTATTTTAAGTCAATGAGGGCATTTTTTGGAAATGGGTTTGTTGGGTAATTAGGTAAGGGTATAAGGGTCTTTTCAGTCCATACAAGCAAATAGGCCCTTCAGATTGTACTAATTCTACAACTTAAATAAAATTTGGTTCTCTTTGAAAATTTGGCCATAAGTAGATCTTCTACTAGAGATTAGGCTCTCAACTACTTGTGGTTGTGAGATTCTCTCTCCAACCATCTCTCTGACAACCCAAACCACTCTCTCTATTAGCCTACCTTCCCTAGCCAACCTACCTTCTTCCCCCACTTCTCCCCTTTCCTCCATCTAACCTTAGGACTTACACCACTTGAATATCATTAGCTGATATCAATTTTGGAACCAGAGAATCAATATCCCACAGACTTCCAACCAGCATCAAAATCCAGCAAGCACTACTCACATGAAGCTCACTCTAGTCAATCTTGGAGAATCAACTACCCAAGAAGCATTTCCGCGTGTAGGAGGTGCTTAAGCATTTGATATGAAGAATCACCTTGAATCTCCTAAGAAGATGTGAGAATTGCAAAAAACTTGAATTGAATTGGTGATTTAGCCAACATCCTTGGTTATAGGATGAATCATGTGTGGGAAATTTTACCTTAACTTTAGTGGGTTAGACAGTGAGCTTGGAGGCACGCGTAAACGCGTTGTCTTTCAAGCGATAGTTATTCCACTTAAGATAAAGTCCTTAGTGCAATGGGTACTCGTGTAACTATGCTCCAAGGATACAATCGAGCTTTTACAAAGTTTAGTTCACACCGTGCACTGGGTGAGATTGATAACCTTGACATGAACCACCTTGAACAACCGCTTGACTAAGATAAGAAGATCTAGGTTTGAATTGGATATGGATCATGAGTTTGGATATGTGTATAGATCCAAACTGCAATTGGATCAAGATTGGTTTTGGATTTGAATAACAACTGGATCTAGATTAGGATTCGAACAGAATTTGGATCTAAATTAGTTTTGAATCCAAACAATTAGATATGTATCCAAACTAGATATGAATCTGGATTTAAATTGGATTTGGATTTGAATTGAATCTAGATATGAATCATAACAATTAGATCTAGATCCTAGTTAGATTTGGTTCTAAACTGGATCGACATCCAAATAGCAACTAGATATGAATCTTGGATAAGGATTCGAACAAACAGGTATGGATTATAGCTAAAGATCTGAACAAGAGCTGAATCAAGATCTTAGATAGAGATCCAAACAAGAACCAAATATAAATCCTGGATAAGAATCCAAACAAGAATTAGATCTGAATCCTGGATAGGGATCTAAACTGCGACTTTGAAACCAAAGAGAGAGAGAGAGAAAACACAACTCGTGAGAGAGCACTTAAGAGAGAGAGAGGAGTGGGGGAGAGGGGAGAGTTGGTGATGGGATGATAGAAATGAGAGAGGGTTAGGGTTTATATAAGCTCCAACCCAAGGACACCCATAAAGGCCATAAAAGGTCTTTAAGAGGCAAAAATGGTCAGAAATAATGGGCTATGGCTGGCCAAAATGTCCAGATATAAAAGCCCAAACCGTTATACATAAAGGGGTGTCAAAAGGTCCAAAATAACCCTAGAAGGGCTAAGAACGACCTTGATAGAGTCAACAAGTCAAACTAGGATGAGGATAGGAGGCGGCTATAAACCGTTTTAAACTTTTAATGCCCATGCAAAACCATTGGGCAAAGTTTAAACGGATTCAAATAAGATCCGGAAAGATCCAAATAGGATTCAATGCTAAGTCAAGGTCCATAAAAAATGGTTTAGACTTGGGAATTAAATCTATCCCAAGTACTAAAAAGAAAATCAAAGCCAAGTCAAACCAAACTGAATTCGAGTTTAAAGTCAAGGGTCGATGGTCAAAGGTCAAGATCAAGATTAAGATGAAGATCCAAAGTCCAATATCCAAGAATAAAGTGATGCACAAGCCCAAGATCTAATGTCTTTGAGGGCCTTGCCCTTTACATCTATATAAGGACAAGAGTTTTTTCAAAAAACTTTCAACGTGAGACTAAACTTTTGTAGGGAATTCATTACCCACAAACTTAGGAAAAAGTGAAAAAAATAAGAGAAAACTTAGGGATGGTTTTCAGCCAAATTCCAACAATCCCCCACGTAGATCAAAATTATAGAAGATGACTCAAGATGCTATTCGCGAATATTCAGTGCATAAGTGAAGATACATTTTGGGTTTGAACTCACATGTTAGTGTTACTTAGTTTTAGTCAGTTTGGGATCTTAATAGTGTTACCTTTGAATTGAGAATCCTAATTGACCTTCCAAACACCACAACATACACTTTCACTTTGGGTGGTCATAGTATGTCTACCAATATATAGAAGTCGCACATTAAGGTCCTTGTGTTGTATCACAGTTTCATGAGTGCTCTAGATACAAAAGTTTAAGTCCCATAGAAGGCGACCCCCCACATTCACACTTACATAGGTAAGTTCATCAAGGGTGTAAACCTGTTTGAAATACCTCACTCATACGACCTATGGATCTTATTAAGTGTTGAATTCAAACTCAACCTCCTTACACATGTTTCAAGAACTTGACATCAGGAATGAGAAAAATATTAAGTGATCAATCTAATCACTCAGAGAACTTCCCATTGAACCACTCGACATGGTTTGACTCTTATCATGTGGTTGGGTTTCCGTTAACGGTGATTGCTTTTATAGACTTTAACCTCATTCCCTTAGATGTCTTAAATATGATATCTCGAGAAAGTTTCTTTATCAACATATCCACTAAGTTTTGACAAGATTTTACATATTCAATTGAGATTACTCATTTTTTGAGTAAATTATGCATATAATTATGCTTTAGATTGATATGTCTAAAGCATATCTATACAGTTGTTTTTATCATAAATATTACTTCTCGCTTTGTATACAATTGTTTGACTATGGCAACACATAGCTATCAGAGGTGCTGACTTGTCTCTTAATGGTATATCTATTAAGAAATTCTTTAGTCACTCAACTTCTATACCAGTTGATACTAGTGACATCAACTCTTCTTCCATTATAGAATGGGTTATCACAATTTGCTTATTGGATACTCAAACAATTACTCCAGATCTAGGGGTAAATATTCAATTACTTGTGGATAATGACTCATTGGAATCAGAAATCTAGTTTGCATCATTATACCCTTTAAGTGCAATAGGTTTTCTTTCATAGAATAGTGTGAAACCTTCTTCAACTCTGTTATCTAGAGGTGAAAAAACACACAATCAAGAATAAAATTGTATGGCCGTCATAAAGCTTAGCTCAAAACATAAATCTTGTAACATCAGAAAACAAAAGAACTGCTTCACATGCACTTGTGGCTATACTCTCAGGTAGAAACCATTCATACACACTTCATAGGAAAATGTTAATATGACAAAAATACAAGGAATTACATTATGACATTCAAATCAAAGATATTAACAAATAATAGTAAGATCTTTAAAAAAGAAATCCTAGAAATAAGCTAAAAAAGCAAACAATTATGATTTATACATTAACAAGAAATCAGCTAAAATTGATATATTCAGATTCTCTAGTTCCCAATGGTGAAATAACAACTTGGTCTCTCGTGACAATAATGCTTAACATAATTGGCAATATGCAACAAACCAAGCCAATGAAGGTACAATTTCTCTTAACACAATAAAGCACATGACATCCAAATACTCCACATCCTATAAAGCCACAGATAGTCCAACTTTTTTGCAAAAATAATCCTTTTGCCATCAAGACTAGCTTAAAGAGGCCAGAATTACATCAGCCATGAATCCAAAACTATTTATATAGTATTAGATTACTGGTCTAGCATTTGCTTTTTTTGCTCCTTCAAACATTCACTGTAACACCCCAAATATTTAGCTTTAAAATTTTGGAATAATTTTTTTTCTCTAAACCATAGAAGAAAAGCTTTATTAAATCCGTAATCAAATTATTTGAGCGGGTTACAAGTAATAGCACAGACTCGAGGCATTTAAGTAAAATAAATTCTTGCATTGAAATACTACAAGTTATCATTTACAACTTCAAGATTTATTACAAGTCTGAAATCCTCAAGACATCTGAAGAAGATATGGTCACATGGCACTGTCCGCAGCGACGACCACAATTACTCGTCATACTGTTTTCCTGAAAATATTAATTCAGAAGGAGTCAGACTACCACGTCTGAGTAAGAAGCATAATATCCATATGAATGTGCACAGTGTCATGTGTACAAGTATATATGCAACATGTTTAGATAGAACTAATAACCATTTAATAAATGATAAATGTACAGGTCACTAAAGTCAAGTATTTCATGATATATTCCATCAACATCAAAGCACGATGCATCACATGCATAAACCATATTCATATAAGTAATAACAACTTTGGAACTAATGTAGATGTACACCTGGCATTTCATGTAAAGTGTGCATAAAACACAAACACCAATGTTCAACACATCGTTAATAAGTTATCACAATTTTCATGTAAAGGAAAACTGATTTGAATCATGCCCTACAGGAGTCACATCTTACTCCAACTATTTCAGCATCAAGCAATATGCAACTACTTGAAGATTTTTCTTAATGCACTAACTTTATGTTTCATCTTGTTAATTATCCTGTGGGTACGCAGAGACATTCGACATCGTAGCGGACCGAGACCACACAGGGGTCTATTATTTTGTAACCCGTGTGACTAGCCGTACGGATATCCAATGGGGACAGTTCATGATCGAGAGAGTATTCTCCAATGGCTAGAACAAGAATTAGGATGCACCTGTACTTTTGTAGAAGACTTGGATCTACCACCTAGGACGAATTGGTAGTCTTGGCCCCCTAACTTCGTCGACTGGGGACCGAGTGAGATGCCTAGATCTCACAAAAACAAGAATGTCCACGAAGCTTGTACCACCTACCCTCTCCAAGGTAGACCATGGGTCCACTAACATATACATCTTTCAGGTGTACCCAGAGCTCTGGGAAATCAGTAACATATATCATTTTCAGGTATACCCAAAATCCTGGGAAACCAGTAACATATACCGTCTTTCAGGTGTACCCAGAATCCCATATATTTATTTTATATGTGTATAAATTTTCATTCTTGTTTTGTTGGATCCAGTAACATACATCGTTTTTCAGGTGTACCCAGAACTTTGAGGGAAATCTAGTAACATACACCATCTTTCAGGTATACCCAGAATCCCAAATAGAAACTGATAACGTATACCATCTTTCAGGTATACCTAGAGTCTGAAATTTTCATTTATGTCACCATGTATTAGTTTAGACTTTGTTTTTGGTGCTAGGGTATACATATCACACACCACTGGTTACACCGCAACATGGCATTATCCAACTTTAACATTTCATAAGTACTTGTATGGCACTATCAGCATTCAGCGAAGCTGTAAGCTCAATTTTAAACTTTCACATGATCATGGCATGAAAATGACCTCTATTTTTTTAAACAAGCACATACAACCGATTCTAGACATGGAGATAATTATTTAAACACAATCATCATGAAATACATGCATATCATTAATGCTCTTAGAGCACTACAAGAGTATTGTAAGTATAATCTTAATATCTTACCACCATGCCACTATAGCTTCTCATTGATTGAGCAATTATAGCCAGTGTATATATTTATCAACAAACCACATACAAAACCATAAGCAGTATGACTACATGTGAACACACCAAATTTTTCAAAATTTTATAAATATTTCCTTTTTGCCCCTGATCCCCATTTTCTGTGAATAATTGAGTCATTTCAATCTAAATTCTAGTTTGTTTCTCGGATTTACTGGAATCAAATCCATTTTATATATCTGACTCAATTTCGGATCTGAATCCAATTCAAAACCCAAATCTGAGCCTCGTTATCCAATTCTTAAAACAAATTTACAAAAATGCCAAAAATAATTTCTGAAAGGCTCAGACAGTCCGTCCGGTATCCAGTTGGATCCACGACTCTGTATTTCCTAATTCGAAGTTAAAAACTTGAATATTTCCTTAAAACTTGGATCCAAACCCATTTTCTAAAGAAATTTTCAAAAGATCAAAACCCGAATTTTCAGAAAACAAATTTTTTGTAAATATTTTCAAATTTCACAAAATTTGATTTAAAACCCTTTGTTTCTCGTAGTTTTAAGAGTTTTATTAAAAACACAAAAAAATACGTATATACAAAAAAAATTGGTTTTAGAAAACTCCTTTTAAAGCCTCTTTTTGCTTGAAAACCCATTTTAGAAAGAACCCTTTTTGAAAAGAGCCATTGTTGCAAATTTTTAACAAAATGGAAGGACCCCGGATGAAAGTGCCCAACAGCTTCTTCCTGAGAAACCCTCGCAGGGGATTGAAGGGCGGAAGACCCTTGATCGATTGCTCTTGCCTCAGTCGCTGATCCTCAACTGCCATCCTTCCCGATCCTTCTTCTCCCTCTATAAAAGCAGGCATCGAATAGAGAGGAGGCATCGAGTTTTTTTTTTGCGCCATTTCTTTTCCATTTCATCCGTTGTTCATCGATTACATTAGGAAGCATCCATTCCCTCAATATTTCCTCTCATCCACTCCACGCTCCCTCCTCCCTCTGGTTTTATTTTAGCATAAAACTGAAGAACGATCCCTCCGCAAGGTGCCTCCCCGGCAGTTGCTCGGAAAGGGTCCAATCCACTATAAAAGCCAGGCGAGTACCCCTCTTCCTTCTCAGTTTTCTCTGAAATTGCCTACTGATTTTCTTTTTTTTTCTCGATCCCCATTAATGCACCTTCGATGGTATTGAGCTGCCGATAGCATCCTCAACCCATCTTCGTGCAACAGCAACGAAATAGATTAATCCAATATTTTCTTTTTCTTTATCATTTTATTATTTAGTTCTGTTTTCCCTTCTTTCCATATCAAATTTCAATGGTTCCATACATTATGATTCCAGTTTTATATCATGTTTACTTTTCGATCCTTTTTTTTCTCTCATTGCAATTTCTGCATTATATCTAATCTCTAGTTCCATTCTTTGATAATTAGTCTGTGTTTTCGATCATCCATTGATTTTCGGGCACCATGTTTGTTGTTAATTACCCAAGGATCTGGATTCCCTGTTTTGTGCAGTCGCTAAGCACTTGTTGGGTGTTTTAATTTTCATAGCACCATTATGTATTTCCACAATCAGAACTCAACTGTAATAAAACTTCCCATTATCCATGGATTCAATGTCCATGTATATTCGTGGTTCGATTACGAACATTTAAGAGGAAATGGTATTTGAGAAAATCGTTAGCAACGAGAGGATCATTTTGTGTCCAGGATTTTGATCTGTTTGGTTTTGGTGATTCCTCTTATGTTTGTGATGTTTTATGGTTGTATTTAAGCAAGAATTAACCTATTGTATCTCTTTATCCTATCACTTGCATCGTCAATTCCCTTGTTTCTGCATCTTATAGATCTTATGTCATTTCCTTACCTCACTTTCATCCATTTTCATAGCATTTTCATTCTACATGATTTTTATGGCATCCGTCGATTATTCGGTACCTTGATCATTCCTTTATCAACATTCCATTCATTGTTCGTTTAGTTTTATCCTCCCCACACAAGACAAAAGCACGTTGAGGAGCTTATTAGATTGCCAGAGTTTTTTTTTTGTTATACTCTTTCCCTGGAATCAAGCTTTATTTCCCAAACGCCAGCACTCTTGAATGACTATATCATGTTTGGGAGCTTTAATAACCTGGCAAAGATAACTCCAAAGGTGCCCCGGGTAATCATGTCTTGCTTTTGGTGAATCAACTGCATCAAATACTTTCTTTATTTCAAGTAGAATGGAAGAAAGTATGTGGCATTTAACTTTTGATTAAGCTTCAGACTGATGTAAGAATTGAGAATTTGATGGTACAAAATACGCATGTAACTCCATTTCTTCCTGGTTCTCCGGCACATCATTTGAAACCATTCTTCTAAAAAAAAAGAGAAGTTGATTATCCCTGACATTGGTTTTATTTTCTGTTGCATTTCTAGATCTTAGTTTGCACCCATCGTGTCTATGTTGTAACCTCCATAATCTCTCTCCACCAGCCATCGCCTGAGCATTTTAATCTACTGCAGCATGTGTAGTTATATCATCTCCTACCCATTTATGTATTTATATACACTGCATTATGTACCACTTCACACCCCTCCAGCATATTAGCTTAGCTTCACTGTGGCCACTAAAACCATCTGCAATTTTTTTAGTTAACTCACTTATCACCAAATCTCAGAGAAATCAAGGATGATTCCTCAGTTCTGGTTGCTTTGCTGAAAGGGGCATGACATTGAGAAGTCTCTTTTGTATTCTTAGGCTCCTTGTCTCGTCACTGTTGTGACGAGAATCATTGTCATTCGACAATTTTTTTTGGATAATGATATTAGCTATTACGATCTTCTGTGTCCTCATAACACAATAGCCACCGTGTTTTCCTGCATTTTCCAGGAATTACTGCAATCTCCAGTATTTGTAAGTCACACTACTAGCCCCCCCACCCAGCAGCACATAATTAACGTGATGTGCGTGATGTGCTTTACTGAGAGCATTTTCACAGGCTGAGCAAAAGCCTCTCAAAGTCTGCAAAAACCAACTTGGGGAATTGTTATATATATATATATATATATATATATATATTTTGTTGTTGTGTTAGATTTATCCTCTTGCACATTCATTTTATTGGGTTCCTAAAATTCATATTACTCCTTCATTTATGTTCATCTGATATCATGTCAATCTCCGTTCACCATATTATGCTACCCATCAAACATATATTGCTCAGGTTGAAGCCCAGTGATCGCTGTGTTGTTTTTCTTATAGATCATGTATTTTGGATATCTGTCTTTGACAACACAACTTTGTCCTCATTAGTTTTCGAAGAGGATAATAGTACATTCAGATTTGGAAATGTCGAACCCATTGTAGCCATATCATTGTTGCCCTCAGCAGCTTGCCATGGACTACTCTTCTAAGTCGAATAGGGGATATTATGATGGTCTACCTCTTGAATGTTGCATCAATATTTTGATACATTGCAACGAATGATCAGTTTCAAGCTACAGGCTCTCCCATAAATAAGCATTTGCGGTTTTCTAAGCTCACAAGAGCGATTTTTGGTTCACAATCAAGAGTTTAACAACAACTGCTTATAGATTTTTCCTATCCAACCTGGCGAGAAAGTTAAAGGGGACACATTAATTGATCGTGGAATTTTTTTTTTTTAATTCTAGCATTCACTCCCTGTACATTTCAGCATTCTCACCCTCACATTATGCTTTGTACAACATTCTCTCACATGCGTTTACATTTCCTGCATTACCGTGTTATGCACCCCACCACCTCTGGTTATCATTTCACAGCACAACACTCTTTACTGTATGTCCACACCTTCCTATGACTTCACAAACATCATGTATGCTTGCTGTATTTTGCACCCATTTTATTTAATATCGTCACACCTCACTATCTACCACCAACCTCCACCCCCTTTACAGTACCTCTAGCAGTAAGTCATCACCTCCACATTTGCCATTAAATGTTATACATCACCATCACGTGCATTGTTGAATTCATCACATAGTACAACCTTTATACCCTGCAGTCCAACTTCACCAGGCTACAACATTACTTCGCTAGGCTACCAATTTCATGTCCAGCTGCACTCTCACTGTTGCGAAATGCAGCATACACCTTTCTGTCAATATTCACTTGCGTACCATGTCCACACCTGCAGATTAGCTAGTCATTTGTAGATTAGTTAGGCATAGACATTTTTCAATTGTATAACATATATCAGTTTATATTCACCCTCTTCTCAGCTATTTGTTGTATCATATCTACAGCCCCATGACTTCTAGTGCAATAAGTTGAGGTTCTGCTGAAAAGGAGTTAGCGAGTGTTCAGATTGCAAGGCGAGCCAGAGTAGTTTCTAGAATGTTATATGATATGAAGTTTCCTTGATAATCCATGTATGAAACTGAGTGAAGTTATGTTCCCCTACCAGTAAGACTAAGTTAGCATATTCATAGTTGTATCATGTGATTATCTTCAAAACTGAAACAATAATGTTTAGAGCACTATGAATATAGCCCAAACATCCATTTTTTTTAGCATATTACATATGCATCTTTGGACATTCATTTCTTCATTCAATTCATTCCAATGTATGTGTTTTTCTCGTCCATGATATATTAAAATTTCATTAGCTCAGAGCATAGACACAAGCATTCCATCATCTTGCACCTTAAAAACAATGTGATGTTCCCCTTCTATATATATATATATATATTCTTTTGCTTGTGCTAATTTTGTCTTTTGCAGGAAATACGTATTTTTTCCCCTTTTTCTGAGTTTAGAAATTTTTGATTTAATTCAATGATGTAATAGTTAGATATCAATGAGAAATTTTCATTTCTTGTACTAGATTAAAATGTATGAGCGTGTATATATCTTAGAAATTGCTTGTTTTATCTCATTTTACCTTTTATTTCAAAAAATCACAAATGAAAACACGAATGGCACGTGCACCATTCTAATAAGAGGTGATTAAATCCTAAGTTGACGATTTGCATCAATGGCTATATTCAGGATGTGAACAAAACTTATGGTTTTTATCTTTTATGAAATAACATTGGATCCACACTCGGTCTCTTTTCAAAAATCATCATATTTTCAAATATTTTCTTTCTTTATTAGAGTTCAACTTAAAATTAACTCAAGATATATATCAATGGTCATAGTCAGGATATATTGAGAGTTAATTTTATTTTAAAACTCTATAAAGGCACCAAAAATGTGTTTTATTCTTCACTTGAATTTAAATATCATTATTATATAATACATTTTATGACCATAGTCAGAGATGTATTATATTCTCAAATCTTATTTTAATTCACTTAAAGAATGAAATATGCTTTTCAAAATCCAATTTTCAAAATTCTTTAATTCATTCATCACTTAGGATAGAATTACATCATATTTTCAAAATTCTTTTTTTTTTTAAATCCAAGTGATTTTGAGATAATTTTTCAAATCCCTTCTTCACTTCTCAAATCAATCTTCAATTCTTATAAATTCAAAATCTTCTTTCTATTCTCAAATTCTATCTTATTTTTAAACTTCAATTTCAAAGTCAAATTTGACTTTGAAATTTCAAATTTCATTTTTATATTTCAAAATTCAATTTTCAATTCAGATCAAATTTCAAAGTTCAAATTGAACTTTGAAATTTCAAATTCATTTCCATTTTCAAGATTCGGTTTTAAATTAAATTTCATATCTCAGATCGTATTCCAAAGTTCAATTTAAACTTTGGAATTTCGAGATCCATCTTCCGATTTCAAGATTCAGGTTTAAAATCAAATTTATTCTTTATTTTTTTCTACAAAGTTCTATCTAAAGATCCATCCTCAAAGTCCCATTTAGATTTTCAAAATTCAATCCCATCCTGGATTCTAGATTTAGAACCCAATTACACCTTGGATTCATATTTTCAAAATCCAATCCCATTTTGGATTCCAGACTTCGGATCTAATCTCATTTAGGATTCCAGATTCTAGATTCAAATTTCATCTTGGATTCCAGACTTCGAATCCAATTCTATTTAGGATTCATATTTCGGATTCAAATCTATCTAAGACTCCAGATTTCAGATCAAATTCTATTCCAGATTTAAAATCTGGTTCCATTTCCAAATCTCATTTTCAAAGTCAATTTCAAATCTATTTCTCAAGTCTAAATTCAAATTTAAATCCTGTTTTAGGTTCTGAATTCAAAAATTCCTTTTTCAAAATCGATTCTTGAAAATCGATCCAAATTCAAAGTCCATTCTGACATTGAAAATTCACTCTTATTTCAAAATTCCAATTCTAAATTCCTTTTTTTTTTCGTCTAAAGGCTTATCTTTCCAGAAGAACAAAAGAGCTACCACCTAGGATATATTGGTAGTCTGGGTCCCCCAACTCTGAGGACTGGGACCAACGAGTCGCTTTACGCTCGAAACCAAAACACGTGTCCCCAGAGTTTTGTACCACCTACCCTCTCCATGGTAAGCCCAAGACTTGGAAATTCAAGTCTCTCTTTTCAGATATATTTCAAATTCTAAGTTAGATTCAAAATCTAGGTTTTTCAAATCAATTTCAACCCTTTGAATCATTTATTCACTCTATTATCAAATTTATTTCAGAATCACCTGGAAAATCCCAAAATTTCTAAATTATTTTCTCAAAAGCATATGTATCTGCATTTGCATTGCATGAGCATGATTCTTTGTGCATTTAGACTTAGAATAAATTCTTAGACAATATATAAGCAAAGCAAAAAGGCATAAATTCGATCCTTGATTCGATTACCCCTGGTAAAGGCGCCAGGAATGGTCGAACCTCGTACCAACGAGCGAATCCCGTCTCTCTATTTTTCTCACAAATTTTCAAAACGGAGGCGAGTAATTTCAAAACTTTTTTTCAAAATTAAGGTCAAGTAAGACCTTTGCAAAAGAGTTCCTCTCTCTTCTTTCTTTATTTTTCTCTCTTCCTTTCTATCTTTTATTCTCCTCCAAAAAGGGAATAGAGGCTAGAAAGGCAAAGAGAAGGAAAAGAGAGAACCAAGAGAAAAACTTTTGCAATGATCACACTACAACATTTTCATCTCGTTCACTCCCGATTATATACATTCTCTCTTTAAGTAGAAAGTACTCTCATTATGCTATTTTAAACATGTTCGTTGTAGTGAGGTGTGCCATTACCAAAGTCTTTTTACTTTAGTGAGTTTTAAGACCTAAGGTGAGTATGTGCATGGCCACGAATGTCCCATAAATATCATTTACAACATCCTCTAAAATCGACAAACTCATAGATGAGAGAAACATTCATTTTCAGGGAACAAATAGGGCAATATACAACTGTTGTGAAAGTGTGTATGTGTACACGGTGATAGCAACACCCATTAATATTAAACCTGGGTGTGGCCACCACACCCATCTTGCTGCTAACGTCAACTGTTACAGCAATGAAGTCGTACATGACACTTCAAATACATAGTTTTGATGATGAATAAGTGAATCAACTGCGTTTCAGCTAAGGCAATGAAGAAAGATGACAAGAATTGAAGAATTCAATGAAGAATCTTTGAAGACTAGTGTGCAAAATGTAAAATTCATTAAAAGTTTTAGATTCTTGTAAGAGTCTAACTTAGAGTGCATATTTCAATTGCATTTCACCTAAAAAGTCTTTAGAAAAACTTTCTAAAAGAACCCTTCATGAAAATCATTTTAGAAAACTCTTTACTTAATTTTCCATGTTTATTAGTCGACCAATAGACTCACTAGTCGACCAACCTTTTCGCTCCAAATTTTCTAAGCAAAAATGCTATTTTTTGTAAAATTAGTCGACCGAAGGTTTTATCACTCGACCGGATAGAATGTCTGTTTTCTGGAAAATTTGGCAGCAGTCGACTGAAGGTTTTATCAGTCGATCAGATAGAATGTCTGTTTTCTGTAAAATTTAACAGCAGTCGACTAAAGGTTTTATTAGTCGACCGGACATAATGTTTATTTTCTGGAAAATTTAGCAGCAGTCGACTGAAGGTTTTATCAGTCAACCTGACAGAATGTCTGTTTTCTGGAAAATTTGGCAGCAGTCGACTGAAGGTTTTATCAGTCGATCAGATAGAATGCCTGTTTTCTGGAAAATTTAACAGCAGTCGACTAAAGGTTTTATTAGTCGACCGGACATAATGTTTATTTTCTGGAAAATTTAGCAGCAGTCGACTGAAGGTTTTATCAGTCAACCTGACAGAATGTCTGTTTTTTGGAAACTTTAGCAACAGTCGACTGAAAGATTTTTCAGTCTACTGATGATATTATCAGTCGACTAACTATTGTTCCAGTCGACTAATTTTGTCATTTTTCTATAACTTTTAAAAGGTTTGTCTTTCATTTTTTAAACATTTTGATCTTTCAAAATAGACTGTTTTGACACCCTTTCATACCCTCAATGTATGGAATCTTTCAACTATAAATATGAATGCATTCCACACTCAAAAACATCAAATCCAATCGAATTACCCAATATGAATGATATATCTTTATTTTACCATAATGTGAAATAGCAATCGCGTATTCATAACTTCAGACTTGATTAAGACCATTCAATCTATAAAGTATGAAAGGTATATTAAACAAGAAAATAAGATAACCAAACGATAATTTCATGAATAATAATCCGAGATACGCATTAGGTGATACTCATATATATATATATATATATATATATATATATATATATATATATATATATATATATATATATATATATATATATATATATATTATTTTTTTCTTTGTGAGCGTTCAATACAAGGCTAATACTACCGATCCCACTGTGTAGAGTGGATCGATGCACGAACCAAGCGTTTTCCAGCATCCCCTCATAGGTTCCACGCCATTCGCTTACCTAAGATTGTTTCGATCTTGGATCCGTCATGGCTAACGCCCACACAAAAATATATGTATTTCCCTACATATATTTGAACTGTAGGTTTGTATATGAGTACTACACGTCACTAGGCATACACATAGGAACATAATGCCCTTACCTCGTGAAGTGGCCAATCCAAAGGTATGGCGTTCTTCCTTGCGAACACTCGGTATCCTTGTGCAAGCTCCTTGCCAGAATCAATGGTGGATGACGTCAACACTTGCACGGCTAGCTGGAGAGAGTAGGCGTGAGAGAGGGAAAATGGGGAATCGTGAGAGTAAAGAGAGGAGAGGTGAGTTCCAAGGGTCCCTTTTTGTAAACTCCAGCCCACCAACCATTCCTATCCTCCTCATTAACTTTCGACTTTTGAAACCGCCAGCCCAACATTCGAATTCCAATGCTTTCTCTCCTTTTTTTTCTAATTTTTCATTAACTATTTGGTTGGGCTTCCCATTTGGAGAAGACACCCAACCCTCTTTCCTTGGGCACCACCCCTTCCCCATTTAAGTCTTCTTAAATGGGAAGGTGAAACACCCCTTTTCTTTAAAATTCCAAAAAAAAAAATTATTACTAATCTACCTTTTTGCAAAAATACTCTTTATTGGTGGCACCCCGGGGATTCGAACTAAGGTCTCCACTTTTAAGGGGTAACGAGCCCCACCAGTGTGCCAAAAGTGATTTCGTTGCAAGTCCTTGCAACGAAATTTACTTATCCTTTCTCTTTTCTGTGTTGTGCTTTCAAAAAGCTAGCAGTTTTGCAAAATTTCTTAACGCCCAAGGGAATTGAACACAGGTTGCTTCCTAACTAGGCAAGACCTCTTGCCATTACACCTCCTCACCTCTTGTTGTGATACTGGCCTTGTTTAATTCTTTTATAAACGATTTGAATTTCGACGAATTTCAAATACGAGTTGGATGAAAATTGTATTTTTGATCTTCTAAACTTTCTAACTACGTTTCTGGATCTTGATTGTGGTTCGACCCCTATTTGGATCCCTTAAGATCCAATTGGATTCTAATTGTGTTTCGGATCCGTCTAGGATCTGAATCCATTCGTCGTATCCGAATCCAGATACTGGATCCAATTGATCCAATTTGGATTCCAAGATCCATTTGGATCGACTCTACATCATTTTATCGTATTTATTTTCAAGAATGGTAATATTTATTTATTTTGATAATTATTGAAATTTTGCGGGTTTTACATTCACTATAAGATCTGTTTAGTTTACTTGTTCAACCAAGTGGGCATTAACAAACTGAAGCCAATTTAAGTTCTACTCGCTTCACCCATTTAAATTGATTCTAACTTCTCAACTTTCATAGAGATCGAAAATAAGGAAATATGAACCCAAACCAACTTTTAAAGAGTACTCTTACAAGTAACTGAAATGTAATGAAGCATAAATATGGAACTTCTCTCCCACTTCTGACAAGACAATAGTGTAAACCCATGGTAAGATAACATAATGTAAACCACAACCAAAAAAAGGACCATCAAAGCAAACTCTAGTGTAAATAGGTTGTATTGACTAAATATATAGTACTGTTAAGTGCCTCAGAACATGTATTAGTAGGGGTTTGATCAATATGAATATGGTTATGTTTCAACAACCACACAAATAAACAAAGAATAACAACATGAAAATTAGTGAGAAGCATAGGAAAACTATAACCACATAAATAAACAAACACTCAAAAACAAAGAAAAAATCAAGAAAAAAAAGAACAACATATTGTTTTGAGATTGATAACCAGAGGAAAACAATGTTGGAGCAGGAAATAGTGAGCCACATAGAGGAGGGTCGACATATATAGATAAAAGGGATTTCAATGTATAAAAGGAGATTTACAGGAGATGTAGTAAAAAACTATTTAAAAGGGAATTTACTATGGTAAAACTATCACCAAATGTGAACCATCAGAATTTAAGGGAGCCACCAGATTCCTTGGAGTCTCAAATACCTCGTCTCTAGGCAGAGACTTCAAATTTCAAAAATCAAGAATTTGGAGTTGGCTGATTACTTGACGTGATTCATGCTTCTCTCAAATCTGACTCCCAATCACCGTCCAACTTTCTCTATGGTTTTGATTATCTCCTCTTAAGAGAAGCTCCCAAACACAACCTTATTTAGCATGATTAAGCTCTTCCCTTATGACCTACTTTGTACAGTTGTGTCTAGAGTGTGTTTTGCTTTGGTTGGGTCTTGATGTAAGTGTCAAGTCACTTGCAACTTTCTTTGGGCCACCCTTGCACTTTGGTTAAGGTTGATCAATACCCTGAAGGGTTAACCCATAGATCTGAACTATAATAAGTCTGCGAACAAAATTATGAATGAATGCAAATGCATTGAGCTTTCTTTTGTTAACCCTCGTTATGATTACTTTTAAGTGATTGCAATTTCTTGCCCTCTATTATCCCTCGCTCTCTTGAACTCTCTATTATCAAAGATTCTCCAGCAGCAAGCGAGTGACCAGAAGGCTTGCATGTAACAACACAACTCATAACCCTTGAAAATGCAGATTTTTTTAAAACTATTGCAGAAAATTCCCAAAGAACCGGGGCCTTTACAGTTTCACTCCCAATTGGATAAAACAATCAACCACAAGAGACCTTACATTTATCATCCATACTAAACAAAACGTTTATTGAATAATTAATGATAGTCTTGAGACAATTGCATAAGGAAATTTAGAATTCTTTAAAATACATATGAGTAAATAAAAAAAAAATCAAGCCACTCTGTCCCTCTGTAAAACTATCTAGCAAAAGTGTGACACTCGTATCCCTCCAAGAGGCCAGTCGCTTCACTGATTCGCTGCAGCTGTGAAAACCACAGAAATAAGAGTGTCAGAAATTTAAAAAATTTTGCGTATCAATCCCTCTAATGAATTAAATGAGCAAAAAGAATGCAGATAAGAATTCATGTAATAACTTAGAGGAATGCAATTATGACAAATACATAATTCAATTAAACATTCATGCAATAGTGAACAATTATTAAGCATGAGAGAACATTTAATAAATAACATGAATCACCATCTAAGCAATACAAACATTTAACATGTATTAGAGAACAAGATCATACATCCACCAACATGTAACAATTAAGAAAACAGGTAAATATATATGATCTAATGCATAGCAGTAATATGCATGACTTTAATGCAATACATGAGTAAATTATTATCTTTTATTATAATTTTCCTTTCATATGCATGTCTCTATTAAATGCATACAATTTAAGTTCCTCTTTTTAATTATCGTTGCCTACAGATACACCAAACATGTAAAATTTCTCGAGGTCAAGTAGGGTTCTCAGGGTAACTTAGCACACATGTATTTTATTACTATGTTCTAAACTTAGCACTCGACCGAATCACTTTCGGAACATTAGACCTCTACATCTAATGTCGGGACACTAAGGAACTTCATATTCAATAGTGTCACTTTCTTGGTATACCAAAACAGCAGTTGTGTCTAACACACCATACTCAGGTCAAGTGGCGGACTCTCCCAAAAACTATGGTCAGGAGAAAGAACCTCAATATCGGGTTCATGGGTAATCAATAAAGCACACAGAGTTTTTGTATCCTCATAGTTCTCCCAAAACCAAACTCTAAGATTCTCATTCTTTCGATGAGAGATCTCAAAACGTATATTACACTATTTTTTTGTTTTTATTTGATTATTAATATCTCATTTCTTTAATTTGCAATGCAATATGCAAACCAAGGCAAAAGCTTGCATCTATCCTTGCGAGAACCATCACGAGACTCTCGCTCGTGAAAACACATAGAACAATGCAATACAGTGTAATAAAAAAAATGTGATTTTTGCAATGCATTTAAAAGTAAATAAAGAAGGAGCATCTAGTGCTTCAGGCTCTCCGCACCTGCGATGATTTACTTGGATCATGGATGCACCATATGCAAAAACCAAAGCAATATGCCATATATGACACAAATCACATGTTCTAAATGCACATTCATATATGCAAACCTTTATCATGTGTATGGAACAAAAATACTAATAATTCATGTACATACACGTATCCATGCCAATGGATATTTCCTTTGAACATGTAAATGCACATTCCCATCAAGTGTGCATATTCACGCCAATTGCATAATCTCAATAAATTAATGCATGTGCTCATTAAATTCTGAATATACTTAGCAAATGCATGTTCAAATCAAATTTTGCATAAACATAGCAATGCGTATTTTTATTGAATTTTGCATAAACATGACAATACATGTTCTGATTAATTTTTACGTAAACATGGCAACACATGTTCTCATTAATTTCTACATAAACATGGCAATACAAGTTCTCATTAATTTATGCATCAACATGGCAATACATATTCTCTTTAATTCATGCATCAACATGGCAATACATATTCTCATTAATTTATGCATCAACATGGCAAATGCATGTGCTACTTAAATTCTGCATAAACATATAATTGCATATTCTCATTAAATTCTGCAGAAACATGGCAACACATGTTCTCATTAAATTCTGCATATAGTTAGCAATGCATGTTCTCATTAAATTTAGCATAAACATGGCATTGCATGCTCTTATTAAATTCTGCATCAACATAGCAATGCATGTTCTCATTAATTAATTTTACATGGGAAGCCCATACACTTGTACACAGGTAAGTTCCTATGAGTTTCATATACATACTCATGCATTATGCACACACTTTGCACTTAGCATAATGCTTAGGCATGTAACATTACACTAAGTCACTTGCAACATTAAGCTCATCACATGAATCACATTCAAAATGTATGCTTTTGAAACATGGTTAAGAAAATTTGTATACATGTTTGATTTGACTCCCATGATCACAAACACACACCCTTTGCTTGCTTTACAT
The DNA here is from genome assembly GCF_984573655.1 of Nuphar pumila. Classification (NCBI taxonomy): domain Eukaryota; kingdom Viridiplantae; phylum Streptophyta; class Magnoliopsida; order Nymphaeales; family Nymphaeaceae; genus Nuphar; species Nuphar pumila. The sequence continues at coordinate 22,915,660 of NC_143265.1, read as the reverse complement.
AGACACACTTATATATATATATATATATATATATATATATATATATATATATATATATATATATATATATATATATATATATAAAGGGGTTTACACCCAGCTGACTTAGTCGGTTGGGATTCCAAACAGGCCCATACACAGGCCTGTGTGCATGTGCTGTCAGGGCTAGCTAACAGCCCCACCAACTAAAAATTTCAAACCTTTTTATTTTAAAACTTTTCTCTCTTTTTTTGAATCTGAGTCAGCTCAGTCGAGCCACTCGACTGAGCCCTGTGGCTCGGCAGTCTCTGTCAGGCCGGCTGGACTCAATCCAACCGAGCTTGGCTGACCTGTCAAGCAATGACAGGTCTTGCCAGACTTGGCCAGCCGAGCCATGCTGGGTTGGGCTGGTCGGCCAGACCATGAGGTCCAAAAACACACCGGGTCCTATAGTGACCCGGTTCCATTTTCATAAAACTATGCATATTTATATACGTGTGAAGATGTGATTTAAAACATTACCAGATCTGTACATACTTGTGTTTACAGCTTTATGACTCAATAGGCATGTTAAAACATTGATCATAGGGCTATAACAAATCAACCCATATGCATGTTCAAAAATGAAACATGGGCATTAAGCCTACTTGAAGACACTTATTCAAGAGTGCATACATATTCAATTTTTCTCAACAAGTGTGCCATTATACACTTTTTTTTTTGGAAAACACATGCATACATTATGAATTAAACATATATTTTCATGCATATGCTCAGTCCATATCATGATTCATCCCTAAAATTCGATATTCAACAAAGAGGGTCCCAAAAGACCACTCCTACATAAAAAAAAAATGCTAAAACAAGTACTAAATTTTTTCTCATGAACAAGATGAAAGAAGCAAGAAATCAACCATGGAGGAAGATCCATGAATCATTCTCCATGTATTTTTTTGAAAAATTCAGCCATATAAACTATTTTCTATGAAAATCCATCTTAGATATGGCATAAAATTGAACTGGCATTCTATTTCTTACTTGAAATCAAAAGAGGAGACTCATACTTTTGTAAAAATTGAAAAATAATAAGAAACAATGGTGGGAAAATGGGTTGGATGGTTGGAGAAGGTCCTCCTTCTTCTTCGTCCTCCTTCTCTTTTCTTTCCTTTCCTTTCCTTCCCTCTCTCTCTCTCTCTCTCTCCCTTCTTTCTTTTTCTTATTATATAAAGAGCGTGAGAGGGGTTGACGCCCTCCCTTTCCCAACCTTTTTTAAAAGGACTAGAAAGTTTGAAAATTGGGCAACTCTCTCAAGTTTTTAAAGTTTTTAAAAATTTCATCTTGACTTTTCCACATTTGGTATTTTTTTAACTTTCTAATTCTTTTAAAACTCTCTCTTAACCTCTCTTAAGTAAGAATAATAACTCTTTTAAGAAGTCTCACTCAACCCTAAAATAAAAATTCAGAATGAATATAATTAACTAATTAATTAATATTAATTAATTAAAAATTATATACAAGTTTTCAAAAATATTCAAATTAATCCAGAAGGCTTCTTAACCTTATTAAACTCTAAATTAAAGTTTTTTATTAAATTTAAAGCTAGAAACACGTTGGGCTTGGATTTGAATCTTGATCTGGATCCAAAATCCAAACTCATACCCAAAACAAAAATGGATCAAGATCTAGATTAAATCCATATTTAAGTAGGTCTTAAATAAGATCCAAATCTACAATAATTTGAATCATATGAATTTGATCTAAGTTGATCCAACTCTGAATCTGTTTCGATAAACTACTCAATTTTTAGAAAAACATGATTTTTGGACCAACCGTAACTCGAATCGAGGAAAATAAAATATCATTGCGCTAAGAATTCTGAGACGCATACAACGACATATTACATGAATATCAAATTCTGAATTTTGCCTAAAAATAACCTGAATTTAATTCAAATTTAAAACTCTCTTTCTCGCTTCAATTGTCTCATTACAACCTTGTCGATGGGACTTGGGCCAAGCCCAGACTCAAAGACATCAGTATAAAAATGGAGCCTCATATGATTTTTCTCCCAGACTTAGCCAATTTTTTGACAAAATTATAAAATGACTAAATACCAAAATATGCGATATTACATTGCAACAGTGAGGAAGGACCATCGTGTCGCACTGACCTATTAAAGAAATAGGTCTGTCACAAGTGGTATAAAAGCCATGTTCTCAAGCTGATGAAGGAACTTTGGAGTCGGTGTCAAGAGATGCACCGACAGGCCATGATTTATGAGCAAGACATCATGGCACCCCAATACAACTTGCGTTGCACCAAAGGTAAGGTAGTTGCCAAAGTTAAGGAGATGAGTTCACCTCGGGTTCATGAGCAGATGTCCAAGACTGTCAATAGACTCGTAGTTGATGTGACTTCTCATAAGGAAGTGATTTTATGCGCATTTGAGTTATTCGGAGGTCTGGAGGACGTGGTCACGTGTTTGCGAGAGCTGGTGAACTTGCTGATATGACAGGTTACTTTGTTGACTACGACAATGACCACCATGCAGACTGAAGTAGAGGAGTTTCAGTTGAAGAACTGTACTTTGCAGAGGACAGTGACCCTAAATGACAGAATTGGTGATAGGCTATCAAATATAGATGTGTCGAGGCTAGCGAAGTTCAATGGTTTAAGGGATAGCAAGGCCATAGAGAAATTTCTGTTCTAGGTGGAAGACTACTTTGATATTCAGAACATATTGGCCGAGGACCTAAAGGTGAATGTTGCAATAAATCTGCTCGATAGAGATACTATAGACTGGTGGAGATGGAAACATACCGACATAAAAAGAGGGCATTGCGTAATTGATACTTGTGAGGCCTTCAAAACTGAGCTACAAAACTACTTTATGTTGATGAATATACAACGCCAAGCTTATTAGATGGTGTCGGAATTGAAACACACTAGAGCCTTGAGAGACTACATCAAGATGTTCTAGATGCTCATGCTAGATGTACCCAATATGCCAGATGAAGATAAACTCAACTGGTTTATTATGAGACTACTATCATGGGCATAGTCTGAAGTGGAAATGAGCAATCTTAAGACTTTGAAAGATGCATATGTGATGATCGAGCAACTAATAGATACACAGTGTAAGTCCTTTACTCCATCGACTAAGGCTGGGAAAAATCCAGACCACGAAGGCAAGAAGGAGGATCGATGTAACAACAAGGGTGAGGCATCGACCCAACACCATTTTTACAAGAAGCAGAATTATAAGAAGTACAACAATAGTGATAACAAAGGGCGCATTGTGACTTGTTGGTTTTGCGATAATAGGCACATTTCTAGGCAATATCCAAAGCACTTTATGAAGGATGATGACCAAACCAATGCAGTACAAGCATAGAGTAGTGATGACGAGGTCGTGCAACCCAATATGGGAGCCATGCAAACCATACATGCAGTTAGAATCTCTGCAGTTGAAAGCATACTGGTTAGCAAAGAACTCATGTATTTGGAAGTCATTATGAATGAGATGTCTACTATGGCAAAGGTAGACTTTGGGGCCATGCATAACTTTATCTCGCAAGAAGAGGCAAAGCAGTTTGTCTTGAAGCCCGGGCTAAAGCAGCGGACCATCAAGATGGTGAACTCTAAGGCCAAGCTCATCCTTGGTGAAGCAAAGGATATGACTATCTAAATTAAGAGTTGTGATGATAAAGTCAACTTCTCAGTGGTGTCACTGAATAATTTTTGAATGATTTTGGGCATAAAGTTTCTTCGTAGCAAAAATGTGATTATGTTGTCGAAGTTTAACTCGTTGATGATTATGGGGCCAAACTCTTCACATACAGTGCAGTGCCTTACTCTTAAAGGCAAGACTTCAATGCTATCTGCTATACAATTAAAGAAGAGTGTCAAGCAGGGAGAGCATGCATTCCTAATTATTGTGCTCACCGAAAAAAGGAATATAGAAGCAGTAGTGTCGCCGACCCTTGCCCCACTATTGAAAGAGTTTCAGGGAGTGATGCCCTCAGAACTGTCAAAGCGTCTGTCATTGAGATGTAAGGCTGACCACAAGATTGAGTTGACCCCTGGAGCAAAGTCCCTTATTGCAAGAGACTGACTAAATTGAAGGAGCTGCGCAGGCAACTGGATGAGATGTTAGAAGCTGACATCATCCGTCTTTCTAAAGAATCCTTTAGCACCCCAATACTCTTTCAAGTGAAACATGATGGCTCTAAACAATTGTGTATAAACTACTATGCATTCAACAAGGTCAAGGGGAAAAACAAGTATACGTTGCCACTGATAGCAAACTTTCTCAATCATCTAGGCAGTGCTCGTGTCTTTTCAAAGGTAGATATGTGACTGGGTTACTAGCAAGTGAGGTTTGCTAATAATGATGAGACCAAGACAACTTATGTCACTCACTATGGTGCCTACGAATTCTTAGTGATGCCATTTAGGTAAACTAATGCTCCAACCATATTCACGATATTGATGAACAAGATCTTTTATCCTTAGACAAGTTCATGGTAGTCTATCTTGATGACATCGTGATCTACAACAACAACAACATGAAGGAACATGTTAGGCACTTACGAACAGTGTCTCAAGTGTCGAAGGAGAATGACTATTGTCTCAAGTGAAAGAAGTGTCTCTACAGGCAGAAGGAGATCAACTTCCTTGGCCATGTTGTGGGGCGTGGTTTGCTATGCATGGACTGACAGAAAATAAGAGTCATCCAAGAATGAAGGCCGTCAACTAAAGTGTTAAAGTTACAATCATTCCTTGGCTTGGCAAACTACTATCTACAGTTTATCGAAGGCTACTCCCTCATTGTTGCGTCCCTCATGAATTTACTGAAGAAGAATCAGGTATGGCTCTAGGCAGGAGCGTGCCAAGATGCCTTCGATGGCTTGAAGAAGACCTTGGTGAGAGAACTAGTGTTGCAGTTGCCGAACCATATAAGACCCTTTAAAATCCACACAGATGCTTTAGACGTCGCCATCAACGGAGTTATCATGCAGTAGGGTCATCTGATTGCTTATGAGAGTCAAAAGTTAAAGGATGCAGAGAGACGCTACATTATGCACAAACGTAAGATGACGACCATTATGCATTGCCTTAGGACATGGCGACACTATCTTCTGGGTGCCCAGTTCATCGTGAAGACGAACAATGTCGTTACAAGCTATTTTCAGATATAGAAGAAGTTAACACCCATTCAAGCTCGATGGCAAATGTTTCTAGCTGTGTTCGACTTTGCTTTGGAGTATAAGGTGGGAAAGACCAATGTTGTTGCAGACACCCTTAGTCGTAAGGCTAAACAGGAAGTTGTGCAGGCAAAACCTCTTGAAGTTCACTTGGAGGGCGCATTGCTGGACCGTATCCGTGAAGGAATGCGATAGGACCCAACAACACAACACCTTGTCTCTTTGGCATAGGTGGGAAAGACTCGACGATTTTGGCTACGGGATGACCTCATCGTGAATAAAGGGGGATGCGTCTTCATGCTGCGGTGGGAAAGTCTTCGCTGCGAATTGTTTAAGGAGTGTCATTATATGTTATGGGCTGGTCATCTAGGTCAAGAGCGGACCTTAGCACTCCTTGAGCATGGTTACTATTGGCTGCATATGAGAGACTATGTGAAGAGGTATATGCCAACTTGCCTCGTCTGCCAGTAAGATAAAAAGATCAATCAGAACACTGCCAGCCTCCTTGAACCTCTATTTATTCTAAACCATCCTTAGGAAAGCATTTTAATGGACTTCATTATTAGTTTACCAAAGGTAGATAGCCTTAGCTTCATCTTGGTGGTGGTGGATTGTTTCTCTAAATATGTCACCTTCATCCTAGCTTCCAAAAAGTGCCCTGCAGAGCTGTTCATCAAGCATATTGTGAAGCACTAGGGTGTACCAAGAAGCATTATGAGCAATCGTGATGCTCACTTTATGGGCAAATTATGCCATGAATTGTTTTCGCTACTCGACTCTAATCTGCTATTTTCAACAAGTTTTCACCCACAGATGGATAGATAGATGTAGCGCATTAACGAACTGTTGGAGCAATACCTCAAGTACTTTGTTAGTGCCAATCAGAAAGACTGGGTGAAGCTCTTAGACATGGCCTAATTCTGCTATAATCTTCATAAGAGTGAATCTTCAAGACACCGCCTGTCCGAGATAGCTAAAAGGCAGCAACCGTTGACCCCGTATATTCAAGCCGCACAAAAAAAAGGAAGGTCATCATTTGCCTATCAGTTTGTTCGAGACTGCCATGTATAGATTGAGCTTGCGAAGGCATTTTTGCACAAGGCTGCTAAGAGGATGAAGAAGCGGGCAAACAAGCATCGCCGATCTACTGAGTTTCATGTTGGGGACCAGATGTTTGTGAAACTTTACCCAAATCACACAGACATCTTTTGTGGACGGCACCACAAACTGATAAGGAAGTATGAGGGACCATTCACCATCACAAAGAAAGTGGACAAACTAGTGTATAAGCTGGATCTGCCCCCAGACTTAAAGGTGCATCCGATATTTCATGTGTGTAACCTAAAACTGTTCTATGCGACTGAGCGAGATTCAGAATATAGTGTGCCATAATGCGCTCCTATCCTGTCGAGGGCCTCGACAACACAACAAGCTGAAAAGCATGTCAGAAAGATCCTTCACCGCAAGGTCAACTACTTAGGCGAAGCGAAGAAGTATTTTATGCAGTGGGAGGAGACAACGAAACAGACATGGGAGCCAACATTCCAAATAAAGACCGACTATCTAGATGAAGTCAGGGACTACCATGAAACAGATGACATTGAGGGCAACACAAGATTTGAATGAGGGAGCCTATTCTCTTGTGACTTACTTTGTACAATTGTGTCTAGAGTCAGTTTTGCTTTGGTTGAGTCTTAATGTAAGTGTCAAGTCACTTGTAACTTTCTCTGAGCCACCCTTACACTTTGGTTCAGGTTGATGAATACCCTGAAGAATAAGCCTATAAATCTGAACTGTAATGAGCCTGTAGTCAAAATTGTAAATAAATGCAAATGCGTTGAGCTTTTTTTTGTTCACCCTTGTTGTGATTACTTTCAAGTAATTGCAATTTCTCTTCCTCTATTCTCTCTTGCTCTTTTTTAATCTCTATTATCAAAGCTTCCGCAACGGCAAGCGAGCCACCAGAAGGCTTGCGACGGTGAGGAACAACTGATGCATCACATTGTCTTATTGAAGAAATAGTCCCATGACATAGGTTTTCACGAGTTTATTTCCTTCACTAGGTCAGTGTGACGCAATGATCCTTCCTTACCACCGCAAGCCTTCTTGTCGCTCGCTTGCCAGTCTTGGAAGCTTGTAATCAGAGAGCAAGAGAGAATAGAGGGATAAGAATTGCAATCACAAGAAGCAATCACAATAAGGGTGAACAAAAGAAAGCTCAACACATTTGATTCATTCATAATTTAGCCCGTAGGCCGATTATAGTTCAAGTATATGGGGTGACCCTTTGGGGTATTGATTAACATGAACCAGACAACTTACATCAGACTCAACAAAAGCAAAACAGACTCTAGACATAACTTTATAATGCAAGTCACAAGGGAACATACTCCCCCCTTCAAATCATGCACCATCCCTGACGCCATTTGTTTCATGGTAAGCCCTGACTTTAACTGGGTAGTGGTTGTTTATCCAAAAAGCTGACTCTCACGTAGGTTCTGTTGTTTTCTCCCACTGCACTAGGTATTTCTAAGCTTCACCTAAGTAGTTGACCTTGTGGCAATGGATCTGACTGGGGTGCCTCTCGGCCCGTTGTGTTACCGAGGCCCTCCGCATGATGAAAGTGTGTTGTGGCATGCTATATTTTGGATTTTCGTCATCTGTATGGAACTGTTTGAGGTTGCACACGTCGAACATTAGTTGCACCTTGAAATCTGAGGGCAACTTTAGCTTGTACTCCAGTGTGCCACGTTCTTTGTGATGGTGAATGATCCCTCATACTTTCTGATCAATCTGCAGTGTCGCCCACAAAAGATGCCTGTGCGACCAGGATAAAGCTTCACCAACACTTGGTCCTCAACTTGGAACCCAACGGGCGACGATGCTTGTCCACCCACTTCTTTATTTTCTTTGCTGCCTTGTGTAGGAATGCCTTTGCCAACTCATTCTACTCGTGTCAGTCTCGAACAAACTGATAGGCGAAGGATGGCCTTCTCTTTTCTTGCACGGCAAGAGTATGCGGGGTCAGCGTCTACTACCCTGTGGTTATTTCAAACAGGTTGTAGCCTGAAGACTCACACTTTTGCAGATTATAATAGAATTATGCCACGTCAAGGAGCTCTACCCAATTTTCTCATTGGCACTAACAAAGTGCCTAAGGTGCTGCTTAAGTATCTCGTTGATGCACTCTGTTTGCCCATTGGTCTGCGGATGGAAGCTTGTTGAAAACAACAAATCAGAGCCAAGTAGCCGAAATAGCTCACCCAAGAACTTGCCCATGAAGGGAGCATCACGATCACTCACAATGCTCTTTGGTATGTCCCAATGCTTCACCACATTCTTTACAAACAACTTTGCAGGACACTCTTTAGAAGCTGGGATGAAGGTGGCATACTTTGAGAAATGATCAACCACCACTAGGATAAAGCTAGTGCCATCTACCTTCGACATACTAACAATGAAGTTTATGAAAATGTTTTTCCAATGACGTTTTAGAATCAATAGAGGCTTAAGAAGACCAACTATCTTCTGGTTGATCCCCTTATCTTGTTGACAGAAAAGGCACGTTCGCACTTACCTCTCCATGTAGCCTCTCATATGCGGTTAATAGTAGCCGCACTTAAGGAGTACTAAGGTTCGTTTCTGACAAAAAAGGATGACCCATAATCTATCATGGCACTCCTTAAGCAATTCTCAGTGGAGACTTCCCCACCGCGGCCCAAAGATGTGCCCCCTTTTGTCACAAAGAGGTTGTCGTGTAGCTAAAATCACTGAGTCTTCCCTGCCTGCACTAGAGAAACAAGGTTTTGCACCGTCAGATCCTACTGCGTACCTTCACGGATGCAGCTCAAGGCATTTACAACTATATCAGTCTTCCCAACCTTATACTCTAAGTTAAAGTCGAACTCAACCAAAAACATCTAGCACCGAGCTTGCTTCAGCGTCAGCTTCTTCTGTATCTGAGAATATCTCGTGACAATATTGTCCATCTTGATGATGAATTGGGCACCCAAAAGATAATGTTGTCAAGTCTTGGGGCAATACACAATAGATGTCATCTCACGTTCATGCACCGTGTAACACCTTTCTGCATCCTTTAGCTTACGACTCTCATATGCAATCAGATAGCCATCTTGCATAATAACTCCGTCAATGGCAAAGTTTGAAGTGTCTGTGTGGACCTCAAAGGGTTTCAAGTGATCAGGCAGTCACAATATTGGCTCCCTCACTAAGGTTGTCTTCAAGTTGATGAAGGCATCTTGGCATGTTTCTGTCCAGAGTCATACCCGATTCTTCTTTAACAAGTCAGTGAGGGGCGCAACAATGAGGGAGTAACCTTCAATGAATTGCCGATAGTAATTCGCCAAGCAAAGGAATGACCGCAACTCTAGCACTTTGCTTGGTAGAACCCATTTCTGGATGGCTCTTATCTTTTGCCCATCCATGCGCAACACACCATGCCCCACAACATGACTGGGGAAGTTGATCTCCTCTTGACCAAAGAGATACTTCTCTCGTTTAACACAGAGATCATTTACCTTTAGCACTATTCGCAAGTGACTGACATGTTCCTCCATATTGTTGCTATAGATCACGATGTCATCCAAGTAGACTACCACGAACTTGTCTAAGTAAGGGTAAAAAATTTGATTCTTTAGGGTCGTGAACATGACTTGAGTATTTGTCATCCCGAATGACATTATTAAGAATTCGTAAGCACTATAGCGGGTGACACAAGTTGTTTTTGGCTCATCTCCATCTGCAATCCTCACCGGCCAGTAACCTGATCTCAAGTCTAGCTTTGAAAAGACTGAGGCACATACCAACTGATCGAACAAGTTTGCTATTAGTGGCAATGAGTACTTGTTCTTTACCGTGACCTTGTTTAGTGTACGGTAGTCCATACATAACAGCTAGGAGCCGACATGTTTCATCTGAAATAGGTTTGGGGTGCCAAATGAGACTTTTGATAGATGAACAATGCCTACATTGAACATCTCATCTAGCTGCATGCATAACTCTTTTAGCTCAGATGACTCCATTTAGTATGAAACCATTACGGGAGGCTTCGCTCCCAGGGTCAACTTAATCTTATGGTCGACATCGCATCTTGGTGGTAGACGCTTCGGCAATTACGAAGGCATCACCCTCCAAACTTTGCCAATAGTGGGGCTAGGGTCAGTGGCACTGCTGCTTGCACCTTCCCTTCTTTTGTGTGCACGATAATTAAAAATGTATGCTCCTCATGCTTGACATCCATCTTCAATTGCATTATCGATAATACTAAAGTCTTGCCTTTCTAAGTAAGGCACTAAACTATGTGTGACATGTTTGACTCTATAATCGTCAACGAGTTAAACTTTGACAATATCATCACATTCTGGCTGTGCAAAAACTCTATACTTAAAATCGTCCAGGCACACCACTGAGAAGTTGGCTTTACTGGCCCAACTTTCAATTTGGATAGCCACATCCCTTGCTTCACCAAGGATGGGCTTGGCCACAGAGTTCACTATTTTGATGGTCCTCTGCTTTGGCTCGGGCTTCAAGCCCAATCGCTCTGCCTCTTCCTGCAAGACGAACTTGTGTGTGGCCCTAGAGTCTACCATTGCTGAAGTAGACTTTCCATTCGTAATGATTTTCATGTACATAAGTTCCTTACTGACCTATATGTTTTTAGCTGCGCAACTTCTATCTGCGTTAATCGATCGCATGACCCCATCCTTAGTTGCATGGTGTCAGTATCACTGTATTATGCCTACGCCGCATTGGCTTGTCCATCATCCTTTACAAGGCATTTCGGACACTGCATGACGATATGCCTATCGCCATAGAACAAGCAAGTAACAACTGCTCTCTTCTTGTTGTTGTTATACTTCTTGAAGTTCCATTTCTTATCAAATTGGTGGGATGTCGATGCCTCACCCTTATTGTCGCGTCACTCATCCTTCTTGCTCATCATGGTCAAGATTTTTCTCGACCTTGGTTGATGGGGTGAAGGGCTTGCACTGAGTGTCAGTTAAGCGCTCGGTTGTCACATATGTATCTTTCAATATACTGGGGTTGCTTCTTTCCACTTCGGACTATGCCTAAGGCTGAAGTCCCACAATGAACCAGTTGAGCTTATTCTCGTCTGGCATGTTAGACACCTCAAACATAAGCTTCTGGAATGTTCTGACATAGTCTTGCAATGAACCAGTATGTTTAAGATTCGATACCATCCTATAAGTTTGTCTTTGCGTATTCTTTGGCATGAAATAGTTGCACAGTTCTATTTTGAAGTCGTCAAAGATGTCTATCACACATTGACCCCTTTCTATGTCACTGCGCTTCTGCCTCCACCAAGTGATGACATCTCCATCCAGTAGAGTTGCTGCAGCCTTAATCCTGAGGTCTTTAACTATCGCATTCTGAATATCTAAGTAGTCTTCTACTTGGAACAAGAAGTTCTCAATGGCCTTGCTGTCGCAAGAACCATTAAATTTTACTGGTCTTGGTACATCAATCCTTGATGACCTCTCACCATTCCTCCCATTTAGGGTCATTGTCCGCTGCAATGTGCGGTTCTTCAACTGAAACTTTCCTATTTCACTTTGCAAGTTGGCCACTGTTGTCATCAACAAAGTAACCTATTCCATTAGTAAGATTATCGGCTCTTGCAGGCTCGCCACCAATCATTCAGTCCATCGAATAATTTAACTGTGCATGAAATCATTTCTTTGTGTGAAGTCACGTCTTCTACCAGCTTGTTGACAGTTGCAGTCATCTGCTCTTGGCTCCGAGGTGAGCCTATCTCTCAGCTTCAACAACTATCTTGTTTTTGGTGTTACGCAAGTTTTGATAGGTCGCCATGATGTCTTGCTCACAAATCGTAGTCTGTCGATGCGTTTGTCGATACTGACTTCAGATGCGTCTGTTGATACCAACTCCGAAGTCCATTCCTCAATACGAGAACAAGTTTTGGTACCACTTATCACGGGCCTATTTCCTTCAATAGGCTAACACGACATGATCATCCTTCGTCACCACTGTAAGCCTTCTTGGCGCTCTCTTGCTTGTCGTAAAAGCTTATAATAAGAAGAATTTCAATCACAAGAAAAAATCACAATGAGGGTGAATAAAACAAAGCTCAACGCATTCGATTTATTCACAATTTAGTCCATAGGTCTCTTACCATTCAAGTATACCGAATACCCTTACGAGGTAACGATTAACCTTAATAGAGAAGCTGACTCAACTAAAAACATACGTAGGCATTGGCTTGCTTTTTGTCAAGAAAAATTTTACACGTGTTGGCTGTGATATCACATATACAATATTTAGTGGTTGTTTTGGTAAAGTTAACGCGTCTTCATCGCAACATTTTCAAATATGGTCAGTATATTTTTTCACATCTAGTTCTTACTCAATACTATATGATCGGGTAAGGTTTGCACCTTCTTTCGGTCTTGGGCCCACATTCATGAGAGGTTTGTGTGTGTGGGGGAATCTTTTATATGGGGGGAGGATGAGAGGTTTGTGTGTGTGTGTGTCTGTGGCGCATTTCGCGAGACGATAAAAGCAGGGGGCGCAATCCGGGTGCGCCACACCCCTCTGCTCCTCGTGGTTCGTTGTTTCCCTCCTCTTCCTCTTTGGAACTCTTTTTCAACCATCGTTGATCCAGCGGGACTCCCTCTCCTTCTCTCTTCTCATCCACCAATGTCAATGGAGGAGGGGGTGAATAGGATGATGGTGGAGAGGAAGGAGGAGCAGGCTCCGAATGATGTCTCCCGCGATGACTTCCCTCCTGACTTCATATTCGGAGTCGCCACTTCGGCCTACCAGGTAGATCCCTCCCTCTCTGCCTCTCCTTCTCTTTCTCTTGCATGAAGGAATCAAAAGCAATTCCTCTTAAGGAGACGAGTCTCTGCTGTGAGATTAACAACAAAAGTTCAGCCAAACGAATCTTTCTGCGTAATTTATATATATATTTTCTTTTTTGGGTACGTCCCTCTACTTGGGCAATAACTGTTTGTAATGAGGCACAATGTGGTCCGATTTTGCTTTTCTTTCTTGTTTTTTTTTTTTGTGAACGGAGCAGCAACACACAGAGTTGATTTTTGTTCGTCTTACTTGCTGGGCTATGATTCCATGTCTCGGATGGTGAAATGTTTCGACTTTGAATGGATCTTGTACCCTACGAAATGCGTGCTGGACATATACCGTTGATTGCATGTGAATCGATGGTATGGCCCAAGAATGTGGCGGTGAGTTTTTATTCACTGTAGAGATGCGTACTAGGTCCCACTAGAAAATGTTATCGGATTTTCCACTTATTAATCCAAGTCAAAGCAGAAATAATTTCTAAGAAAGGCGCATGAGCAAAATAAGTCTCATTTAGACTCCTCCTCTGCCAGAGGTCCAGTTAGATTTGAGTTTTTTACCATTGCCTAACCATACATTATGCAGCTTTTTCTCATGTCCTTTATCATTGTAGGGAAAAGAAATGGAAGTCCTATTCAATCTTTTGTGGACCCTTCGTGGCGTAGGATAGAGGGCAAGAAGACAGTATCATAAGAATGTTAGGCAGTACATGCTTGATGATTATTCAGTCAGCACGGGCCAGATATCTCAAAATCCATGATTGCGGCTTTTTGCTAACTCTGTCTTTCATGAACACACAATGGACTTCCCTAGAAATGCCTTTTTGCATGCGCATACATTGCTATTTCATGTCACCGCTCCCAGTTTGCATCCAGAGTGGTTTACTTGCCATTTATGATATCTTTGATGTTGAATATTATACCTTGCATTTTCTTTCACTGGTATTCAGCCCAGAACCTAGTGCAAAGCAACTTCCAGGAATCTTGTTACCCAAATTTATCATTTCTGACATCTCCAAAATCAGGTCATTTCCGAAAAAAAAATGTGGGTTAAAGGAGGCATACCTGGTAAAGTGGTAATTAAACTTGACTGATCAGGCCCCAGCACAGCCTTTTTCGTTAGTGCCTAGGATCATTATGAGCTATATTGGTCTTAGTGTTTTAGTCATGGTTTTCACATTATAATATAATTCTTTCTCCATACAGTTTTACTATTTATTTCTAAAACCAAAAATTAACAAATTTGGTTGTCCACACAAGTCTTAAGTTTGGACCAAATGAGACCAGTCGTGGGTCAGTGGTTATTCAAATCATATCCTTTCAGTTAAGAATGTGAATCTTCCAAGGATCTTAATGATTTTGAATGCTTCATGCTTACATGCTTTGGAAATTACAAGATTTCGTGGGGGGTATGGCTTCATACATAGACTCTTGTCTTGTAGTTCATTATTACAAAGGCACTACATAAAGCTGTGCAAAAGAGAAAAATCACATCATAGGACTGCACTTTGATATCATCATCCAGTATCTCTTGGACTGATGGCTAGGGCTCAAATTTCTTTCTTGCTTGGTCATCCATTTTTAAGGTAGGTGTTATAGGCTGCCAATATTATTGCTTACAATATTATGATATGTTACTGATTGACCGGAATCTCCAGCCTCCATGTTGATTTTTTTATGCTTACATGATCATAAGTTCCTATTGCAGTGTAATGCTAATTTTATATGTGCTGATGGAGGTGTTATTATAGAGATGATTCTTGTATACCTAAAAATGATTTTTTTAGGTACTAAAAAGAAGAAATGTTAAGATGAAGTGTTGTCAAGGTGTAGTCCTGCTACTTCACGTCTCAAGCTAAAAATGAGATGTTAAGATGACTAGCTTGGCAATTCTATTTTCTTTGAGATGTAACTTTTTCTGTGCATTTTCTGTAGGTTGAAGGTGCTGTCAGGGAAGGTGGAAGGGGTGCCAGTATTTGGGACGTCTTTACACACACTAAGGGCATGCATTTACTCCTATTGTTTTCTCGTGTGTGTGTGTATGTGTGATGCATGCATGCGTTCACCTTTCTCTCTCTCTGTATATATATATATATATATATATATATTTGTATGTATGTATGGGTGCTTATGGAAAATGTTTGCTACAAATGCTTCTAGATCACTATGGCGCAGGTTGTATTGACCCAATTGGATCTCATGGAGGGATTTAATATCAAAGCAATAGAGTTCCAACCATGAGAGAGATAGCAAAGAAGATGAGAAGAGAAACTTCATTAGCTTTGGAATAAAGAGCTACACTACATAAAAGGGACAACCCCCTTTTTGGTTACCCTATAAGACAAAAACTGTTGAGAATTTAGCCTCTTATACAAATACAAAAATGCCCCTCATTAAATGATACATCTACAACAATGGGAGGGTAGCACAAAAGAGCACATACAAATAATAATACATATGATACATTATCATATTACTCTTCTCAACATCAGCATGTTCGAGATAGTAGGGATTGACTTTTGAATCATATTTTTTCAATGAAAAAATATGATTTTATGACTCAGGAAAGTATCACATATTGTAGGACGTTGATTTTTGAAGCATTATAAAAACATGCCTAGTGTCATACTCTAATGATCTAAGAGCTGATTCCCACTAAGAAAAGCATGTTGGTCACATCTATAAGATTGGTTTTATGAAAAACAACAAAATGAAAAAAGGGGTACCTGTAATTACAAATGACTGTAGCAAATACAATCCATTATATATATAGGAAAACCTGTATCTTCAAACGGATTTTCCTTCGAACATGTTTGAATGCCCATTCAAAACAATGGCATTCAGCGGTGGTTTTGTACTGTCACTAATTGTCATTTTTCCACCCAGAGATTTAGCGCGCAAATAAAAAATGATGCAGCGTTGCCATTTGATCGGGCACGATCAACATCAATGCTTTGTCCAATGTATCTTCAAACAGTTTAACTGTTTGAAGATACAGGTTACTCTCTCTCTCTCTATATATGTGTGTGTGTTCGGGGGGTTTCAAAAATTGTAAAAACAGACCCAAGTTTATGCTTCACTACTTGAAAACACATTTCCGTGAATTTAGCTTAGGTAATTAGTAACCCAAGTTCAGGTAATAAAATATAGTTACTGGTTTACTCTCAAAACAATATTTTTATTTTTGATTTTTTTTTTTAAAACACCTAAAGTTTTGGCTAGTAATTGTGACACATATTTAATGGCAACTTTAATGGAAGTAAACCTAGGTCTTTTAAGTTAACCATGAAAAAGTTTAGGTGTGCTTTTAACAATATCAAAAACTTAGATGTGCTTGCGATTATTGCCCAATCTTTTTGTGTTTCTTTGAAAATTTCCCTATATATATGTATGTATATTTGTTTGCATATATACATATATGTATGTATATATGCATGACTTGGACACATCTATATATTTGATCCTATATATTTAATGTTTTATGCTATAATTGTTGATGCCCAATTCTTGTTGTCTTAGGTAAAATCAGAGATGGAAAAAATGGCAACATTGCTATTGATCAATATCACCGTTACAAGGCAAGTCTTTGATTTCTTTTGGACTGCAAATAAAGATTATGCAAGTGTTGTTATGTAAAATATCTTATTGCTATTTTTGAATCTTCTCTTTCTTTCTCTGAAAATTGTTAGAATATGGTGTTAAAACATATCCAGGTTAGAGGTTTCTGGCAATCTTGAGATCTTTTTCTTCAGATCCTTTGGTATTCTAGAATAATCTTATGTTCCTGTAATTTATTATTAATAATTACCTTGGTTCAACAGTACACCGTTCAGAGGCTTCCCCTGGTGGAATGTGTTGTACTTGCTTTGGTCCTGTTCCTTGACCTGAAATAAGTGCTTGTAACTTTAAACTGTCTTTTTTTTTCCTGGACAACTGATCATATAAAACCATAGAATCTCTTCACAATATGCATGTCACGATGAATTAATGAAGGATATATTTTTTCTGGAAGCATTTCACTATACATATATGTATATACATGTGTATGTTTTTAAGAAAAATTATGTACGAACGTACTTATGTACACATGCATGTTTGTGATTTTTTTTGTACCTTAAAATGGATGAAAACAAATAATTGATTGGGTCTGGATCAGGTCAGATCCGAAACTGGTCTGACCTGGCTGTACCCAATGAAGTGCCAGTACTAGTACCCATGTCCACTATAAAGAAGCCCTCACAAATGGGCAACTACCAAGTCTACTAAGGACTTGAAAATAAATATCACTTGCACAAGCACATAAGTTTCACACAGAGCACTAAGGCAGACATAAAAATCTGAATATTATTGAGAAAATGTAGAAGAAAAGCTTGAGAACAATCTTACAATACATTAGGGCTTCAGCCCTATTTAAATACAATCGAGAGAGAGGCTGATTAGCCGTTAGGCCAGCCTCCAACGGCTCTATTTAGAGCCGTTGGAGGCTGGCTAACGGCTAGTCAGCCAGTCAAATACTTAACATGCAAACACTCATGCAAATATGCATATGCGAAACAACATCAATTTCATGATTTGCACATGCCCACTAGATGCATCATATGTGAGTAACATTGCATTAAGAATATTGATCATGCACAATCAATCAATCATAAGCACGCGAAAACCAGATTTTGTAACATGCGTGTAGCCTAATCATTCATTATAGGCAAATCTGGAATTAAGTGAACTAAACTGAATTTTCATCAAACTCAAAGTATTTAATGTGCACAAAACAAAATATCACTTCCACATAGTCTGATGCATACCCCATATCAAAATTTTTAAATGCATAACGAGCATGAATTTACATTCAACATGTGGGAAAATTCTGGGTTTCTAATTCAGCAAAAACCCAAGTGTTTCACTACTTTGTTAAAACTTTTTTTTTTGTTTCAATTCTGTCCAAACCAAGCCCAACCGACTCAGTCGGCTGGGGCTCGACTCCAGCCCAGCCGAGTCCAGTCGGCTGGGCTCTGCCAACATATGGCAGCCCAGCCCACTGCCAACTCCAAAAAAAAAAGAACACCGGCAGTCTTCTTTTTTTTCTCATATTCAATTCTTTTTTTTCCTTTTAAAACTGACCAGGCTGAGCCCAACCGACTGGGTTGGCTGGGGCTCAGGCCCTGTGCCTGCCCACCCGACCCCAAGTCGGCTGGGCTTGGCAGACAACTAGTCTGCCCAGATAATGTATATTATTCTTTTTTTTTTTCAGGTTCAAATCTGAGCAAAACTGGACTGATTTTTTTTTTTACATAGAAGGCGATGGCTGGGCCTGCAGCTGCCCAGCCGAACAGAGGCTGCCAGGCAATAGAGCTGACATAAAACCAAATCTCTTTTTTTTTTGTGTGTGATGATACATGCCAACTATAAATTTCTTTTTTTTTCTGTCACAGGGACTCAGTCCCAGCCGATCAGTCGGCTGGGACTGGCCAGAATTCTCTCCGGTCCCCCAAACACACCCAGTCTTATATATATATTTTTATTTTTGTTCTATTCACATTATATATATATATATATATATATATATATATTTGAAACAGGGGCCCAATCCCAGCCTAGACAGTCGGTTGGGACTGGACAGCAGACTGTCCTGTCCCAGCTGACTGTTCAGGCAGGGACTGAACAACTGTCCATCCCATCCCGGACAAAAACACATACAACAACAACTACGCCTTCATCCCAAAACAATTGGGGTCGGCGATATGAACCAAAAAAGAAAATCATGGATCAGGTTCATGGACAAAAACACATAAAAATCCAAAATTTTCTTTTTCTTTTTAACTGAATATATATATATATATATATATATATATATATATATATATATATATAAATTTTGCTTCATGGATCAGGTTCGATTTCAAGAATCGCAGTCCCTTGTTCACCTATCCGGAATCATCCACTTGTTCAGTGGACAGATCTGTCCAGGATGGACAGAACGGATAAGGGTTCAGATCTGGCCAGATCTGCCCATCATCATGATGGCCAGATCTGTCTGTTTAAAATATGTATAAAACCATTTCGAACTGAGATTTAAATACACATAATCAATATTTTAAAATTGCTTTTGAAATACGGTTAAAATCACATCTAAAACTGGAAATTTCGCTCTCTTAGGCATTTTACCGAACACTTAGCATGCAACACAATTCCCAAGGCAAAACTGAAATTTCAGAATTTCTAACATGTAAAACATAATTTATTTCGTTAAATAAACAATTTTAATTACATGTTCAAATCACTAATTAATCTAACATTAACAACATATAGCAATTAAGCATACACAAAAACCAAATTACGCTACATGCATAACTAATTTAATGATAAAGCACACATAATTGCTACAAAACAACCTAAATAAGTATTCTAGAAATTCAGTTAAGGGTTCCTACTCTCGTAGATCCGGTATATATAATGCTACGAAACCCAAAAATTCATGGGGTTTCACAATCCGCAAAAATCACTACACAAGCAATTTATCAAACACTTGGCGTGCGGTTGAAATCATAAAATCGCCAAAACCGTTGGCACAATAGGGACTCGCTGGGGCATTTTTCAGGCTGTTGCTGACCGCTACGGTGCTGCACACAGATCGAGGTGGCTGTTGGAATGATTCTACACAAAATCGGCACAACAAGCGGCTTGGTGAATCGGTTTTGACAAAATCTTCAAAACCGGGGGCACTAGGGCTGGTAGGCTGGGGTGTTCTTCCCATCTGGGCATCCTCCACAATGTCTGCATGCCTCCCAAGGTGAAGAAAACAAAACGCAGTCTACGGCTGCCCGATTCCCAAGGGAATCAGTTCCCTTATAGGAATTGGCTTGGAGAAGAGCAACTAGACGATCGATAAGATGAAGATGGTGAAGAAGAAGCACCCACAGCCACAGCTGGGCACGAATCCCAAAGCTGCTGGGCACAATCTCCACAGCCGCTGCATGCTTCCCCCAAAATGCTGAAATCTTCCTCCTCTTGATGGCCAGCTAAGAGGAATCAAGCAAATCGGAAAAAGAGGAAGAAGAAGTCTGAAGAATAAGATGGAGAGAACCAGACCTTGGGCACCAATCCCAAGGCTGCTGCTGCAGATGCCCAATTCCCAAGGCAACGGTGGCTGAGATGGGTTGTGTGCAAACCCAAGAAGAAAGAAAGATGGAAAGAGGGAGATAGGGGGTACTTGGCTGGGGTAAATTTAAGGCAAAAGATGGCATTCGGCTGGGGTGAGAAATGAAAAGGAAAAGAGAAAGTAGAGGGGGTCGGGTGCCCTAGTGGGCTCCACCCCACTCGATTACTCTAGGGTCTTGTGCGCCCAACCTAATGGGTTTGGATCGGGTCCGCTTCCCACCCAAAATCGCACCACAAAAAACAACATCAATAGTAAAAAGCAAAAGTATAAAAAGAATGAAACTTTAGTTTTAGCAATAATCAGAAAGTTAAATTAAATATTTCAATAAACATTTTAACTCTAAGAAAAACACATTATTATTAAATTGGGGCAACTCATTTGGGTCCGAACCCACTTGGATATCAAGTCCATATTGAAAATCCATTTACATACCAAATCTTTTGAAATGTGTTTAGAACTCTAAAATCTTATTAATTATTTGTTTTAACAATATTTTAAATAACCAATATATCAAAATAAAATGGCCGTTTAAATATTCTTTGACCAAAATGCCCCTATGATTAAGTCAAAAGTATGCTAACTAATTATATCTAGTTAGCCAAATAAACAGTTGATTACATTTCACAATCAACAATACTATCATAAAATTATATATTTAATTGTAAATTAAATATAAATGATGGTTGAATGCCCGAATAAATCCACAAATACCAATTATACCCTTATTGGCCAGAAATGGGCAATTAAGCGTGTAATACATCAATGAATGAAATTTAAAAGCCAGAAACAAATTTCTAACTCGAAGATAAGGATGTTTTCTTTCTTTATTTATTATCCTAAAAAAATTACAGGTTTGAGAGAGAGAGAGAGAGAGAGAGAGAGAGAGAGAGAGAGAGAGAGAGAGAGAGAGAGAGAGAGAGAGCAAACCCCCTTGACATCACCACCTTTTTGAGGAAGAAGTCACCTCTATTAGTTAATTCCATGGTTGCCAGTTGAGGAAGCGGGAGCGGGAAGCGATACGGGAAGCGCGAGCGGGAAGCGAGGCACTTTCAAAATTTTAGGAAGCGGGGAAGCGTGGGACCACTTAGGAGCGATTCGGGAAGTGTCTCGGAAGCGACCTAGGAAGCGCCTCGGAAGCGACATAGGAAGCGTCTAGGAAGCGAGGGGGAAGCGAAAAAAATAAAAATAAA
Organism: Nuphar pumila; assembly: GCF_984573655.1. Lineage (NCBI taxonomy): Eukaryota > Viridiplantae > Streptophyta > Magnoliopsida > Nymphaeales > Nymphaeaceae > Nuphar > Nuphar pumila. Next base: position 22,894,263 of record NC_143265.1, on the reverse strand, counting down.
AAATACAAAAAAATTGAAAAAACAGGGGAAGCGAGGGGGAAGCGTGCTTCCCATTAAAGGGAAGCGCGTCCCCCCATTAAAGGGAAACACGTCCCCCATTAAAGGGAAGCGCGCTTCCCAAAAAAGGGGGACGCTTCCCCCCACGCTTCGGAAGTGCGACGTTCCGCGCTTCCGAAGCGCGCTTCGGGGAAGCGCGCTTCCCCTTTTAGCTAGGCGCTTCCGGTAACCCTGGTTAATTCCCAAGCCATTTCTCACACTAGAATAAATCCATTTTGTAAAGGCTCCAATCTTCATTAAAAAACTCTTAACCCCAATCTCCATACTGAAATAAACTTCGTCTCAACCTAAACCCATTAGGAAATACTTTAACTCTAATTGCCATAACGGAGTAACTCTGATCTAGAGTTCTAGACTCAACCCAACTAGATTCTCAAGACTCATGGATCCACTAAGCAAAATAAATATTGAATCAAGGAAATATGACCCAGTCAATTAAACTAAACAATGCAAATTACATGCCTAGCATTCTACCAGGCTTCTATACACACCTTTCCCTCAAGGCATGATCCATGATCGACAAATTTTTCTTTGTCCTCATCGATCGCATCATCCATGACATGCATGTGTAATGACTTGCAATAATGCCTGGGTTTTCAGCCTCTGCTTCCTTCGCTCACCTATCTATTTAGGTGTCAATCTTTGAATTGTGATATTGGTTGATGTGGCTGTCTTGAAACACTGGATTTTTCCTTCCCCTTGGAAGCACTACTAGATTGTAGATTTTCCATTGGGGTTGAGGTCTGAAACATAACATGTTTTGTTCACTTGTGCTCTTCAGGTTCTGTGTTTTGACACATCAAAGTTTGATTTTCTTGTATACCCGTGTCAAGTATAAATTCTCCAGCCAATTTTGTGGTCGTTCCACTTGGACTTCATTTCTAGCATAGCCATACAGTCCCCTGATAAAAATTCTATAAATGCTTGTTGTGATCATCTAGAAATAGTGTTGCTTAAACTCTCCAAGCAGGCTTAATAAGCTTGCATTGATTTAGTCTGTCGAACTTCTGAGAATGCTACACCAAAATTCAAGAATATAGTGTTCGAGTTGGATTGTTAGGGCTTTCATAGATTGATCCCAACACGACACCTGAGCTGTGCTTCATACCATCCATACCACCTTACAACATCATCCTCCAAGTGAAACAATACTAAGAAAACCTTTTACTCATCAGGAGTGCCCTGAAACTTGAAGAACTATTCCACTTTAAAGACTCGACTAAAGGGGTCACCTCCCATAAACTTGGAAAAGTATAAATGGGTTGTATGGGGCTGTATGCTTTTGCTTTCAGGCTATATAGCTATGTTCTCTCAAACCAAAGTGGATGCCCTGCTTTGGGCTGCCACAACCATGATAGACATCTGATCAAATAGCTCTTTCATAGTTTCATTGATCTGATGGCTCTTGTATTTTTTGCAGCTGCTCCTTATGGTCTTTAACCTTAGCTTCTAACTTTGTAAGTGTCATCCTACGAGCCTGAGGAACATTGGCTTTGATACCACTTGTTATCTTTGAATGCTTGTTCCAAAGTAGAGAGAGAGAGAGTGCAGCCCTGAGAGAAATCACCCAGATCTTAACGAGTCAGCCAATCTAGGATTAGTGATCTGTTCACCTAGACTAGGCCATTGGGGGTTCTTAAGGTCTTGGCACAACTAGATCTGACCTTTGGTTACTTCGACTAGAACTCCACTAGGTCTGGTTGATTGATTGACATTTGACGGCCAGCCATGGTTTGGTCGGTCGCTCACCACAACAGATGAAACAACAACAAGAGGTCAACTTGCTGTGGCTTGCTTAGTTAAGGTGGCACAAGAGGACAAATAGCTGCAGCCCAAAAATAACAAAAAGGAGAGAGAGGTCAACTTTCTGTGGCTTGCTTGCCAACAACAAGAGGTCAACTTGCTATGGCTTGCTTAACTAAGGTGGCACACGAGGACAAATAGCTGCAGCCCAATGATAACAAAAAGGAGAGAGAGGTCAATTTGCTGTGGCTTGCTTAACTAAGGGAGGGAGGGAGGGAGACCTTGACATCAGCACCTTCTTTTTAATTAAGAAATCACCTCCATCAGTTTCTTAATTTCAGAGCCACTTCTTACATTGCAATTAATCCTTTTTATAAAGACTCCCATCCTAAAGATTCCGAACCTCATTAGACTAACTCTTAACCTTAATCTCCATAATGGAATGACTTTCATCTAGATCTAAACCCATTAATGAACCTTTTGGCCCTAATTATTTATCTAGACCAATACCCACTGGATATAGATGACCCATGGATCCACTAGCTGCATGACCTACTAAGAAAAACTAAGACTTATTCAAGAAAATATAACCAACAAATTAAACTTATGAACCCAACTATATGCCTATCTGAAATGCACCTTTAAAATTGTGTACAACTATAAAGATGCAAATAAAAAAAAGAATCATATTGATAGTTGGTGTCATTAAATATTAAGAGGCTTTAACTTAGTAGCTTTTCATTTATATATACAGAAAACAAGAGTTATTGATCTAAGGATATGGGCTTAGATTTTTGGTGCATGGACTGTCCGACAAGAGATAGTTCATTTATCCAGTTGAATGCTCAAATTTATTATATTGGTTTCCCTCAGAATTAATTAAAAAAGGTCACTTTGGAGAGTGGGGTTGTATATAAAAGAAGCTAGCATAATATAGAGATAGAAATTGAGAGGTATGGAGGCAATGGATTGATAATGCCTTAATCACACACTGCAGTTTGTTTCCCTCATGGCAAAGGAAACTTTAAATTGCCAATGACTACATGGCCTTTAGGCCCTAAAATTTCATTCATGATTGTTTTATTGGTTCTTAAAATGGTGTGTTTTGGCGGTTACTCTGAAAATTGCGTTTGATTATTCTCTATGCTACTGAAGAAAGGATGTCCAGGGTTTCCACCCATTCTATTGATCTTATGCTAAGAATGATTTCTACTGTTATTTTGTCCATTTTTATTTGCAGAAATGTCAGTTTTATGCTTTTTGATGTATGTAGGAGGATGTTGAACTTATTTCAAAATTGGGGTTTGACGCTTATCGATTTTCCATATCATGGCCTCGAATTTTCCCTGGTATTCTTGTGGACCTTCAAAACTTATCTAAGCATGCCTTTCCTTCTTTATAATAACATGGCGACTTGGGAGTTGATGGTAAGGTGGAAGCCAATTTAGTATTGCATTTTTCTGATTGTATGTTTTAATAAAATTTCAGCATCACAAACATGTTCTCCCATATGATTTTGCAGTGTTTTGCAAACTGTGACCAACCTCTTTTCAATCCCCATCATCTGTGTTTTTTTTAAACTTGTCTTGAAGTGATACAGAGATGTTTTTGATGGGTTCCTGATGAAGAGTCTATTACTTTTCCAGTTGTTCTTGTTGGTTATACTGCTTGCCATTTGTTCTTTACCCTTTAAGCTCATTTACAACATCATCTATGAAATCTCCTGGTTGCTTGCAGATGGGTTTGGTAATGAAGTCAACATGGAAGGAGTTGCCTACTATAATAATCTTATTGATGCTCTCCTTGAAAAAGGTGCCTACTTGACTAGGGGAAAAAATCCATATGGTTTCCACTAAATTTGATATTGAGACTTTTGAGTATTTATATGTAGGTGTTCAACCGTTTGTAACCTTGTACCATTGGGATCTTCCTCAGAAACTTCATGAAACAATGGAGGGATGGCTTAGAAAAGATATTGCGTAAGTAATGTATCTATGAAGCACATATATACAACTTTAATAACTTGCTGACATGTTTCCTGTTGATCCACCAAAGTTGTTCTTGTAGTTAAAATGTATCATCCAAGTTTATTTATTTTCTGCCAAAGTGCTTCATGTTTCTTGAAGAACCCTAGATAAGAGAAAGATGGATTCATGACAGTAGGTAATTCAAGGTTTCTGCTCTATAATTATGTTACAGCATATGAACAACTAGAAGTTCAGTTTTTTCTAAATATTGATGATGATGATCAGCAACAATACTAATGCCAAACATGTGTTTGTTGTTGCATTAGGAAATAGTTAGGAAACTTGACTAGCTAAAGGTACAATATTTGATTTTGCAAGGCAGATAATTGTTATTTTTATTAGTTTATTTTCGTTTTTTTGGAGCTTTAACTATGGCAAGAAATGTACATTATAAACAGAAATGAAAAGACTAATGGTGTAACAACTCAAAAAAAAAATTATATTGATTCGGGCCAGATCCAGACCCGACTCGGACTACCGCCTCTCGCTGTCATTAAAGATTGCGAGGCAGGCGGGAAGAGGGTTACGAAACCCCCCTCACCGCCTTTCCCCTCTTTACCCTCTCGTCTCTTCTCTCTTACTCTCTCGTTCACTCGACTCTCTCTCCCTCACCGACTCTCTCGCCTTTCTCGATTCGTCGGAGACCATTGTCAGCCCGCCACCACCTGCGACCTCCTTTCCGATCGTCGACCAACCAGAGCTTCATCGGCGACCCCCTTCCTTCCGGCGAGCTTCCCTTCGACGACCACCAGGTACGCCTTTCTCCCCCTTTTCTTTTCCCTTTCGCCGCCTCTTCTCCCTCTTTTCTCTTCTTCTCCCTGTCATCGACAGGCGGGGGCAAAAGCCCCTTCCCGTCTGTTGTTTACGACGGGGAAGGGCTGTGCGACAGGTTTTTTTAGCCCCACCTGTTGCCGACAGGTCGGCAGGGGTAAAACCTCTGCCGCCTGTGAGGAGGGTTCCGGCAGGGGGTTTTGGGGCCCCTGCCTGCGCTTTCGTCTCTACCAGGGAGGGTCGAGACCCCTCCCTGCCTCCTGTTCCTCTAAGAAACCGACAGGGGCCTTTGGTCCCTGTCTCGTTTCCCTGCTAAGCAAATTGACAAGGGCCTTTGGCCCCTGCCTCCTCTCCCAAAAGTCGCAGGGGGGCTATTGGCCCCTGCGTCTCTCTCTCTCTCTACTCATTTTCCTGTCGGCCCCTGCCCTTTTTATTATTCCAGCAGGGGCTGAAGGCCCCTGCCCTTTTTTTTTTTTTGCTATTTTAGCAGGGGCCGAAGGCCCCTGCCCCTTTTACTGTTCTAGCAGGGGCCATCGGCCCCCGCCCTTTGTACCTTCCCAGTAGGGGCCATCAACGCCTGGCCTTTGTACTTTTCCAGCAGGGGCCGATGGCCCTTTGCTTTTCTTGTTTTTTTTTAAATTTCTAGCAGGGGCCGAAGGCCCCTGCCTTTTTAAAATAACCAACGGGGGCCGATGGCCCCTGCACCTGTTCTTCTGGCGGCAAGAGCCGTTCGGCCCTGCCCCAACCCTATGTATTGGAGAAGTTGATTCTTCTCCTTGTTTTTGCTTTTGTCTTGGTTGCATGTTAATATCGCATATTTGCAGCTACGACGGATCCCGCTCGCGCTCCGCAACCCGATCCGTCAATCGTGTACACCCGTAGACGCCAGCAAGCTCGCAACTCTCCGAGGTAGGGGAAGATTGCACAAAAGACTTGGATAATTAAATTAAGTTCAATTAAACTAAAAACGGCCATTATATATATATATATATATATTTATACGAGTATGCACTTAACTCAAAGACGCGGTTTCACGATCCTTACCCTTTACCTTCTATCAGTCTTTACTTGTCGTTGCGGGTTCCGCCGAGGTTTTGCGTTGCACTTCTGGTTATCGTCTTTACTTTGCCGTTGCGCTTTGCGCCTAGGCTCTTGCTTTTGCATATGTGTTGTTATTGCTTTGCTATTGCAGATGACACACATGTTTTCGCTCTTTGCGTATGCCTTAAAGGCATCTTTGTGGAGGATGCGAGGGACATTCACCACTCTCTCTCTTGCGACAAGAGTTGAGTTGAGAGCTAGCGTTACATCCTCGTCTAAGGAGAGGGATACCTTAAAAGGATCCTGACTCTTCGAGTACGCAGTCGTGCAGACGAGTTGGGGTTCGAGCGAATTACTTAGCAGGGGTTCTGTTGGGAAACCTGTATCCCGTTTATCGAGGCTGGTATCGAGGCTGGTATCGAGTCATGTAGATACCCCGATAGCGGATGAGATTCTAGAAAATCACATGCATAATGTTGGCACAAGGTACTGACTTTTTCAAAAGATAAAGAATGTCAAAAGTAAAGTTGATAAACATTACATCTTTGTGAAATACTCCTGTTGAGACTTCTATTGAGGAGCTAGGCTTCATCCTAGAGTACTTGTAGTCGTGCACTACACGTCTAGTACTGCGATGATCGGATGAGACAGTCGTGCGACCTCGAACAGTGCTAAATGCAGAATGCTGTAATCACATAAAATGACTTCATATTCGCCTTCACATCTTTGTGAAATACTCCTGTTGAGACTTCTATTGAGGAGCTAGGCTTCATCCTAGAGTACTTGTAGTCGTGCACTACACGTCTAGTACTGCGATGATCGGATGAGACAGTCGTGCGACCTCGAACAGTGCTAAATGCAGAATGCTGTAATCACATAAAATGACTTCATATTCGCCTTCACAGGCAAGATGCTCGAGTGGTTTAAAGACCACAACATAGAATGAGTCGTTAATTAAACAACCCCTATCACACCCATTCGCTTCTTGTTGTCTGTCAAGGGAGATGACAGAGCGGTACAAAACTCCAATGGACAGGTTGTTAACAACCACCCTACGGGCAATGATCCAGCCTCCCCAGTCATTGGAGTTAGGGGAAAGGGGCTACAATAGTTAGCTCAACACTTCTGCAAAAGTTGGATGCATCCGTAGCACTGCTTATCAGCCTTTGGGGAATCCTCTCTCGGCTAAAGCCGTCCCTTTAGGAGCAGACTCAACTAGCTGTTCGGGTTATTCAAAATACATAGAATAACAGACGCCCGAACTAGTCTCAGTTGTTTCCACGTTTTGCCTGCGCGTACCCGCAGGCCAGTAATATCGAAACATAAAGTCTGTTCACACTGGTTGTTGGGTCGTGAGATTATACTGCACTACTTACTCGCTTGCACTACTGACTCGCTTGTACTACTTATTCGCTTGCATTACTTATTCGATTGCACTACTTATTCGCTTGCACTATTTACTCGCTTGTACTACTTACGCGTTTGCACTATTTACCTGCATGCATTGCTTACCTGTTTAACTGCATATCTGCTTTAAACTGCGTAACCTACTGAATTAAATGTACATAATTCAGTTTTCTGTAGTCTCTCTTGTGCACCTACTAGTTTTTCGCGAAACTAACCCATTCTATGGGCACAGGTGATGATTAGGTACATCACGGGCGATGGCAAGATGACTCCAAGACTTTCTTCTTCTTGCTCTTATCTCGCGTCTTGGACGTTTGGGGTTTTGTAACGGATTTTCCTTGGGATATCCGAATTTTGTACTATTTGGAGAACTTCTTAAATGAAAGTGTCTTTTCCTAGTGTTTGCAAGTAGCATGGGTTGTGCGCTTTGGTTCTTTTAGTTAACGCGCCCAAAGTTGTCAGCTTGCCTTTATGAAATTAACAAAGGAATAGTCTTCCGCTGATTTCATAATCCATCTCTAAGATAAAGAGACTTCTTTTTAGCCTCTTGTTTGTTTTTCGGAAAGGTTTACAAGTTTGAAATTTTGGGGCATTACAACTTGGTATCAGAGCTAAGGAAAGCAAGGATTCTTGACCATTGAGCATCCGCATCGCGCTGTGAGTATACCTTTCCTCTTTCTTAGTAGGTGTATTTTGCATTATTAAGCTAAGTGGCTTGACACGTTCTGCTTATGTACCAACATTGCTGGATTTTCATAAACTATTCACGTTAAACATGAGTAGTACTTATGTTTTTGGCTTATTTCAAGCTTCCTAAAATTTCTAATTATTGATATTCCTTATTTACTCCAAGGATGGCAAAGAACACGAATGAAGAGTCTGCTGACGAATGGTCAGATCAGTGGGGATTCGTGATGGATTTTCTAAGTTCCTTGGCAGCGGTTATGCGAAACCAGATTCGTTCTCAAAGGGAACCAGTGCCTGTTCTTGAGTCGAGCCCGCATACCGCAGTGACGTATGAGAAATTTATGAAGCTTGACCCCCTGACCTTCGACGGCAAGCCCGACCCAGACATGGCCGATAACTGGGTGAAGGAGGTGGAACGAGTGTTCGAGGTCTTGTTAGTGCCCGACGACAAGAAGACGTTATTCGGGACCTTCAGGCTGAAGGAGAATGCCGCAGTTGGCGGGACATGGCCCGGGGTATACAGTTTCCTGGAATTTCACCCATTCCTTGGGAAGCTTTCAGAACGACTTTCTTGGAGAACTACTTCCCGCCTCATGCGAGGGAGAAGAAGAAGGTAGAGTTCTTGGAGCTCAGCCAGACATGGCTGATAACTGGGTGAAGGAGGTGGAACGAGTGTTCAAGGTCTTGTCAGTGCCCGACGACAAGAAGACGTTATTCGGGACCTTCAGGGTGAAGGAGAATGCCGCAGTTGGCGGGACATGGCCCGGGGTGTGCAGTTTCTTGGAATTTCACCCATTCTTTGGGAAGCTTTCAGAACGGCTTTCTTGGAGAACTACTTCCCGCCTCATGCGAGAGAGAAGAAGAAGGTGGAGTTCTTGGAACTCAGCCAGGGTAACACCCTATTCATTAAGTCCATAAAAGCTGCTGGGGCATTGGTCAGTCCGAACGACATGACTGTGAACTCGTAATGTCCGTATCTCGTCCGAAAAGCCATCTTAGGAATATCATCATTCCTAATTCTGAGTTGATGGTATCCAGACCTAAGATCGATTTTCGAGAAAACTTTAGCCTTCTGCAACTGATCGAACAAGTCTTCGATACGCGGGTACTTGTTTTTTATTGTGGCCTGGTTGAGCATTCGATAGTCAATGAACAGACGCAAGGTCCCGTCCTTCTTCTTCACAAAAAGCACAGGAGCTCCTCAAGGAGATACGCTGGGGCGAATGAATCCCTGATCCAACAACTTCTGCAACTGCTTCTTCAGCTCCTCAAGCTCAGCTGACGCCATTCTGTAAGGTGCTTTAGAGATCGACATCGTACCTGGTAGCAATTCAATATTGAATTCTACCTCACGAGACGGTGGAAGTCCCGATAGTTCCTTAGGAAAAACGTCGGGATAATCGCGAATCACATCCAGCTCACTGATGGGAATAGGCATTGGATCCGATTGGATAACACTAACCAAAAAGGCAGTGCATCTCTTCCGCAAAAAGTTCTGCGCCTTAAGCGCCGAGATCATCCGGCTTGCTCGAACAGGTCTGGGAATTCTGAATTCTACTCTCGGAGAGCCTGGAGGTGATAAAACGATCTTGCCATCATGGCAAAATATCTTGTCATGATACTTGTGCAACCAATCCATGCCTAGGATGACGTCAAATTCTGTCATCTCAAGCAAGATAGCACAAGCAGGCAAGTGCCGCTCTTCCACAACTACGTCCAATTCAGGTATGTAAGTGGTGCAAACCCTGTTCTTTCCAACAGGGTTATACACGTCTAAAGCATTGTCAAGTGGTTTTACAATTATATGCAATTGTTTTATGAATTTTTCTGAAACAAATGAGTGTGTAGCACCACAATCAAAGAGTGCAAACGCTGCTTGACCAGCAACAAAAATGGTACCTTGAACGAGATCCCCTTTTGTCAATTGTTCGACCGTGGCTGCATAAACTCGACCCGGCTCCCTGACACTGCTTGGTTGTGCTCGTTGTTGCTGCTGATGAGGTGGTCGAGGAGGTTGAGATGCGTTGCCGGTTCGCTCGAGGTCATCAACTGTTTTCTTTCGGCAGTCACGTATGAAATAACCCATCTTGCCACAGTACAGGCATTCGCCAGTGTCCCGCGGACAAGATTGTCCTACGTGAGTCCTCTTGCACCTGGAGCAGTTATCTCCAGACGGCTGTCTGGGCTGTGGATGGCCCTGCTGTCGTTGCCGCTTAGCCGGAGGGAACTGTTTCTTCCCTCCCTCAGTCTTCACTGGTAATGGTGGTCGCTGCCCTGGGCCGCCAGAATATGTCTTCTTTTGATCACCACCTGACGCGGGTGACTTTTTGGCTTGCACACTTTTTGAACGCTCCCAATCCTCGTTCAGTAGGGTGGCTGCTGCTACCGCCGCAGAAAAAGTCGCGGGCATGCTGGTGAGAACCCTATGCCTGAGTCCTTCCTTCAGTCCGCGAATGAACTTCCCAGCCCGCTCATGATCATCTTCGAATAGGTGAGGACAATAGCGCTCCAATCGTTAAAATTTGGCGATATACTCATTCAGATTTAAGCTGCCTTGGCAGAGCTCCAAAAATTCCACCTTCTTCTTTTCCCTCGCATGAGGAGGGAAATAGTTTCCGAGAAAAGCCCTCCGGAAGGCCTCCCAAGGAATCACCTCCGCGCCTGAGAACTGCACCTCCCGGGTAGTGTCCCACCACTCGCGAGCGTCGTCCTTCAATCGAAAGGACCCGAACATCGTCTTCTTATCGTCAGGAACGGACAACACTTGGAACACCCGTTCCACCTCTTTGACCCAACTCTCCGCCAAGTCAGGGTCAACCTTTCCAGAGAAGGTAGGAGGGTCCAGCTTCAGAAATTTTTCATACGTGGCGGTTGGTGTAATCCCAACAAGAGAACCTGGATCCTGCTGGGGACGACCCTGGTTACGAATTGCCTCTGCCAAGGAGTTGAGGGTATCCATCATGAATCCCCTCTGCTCACGCAACTCATCAGCCATGCTGTTGCTTGAGTTTCCCGTCATCCTTAAAAAAAGCAACCAAGGTAAAGAGTAAAAAAAAAATACTGAAGAAGCATAAGAAGACATAAGTATGGGAGCAAAGGCAAAAATATATATCTTTATTACGAAAGTCATTTATTTTGAATCAGCCGTGCTGGTACATAAGCAAAACTTCTATTCCGTAATTATAAAGGAGTTCACAGACTCCAACAAAACTGGGTAGGTGCTACTTTCCCTTAGGGACGACTAGAGTACTTCCTAAGATATTTCCTTCTATTGCCTGTGCGCCTGAATCTGCGCTTAGGGGTGAAGGGAAGTGGCTCCCCGTAGGAGGTCTCCTGTCCGTAGAGGAGCGTCGCCGAAGTATATTCTGGTGAGCCAAGACTATAACTTGACGAATCAGTTGCAGGCGTGTATGTGGGTGATACACCGCCCATTGGGTCTGCTGGAGGTGGCGGTTGCTCGCCTGCAGTCGAAATTGTGATCTTGCCATCTTGCTCGGCCCTGCGGAGGCAGGCATTCAGGGTGTGCCCTGATTCTTCACAGAAAACACACTCCTATGCTAATTCAGGGGGAACAAAATCTCCCGATGACTCTTGTGGTGTATGATGGTGCACCAAACGTGTGAAGGCGCGAAACCACCTTCTCGAGCATACACCTCAGCCCACGTTGTTGCCAAGGGTATTTGGTAGGCGATCGGTAGTGGGAAGCCTTGCTCATCCGTAAAAATGGGTAGAGGAGGGCGGTTAGCCCAGTAACCAGCCCGAAACATCCCATGTCCGCCCCTCTCCCTTACGGAACGGCCACGCACTCTACGCGTGCCCCTACCGCGACTACCACTAGAACCAACAAACGGATCCATCTATCTGACGATACTACGAATAAAACAAGAATATAATTTAGTCTAAACATGCTATAAAATATCAAAGACTTACTTATAGCACGATGGGATGCTCAATAGTCAAGATTCACCTCTTTCTGATCTGGCTCTAATACCAAGTTGTAACGCCCAAAATTTCGACTTGTGATTTCGAAAACATTATCGAAAAACCTTTCAAAGATTTAAAATTTTTACTTTTAAAATCGACAACGGATGACATTTAGAAAGGAGCACAAGTCAACAAATCCTGGGTACGTTAGCTGAAAAACCACCATTCACATAAACCACAACTTAAAGGAATTGAGAAAATAAGGCAATAGATTAAAAATATGCAATTTATTACAAAATGAGCATCTTTTCAAAGTTCAATAATCTAAAGAAAAACTCAAAAAGACTCAGAGCCAAGACGCCAGCAGAAAGAAGATAAATCTTGAGCCATATTGCACCATGCCATCGGCCGTCTGTGAAGTCCTACTCCTCACCTGCTCATGAAATGGGTCAGTTTCATAACAAACCAGTAGGTGCACGAACAAATAAGTAGAATGAAAATAAAGCCGGACATTCATGAGATAAACAATTATTATATTAAAACAATCAATACAATTATAATCTATTCTAACAAGTGTAACATGTGCAAAGAGCTATTGTTTGAATCATTTCAAGCAGTGTAAGTCTCAATCATCTACAACTATTCAAGAAGATATTCTTTAAGTTCTGATATTAACTGGCCTGTGGGTACAGAATGTTGGGCTGCCAAGAGACATCATATTCAAATAATGAGTGTAGCTCAGATGCGGATGCTTAGATGGATGTGTGGAAATACAATAAAAGATAAGATTCGGAACGAGGAGATACGTAAGAAGGTAGGTGTTACACCCATTGAAAATAAGATACGAGAGAATCGTTTACGGTGGTTTGGACATATTCGGCGAAGGCCTAATAATGCTCCAGTTAGAAGGTTGGAGAAATGAGAAAATATATTAGTTAAAAGAGGTCGGGGTAGGCCTAGGAAGACTTGGATGGAGATGATAGGAAAGGATATGAATGCTTTGAACCTCACCGAGGACATGGCATTGGATAGAAATGATTGGAGGAAAAGGATTTATGTGGAAGACCCAAAATGAATTTCTTTTTTGGTTCATATCGCTGACCCCAATTGTTTTGGGATGAAGGCGTAGTTGTTGTTGTTGTATTAACTTGCCTGTGGGTACGCACAAACGCGAAACGTGGAAACAACCGAGACCGATACAAGGGTTTATTATGTCAGGTGTTTTCATTAACCCGGATGGCTGACTGAGTCCGCTCCTAAGGGGACGGTCAATGACCAAGAGAGTAAATCCCCAAAGGCATTCGTGGCCCATGGATGCATCCAACTTCTGCAGAAGTACCTGGGAGTTACCACCTAGGGTAATTTATGGTATTCCCAATTCCCCTAACTCCGATGGCTGGGGAAGCAAAGTCTTTTGCCCGTGGGGTGGTTGTTAACAACCTATCCATCGGAGTTTTTGTACCATCCATCCTCTCCCTTGATGAACCGTGAAGGTCGAATGGGTACGACGGGGGTTTCTTAACTGCCGCCCCATCCTACATGCTCTAGTCTATTAGACCCACTCAAGCATCTTGTCTCTGAAGGCGAATGGTCACCATTTATGTGATCTCAGCATTGTGCTAAATGCACGCATCGAGGTCGCTACAACGTCATCATCTAACCATCGTAACCCACATGGGACGTACTTGTCCAAAAGTACGATCGTACCTTCCTAGAGGTACAACTACGATGAGAGGGCAACATATAATGTTTTATGATTCTTTTGGTTCATACATGACATGTATTGCTCTTTGAGCAATTGGCCTGTGGAGGCCGACATTATCTCATCTATATCAATAAAGTGTTGAGTTCCCACTTCAAGGTACTCCATGACCTCTGGTCAAATTTATACCATACCTGCCTTAAGGTTCAGTTATAATAGTAATTGCAGTGGGTTTCTCTCCAGAAATGAGTCTATTCACAAAGTTTACATTAAGTATGTAATTTCAAAAGGATAAGCATGCATGACAGACAATCACAAGTCAAGAAGTCCTATAGGTAAACAGGTATACCAATTAAACTACTCGATTCTCTCTAGAATGAGTCTACCCATAGAGTTTACTCTAAGCATGTAGTTTCAAAAGAATCAAAACGAGTAAAACACTAACTAGCAATTCATAAATTAAATACTTCTTCAGATAAGCATGTATGTAAAATAACTATTCTATCTCAGGAGTCTTATTTTATTTTATTCATCCAAAATCCTCGTGCGACTTTCCCCTACCTCGGGATGTCGTGCAGCTGCGTGCGTCTACGGGTGTAGATGATACGAGGCTCAGGCCGCAGAGCCAGAGCGGGTTTCGATACGAAGTCTGCAAAAGTATGAGTATTCAGCGCTACATTATTTATCGTGCGAACAAAAGAAAACCAGGCCTGTCGATCGAAAAAGAGAGAGGCAACATGGGTGTGCCCCCGTAGGCCGAAAACGGAAAAGCGACAGGGGGCGAGCCCCTGTCGGTTGACAACAGCGGGGCGACAGGGGATGAGCCCTTGTCGAAAACAGCGAGGCGGCAGGGGGCCAGCCCCTGCCGACAGCAACAAGGCAGCAGGGGGCCTGCCCCTGCCGTCCGCAGCGAAGCGGCAGGGGTCGAGCCCCTGCCGACAGCAACGAGACGACAAGGGGGCCAACCCCTGCCGACTGCATCGAAGCGGCAGGGGGGCCAGTCCCTGCCGACAACACGAGACGGTAGGGGACCAGCCTCTGCCGGCATCATCGATGCGACAGGGGGGGGGGGGCAGCCCCTGCCGACAACAATGAAGCGGCAGGGGCTGAGCCCCTGCCGACAGCCAAGAGACGGCAGGGCTATCCCCTGCCGACAGCAACAAGGAGGCAGGGGCCAGCCCTTGTTGACAGTCGAGAGGCGGCAGGGGGCCAACCCCTGCCGACAGAGAGAGGGAGAGAGCTCGGGACAGGGGGACAAGCCCCTGCGTGCCGAGAATCAAGGGGCAGCAGGGGGATATTCCCTGCCCTCCCAGAAGCCAAGAGGCGGCAGGGGGCGAGCCCCTGCCAGCCCAGCAAAACAAAGGGCGATAGGGGAATTGCCCCTGCCAGCCGAGACAGGAAGGCGGCAGGGGGCACTACCCCTGCCCGCCAAAACCCTAGGGGCAGCGGGGTGACCCCCTGCCTGCCGGGAAACATGAAGCGGCAGGGGCATTGCCCCTTCCTACCGGTGATCGAGAGGCGGCAGGGGGACTAACCCCTGCAGAGAGAGAGAGAGAGCGCTCGGGACGGGGGTGACAGGGGCCAACCGACCTCCCGTCGGTTTCCCTATCACCACAGGGGTGAGGGGGTGTCGCAGGGGCCATTGGTCCCCTGCCGGCACTCCGGCGCACCCCCAGAGGGAAGAGGGGACGACAGGGGCCTCGTAGGCCACCTGTCGGGCCTCCGATGAGCACAGGAGAGGCGGGAGGGCGTGGTAGGGGCCGTGCGCCGCCTGTCGGCCTCCCGACGAGGTGACAGAGAGGGGCGGGGGGGGGGGGGGGGAGGTGAGGAGGAGAGGCGTACCTGGGAGGCGGCGGCCGGCGTCAGTGTGGGTCGCAGTGACGGTGCTGGTGGCGAGCGCTGGTGGCGTGCACAGAGAAGGAGGAGGTCGGCACGGGAGGGGGCGAAGGGCTTCGAGAGGGAGGCGTGCCTCCCCTCGCCCTCCCACGTTGAACTTAAAGGCCCCAGGGGGCGATGAAAGGGGAAACCCTGATGGGTTTCCCTAATCCTTCTGAAAACGAAGGTGGAAGGGGGGGGGGGGCTCGGGAAGAGGATTTAAAATCCTCTTCCTGAGTCGGGTTATTAAAACCCTAATGATGACGGGCCCGGGTCGGGTCGGGTCCTCGGGTTCGGACCCGACCCGGCCCGGGTCCGATACAAATTTTTTTTTAAACTGTGGGTTTTACAATTCATGGCTATTACGGGCAAAGATCTGGCTTTCTCAGTCATCGGAGGTAGGGGAAATGGCGTTACCATAAGTATCCTAGGTGGTAGTTGCCCGACACTTCTGCAGAAGTTGGATGCATCCTTGAGCCTTGTTTAGCCTTTGGGGACTTACTCTCTTGACCACTGGTCGTTCCCTTATGAGCGGACTCAGTCAGTCCTTCGGGGTATAATAAAATACATAGCATAATGAACTCTCGAATGGATCTTGGCTGTTTCTACGTTTTATACATTGTGCATACCCACAATATTCAGATAATAATCAGATCACATTATGGCATGCTCACAGCTGTTCTTTGTTCCTGCTTTTGACTGCCTGCTTTACCTTGCTATCAGTTTGCTATTTGCGATAGTTAGAAGGTATGCATGATAAGTCTGGTTGTAACTGCTTATAGTTAGATTGTTATCACTGTAAAACTAGCCTGCTTGAGCTCATGATGATATCTTGGTTAGCTTTGCTATTCACATGCTCACTGCCTGTTGCATCACTTTCTATTTGCTTAGATTTGAGCATGCTTTAGATTAGTTGTTGTTTATCTTATTCTTTTTGCGCACCTACCAGTTTTCAGGACTGACCCCGTTTTTTTTATGGGTGTAGGTGACATATAGCTCTTCTTACTGGCGGTGGTGCAAATGCCACATGATCAAAGCCTCGGCTCTCTTGTCGACACGCTGGCTATTTGGTTTTGTACTTTTGTTGTTTTGGGTGGACACCCCTCTATTTTGTACAGACTAAACCTTTTTATGGATAAATTATTTTTATCTTTTGGCTTACTGTTTCACTTAGTTAGGATTTGGGTTTATACTGGGTCTTTTTTGGCTAACGAGCTCAGAAGAATCGACTTGTGTTTTTATAAAAAGAAAACCTTTGCTGCAACTCTGATTTTTTTTTCAAAGGTAATTTCATTCACTTATTGTCTCAAGTCGAACTTTTGGGGCGTTACAACTATGCCTGTGATTGCCGCAAAAAGGCGGCTGACGACTCCAGGCAGAACAACAAAGCACCTCTGCTCTCTCGGCCACCACAACCGCAACAGCAGTATCAGACGCCACAACCGCAGGCGAGCGGTCAGAGGAGGGCGCCAGGACGCGTCTACACCGCCAAGGTCGAGCAGTTGACCAAGGGCGACCTAGTGTAAGGTACCCTTTTTGTCGCTAACCAAGCGGCTTTTGTGCTTTTTGATTGTGGTGCCACACACTATTTTATTTCGGTAAATTTTGTCGAGTTTTTGCATATACCTGTAAAACCCTTGCATAATACCCTTGAAGTGTATATAACCCGATTAAAAAAAACACCATTTGTGCGGCCTACGTACCAGAGTTGGACGTAGTCTTGGCAGATCGACATTTATCGGCTTGTGCTATCCTGCTAGTAATGACGTAATTTGACGTCATCCTAGGCATGGATTGATTGCACAAGTATCATGCCAAGATTTTCTGCCAAGATAGCAGGATTGTCTTATCTCCATCAAGGATGCCCAAGGTAGAATTCAAGATCGTGAAATCCGTTCGGGCGAGCAAATTGATTTCGTCGCTGAAGGCGCAAAGCTACCTAAGGAAATGATGCACTGCCTTTTTGGTTAGTGTCATCCAGTCCGAGTCGACGCGAGTCCAGATGAGAGACTTGGAGGTTGTTCGAGTTTTTCCAGACGTCTTCTCGGAGGAACTACCAGGCCTTCCTCCACCTCGTGAGGTGCAGTTCCGCATCGAGTTGCTGTCAGGTACTGCGCCAATTTCTAAGACTTCATATCGGATGACGCCAGCCGAGCTCGAAGAGCTCAAGAAGCAGTTGCAGGAGTTGATGGATCAGAGATTCATCCGCTCAGTGTCTCGCCCTGGGAGCTCATGTCTTGTTCGTGAAAAAGAAGGACGGATCATTGCGTTTGTGCATCGATTATCAGATGCTTAACCAGGTGACAATGAAGAATAAGTACTCGTTGCCACGCATCGAGGATCTGTTCGACCAGTTGCAGAGGGCTAAGATTTTCTCAAAGATTGACCTTAGATCTAGGTACCATCAACTCAAAATTAAGGGAGATGATATCTCCAAGACGGCCTTTCGGACCAGGTACGAGCATTACGAATTTACGGTCATGCCCTTCGGATTCACTAACGCTTCTGCAGCGTTTATGGATCTCATGAATAGGGTGTTCCAACGTTTCTTGGACACCTTCGTGATCGTGTTCATTGACGACATCTTGGTGTATTCCGATAGCTGTGAGCAACATCGTGAGCACTTGAGAGTTATTCTCAAAACCTTGCGAAAGGAGCGTTTGTTCACTAAGTACTCTAAGTGCGAGTTTTGGCTCGAGGAGATCGTGTTTTTGGGACATGTCATCTCCAAGGAAGGTACGTCCATGGATCCCGCGAAGGTCGAGACTGTACTCAGTTGGCAGCAGCCGAGGAATGTTCGTGACATTCGGAGTTTTCTTGGATTAGCTGGGTATTACCGAAGATTTATCCAAGACATTTCTAAGATCTCTTTACCCTTGACGAAACCCCTGGAGAAAGAAGCTAAGTTCGTGTGGGACAACATGTGCGAGAGCAGTTTTTGGATGTTGAAGGAACGTCTTACGACTGCTTTTATTTTGGCATTACCTTCGGGTCAAGGCGGCTTCGTGATTTACACCGACGCTTCCAGGACAGACTTGGGTTGCGTCTTAATGCAGAATGATAGAGTGATCGCCTATGCATCGCGCCAACTTAAAATACATGAGAAGAATTATCCGACTCATGATTTGGAGTTAGCAGCGATGGTCTTTGCATTGAAGATATGATGACACTATTTGTACGGGGAGCGGTTCGAGGCTTTTACAGATCATAAGAGCCTAAAACATTTGTTCTCGCAGAAGGAGCTGAATATGAGGCAACGACGTTGGCTGAAATTCCTCAAGGATTATGACTTTACCTTGTCTTACCACCCAGGAAAAGCGAACGTCGTGGCCGACGCTCTGAGCTGCAAGTCTCCCAACGTTTCCGTTAATTTGTTATTCGCGGGGTGAAAACTGATCAAGGATCTGATATCGTGAGAATCATTTGCGGTCACTCAAGATTCGATCAGTCTTTCCAGCATGGTAGCTCAACCTGAGCTATTGTCAAAGATTTTTGTCAGTCAGAAGATCGATACGCAATAAGAAAAGCTAAAGGCTCTAGCGCAGCGGGCCGAGACCCCTTTCCGTCTGAGTGAGGAAGGAGGTGTACAACATAAGGATCGTCTCTGGGTGTCAGAAGATCCTATTTTGAGAGATGCGATTCTCGCTCAAGCCCACAAGTCCAAGTACACGATTCACCCGGGCGGGACGAAGATGTTCAAAGTTTTGCAGCGCAGATATTGGTGGAGTGGAATGAAGCGGGACGTAGCCGAGTACGTTTCAAAGTGCTTGACTTGCAAACAAGTTAAGATTGAGCACCAGCGACCAGGCAGAATGATGCAGCAGATGGAGATTCCACAATGGAAGTGGGAAGACATCACGATGGACTTCATCGTCGGTTTGTCGAGGACGCGGAGGAAACACGATGTGATTTGGGTGATCGTGGATTGACTCACTAAATCAACGCATTTCCTCCCTATATGGCTCAGTCAGTCACTGGACAGTTTGGCAAACATCTATGTCAAAGAGATTGTGAGATTGCACGGTGTTCCTGTGTCAATCATCTCCGATCATGGCCCGAGGTTCACCTCTAGGTTTTGGGGGCAGCTGCAGTTGGCCTTGGACACAAAACTAAAATTTAGCACTGCCTTCCACCCTCAGACCGACGGACAATCTGAGCGCACGATTCAGACTTTAAAGGACATGCTGCGAGCTTGCATGATGGACTCGAAGGGAGAATGAGACTTTCATACCGGGTTGACAGAATTCGTGTATAATAATAGTTATCATGCGAGTATCGGTATGGCTCCGTACGAAGCCTTGTACGGGAAGCCTTGTCGATCACCTGTTTACTGGGATAAGGTGGGTGAATGGATGCTAGATTCACCTATAGTGCTACAACAGTATACTCAACAAGTGCAGATGATCAGGGAACGTCTGCGTACCGCGCAAAGTCAGCAGAAGTGTTACGCCGATCGTCGACGTAGAGAGCTCGTGTTCTCAACAAGAGATATGGTTTTTGTTAAGGTATCTCCTATAAAGAGCGTTTTTCGTTTCGAGAAAAAGGGAAAGCTGAGTCCTCAGTTCGTCGGACCTTTTGAGATCTTGGATCGGATCGGTGAGACGGCTCATCGTGTTGCGCTGCCTCCTCAGTACGCTCAAATCCATGACATCTTCCACGTATCTATGCTGAGAAGATACGTTCACGACTCATCACATATAATTCATTATGATGATGTGGATCTCCAAAAAGACTTGACGTTCGAGGAAAGACCGGTGGCAATCGTTGATCGTCGAGACCAAGTGCTCAGATCGAAGATGATTTCTCTTGTAAAAGTACGTTGGCAACACCATGGAATAAATGAATGTACATGGGAGCCTGAGTCTGATATCAGGGAAAAATACCCTGACTTTTATTTTGACCAATATATGCAATAGAAATTTCGCGAACGAAATTATTTTAAGGAGGGTATTATGTAATAACTAAAAAAAAAATTGTATTGATTTGGGCCGAATCCGGACCCGACCCGGACCACCGCCTCTCGCTGTCACTAAAGACAGCGAGGCAGGCGGGAGGAGGGTTACGAAACCCCCCTCATCGCCTTTCCCCTCTTTACTCTCTCGTCTCTTCTCTCTTACTCTCTCGTTCACTCGACTGCCTCTCCTTCACCGACTCTCTCGTCTTTCTCGATTCGTCGGAGACCATTGTCAGCTTGCCGCCACCTGTGACCTCCTTTCCGATCGTCGACCGACCAGAGCTTCATCGGCAACCCCCTTCCTTCCTGCGAGCTTCCCTCCGACAACCACCAGGTACGCCTTTCTCCCCCTTTTCTTTTTCCTTTCGCCGCCTCTTCCTCTTTTCTCTTCTTCTCCCTGTCATTGACAGGCGGGGGCAAAAGCCCCTTCCCGCCGGTTGTTTACGACAGGGAAGGGCCGTGCGACAGGGTTTTTTAGCCCCACCTATTGCCGACAGGTCGGCAGGGGTAAAACCTCTGCCGCTTGTGAGGAGGGTTCCAACAGGGGGTTTTGGGGCCCCTGCCTGCCCTTTTGTCTCTGCCAGGGAGGGTTGAGACCCCTTCTTGCATCCTGTTCCTCTAAGAAACCGACAGGGGCCTTTAGTCCCTGTCTCGTTTCCCTGCTAAGCAAATTGACAGGGGCCTTTGGCCCCTGCCTCCTCTCCCAAAAGTCGCAGGGGGGCTATTGGCCCCTGCGTCTCTCTCTCTTTACTCATTTTCCTGGCAGGGGCCATCAGCCCCTGCCCTTTTTATTATTCCAGCAGGGGCCATCTGCCCCTGCCCTTTTTTTTGCTTTTGCTATTTTAGCAGGGGCCGATTCGGCCCCTGCCCCTTTTACTGTTCCAGCAGGGGCCATCGGCCCCTGCTCTTTTTGTTGTTCCAGCAGGGGCCATTGGCCCCCTGCCCTTTGTACCTTCCCAGCAGGGGCCATCAGCCCCTGCCCTTTATACTTTTCCAGCAGGGGCCGATGGCCCCCTGATTTTCTTTTTTTTTTTTTTAAATTTCCAGCAGGGGCCTTTGGCCCCTGCCTTTTTAAAATAACCAGCGGGGGCCGATGGCCCCTGCACCTGTTCTTCTGGCTGCAAGAGCCATTCGGCCCTGCCCCAGCTCTATGTATTGGAGAAGTTGAGTCTTCTCCTTATTTTTGCTTTTGTCTTGGTTGCATGTTAATATCGCATATTTGCAGCTACGACGGATCCCGCTCGCGCTCCGCGACCCGAGCCGTCAATCGTGTACACCCACAGACGCCAGCAAGCTTGCAACTCTCCGAAGTAGGGGAAGATTGCACGAAAGACTTGGATAATTGAATTAAGTTCAATCAAACTAAAAATGACTATTAAATAAATAAATAAATAAATAAATAAATAAATAAATAAATATATATATATATATATATATATATGTATATATACGAGTATGCACTTAACTCAAGGACGCGGTTTCGCGATCCTTGCCCTTTACCTTCTATCAGTCACGATGCTAACGAAAGCATTCTTCACTTTTTTAATCCTCTTCACCGTCACAATGATGGACGCAAAACGTGTTTCAACGACCTTCAACAATTTTAGGTCAGAATGCTTATTAAATATATAACATTAATACGATGGTGGTTAACAACAAAATTCCTAATGCTTTTGACATTTCTTTCTAAATCTTCAATCCATGAACATAAAGCATATGCTTGTTAATTTTCTTCTTCTTTGGAGTTGTAGATGCTCTTTACGATCAGATTTAAGCCCTGTGCTACACAGGGAGTCCAAAAAATATGAGGGTACTCACTCTTCAAATTCAACGCTGCACTTTTATAAACTGGAGCGTTGTCTGTAATGATTTGTACCACTTTCTGATCACCCACTTCTTTTATGACTTTTATAAACAATCCCTTCAAATACTCTGCATTTTTATATTTCCTAGATGCATCAACTGCTTTCAAGAATATTGGGCCACTAAGCGAACAAACAATGAAATTGATCAGTGGATGCCTTTGAATATCTGTTCATCCATCAGAAACAATAGAAACTCCATTTTGCTCTTATGAATATTTTTTAATCTCTACCAACCTCTCAACATTTGCCCTCTCTTCTGCAAGAAGTGTGGTTCGTAGTTTTTGTGAGCTTGGAGGCACATAGCCACTTAAATTATAATTTGCCAAAGATATTACTAAATTCTTTCAATAAGGATTTCTAGCCGCATTAAATGAGAGTGAACTAGAATAAAAATACCTCCCTACTTTTGTATCCATATCATTCGTTCCATATGTATTGATAGCTGCATTTATCGTTCCTCTACCTCCTACATTGATTTTTTTTCAGCATCTTCTTGGTGGCTTCCAAATGGCACACTAATTGCACAAAAATCACTAATTGTCTTTTTCTTCTCATATTCTTCTTGTATTTTCTTATATTGTCTTCGCTTTGCCTCGTCAACTTTTCTGCATCATGAAATGCCATGTCCTGGTATCTTCAACAAATGAGCCTTCACTCTTGTTTAAGACCCAACAAAATCCTTTTTACAGAGCTTGCATCGAAATCTCTTGTTTCCACTACGTCCTTCTCCATTTTTTTGCAAGTGTATGTATATGTACCTATAGTGGCCCCACATCATCACTCCCACTACAACTATCAGCAAAACTAGCAGCATAACTCATATGTGGGGATGAAGATGAGGATGACACATGTCCATTCCCTTTATCCATCATTTTTATCCTGAAAACACAAAAAATTATAGTAAAATCAATTATGCAGACAATCAAGATTTAAAATATCGACTCCAGCTCTCGACTCCTCTGCCGAAAACAGTGAGGGGCTCGACCCCTCCCCTGAAATCAGAGGGAGCAGTGGCCCCTCCCCTGCCGAAAGCAAGGAGGGGGGCTCGGCCCCTCCCCTGCCGAAAATAGGTAGGGGCTCGACCCCTCCCTTGCCGACCCAACAAGAGAGCGAGAGGGAGCAGGGGGGCTCGGCCCCTCCCCTTCCGACCCAACAAGAGAGCGAGAGGGTACCTGCGACGAGAGAGAGAGGAGGAGGTGGCGTCGGGCTCCCCTACGAGACGTTGGGAGGAGAGGAGGCGAGCGATAGAGCGGAGCTGCCCGGGAGAGGAGAGGATTAGGGCAAAAAGATTTTGCCCTGATCCTCTTTCGCAGCCCCTTTTGATCAGGCAACAGATTTTTTTTATGTTCGAAAATTTGGACAAAAACGACCTTGGGTGCGTTGACCGCACCCAGGGTCATGTTGACCGCACCCGCACCCGCATCGACGCGGGTGCGGCACTTGCTTTGCCCTTGTGACTTAGATCCTTTGTCTTCTAAATCTTTTTTATATTCTTTCTTTGCTCATGTTTTTAAGTTGAAACAATTGCTTGATCTCCATATGTAGCTCTACTGATAACATTTTTATATTGGTCATTTCTTGATGTTTATATCCAGCTATGTTGATTTTTTTTATCATTAACTTTAATGGTTGTTATAGTTGGTTAGTTTGTTATATGTTTAAGACTTCTTTCCTTTTTTTTTTCAGAAGGAGCATGATGTTCTTGCTTCATTTTTCCGTTGTCTCTTTTTTGAAGGAAACATGCTATGTTTACCCTCTATGGTGCTAATTTTTTTCTGGTTGCCCATACGAAACCTTATTCAATTTTAACAACTAATAAGACTTTTTTCCCTGTGGAAAATGTACAGAGACCACTTTGCATCCTATGCAGAAACTTGTTTTGCTGCATTCGGGGATAGAGTGAAACATTGGATTACAATCAATGAACCTCTTCAGACTGCAGTGAACGGTTATGGTACTGGTATATTTGCTCCTGGAAGATGCTCGGAGAGAAAATGGAGCAGTGTTGGTGACTCCTCTGTAGAACCATATTTGGTTGCACACAACCAACTTCTTGCCCATGCTAAAGCTGTTGATGTCTACAAGAAGAAATTCAAGGTATGTGAGCTTCGCCTGCAAGTGTTCAAATAATTATCAAGTTAAAAATGTCCACTTTTTATGTTGCTATTATTGGTTGAATTCATACCATTGTCCATGAATCCTGCATTTGTAACCTTTGCATTATTCATGTGAATCACCATTCTTCCAATGTAATCCACTCTCTGTGGAACGTGAGTACCTGATATATATTATATTAGTGAATAATTATAAGTACTGAAGATAAAAATTACGTTAAAAATGAAAAGTTACAGAATCACAAAAATAAGCATGCTACTCATTGATCAAGAGTGTTTTGAAGTTATTTCTGTGAACAATCACAAAAGTAAGCATATTACTCATAATTTATTGATCAAGAGTGTTTTGAACTTAACAAAACTAATTTTGCTAGACAGATGAACCATGAATTATTGAATCCAATTGTAGAACGATCTACACTATGGATTAAAATAGTAAATCTTGACGCTTCAAACTCGTTCTTGTATTAAATACATAAAAAAGCTTGATAGTTTCTCATATCATTAATTAAGAAATACTTGGTCATTGACAACGATTTGATTCATAACAAGTGCCTTTCTATGAGCAATTGAACATGAAACATGCTAGAGAATTCATAAGAAGCATACCAGAATTTCAATCATGTTGAAGGCGTCTCATGGAAGTTTTGGATTTAAATACTAGAGAAATATTTTAGCACTAATAAAATGATTGTTTGTCAAATTAAATGCTAAATATTTGCATAAGCTTGCCATTACTGTTTTCTATCCCATAATGCAGTCCAATTCACAAACATGAGAGAAAGTGTCAAAAGTACAAAACAATAAACATGTTCTCCAAAATGCACAAAAAGACGAACAGCCAAATTTGCAACAGCGGTTCATGGAAAGTTAATTTTTCCACACCAGGTTTGAGAGAAAATCTTTATGCTTATCTTCTGTTTGTCTTTGCCTTGGTTTGTGCTCTTTCAACATTTAGACTCTCTTGGTATTTCGATCTTTTTAGCATTGGGAAAGTTATTTTGCTTATTCTTTATAGGGTTGCAGAATTTCTAACTTGAAAAAATTGTTATTACTGTTTGCTGTTTTATGAAAATAATGACAGCAAAAACTTGGTATTATTGTTAGTATAGCACATACACAAACAATTCATTGAGGTTGAAGTTCCAATAATTGTTGCCATTCTGAATTTGTTTTACTTGTTAGGGCACACAAGGTGGTGTTATTGGCATCTCACTGGATTGTGAATGGGCAGAGTCTTTTACAAATGATTTGACTGATAAAACTGCTACAGAGAGGCGCTTAGAATTCCAGCTTGGATGGTATAGTCATAGTGAATCCTTGCTTTTCACATAAAAGAATAGCCTTTTGCATTCTTGATTATGGAAGAAGGCTTTAATGAGTAAAAGACCACATGTATTAACTTGTTACCTATGGTCTTTTATTCATGTCTTACTGGCTTTGTCACTCAAAGACTCCAATTTCTTCACATGTTTATGAGAAACAGAAGGGTGAGTTATATTAAATCATTTATTTTTCCATATTTTTATTTTTAAGGGAGTTTTCTTTAATAATTATTTTTTCAAAACTACATCTTGAGTATGTTTTTTTATTCATGAAAAACAGTTATACTATACAATACTATTTTTAAAATGTCACATCATGTGGTTGATATATTATTGAAACAAAATCATGCTCCAGTCTATTGATGTTTATCAAGAAGTCATCAGCGTAATCTTGTTTTCTTTTTACCATTTCATTTTCTGAATTTCTGAGGCCTTTCTGAGATCTTCCCAAGGACAACAATTATTTTGAAATTCCCCTAGGAAAGTGCCTCTACAAGAAATTGCCAACATAAATATGTATACAACCTTCCTAGATTATGCTGGCTAAGCTCTGGAAGGTGGAGTATAGGAGGTAAGACATTTCTCAGGCTGCATCCGAAACTAATATTTCATTTTGCAACACAGGTTTCTGGATCCAATATATTTTGGATGCTACCCTGCAGCCATGGTTAAGAAACTCAAGCATCGTCTTCCAAAGCTGACGGAAGATGAAATTGCATTACTGCAGAATTCTGTTGATTTTGTTGGTCTCAATCACTATACAACAAGATACATTATTTCTTCATCCACAAGTACTGAGGAGAATGGATTTTACAATGAACAAGAGTTGGACCGGATAGGTATTGTGGCACTTGAAGTTTGCATGTTCTTATAGTGATACATTTAATTCATCTTGGCTCTTTGCTGACGGACATTTGGTGCATTGCAGCTGAATGGAAGGGTGTTGCTATTGGTGATAAGGTCTCTCTCTCTCTCTATTGTGCTTGTGCATCCACATATTTGTGTGAGAGGGAGCTATTTTATGATTAGTTTTTTCTTATCTTTTCAGGCTGCATCTGAATGGCTTTACATTGTTCCTTGGGGCATTGGGAGAGTTCTCAACTATATAACACAAAGATATGGAAGGCCTCCTATATATGTTACTGAGAATGGTAAGACAGACATAAAGAGGCAATTGCAGTGTCTTTTTTCTGCACTGGAATGTTGAATCCCTGAAGTTGTAAACAACTAATATTGTCATGGGACCTTACCTCATGTCCCACCAGTCAAACAGTCTAGTTGTTATTATTTTCAACTGGACTGTGCCATAATTCATCATTGCTAAGGCACCATCCATCATATCTTTGACTAAGGAAAACTTAAAGATAGTCATTTTAATATTTTATGTTTAACAGCACTTATAAAGATTTAAGGTCCATTTGGATGTCATTTTCTGAAAATAATTTTGTTTATGCAGTCAATCTTTTAGAATCTTCTTTGGAACCATAATTAGTGTTTTCTCTCTCCCTCTCTTATCAAATTTTTCTTTGTCTCTTTCGTTATCATCATCATCTTCAATTCATAAACAACACTATGTTATCTTCATTTTCAATTTTATTATTTTCTTCATTTCATTGTCGTCATTATCATCATCACTATCAGCAACATGATTATCATCAGTCATCCCCATCATCTCTGTCATCATCATCACCATCACGATGAATATAAATATGTAACCAATGCCATCATCATCTTCCTCTTCTCTTTATTTTCGCCTATCTTTACCATTGCATCTTATGATCAACATCCTCATGATCATCATCACTCTCTGTTTGTCCATCACTCGTGGAATCTCTTCCCCCATATCATCTTTCTGGAATCCATCCAGTTGGCTGAGAAATATGGAAAAAGGAATCTCATGTTAGATGGCTCATTTTCTCGGATTCTAGAAAATGTTCAGACAACCTGGGTTAGAAATCTTTGGAATTCCAACCATACACAACTGTGGTACTGGAGTGGTGAGATTGAAAAAGAGCAGGTGAATGGAGGAAGATAGAGTGATGGGGGAGCTATGTGACATGGACACCTCCAACAGGGTAATGCACCCAGGTCGCAGCCGTATCCATGCGGGTGCAACACTTGGACACGGATTCTTTTGTGTTAGGTGAAGTCAACCTCATTGAGGTCCATTTTTGTCCAAAAGTGGATTTGGTAAACCCTCTATGTATATTATATACATAAATGCGCACACATACACACACACTATATATATATATATCCACACCTCCTCACCGAAGTTTTTTTAAATTGCCATGTCACACCCTCCGCACCTGCACCCATTTATGCATCCGCACCCACACTTATATGGGAGGGTAGGAGAGGTGAAAAGAAAGACCATGATTTCTGGAAACTAGTGTTTTGTAATATTTCAAAGCAACCAACATTCATGCCCCAGGCCCAGAAGTTTTGGGTTCAAAACAGCCGTTGATATTTTGAAATTTTAGTATCAGGGCATAAGCCAATTACCTCACATTTTCATTCTTAAAATGACGTTAGAATGATTGATTAATGCCATTTTGGCTTTAGCCAGTTAGCTGTCCGATATCTTCAATTTTCACACATCATGTAGAACCATTGTTTCTATTTTGTGATTTTAACGATAAGTGTTCCTTCTGCATATTAATAGAATGTGTTACAGGTATGGATGAAGAAGACACTGAGTTGTCATCCCTACATGAGATCTTAAATGATGCAAAAAGAGTTGCCTACTTCAAGGGTTACCTTGCTTCTGTTGCAAACTCAATTCGGTATGTTCTTGTAGGACCATTTACAAATGTAGACAAGAAAAGTAAAATATGTTTTTTCTTGTTAAAGATGTTTTTGTTATTTTCAGTGACTTCTAAATTATCTGCACAATGTTTGCACTTTCCTACCTATGTTAAACTAATCCTATCAAGGGTCAGAACACAGAAATACTCCCTCACAATTAAATTGATGCTGGCATGTTGTTGACATGGCATGATTTGAATAGCCTTCTGATGGTTTGTCCATCATTTGCTACGACATCTGAATTATTTCAGCTGTTCAGCAGAAATTCTTCAAACCATTTCAAATTATTATGTAATAAATTAATCCTTAGCAAGGGCAGCAACCTGTGCTTGATCTACACCATGCCTGGAAATTAATCATCATGGTGTTCACATCTCTCATCCATCTGTAAGGGATCAGACACCTTGAAGGTGAGACCTAGGACTGCAAACAGATGTATGTGCCTGGCTTTTGTGGCAGCATAGGTGGTGGGCTGCTCCCACTGTTCCTAGCACTGCTGTTTATAATTTTTCATTATTTCTGGATTTCTATATGCTGAGAGTTATGCACACATGCAAAACTACCTTATGTCTTTTATGCTTCACCTGTTCTAATTACTGGATAACAGGAATGGGTCGAATGTTCGTGGTTACTTTGCATGGTCTTTACTGGACAATTTTGAGTGGGCTCAAGGATACACCAAGCGCTTTGGATTGGTTTACGTGGATTACAAGAATGCACTTTCCCGACATCCCAAATCTTCAGCCCTCTGGTTTTCAGACTTCCTGAAGGATCATAAAAAGTCTGTATAAATGATTTGACCCCACTGTGAAATATGAGCAATGAGTTTCTTAGAGCCAATTGCTTCAGTGTTTAACATTGTCTCATCGACACTGTTTGGTGTCTAACACTTGTTATGCTGCCTGTTTCTCTATCCATTTTTCTTTTTTTTTTGTCTTGGTAAATAGTGGTTAATATTCTGGTTGTTACTTAAAACAAGATGATACATTGGTTTGAAGGTCTGATTTTCGTCATCAATTGTTGTAGTTTGATGATTAGCTAATTAGGCCATCTATTTTGATGGGTGGGCCTCTTATTGCTTCCATTTTTAGCCACTTAAAATGAGAGTTTGTGAGAAGATATGCCAATATAGGTGTGTGAAACGGTAGAATTTGCTTCTCTTCTGGCAGTGAAAATCCATCGGCAGCCATGTTAAGCTATTCTGATGGTGATTCCATTTGTTGAACAGGATCCGTGTTCAGCATAGGTTAGCATGTTGGTGGTACCATTTCTCAGGATTACTGAAATCTAGTCATAGTTGGTTGAAGCAACTCTGAATGTCCATTGGTGTTGAGCCTACTTGCTGATCACTATTAGGATC
Organism: Nuphar pumila; assembly: GCF_984573655.1. Classification (NCBI taxonomy): domain Eukaryota; kingdom Viridiplantae; phylum Streptophyta; class Magnoliopsida; order Nymphaeales; family Nymphaeaceae; genus Nuphar; species Nuphar pumila. Next base: position 22,864,603 of record NC_143265.1, on the reverse strand, counting down.
AGTCTGATTTCCTGCGGGAGTGTTGAATCAGCATGTGTAACCTTTTGGGAGTTTCTGATATAAGAGACTGTTCAACATCTTGGAAGTTAACTCATCAGCATGAGAACAAAGGCAAGATCTGTAGAAAGCCCATCTGTGTTTGCTACATTTCCCTCTTCTGCACTGTATTCCTTTCAAATTTGGTTCTGGTTTGTTTTCTGGTTGATTATTCATCATCCTGCCTTGTGTTATCTGTGCTTAATTGTTCTCGCATGCAATAAATTATTCTTTTCAGTATGACAAAATAAGTTACTATTGATTGATCTATATACAGAGAGACAGACCGTCAGCTTCATCGGGGAGCAAACCTTTGCTAAAATACAATTTTTTTACATAGGATTAATATATTGATAGGGTTGAGACATTGGGATCAATTACATTGATTCAACTGCATTAAGAGATGAGCTCAGATTAGTACCAGACTATCATGAGGGATATGTATTGAATAATGAGAATTAGGATACCGCCCTGAAAAGAGCACTAGGTGGTGGCGATAACAATGAGAGCAAAGTAGCCAGCTGAAGATAGGTTATACGGATCCCGAGGGAACCTTCGTTCTGTGTTCATGTTTATACGGATTGTGGTGAGGGCTTCATCTTATCCTCAGTCTGCCTGTGACCAAGATTGTATGGCTGTCACGTTAGGGTGTCCTCTGTGAATTGCAGCATGCCAGACTCATTCATGCGATGCCGTTTCTTGTCTCACGTTATAATCAACTCCGGGACACAAATCATAAGTATTTGCAAATGCAGAGGGATGAATCCCAAATGAAGGTGCACTATTTGACACTTTTGCAATGACTCAAAGTTGGTAATGTTTGTTTCCACTGAATAGTGGCAGGATGAGTCAAAATGATTGACATGAGCAACTCCCCCGGGATGAGTGTGTTTGGGCCAATGTTGGTGCTGAGCCTGATTGACGGGCAACTTTTTTTTTTTCAAAAAGTATTTTAAAAGATATTTTCAATAAAGATTTTGCGTGTAAATCATACTTTAAATTATAATAACTGGCAAAACTTTTATCCTCTAAACAAACCACACTTTTATTGCTTCAAATAAAAGAAAATGTAAGCAGCTTGTAGCAAGAGCATTCACGTGTGCATGCATCTCTCATATGTCTTATAGTACAAAACATGCTACACAACACAAATTATAATTTGCATCTACTGGCACTACATGGGTTTCACTGAACCACCAATACATGTGCATGCATTTTTCCTATGCCTTACAACACTATCATAACATGTATTCAATTCATGATGCATGAAATTTCATCACGCAAGTCAAAATGCATCATGTTTATTCATATGCATTCATGCCATGTTACAAGAAATCATACAATGCTTTTACTTTAGCAATCTAACATGCTAGTACAATTTAAAGACCTATATTAGGCCCACACACTGTACTAAAATATGTCAATAATAGGTCTGGTCCAAGTATGAAAATTTTATGACCTTGGGTCTCAGTTTTATTAACCAAACACACAAACAAGTGATCTTACTTTTGGAACTGCATTGGCATATTTATTTAACGAATTTGAATATAAATAAAAATCAAGGTATAATTCTGTGTATTAGCTAAACGCAAAATCAAAATTATTAAAAATGAACTTATAGTAAATCAAACACTGAAACCTATTTTTCTGTCACCAGACAGGTTCTATCCAATCGGTCCATCCATTAGGGTAGCATAAATATGAAAAAAAATTCAAGAATTATTTTTAACATAGTTTAACATATCTACAATAAGCATATAAAGAATTGAAACCAAATTCATTGTCAATATTTAATTAAATATTTTGTACCATAACCAGTTTCTATGTGTGGACAACCTAAGAATTCAGGATAGAAATATTTTTAATGGCTTGTTGCCTCATTTTTAATTCATAAAATATATTGAACCAGTGTACATGTTTTTTATCTCAAATTCTCTATCATGTTATCTTTCATCCACAATAAAAATGAAGCAAAACAATATTGTACTCATGGGATTATGAATTTTCAAATACAAGTATGTCAGAACAAAAATATTATCCCAAATAGAATCACTGTTTCATATTGCAGAGGGCATAACTCCCTCATCCATATTGGATTGATGCAAGGTTTAGGCCAAAATCTACATCTCAGAGAGTATAAATTCTCCCTAAATGTTGAATTTATTTAACAGTTAGATTTGTCTAGATCTATTTTACAAAATCGCAGGTCAGATTCAAGAATAGAGGAAAACAACATATTCATTATGATCTATATCAATAATCTATCATTTTACAAGATCTTCAAACATGCTAAAAATGACTTTGCATCATCAAATCAATAAGATCATGCATAATAACATCCAACATGATTCTAACACATATCCACACATTATTTCATAAAATCATCTATAACATACATCAAAAATCATAAAAAATATGAATCTTTTCAAAATCGATTTCTCAAAACCATTTTCAGGATTTGAAACCTTGAAAATGTATTGAAAAACATCCAATCTCATATCTAACTAATATCTGAACGATTCAACATTCGTAGGATGTGTAAGGTGTAGATTCTCCCACATGGATCATGTAGGCTAGGCCATACATGGGTCCAGTGTTAAAAGAACCCTACCTTGGTGTATATAGAGACTATGAACCCTTCTTTTTCTATGTCCTGAATCTTTCTTAGAGTGCAATGAACATGAATACGGTCCACCGAAGTCTCGGAGAATGTCAATGGTGGTACACCTAGGGGTTGGTGTGAGAGAGAGAGAGAGAGAGAGAGAGAGAGAGAGAGAGAGAGAGAGAGAGAGAGAGAGAGGTGGGGCTCACCCTATAACCTCCCCTTTTAAAGTATCCTCCTCAAACCCTACTCAATTTCGACCCTATGTTCAAAACTTGATCTCTTTTCTTGTTGACACGTGTCATAATCCCTCTTAATTCTTTAATTAATTAAAATAATAAAGTGATTTAATATGAGAGGTCCGCCACGTGTTGTCCCCACACTCAACTCTACTCTCCATGGGATTTGATTATTTGTTTGATTTACTTTTCTTTCACTTACCTAGTATAGTTACTATTGACTAGGTTTTTACTAAATTTTAATGGGAGGAAAATGCTACTTGACATCCTCCTACAAGTTTCATGGTTGAAAAGTGGGCTCTACCTCTCTCATAAAAATCAGGGAGGGGGTTAGAGTTCACATCCAATTACCTCCAAAAGTTACCCTAGCTTATATTTACTATGGTAATTACGTGATTTTATTTTTACCAACCGTTCAACCTACCAAGTAAAACCCTATTTACTATTTAGTAACTTAGTGGAAGAGAGAGAAAATACATGACACCCTACCATGGTAAGTATTATTATTATGTATTTATTTGAATTTCAGTTACCTACTTAGTAAAAGATAGAGTTACCAAACTCAGGTAACTTCTCTATTTTACTTAACCTCCTAAATATCTTTATCTAGGTAATTATTTCTAATTTCAAAAGTTATGGGGCCCACCTAAAAAATTCTCCATGCAATGTAGATTCGCCGCTTGGCGCAAAGAGGGTATACAAAACCACTACGCCCTTATCAACCTTCACAACCGGGGTTGTGGGCCCTCCTGTGGACATGTGGCATCCTATTGGGTTGGGCGTGACCCACTGGCCCCATATACCACATGTGACACTTTAGAGGGACCCTGGGTTGGGTCCAAAATATGGTTCGGTCTACTTTGACATATCTATTTCTAGATCTAATCCATATCTAAAATTACTAACTTGGATCTCTCACCACATCCACGACCCATTTCGAATCTAACTAGAGCCCAAATTCTCTTTAACATCTTGAATTTGACTTGATTTTAACCTAAATTTTGCTTTCACTTTAGATTCAACTTGAGAACTAATTAAACTTCAATTTGCACTTTAATTTAACCAAAATTGCTGAATTAAATTCTACATTAAATCAAGATCAATCAAGGACCAATTTTTTTATGTCATAATTGCACAAAAATTTATATTTAATTCATTTATAAATCAGTGAAAAATTATGGGTCATACATTTGGATTGGTGAGAATTGGGCCGGTTGCATTGTGATATTCATGTCTTTTCAAGTTCTCCTTAGATAAGTTAACCGAGCCATTGGTGCAAAGGATGTCTACAAAGAATTCTCTAGGATTTACTTCAAGACAACTGACAAGAGAGTAAGTTTTTCGGTGACATTAGTCAATACATTTCTTTCTTTTTCCTCAAAAAATCTTTGAGATGCCTTTTTTTTTTTTTTGAATTTATAACCGTGCTTGGCATGAAGACCTGGCAGCGCTGGCTCAGCCTGCCATACCTACGGTCGTCATGCCGGCAGCGTAAAACTCCGAGGCTAGGACCTCTGCCCCCAGGGCCTATGCTACTTGTTGGCTTGCTTAGAAGGGTAAAACCCATGGGAATCGAACTTTGACTGCCCGTCTAGCAGCCAAGGTTCCACCCCACTACGCCAACCTCACTTGGGGCAATCCTTGAGCTGCCTTGAAGAAGGAAAATCAGTAGGCCGGGTTTGTCTCGAGTACCTGACCCGACCTGAACTTGGATATTGGGGTGTGGACATAAAAAAGACCAACTCAAATGTTGCCTGGGTCAATCCTAACTGGACCCTTAACATGTGAGTTGGCTTGGGCTAAGATTTTGCTGGATATCCGACTGACATGAATCCTTATAGAATTTTGTTAAAAAAAAAATCCTCTAAATACCTTTTAATTTATGTGGGTCGGGCTTGGGATGTCAAATAGGAATTGTTCTCATACGATAATGAGGGAACATTTCTCATGTGCAAGCAAAGTGAGATGGAATCCATCGTGTGATTCAAGATCACTATAGGGGCCATTTCTCGCTTACTCGTGATTCAAAATCACACGGTGAGCCCTGTGATTGATTTGGAATCACATGCGAAGCAGACGTGCCCTTAGGGGAGGAGTGAGCTGCTGGCCGGGCACGGAGGTGTCCTGGACAGGACTCTGTAGAACAAGCCTGTCTGGACACTGCTGGCCGGATGCGGAGTTGTCCTGGACAAGTCGAGCTTTTGTCATAAGTGTTCCTTTTTTTGTTTTGTTCTGTTCAAGGTGTCCTGGAAACCAATAATCCAAGGGGAGGAGAGGAACACTGCAGGACACCGAAAATGTGTCCAGATGGACACACAGTAAGCCTTGTTTCAGGTGTCCCATGTGTCCACCGTTTGTGTCAGGCACATGGGGTGCGGACAGCAGCCACCTGCAGATGCTGCTGTCTGCACAATCAAACGCCCCCTTGGCGAACTATTAGAGGACCCGATCAAGTTCTTTAGCCTGTGGTGAAAAAAAGAACTAAAAAGCAAATATTTTGAATATTAATTATTCATGAATCGATTCTTTAAAGTTATGCAACTAGTTAACGCATAGAGAGAAAAAGTAATCAAGGAAAGCAGGTAATAACGTTTTATTCAAAAGAAAAAAAAAGCAGGCAATAACGTTAATAGTTTTGAAGTCTTTTCATTTTTAAAGGTTTCTCCGTACTATGGTAAGCAGAAAAGAACAAGGAAAAAGCGAAGTTCTGGCATAAAAGCACTCTGATTAGGCATAACAGTAGGAAGGGCACTTGGTTTTCCTCCGAATAAAGTTGCTCGCTGTGAATATAATTATGCAAAAGATGAGACAATAAAGCAGCATTTCTTGATTAAAGCCATGGCTTTCCGATTGCTTTTAGTATTCTTTGTCTCCAATTCTTTTATTACTTAAAAAATAATGCACCTTTCTTTTCACCTTTTTATTACTAATCGGATTCCCTAAAAAAGTTCTCCTTTTTGGATCCTACATTATATTGTCTTTCACCACTTTGTAGTGCGTTAGCTTAAGATTTTAATACAACTTGGACCATCCTCAAGTTCTGTATATACAGTGTAGCATTGTATGTGATATAAGATGAGTACACACCACCCTAACCAGAGGATTGTATCAAGGCCCGTTGGTAGCCGTAGTAGTTGAAGTAGGTTAATGTTTCGGATCAGATCAGATGGCTTGTTCGTGGTTGAAAGTTACCTTGGTTGAATAGATGTGAACAAGATAGCTTTTATGTTTGACTTAGTTTCGATTCATATACACACCAAAGAAATGGACATAGTTGTAGGATTGCTCAGTAGCTATAAGAGCACTAGCTGATCTGCTGTTTGTTTCCTGTCACTCTGTCCTGTGGAAAACTATGTGAACAAGATAGCTTGTATGTTTGACTTAGTTTCGATTCATATACACACCAAAGAAATTTACATAGTTGTAGGATTGCTCAGTAGCTATCAAGAGCACTAGCTGATCTGCTGTTTGTTTCCTATCACTCTGTCCTGTGGAAAACTATGTCCCAGTTGGGATCAAATTGATCCTGTTGTTTTTATCCTTTTCTTTTTCTTTTTATAGGCAAGCTGGGGTTAAGCAGACCCCTACCAGTTGTACAATGATACCAGTGGGATTCGAACTTGCAACGTCCCAACATAATGTGACGTGCACTTGCTGCTCCTACCAGACAAGCTGAGGATATATTTATATAGATGTATTCTCTATAGCTTAATAGAAAACATGTACTAGAATATGCATTTTTCATGTTTGGATGTATTTTTACAGTGATCGAAAACAATGACTCATACTATATCTAAACTTGAAATAAAAATCAATGTTTCTCATTAAATTGGTTTGTTGCAAAACATATATATATATATATATATATATATATATATATATATATATTTAATGAATAAGCAATGATGAACACATCTACAAGTTTGAATCAAGTAAAAGAATGCATGCAAAAATATTCAATAAAAACTACCCAATAATTCAACCATCCAACTGCACCAAATCCCTCCAAGAAATATTTATAGCAGAAAGGAAAACCTTAATTTAATATGGATTCGAGATGAAAATCAATGTCCAAATGTAAAATCCAAACAAAAATTCAAAACATCAAAATTGAACTGAATAAACCCAAATGGTTCCTGTTGCGCATCTTGTCTTATTCTGCATCATTCTCCTTAGGTTAAGGAAAAACTCACCTTTGAGTCTAGTTTCACGTGTTTCTTCCAATTCTACTCAAACCTTGAGATCAATGGAGGTGATGTCAATCTCCAGCAAGTGGATATCTATTTAGCATAGATTTCGAGGACCTAGTTGTGGCAGGATCCGTCTTGCAGACGATCCAACTAGGGAGAGTATATGGACCCTCTTGTTCCTGGGTGGCTGAATTAGAACTATGACAAATGGATCCACTTTCAAATATGGCTCAAGATGGAAAGATCCAATTGTAAATGTTCTTGGATTCTATTATGATTAATTGGATCCAATTTAGCCTTAGCTGGATATAGAAGGATTTGGGTGGTTCCCTGGTCATATGGGTACGACAAATTGTGTATGGATTGGTGTAGGTAAGTTTTGTGCCAGACTTTGGTCCAAAATGAGGATAAAGGGTTCAAATAAGTGTTTGGATCGGGATGGGGTTTGAGGGGTTTTGGGCTTGAATTGGGCCCAAAACTATATGAAACAGTTTGTGGACCCCAAATCAGGATGAACGAGTTCCAGTTTCCATCGACCTCGTTAGAGAGAGAGAGAGAGAGAGAGAGAGAGAGAGAGAGAGAGAGAGAGAGAGAGATGAATGGTAGCCATCCTAGGTGCTATGTCCAATGGGTAGGGTCCTTTTTGCAGCTGTCTTCCTTGATCTTAAACATCTGTCAGTGGGTGAGTGGATTGCAATAGATTGGTCAGCACCTAGTTCTTCAATGCTCTTTGCAACCAAACATTTTTCTGAATTGCAGCTGACCTGCCCATGACAGGCTTTGTGCCACTCGAGCATGCTGGAAACTCTGTTATGAGCTACTACTAAATAGGCTAAAGTACTGAATCTATGATTTAATTAATGAGAAATAGTAGAAAATTTTAATAAAAAATTCCTAATAATTCAATCATCCAATTCCAACCCACTACCAAATCCTATAATGAGTATTTATAGAAGAAAAAGAAAACCCTAATGTAATATAGATCCGAGATGGATCAAATATCTGAATGTAAAATCCAAATAATAAAAATTAAACTAAACACCAAATGGTTCCAGTTTCACACATCTCTGCCCCCATTCTGCATCACCTATTGTGGATCTAATTTTTGGTATAGGCTTGGATTTTGAATTGGATCCAATTTAAAGAATTTATAGGACTCTCGTCTACAAGCCGGGTGTCTTTCCTCCTCCGCTGAGTAAAGATTGACTTTATCAAGAACTCTAGCTCCTTGATTTTGGTTTTTTGGTGTTCAATACCATGTACCTCGAATGAGATCCCTAAAAAAAATTGAGCTGAATAGTATAGGAATACTACCAAAGCTGGAAAGGACACGGAAAATTCACAACTTTTTAAATAAAATAGGAAATTAGAAGTAAGAAAATTGAGAATGAATCAAATCTCTGTTCGAGATTAGGTAGCCCTTCAACCAAATGGCAGAGCTTTGGCTAGGCTGAGGCTGAGGCTGAGGCTGAGGCTCTAAAAGGCTTGGTGAGATAGGGATCTAGATCTAAGCTAGGGCTTATGGGCACAAAGCTAGGCGACACACCAACAGAGTTAAGACTCTAGCACTATAGATTTGAGATGCTACAATAAGGGAATTGGATCCCTATTTATAGGATTTATAGTGGATCTTAGTCCTAGATTTAGGTGCTTCTGGATCACAATATCACATCCAGTTGCCAAGGCAACAACTTGAATATGATTGCCTAGAAAACTAATGTGGCACACTCAGATTGGCCAACCAAGTTTCTTAGGGGCTAAGAAATGAGATGTACATGGTTGGTAGGATGGGATCTTGAGTTTTAGAAAGCTAGTTCATGCAATCCTAAGAATTTAGAATGTTTATTTGGGTCAAAACACCTTATGCAAAATTGTAGGTTTTGGATAGATTTGCTTGGTTTTTATCATAACTCTCAATTTATAAATCATTTTAACATGAATTTTATTTCATTTAAAAGGTAACAAATTTATTTTTATTTTCTCTTTTATCATGTCAAAGACGTGTTTCAAGAGGGCCCCCAGCTGAAGATCAAGGTCTATCTCAAACAGACCTAACTAATTTGTCTATAAATTCTTCCCTAGGTGTCCAATTGGATTCAAATTTATTTTATTTGGTAGCTAAGACATTCTAGATTATTTAACCTTTTTGGTGTGAATATCACAAATGTCATCTTGAAGGTGAAAACCATATTAAAAGGCGAATCTGCCCCATTTTGGACCCAAAACGCCCCTGTTTAAGAAATCTGATCCAAGAATCAATTTACCAAAACTGCTGTTTGTATATCTTTTTTTTAGAACAATTTGTAAATATTTGTGTTGTATGAACTGTTCTACTACCGTTTTTTCTAATGTACCTTTTGACAAGGTGACCACTTATCACTTATCTCCTTATCTTGTGCTAATTCTGTCTATTACTCAATACAACTTTATTTTTCTAAAAAATTCCAAGCAAGCAAAAAAGAAATATTGTGCGTGTAACAAAGAAACCATCAAATACCATACGAACTGGCATTTCTAGCTCTTCTTTTAAAAAATCTCACCCCATAAATGTGTTCAACATAGTCCATTGCCGAGAATCAATAACTAGATTGGGTTTTGACAAAACACATGATTTATTGAGGCTTGAACCATGTAACCCAAAGTGAATAATAGTATTTCTTTTAAGAAATTGTATTAGACTAACACGAGGATGTTACTAGAACCATTAATGATGAAAGAAAATATAATAAGAAACAAAAAAAAAATTTATAATTGCTCAAACAAGACTCATGTGAAAAAGTAAAAATTGAGACTTTTTATTATTTACCTCTTATGAGAAGCATAATGAGCCATTACGAGCAATTATTTTTAGGCCCAAAAAGATCTATTCACATATCATACTCAACTGATTCAAGAACTGATTTCAACAAAACACGTGTGACACATTTATATGGTCAGGTTAGTAACAAAAAGAAACTCCTGAAAATGCCACTTCATGGTTGTTGATAAAATAATTTACTCAATAGAGATTAAGTATTTTTCATGCTGAGATATGTTTTTGGAGAGCTCAAAAAATCAATCGCTAATATCATACTAAAACTTGATAATAAAATATTCAAGATTTTTTCTTAAATTAGTTCGATTCAAGGTACGTGTTTTAGAAAACAAGCAATGATATTCACTAGTTCAAGTCCAGAAAAAAATCATAAAGACTATGATCTTTGAATCTCTCTCTCTCTCTCTCTCACTATATATATATATATATATATATATATATATATATATATATATATATATATATGTGTGTGTGTGTGTGTGTGTGAAGATCCGAGAACTCTCGAAAGATAATCTTACCCCCCTTTTTCACTAGGTTCATGTTAGACTTTTCAAACCTATGGTTGTAACAAGTGTTTTTTTGCTCAACCAAAACCAAAACCAAAACCAAAACCAGTAGATATACTTATCATTGCCTATTTAATAAGAAACAAACTTTGTATTGAATTGCTTTAATCAGAAAATTTGAATATTTTTTCATCAAATTTTACGGTAATATCAAATGCTACTTTTTATCTATTAAAAATATATACTTTATCAATTAATGTTATATATTGAGTTAACTATGATGAACACATCTACTGATTCAGACCAAGCAAAAAACACAACTATAATTGAGTTAGATACATAAGAGACTAGGGAAGGGACGACTGACTTCGACTTTAAAGATTAAAAAATGACCTTTAAAGCCTCTTTTGCTGACAGTAGAAAATGACGGCTGATAAAGTTTTTGTTTACTTTTTTTTTATATCTAATTTCAAATTGAATCTGACAAATATAAAGTCCCAATTGACACATAAAATAATTAGCTATTTAAACTACTCAGATCCGCATATCATATTCATCGGGATCTGATAGATATCCCTATACATATAAAAAAATGTATCTGATGATTAGCTATTTTAAGCAAGTCAAATATGGATTCAGTATTGGTTTTTCTCATCCAAATCCAAATTTGACTTCAAGTTCAATTAGATAATATCCGATTTGTTCAGATTTAGTAATACCCAGTCTGAGTCTAGCACGTTTACATCCCCAGGAACAAGCAATATGATGATAAGGTAAGTCTAAAGGTGAGAAAAAGCTTAATAACTAGCTTCTCAAATTAGAAATGCTGCTAATCGGGCTTTAATGACTTCTAATATGCATTCCTCTTTAGAAAAGAGGATTCCTCACTTCTCTCGTTCAAAACCGTGCATGAGACTTTCATCTCTCACGGCTCCTAAGTGATAAAAGAAAGAAGAACTAGAACAATGCAGTCCCAACTTTGGAAGAAAATTGGAGCATGAATCTATCAATGGGGACCATGAAATACGAATCTTGTCTTTTAGAGAGTGATGGTTTGAAAAGAATACCCCACTTCTCCGGCACTTAAAAGCTCATGCGATGGCCCATCTGATGAATTCTTATTAGAAATGTGGTCCCAGGTAACCGGAAAATCATGCATATCATGAAACACCTTTACTTTTAACTAGCAAAAAGCTAATTATGACAAGATATCTCTCTCTCTCAAAGTCTACCCTTCTCCTGGCTTCGGTAAGCTATACAAACATTTGGGATGTACATTAGGTCAAATACAGGGTATGTGAAGGTATGGTCTAATATAGGGTTTGCAATAGTATAAAATAATTATCTTAAGTTTGAATTATAGCAAAATTCACCAGATTTTTTAGCTCCGCTTGACACCCCAAGCTCTAATCATGCAATTTAGTTCCACTCATCTCTTATGTCTCTATCTTCATACCCCATCTTGAGATTATACTAAAGCAAGTTTTTTTAATAAAGTCCAACCTCTTTAATAAAGTCCAACCTCATACACTACAAGAAATATGTGGATCCGTTGCTAAACAGTTTAGCGACGAATTAGCGTCAACTTAGCAACGGATAGCTTTCATTGCAAAATTATAGTTGCTAATTAGCATCAGAAACTATCTGTCACACATTTCGTTGCTAATTTGCGACGAATTAGCGAATGTCATGATTCATCGCAAGCTCGTTGTTAATATACGAAGATTTTGGTTTTGCGACGGATTAAAATCCATGGCTAATTTCGTTATTATTGTAGCGACGGACTTAGCGACGAATTAAAATCCATTGCAAAAACATTAGCCGATTCACATTTGCGACGGATTAATATTTGTCCCTAATCCGTCGCTAAATTGGACGCCGGTAGTAAATAGCAACAGAAAATATCCGTCGCTAATCCATTGCAAACAAGATTTTTTTTTTTAAAAAATTGTTTAAAACATAAATATCGAGAAAAAAATCTCATGATACAATTTGTATTTTCTGTGTATAAAAAACAAAGTACACATAAAAAATACATATAAAAAGCAACTAAAACAATTTATCAATCCACTATAATTTTCGTCAAGTTCTAATTATTTACAAGTGAACATTTATATTTTTGAAACAACAAGAAGATACAATAAATTCAACACATAAATCTAATCATCACCAAGATTCTGTGCGTCATCTTCTTTATTGTCTCAATCTGTTTCTTCAGCTCCTCTACGCTGATTATCTCCACAACCTACAAGAGAAAAGAAAGGTTAGTATTGATAAACAAAATATAATGAAAAAAATTATATGCAATGTACCTAAGTTAAGGTAATCAAAGTAACATTAAATCTAATGACATGAAACTTTCACATGAAACTTTCATACTTGTGAGGCACCTACAGACGAAGTTCCTCTGTCCCCAAAAAAACTGCACAACTCATTACGAACAACGTCGAAAATTGCTTCATGTAAATAGTCACGCATTGTGTCCTTAACGAGCTGGCGTACACCATCACAAGAATTAGGTGGGTCAGTCGGATGCTTGAAGCTGATGCTGACGGAGGAACTCTATGAGCCGTGACTGAAGGAAGCGACGACTGGTGAGGTGTTCATATTACTCCCAAACCCGAACACACGACCCTTTTTGGGTTCACATGTTGCAGTCACCCATGCTGTAGGATCAAAAGGTGGATGCTGAGTGAAGTCATCGCCATATCGCTCTACCATCTGTTGCTCATATGACCCCTACAAAGTAATGATTACAATATGAATTAATAATTATAATATTTATGATAACTTGTATATTATAATGTTTATTAATATAATAAATACATATCGTTATCATTCTCGCCTTCCCTGATACGAACTATCTCGTGGTCTTACGTTTATGTGTTTCAACAAATACATCCTTGTATGACACAATGCCTCCTTTTTCTGCTTCCTGCAAAGTTAAATGATAAAAGAATTATTTAACAGGTTTGCAACAATACTTATAAAATTGACAATATAAAGATTGAAGAATTACAATTTTCTTCAAGTGGCTCCAAAAAGTCCTAGATCCACCTGTGTGTAGATGGGCATCAGGCATTTTTGCTCGGTTTTGTGCAGCCTTCGCTAAGCGGTTTTGAAATTCATGCCCCACCCACTTGTCACACATTATATCCCAAACATCTGACTTGATAGTAGGAGGTCCATGACTCTTCCACTGCAGTGAATCATCTATCCCGCCATATGCTTTTCTTACTGCAGTCTTCATATTGTGCAGCATGTCTGCAAATCGATTGACAACCACCTTCTGTCATACCTTTCTCGCATCCTGCTCCTCCATCGTAGTCGCGAAGTGATTCGAAGCCTATAAATATTTTCAGAAAGTTAGTAAACATGACTATAATAAAAAATTAAATATGAAACACATTAACTATGAGAAACGATTGTATACCATGAATGAGGACCACAATCTGTCCAACACCTCCTTTGGGTACTCTTTCCATTGAGCAACCAGTCCTGGTAGATATTGAACTAGTGAATTCTTAATCTCTAGTATTACTTCATGTGGCTCGAACCTCGTGCTGTATATGAATTGGTACACATTAACTATCAATATACAATATTTATAAAATAAGTATAGGATAAGTGAAAATGAAATACTTATCATCGATTATCGATATATACTATTTGAATAAGTCTTCTTGTGTCAGACTGAGAAGACCCTGCATCCAGCGTTGTCTCGTGACTTGTATGAACAACTGGTGTAGGTGAGTCATGTGCAGGCGAAACATCACCTGTAAAAAAATGAGTTAGAAATTCATACAACACGCATTTAAACTAATCAAGTATACAATTAGTTAAATGATATACCTATCGAAACATCCCGTGAAGATGAAGGTTGAGACTGGTTATCACTGGGTGATCGACCACTGTAACCTTCACGAACCATATTCTAATAAATAAAAAATGTTATGCAATACATTCAAACATTGCAATACCTTCAAATCATTCAAGTCATTGCAATACATTTCAATACATTCAAATAATTCAAATCATTCACATCAAATATTGCAATATATTCAAATCATTCAAACACATTACAATACATTCAAATCATAACTCTATACGTATTGAAGATACATAATCAACGAATAAAAAATGTCATGCAATATATTCAAACATTGCAATACCTTCAAATCATTCAAATCATTGCAATATATTTTAATACATTCAAATCATTCACATCAAATATTGCAATACATTCAAATCATTCAAGCACGTTACAATATATTTAAATCATAACTCTATACGTATCGAAAATACATAATCAAAGAATAAAAAATGTCATACAATACATTCAAATATTGCAATACCTTCAAATCATTCAAATCTTTGCAATACATTCAAATCATTGACATCAAATATTGCAATACATTCAAATCATTCAAATACATTACAATACATTCAAATCATAACTCTATATGTATCGAAGATACATTCTAATAAATAAAAAATGTCATGCAATACATTCAAACATTGCAATACCTTCAAATCATTCAAACACGTTACAATACATTCAAATCATAACTCTATACGTATCGAAGATACATTCTAACAAATAAAAAATGTCATGCAGTACATTCAAACATTGCAATACCTTCAAATCATTCGAATTATTGCAGTATATTTTAATACATTCAAATAATTCAAATCATTCACATTAAATATTATAATATATTCAAATCATTCAAACACGTTATAATACATTCAAATCATAACTCTATACGTATTGAAGATACATAATCAAAAAATAAAAAATGTCATGCAATACTTTCAAACATTGCAATACCTTCAAATCATTGCAATACATTTCAATACATTCAAATAATTTAAATCATTCACATCAAATAGAGGTTTGTATTACAAGATTTATTTTGCTAGCTCGAGAATTCTTCCTCATCACTTGTTTGACTTTCATATTCTTCGTCTTCCTCTTCCTCTTCTTCATATTCTTCTTCTTCTTCTTTGTCCGCCCATCCACTTGGTATATCATTTGGATCATATTATTCATGAATGTTCCATCGACCAATGAAGATATGGCATGCATACCATGCGCGACATCGTGACCATAAGAGAAGTCATACATATCATCTGATTGATAGTAATCACTACCTTCAGTTAACTTGTCTTCCTTTAACTAATCATACTGGGGGTATAGTTTGGACTTCACCTTGCAAGCTGCCCACTATTCATTTTTATCTGACTTCTTTGTACTCGGATATGAAGTATAGTAAACTTATTGAGCTTGCAAGGCTAATATGAATGGTTCATATGTTCCAAACCTTGATTTATGATTCACCTCCATAATACCGGAGGCTTTGTCGACTCTTGTTGCAGTGGGATCAAACCAATGACACTTGAATAAAGTTACCCTATTATTTATGCCTAAGTAAGTCAACTCTATTATTTCTTCTATAACACCGTAGTAATCATATTCATTTCCGTAGCTGCTACCCTTGTCACACACGCCATTATTTATCATTGATTTGTTTACACCGTAGTCTTTTGTATGGAAGCGATAACCATTTACGATGTACTCGTTGTAACATTGCATAACTTTGGTTGAACTATTTTGTAAATCACATATTCCTTGATCTTTAACATCACCATGGCGGACCTACAAGCACAAACAATGACTATGATCATGACAAATTAAGTATCTTATTGTTGTATAAAGGAAAAGAATGTGTACAATCGTCCTTACCAACTCTTTCAAGCATGCCACAAACTTAGTTTCATGTTCTTTTTGTACTTCTGCATCAGTAAGATGTGAAAGTTCTCTTCGCAACTCTAGATCAAATTGTCTGCACTTATCAAATATTTATATTATCGAACCATGTATGCATGTATAGAACATAAAAGGATATAGATTTGTGTTGCATCTACATATACTTACTCGATGTATGGGTCGATCGCTGAGCAATTAAAAAGGATATAGATTTATGCTACGTCTTGCTCTTGATCTTCCAAGAGTCTTGACCGACAACTGCCAAAGGCATGCCCAAGTGGTTGAAATATCGACAGTTTATCAACTACAATAAATTGTTCTCCATCATCGTTATGAGGTGGGCATGTGTAACATGTTGGAATGTGAGGTTCAAAGTACATAGATGAAAATTTTAAAATCTCTTCTAAAGTGTACGCCTCACAAATAGAGCCTTCTACTCTTGCTTTATTCCAAACCTTTTTTTTAAGGTCAAACATACATCTGTCAAAAATATACATATCGGATTACAATAAATTTCTCAATAGCATTGAAGAGAAAACTATAAGAAAACATATACCTTTCAAATGGGTACATCCACCGATATTGCACAGGACCACCAACCCTTAGTTCATATGGCAAATGTATGATCAAATGTTCCATAACATCGAAAAATGCTGATGAAAATATCTTCTCTAGTTGACAAATAGTACTGACGACAGAATCCTTGAGATTCTTTACCTCAGACACTACGACTTTCGATGCACACAATGTTCTAAAAAATCTACTCAACTCAAATAATACCCCCCATATAGGTTTGTCTAACATATCATGAAATGCTAGGGGTATCAATCGTTGCATAAAGACATGACAATCATGGCTCTTAAACCCATATAATTGTCCCTCGTCCATCTTCACAACCCAAGCAATGTTAGAGACGTATCCATCTGGAAATCTCAACTCTCTCAACCATTAACATACCTGTTTTATTTGATCTGGTCCAAACACGTACCTTGCCTTTGGTTTTAGTACTTTGCCATTATACTATTTGAGTTCCAATTCTGGTCTTTTGCATATTACTTTTAAATCCATACGGGCCATCAGATTATCCTTCGTTTTTCCTTTCACATTCATTACTGTATTGAACACATTTTTCCCACATGCATCACATCCAAATTATGTCGTATCAATAAGATCAACCAATATGGTTGTTTCCAAAATATAGATTTCTTTGTCCAATTATGAGTCTTCCCAAATCCAAGGAAGGGCGTCAGGCTACAGGCATCTGTCAGTTCATATGAAAAGTATAACAATCTCCTTAAAATCTTTATGCCAGACAATCTTGTAGGTGGACCTTCCATTTCAGTTGTGCTTGCTCGAAACACATTTTTTTGTCGTCAGAACGGATGGTCGCTGGGTAGAAATCGACGATGACACTCAAACCAACATGACTTCCTTCCATGTGTCAATCTAAATGATTTGGTATCCTCCATGCAGTACGGACATGCCAACCTCCCATGTGTGGTCCAACCAGATAACATACCATATACAGAGAAGTCACTGATTGTTCATAGAACAACAACCTTCATATTGAAAATTTGTTTTTTGTGGGCATCGTACGTGAGAACACCGTCATCCCACGGTACTTTCAGTTCATCAATCAATGACCTTAAATATACATCAAGATTTTGACTCGAAGAGGTCAGACCAGGGATCAATAGAGACAAGAAAAGATTTTTGACGCTTCATACACAAACTTGAAGGAAGGTTATATGAAGTTACAAATACTGGTCAACACGAGTATGGAGTTGATCTATCCTCAAATGGATTAAATTCATCGGTACATAGACCAAGCCTAACATTTCTCACTTCCATTGCGAAGTTCTGATGAGTACAATCAAAGTGCTTCCAAGCTTTCGTGTCAACAGGATGCGTGATCTTGTCTGCATCATGTTGAACTTTATTTGCATGCCATCTCATATGTTTAGCTGTCCTCGAAAACATATACAATCGTTGCAATCTAAGGGTGAGAGAGAAGTAGCAGAGCGACTTATATGACACTTCTTTTGACCTCGTGCTACCATTGCCTCTTGTCTTTGGCTTGAACCGAAGATGCCCACATGACAAGCATGATCTACTATTTTCCTGATCTTTAAAATACAACATGCAGTGGTTTGGACAAGCATCTATCTTTTGATACCCCATACCTAGAGCGTTGACCATAACCTTCGCACGATAGAAATTTTGTGGTAATTTCTCATTTTTGGGCAATATACTCTTTACAATAGAGCACAAATGGTCAAAACATGATTGACTCAAATTAAACTTGGACTTCAAATTCAGTAGTTGAAGAACTGCAGACAAGATAGTGTGACTCTTGCAACCATTCCAAAGTGACTCATCAGCATCTCTAAGTAAATCATAAAATCTGCTAGCTGCATCATTTGATGCTTCTTCCTCTACCCCAATTGTTACATCACTAGGACCCAAAGCAGAACCTATTTCTGGTCCTGCAGCATCAAATATCAAATCCATATAAGGATTATCGTGCACCACATCCACCCGTGCATCAAAATTGTTCTTAAATTCTTCATCATGAAACGTCCAATTTTGATAATCACTAACAAAACCGTTTCTGTATAGGTGATGTCTAATGCCATGAGGTTTTACAAATTGATTGTTCTTACAAATCTTGTAGGGATACCTAATCCGATCTGTGTGATCCACTGTACTGACATTTGCTATTGCAAATTCAATAAAACTTTCAACACCATCCATATATTTAAGCGATACCTCATTGTCAACTATCCTACGGTACATCCATTCATAATTTGCAGTCATTTTGTCGTATGATGTTACCAATAGTATCCTAACCAGTTAAAAGAGAATCATCAGAATGCTATGATAAAGAAAATATCAAATTTATCATGCATTCTTGGTAGATGTAATAATTTGATATCACACACACATATATATAATATCATACAATCACAAAAACTATGATGCATGCATTAATAACTTAATATTTTCATGTGCAAACTATTCATAACACGATATATTCATTTGAAGCATATTTTCATGATACAATTTCACATGAAAGTCATAATAAAATTGAAAGTAACTTCATGCAAGCATGGATACAATCACATTAAACATTGCAATGCATTCAAATCATTCATATCAAAACAATGTCAAACATGTACCTACAACAAACACACTCTAATATCCCGCTAACTATTACCATGACTAGCATGAAATCCGAACTCCAAAAATAAGAATACTTCTATTCTCATACATTAAAATCATGCTCAGCATGATCTCCGAACTCCATCAAAGCAGTTCTAGATATCCACAACTAAGTGAGTGTGTGAACAGAAAAGTATTGCATCCAAGAAATTAAATAACCAGTGATGCACATGCATCACTTACTCACCACAGGTATTGACCCAATTTGCATTGCTTTTGTCACTTGCTTACCACGGGTGGCGTGGCACAAGTGAGATCCGGTGAGAAATCTGCAAGAGACACTGTGTTAAAATGAAGTTTATTACCCGATAACAAGGAGGGTGATGCCCCCTATCGGAAACGAGCCTGGATAAGTTGACACAACCCTCTGGTGAAAGCGAGATAGACAAGGGTGCTGCCCCTACCGACAGTAAGGTCAAGGCAAAGAGGTCTCGCCCCTTCCCGTATCAATTATGAGGCAGGGGGGTCTCGCCCCTTCCTGCAGAGGCTAAATTTTTTGATAGGGGGATCCGCCTCCTGCCAGGCAAAATGGCAAAAGGATTCGCCCCCTGTCGGGCAAAATAAACAAGGGGCAGAGGGGCTTTGCCCCCCTGCTGAAATTATTGAGGAGAGGGGGGCGAACCACCCTCTGCCAGGGAAAACAAAAGGGCAGGGGGCTTCTCCCCCTGCTGATCATTCTTCGACAGGGGACAAGGGGGGGGGGGTATCGACAAAGTCAAGAAGACAGAAGGCCCCCTGTCGGCAAAGTCAAGACGACAGGGGGCCTCTGTTGGCATTCAAAAGGACAGAGGCAAAGCCCCCTGTCATGCCGAAGAAAAATAGGCGATCGAGGCCTGACAGAGGCGATCAAGGCCTCTGCCAGCCCCCTGCTGACTACACAGGGGTGGGGAGGGCCCGACAAAGGCTGTCGGGCCTCTGCTGGCCCTCCGGCAACCGTAGGGGGAAGGGGGCGGCTACACCATAGGGGAAAGAGGAATGTTTACCTGCGTTCGGGGCTCGCCAAAAAATCCAGCGGGGGAGCAACGAGAGAGAGAACAGGAAGGGGTAAGAGAGATCGATGGGCGCCGGTCGGACGGACGAGCAAACAGAGGTCGACGGGCACCGGTCGGGCGGGCGACGGGAGGTTGGTGGTCGGGCAGGAGACGGGAGGTCGCTTGGCGATGGGTGGGCGACGGGAGGCAGACGGGCAGGCAGGCCAACAGAAGTTGCCGGGCGCCAGTCGAGCGGGCGACGGGAGGTCGTCGGGCGATGGGAGGTCACCTGGCGATGGGTAGGCGACGACAAGATGACGGGAGGCAGACAGGCTGAGGTCGGGCGATTGACGAAACAGAAAGGAAAAATGAGATCACATTAGGGATTTATGAGAAATTTAGCGACGGATTAGCAATGATGATATTTTGTCGCAAACGCGGTCACAAATGTGTGACGGAGTAGCGACAAAAATTTTTTGATGCTGAGCCGTTGCGAAGTTGAGATGGAATTTTGCCGTCGCTAATTCGCGATGGATTTCTGACGAATTTTTTTCCGTCGCTAAGACCGCAAATAAATTGAATGTTAGCAACAGATAGTTTTCTCTAGCTAATCAAGTGCAAATTGGCAACGAAAAAAATCCGTCAGCAATTTCCGTCGCTAATAACAGTTTTTCTTGTAGTGATACATGTGATCTAAGTGGTTTATTTGGTGAATGTTAACATTTGCATTGCTAAAATCTGTTGATTTAAAAATCATATTTCTTTCGTTAAAAACAAAAATGCAATCCAAAGATTGACTCCTATGAAATTGACCATGCTGAACCAATTTACGCAGTCAGATTCGATCAAAACAACTTGCATCAATGAGATCCTATACATGTTTTGAAGATAGGGATGACAAAGGGGATGAGTGTAACCGAACTGCTAATCATGCATCCCAAGGCTTACACATAACAAGCAGGTGCAAGCTGTGCGAAAAAGAGCAGGAAAAGTGAAATTAAACCAAGTGTAGCTTAAAGCAAATGGCGGTTCACCTAGCAAGCAGGTGCAATCTGTAAAAGCAGGAAAAGTGAAATTAAACCAAGTGTAGCTTAAAGCAAATGGCGGTTCACCTAGCAAGCAGGTGCAATCTGTTGTGAAAAAGACCAGGAAAGCACAGACCATCTAGTTCCCATTGGGCTAGCCACCCGCGTAGAATGCTTGCTTACGTCCCACCAACAAGAGTTTAGTGTGGGTGTGGGTGTAGGTGTGGGTGTGTGTGTGTGTGTGTGTGGGGGGGGGGGGGGGGGGGAGGGGGGGGGGGGTGTTGGAATTAAGGGAGACTTTAGATGGTACATAGCGGCAAATGTGGTTGCATCGTAACAAAATAGTCTTTGAAGGGGCTGTTCCTAGAGTCCAGATGATTCAAAACGGAATTAACAGGGAACTACGGGAATATGTTAAGCTTAAGACAGCAAATGACTGCATCGTCCAGGCTGGTTCCAAAGAGTCGTGTAATGGAGCATGCAACAATGTATGTATCATACTTAAAATTCAGTAATAAAAATTGCCTTTCTTCTGAAAAAAAAAACGTCCCAGGACGTATCAATTTAATGTGTATGATTGTTGATGGCCACTCATGAAGGTTCATATGTGGTAGCTGGATTGGTAATCTGTGTTTTATCATCTTACCATAGAGGTCCCACATGCATGTCAATTAAAATAACAGAAAACAACAGGCGGTTTCAAAGCTGATTTTTCTAGAAAGTTATTTTCAGTCAAGCTTATTTCCAAGAGTAGCTCAAGCATCCTCGATGCGAAAAGGCACCCTTTATTCACTGAAGATAGTCTTACGTTTCGAGGGAGGGTCTTCTAAAGATTGCCTCATGAATCTAGGGCCATACAAGGAGTCCCTACTTTGATCACCGTGATTTACTCAATCGTTTGTCTCTTAGTGTCTTTTTTCAACGAAACTCCTTTCAATCTTTCTTGGGCCTTTTCTTATGCTAAGACAAAGCTTCCAGAGGGGAGTTAATTCTTTTCTTTTTTTAATCAGCATCTATCTATAATCACCAAAGTTGAAAATCGCATACGAGAAAGTATTCTGATGACCAGACAGGATGCACGCTGGGCCATCAAGCACAAAGAGTTTGATGAGGGGGGGGGGGGGGGGGGCATTTTTGGAGGCCCACCCAAACACTTCATGTGATCCGCACACATTCCAAACAACACGTTGAAATCTCTCTTTAGAGTAAGTTGTTAGAACCAAATACAATATCATGAAGCAAATCATATTAAAAATCGACATGATATGCATATTAAACAATAGATTCAAACCGTGACAAGGTTCAATCATGTCAAGTTTTGTTTTATACTAAAATTCAGACAAGGATAACAAACCAAACAAATGCATAGAACAGAATAAGAACAACAATGACAACATGTTAATATTCTGTAATAGGTTAAGACATATAAAAATACTCTCCTTAGAGAAGATTCAATCTCACATACGGTGCAAAAAGGGTCCAGCGTCCTTCTCTCAGGATACAATAACCTCGGTGATCTGGATCAGTGCACTCAGATAATAGATCACCATTCGAAAACAATCTCTATGAACAACTGCTGCAGAACTCCTATTTTCAGGAAACGCCCTTCAAAGAAGCAAGAGAGAGCAGAAAGAGAGAACAAAAAGTTTCGAGAGTCTCCAACGTCATAGTAACCACAACCCTCTAACCACGTTTTATAACCCCTGAACGGATACTAAAACCTTGGAAGAGATCTGTTGCCTGTTACGAAGTAACATGACCCATCAATGAAATGATATGTTATCCATTTTCTCTTTTCCCTTTATTTAATCCAAATAAAATAATTAATGCGAGACAAAAAGAACATTTGACTTAGATAATGGATATGGCCCTAAAGAGCCAATTACCCGAATCTGAACCCGAACCCAGCCCGGCTCGGTACGACGTGGCAGGCGGGCGCGCGCGCACGTGTGGTCACCATACCATTCGCTTGTTCTTGAAACAAATGATTGAATCACCATGTAAGATATAAACCCCACAACCATTTTGTGATTCATCAATATGGGACTATTCCACATCATCAAAGTCCAAACAAAGGTACTCCAAAAAAAAAAGTGGTCCCCAAATTATTTTCTTCTTTGAATTATTTCACATCTCTTCTTACATCCAACATTCCCCCACAAATTCAAAGAATGAAAACAAGAGAAAACAAATATGTAAGATGAAGTGATCTAAAGCAGGACATATCATGCTTTCGGTAATGGTACCTTCCAGTTTGAACCACTATCTTAGTTGACTAACTTTACTCCCACATAAATGAAGTGAACTAAAGTCTTGAACTTGAATCTTTGGTGTAGGAGTATCCATTAACAACAACATGATAAAGGTTCTGGTTGTAATCTTTAAAGGCGGTGCGTTAATGGCCATGTGCCCGAATCCTGTTTCATGAGTGACTTCAGGAATAACCCAATTCCTTAAACTGCGTCCACACAGTCACACTCACATAGGTGGGCTTCTCCAGAGATACACTACTAACATCTCGCCTAGAAGGCCTTGAACACATTTAGAGTTTTCACTCTTCTTCTACTTGCAGCTATAACACCTTTCCAGAGTAATCAGGAAAAAAGACACAGATACATAGTATCACATCAAGAAGATGCTATCCAATTCACCCTACAACTTGTTATTACAACATTGAACCTACTTTGTGGAATCTTCACTCAGATAGGTTGGGTTGCCACTGTAGATGAACTACTGGTGGGTTTTGGCCCCATCCCCTCTCTGAATTTCAGGACTAATGACTTATCTAGTCCTTTTGTTAATGGATCAACTATGTTCTCTTTGGATCCAACATAATCCACAACAACCACTAAGTAAGACACCAGTTCTCTTACATATTTTATTCTAACTTGGATATGTCTTCTCTATTTTTTTATTATATTTAGTACTTTTGATCTTTGCAATTGTAGCTATATTGTCACAATGCACAAATATCGCAGGAATTGGTTTGCACATTAAAGGAAGTTCCTCTAGAAGTCCCTTTAACCATTCAACTTTCATTCCTATGATATCTAAAGCACAAAGCTCAGCTTCAAAAGTAGACCGTGACAAGATAGTATGCTTTACTGACCTCTAGGTGACTGCGCTACCACCCAAGGTAAATACATATCCTGTTACGCCATAACTCTCAGAGTTCATGGCTATCCAACTTGCATCACTATATCCTTCAAATACGATAGAGAATCTCTTGTAATGCAAACTCAAGAAAATAGTTTCTTTCAGGTACCTAAGTACCTTGTCCAATGCCTTCCAATGAGTGTGATTTGGATAACTTGTGTATCTACTTAATTTTGTCAAAGAGAACAAAATATCCGGTCTCGTACAATTTGCAAGATACATCAAACTTCCAATAATGTGAGAATACCTTAATTAAGACACAAGAACACCAGTCATATTCTTATAAAGAGGAGTAGAAGGGTCATATAGAGTTGCTACAGATCTTTCTTGGTCATAGCCAAATTTCTCAAGTACTTTCTCAACATAATGAGATTGAGAAATAACTATACTATCAGCTGACCGAGTCAACTTTAAGCCTAAGATCACAGTTGCAATACCCATATCCTTCATCTCAAATTTACTACTACTAAGAAACGACTTCGTCTCATTCACAATTCCCATATTGGAACCAAACAATAGAATATCATCTACATACATGCATAAAATAATACATGCATCACTTTTAACTTTACAATAAACATATTTATTAGATTCATTGACAAAAAAACCAAATGATAAAATAACTTTATCAAATTTCTCATGCCATTGTTTAGGGGCTTGTTTTAGTTCATAAAATGACTTAACAAGTCTACAAACTTTATTTTTATTACCAAGAGCCACAAAGCCCTCAGATTGATCCATATAGGTCTCTTCTTCAAGATCGCCATGCAAAAATGCAATCTTTACGTCCATTTGATGGACCGAGAGATCATAAATAGAAGCTAGTGCAAACACCCTAATTGTGGTCATCTGTGTAACCGAAGAATAGGTATCAAAATAATCTATTCCTTCTTTTTGTTTGAACCCCTTGGCAACCAGTCTAGTCTTGTTCTTATCAATGGATCCATCTGGTTTTAACTTCTTCTTAAAGATCCATTTGCACCCAATAGTAGAGCTACCACGAGGGAGGTCAACCAGTTCCCAAGTGTCATTATCTATAAAAGTGATAAAGTACTTTTTATGATTTCTAGTTAACACTCCATTAAACTCACAGATATCTGTGTGCACCAAATCCAATATTTCAGAATCTCTAACAATCGCATGGAATGGTTTCCTATATTGTTTTGCTTGCACAAAAAATTCATATTTTTTAGTTTTATCTATGAAATATTCAGAAATCATCTTCAAGTTTATCATGCATTTTACAAAATTAAAATTCACATGACCCAATCTATTATGCCACAAATTAGATGATTCTAAATTTTAAGCAACATTGAACAATAAATAAAAAAAATATCATTATCTAATTTATTACTTTAAACATGTTTAACACGAAGTTTAAACAAACCATCATCTAAATACCCCTTGCCAATAAATATTCCAGAATATAAAATAATAACTTTATTACATTTAAAGTTAAATTCATAACCCTCTCTAACTAGACATGAACCACTTAAAATATTCCTTTTAACTACAGGCATATGGTGCACTCTGTGTAGAGATAGAACTCGTCCTGAAGAAAACTTCAGGTCCACGCGTCCAATCTCCAACACCTTTGCAGTCGTGGAGTTTCCCATAGTCATGGATCTACCTTCAATGGCCTGGTAACAGACAAAGACAGACTTATAAGCACAAACATGCACATTAGCCCTAGTGTCAACCAACCACTCAGTTGGCTCATAAACAAGATAGATTTAAGGATTAACAGAAACATACTCAGCGCTGGTCCCAATGACCTCAGTCACCATGTTGACTTGAGGAGTACCATCTGTGGTCTCATGAGCTTTAGCCTTCTTAAAAGGACATTCCTTGGCCCAGTGCCCAACCTGTCCACAGTTTCGGCAAGGTTTGTTCTTTGTCTTTTTTTGGATTTTGGCCTTGGGTTTGAATTGATTTTTTATTGCAGGTTTAACTTTTTGGCCCTTGCCTTTAAATGATCCAGTCATCATATTAACTTTAGGCTGTTCAGTTGGCATCACAACTTGTTTCTAACTTCTATGCTCTTCCTCAATGGCTATAGCTACCATAAGATCATCCAGGAAAATCTTTCCTCTACGGTGCTTGAGAGACATGTCAAAGTCTACTCAAGACTTAGAAATTTTTTCCACGATGGTTATGACTTGAAACTTCTCAGAAAGTTTTATATTTGCCTCAGCCAAACTATGAAACAATAGTAGAAACTCATGTGCCTGTTCAATAACCGACTTGCCCTCAACCATTTGATACTTCAAAAACTTGGCAATAAAGTACTTCTCAAGACCTTGGTCTTTGGTATTGTACTTTTTGTCAAGTTGATCTCATAGAAATTTAGCAGCGGTAGGGGAGAAACTGTATACGTCGAACAAAGTGTTGGACAGAGCCAACAGAATGCAACAACGACATATACCATCCTTCTCTTTTCACTCTACATCAACAATAACAGTGGTGGGATTAGGATTAGTATCAGAAACCGAAAGGAATTCGAACTCCAAAACAAAAATCAAGCCTATAGTCGTGAACTAGATTTTCATACATTGTTGGCAACACATGAAATTCTGACTGGCAAACTGTTTAGGCATACCAGACATGTCTACTTTCAGTATAAAACTAGATGAAATCGACATGCTTAGAATCTTCTCTAAGACTGTTAGAACCAAATACAATATCATGAAGCAAATCATATTAAAAATCAACATGATATGCATATTAAACAATAAATTCAAATCGTGACAGGGTTCAATCATGTCAAGTTCTGTTTTATACCAAAATCTAGACAAGGACAACAGACCAAACAAATGCATAGAACAGAATAAGAACAACAATGACATGTTAATATTCTATAATAGTCTAAGGCGTATAAAAATACTCCCCTTAGAGAAGATTCGCCCTCACATACGGTGTAAAAAAGGTCCAACGTCCTTCCCCCAGGATACAATAGCCTCAACGATCTGGATCAGTGGACTCCGATGGTAGATCACCCTTTGAAAACAACCTCTATGAAAAACTGCTGCAGAACTCCCCTTTTCAAGAAACACCCTTCAAAGAAGCAAGAGAGAGTAGGGAGAGAGAAAACAAAAAGTCTCGAGAGTCTTCAGCATCATAGTAATCGCAACCCTCTAACCATGTTTTATAATCTCTGAACAGATACTAAAATTGTGAAAGAGATCCGTTGCCTGCTACGAAGTAACGTGACCCGTCAACGAAATGATCTGTTATCTATTTTCCTTTTCCCCTTTATTTAATCCAAATAAAACAATTAATGCAAGACAAAAAGAACATTTGACTTTGATAATGGATATGGCCCTAAAGGGCCAATTACCTGAACCCAGACCGGCTCAGCACGGTGCGGCGAGCGGGCGCACGCGTGTGTGGTCACCATACTATCCCCTTGTTCTTGGAACAAATGATTGAATTACTATGTAAGATATAAACCCCACAACCATTTTGTGATTCATCAATATGGGACTATTCCACATCATCAAAGTCCAAACAAAGGTACTCCAAAAAAAAGGAGTGGTCCCCAAATTGTTTTCTTCTTTGAATTATTTCTCATCTCTTCTTACGTCCAACATAGGTATCATCTTTATGGAGAATAACATTCCTAATATACAATACCTGTCATAAAACTATATGGAATACAGAGTTCCATCACTTTTGCAACCAAACATGTTGAAACTTAACTAAAAACCACCAAGATAACTTACACACAACTGAGGTATGAGGCAACCTCCTCTTCCCAAATTTGTAGCAAATCACACGCCATAAAGATTGCATCACAGGACAAGAGAAAAATAGGTGATTGTGATACTCTTCTGCCTTGCAACATAACACACATCTGTTTAGGAAAGACATCCCAAATCTCTTCAGTCTATCATGTGTCATAAGTTTATAAAAGCAAGCGAGATAAATTGCCCAACTAGCTCTTGGGAGAACAAACATGCCTTATACAACCATTGTACCCTTAACCCGGTTCAAAATAGCCCTCTCATTAGAATCAATAAAAGAAAGGAGTGGAGCCTTCTCCAAGGGTCCGTCTAAAATTTTGTAGAGACTCCATCTCAAACTCAACAAGAGTCAAACACTTCAATTGCCTCACAACCCCATAACAAGCCCTTCAACATGGTGGACCTCACAGAATTCTTCAGTAATCCCCAAAAACTTCTCTTCCCTAGATTTCACTTTGAAAAAAAAGCATCCCATGTAAAATCCTTGGTCTGAACACCAATAGCCAACTTAACCAAGCATGCCCTATTCAATTCCTCTAACATTGATGCCACCTTCAAGTTTTGGTTTATACAACTTGTCCCATACAATCAAATGAGGTCTCCACTCCTGTCCCTAGGCCTTCTTCTCTCTCTAAATCTCTGCAAATGACTTTGTCACTCTTGGCAAACATCTCTAAGGCTTAGAGGATCGAACTCGGTGGTCTTATAGATTGTTGCCTCCCAACAAGCTCTAAAGACTGAACGTGTGGTTGAATCACAAGAACGAAAGCTAAGCTCCCAAACTCACCACATACCTAGAGTCTAGCAATACCCTACCCCTACCCAAGCTTGGTTTGACCTTCCTACAAGTCTGAGTAAGTCAACCAACCCTATACGTAAGCTTAGACCACTCCCTTTCTCTTCCTCAAGTCGTTAACCCAAGTCTAACCTATATTTTGTTTGCTGTAACTAGCAGAATTTGACCTGACTTGCAAAAATCATATCTCACAAATCATACCTCCCCTTGACCTAAAATTTTAACCCAAGATTTTCCAACGTGTCCTAAGCCTACCCACAATTTTTTAGATTTTATCCCAATCAGTAGAGAGAACCAATTTTTCTATTAAGCCCTACCAAGCTCAAATCACAGTCCAAACCTTGTCTTGACTTTCCTGTTTTAGACCCTATAGTTCCCTATAGGTTCTAATTTTTAGATAGAAATTATCTCAACTTGTCCTTAGTGTTCCCACTAAATTTTAAATTTTTTCTATATACCGTTTGAGAGAAATAAATTTTCTCCTAGACTCTACAAGGACTGACCTGAACCTGACCTTGTTTTTTTTAGCATACCCGACAACCTAAAACTAGTTGCAATCCTAGACTTACTGTGGGCCCAAGAACATACCATAGAGAAATTATTCTGCATCAACACTAGATCTAGGACCCTAACACCCACTCAGTAGTGTCAATGGCAACCTCACAAAGTTTGTCCTCAGCCACTTTGCTATTTATAATCCCTTGAATTTGTGAGAATTGGCAAAGACAATGTTAGGATGATATAACACCTAAACTTGGGATTTTGATAAGTATGATCAAACATGATGTTCTAAGTGACATAGTCCTCTTCAAGATTCTTCCATATCAACTAGTTCGTCTTTAAGGATTGCCAATTCAGATCACCATAAAATCATTATACCACATCCGAAAGCATTTTGTGGGGATCACTCATTCTAACCTCATGTCGGGGAGATGCTCATAAAACCATATCTCAAGGAAAACTTTGCATCCTATAAAACAATTATCTCTTCAGTAGGTGAAAGCGCCCAGACCAAGATAGAGACATGCTAAGACTGGCATGCCTAGAGAGGCATTTTTCAAGACGAAACCAATGTTTTAGGAGATGTACATGACGAAAGTTTGTCACTTTGTGTGTCTCTTCTAGGATGACGAAGACAATGGTGCAAAGAGTAAAGCAACCCTAGAATCACTGCTTTAATTGGTCCGATAAGTTATGATCACTTATGATGTCTCAATGTGCTTCCTATAAAGCCTTCAGAGTCAGTCAAGGAACTTTGTGACAAGTCATCCTTTGCTATTGAGTACCACCAGTCAAGTTTTGCAAAGCAGTACGCTCATCCAGAGTAATGGTCAACTCTCTCATAAGAGGTGTTGGTCCAAGGGTTCCATCTTTTAGCTAAAGTAGTGATTAGTTTATTGTTTATTTGGAAGTCACAAAGATGGGCAGCACGATGCAAGTGGTATTTCAAAAGATATTGTCAGTGTATGAGAATGAACTAGGTTGCCCACTGATGGAACCAATCTGGAGAAGCACCACAGGCAACAAAACACTTAGTGTTTAATCTCACCTCAGGCTTAAGTAGCTCTTTCACATCATGATGACGAGCTCAATGAAACTGAGGAAAACTCAAGCAATATTTCAGCTAAGCATGGGCGTTGGGAGGTTAGGTGAAATAAGATATTTGTGTCCTAGGCTAAGTTAGATAGGCTTAGCTAGGCTAAACCTACCTAAGCAAAGTTAAGGCACTAATTTCTAAAAAGCTAAGGTGAGTAGGGATTTTTGCAGAGTAAGGATACTTCTAGATCTCAAATACCAGATATTGGGTTATAGATACCTTATTATAAAACTTCTGATAGATACATACATTATTCCTACATATCCAGAATCAAGAGATTTAAATCTATCCACATATGATCTGGCAAGATCCTATTGGTTGATGGTTGTATAGGCTTCTTTTAATTGGTTAGAGATTTCCTAACTTGGAAGTTAAGAAATAGATAAGATAAAGGGTCATTTGAAACTCTAGGGATTAGGTTAGGTTCAATGAACAACTTCTGACGAGTTTGAGAGATGAGGATGAAAGTTTTTACTAGCTTATCTCTAAAGGGTGCACCTTTTTTGACCAAATGAACTCTAATGATGCACAACACGTGATGCTAACAACAATCCCAATCTTCTAATGACAATTCATGTGTCGTTAGAGAAATGCCAATGATACACCCAAGTCTGGGCCAATTGCTAACGACAATTCCAAGTTACTGACAATACTTCAAGGACCGCGAATGACAATACATGTGTTGTTAGTAGCTAAGACAGGACTGACTGATCGAGTTGACTTATTTTGGCCATAACTTTTGACTCCAATGTCAAATTGACCTAATTTTTTCTTGTTTAAAAACTAAGATTCTCTAGTTTAATTAATCTTTTGAGCAAAAAACTTAAAGATAAAATTTTGGAGGCTAAAAATAAAGTTGAAGTTAGAATAACTTTGAAATAAGCAGAAAACACTGAATTTTGGCATATGACTTCTGCCATGAAATGACTTGATCAAAATTGAGGCATCTACAAATACCCCTCTTTATTGTCGAGAGTGTGAAATTCAATCGATAATAAAGAAGTAGATACATTAGTTTTAAAAAGACAAGAGATTGATTCTGACACTAGGCTTTTTGAAAAAGTCTTGTGAAAGACAAAGACATTGACGACTAATAGTGCGGACTATAGCTAAAGGCATGTAGATAGCGTAACACTAGGGTCTCTCTATAATGTCTATCCATGTAGGTAGAGAAGTCTTGCCAAATGAGGTTGGATCAAAGACTAAGTAAGTACCTTGTTTCACACGATGACTTTCCCTTGAACTCAATATGATGAGCGAAATGTCTTTGTTGAGCGAGATCAGAAGAAAGATGAAACAAGTGCCTTATCATATGAGCTTGCACGAGAGATGATTGACAAGTTTGCAAAAGAAAAGACTTCTTGAAAAGACAAAGACAAAGACAAAGACAAAGATAAGCTTTTGGGTAAAAACATAAAAATAAGACAAAGATATCTTAAATGACACATTTGGTTCAGTTATACTTTAGAGATAAAGATAGTGAGATGGTTTATGTGCTCATCAAATGGGTATTGGATTGGTCCATTAATATGTAGGACAACCTATAAACCTAATGTTCATCTATCTACGTGATGATCCAAAGATAGGAATGAGTAGACTTCTCTTAATGGATTAACATGGTTCCTACAAGAAAACAAGTTAGACAAATGCTAATAAAAATGCATAAAATACATGTGAATACACAGAGATACATGAGAATGATAACTAAAGAAATCCTTTAGGAGAAGTAGTTCTATCCAAGAGAAGTATTAACGACAATCCATATGTCATTAAGAAACTGGTAATGATAATCCATATGTCGTCAGGAAAATGCTAATGATATATCATGGTATTTGAATCTTGGTTGGACTGCACCTCTTTTGATGGCGACACTTCTAGTTAGTTTCTAATGAGAATCCATGTGTTGTTAGTAGTTTTTTTGAGAATTTAAAGACTGAGGTCTTATGTCGCATTCAGAAATGAGATCCTCCAATCCTACCCCTTTCTCTATTCTGCATATATCTTAAGCCTTTTATTATGGTAAAAGAGGAGAAAAATAATGTTTTCCCTTGCTTTGACATACTTGGCCTGGTGCACGAATATCATAAGGTTTAAGAAAGCGATTTGGTATAGACAACAAGCTTCTGGTGCGATTGATCCTTGCTAAGAGGAGGAGGAAAGACACACAACTTGAAGAGCAAACCTCATATCTCTTGTTTCTAATATTTGGATTTGGTTTTTCTAATCTAAACTATTTTTTAGATAAAACCCTCTTTTTGATTTTCAAAATTTAGGGATCCACAATATTTGCTTAAAGAATTGAAGGTTCCCAACTTAAATATCACCATGATTTAGTGTGCCAATATCAGAGCTGCTTACCTTGTTTCAAATCCCTTGTACCATAATCACGCTAAGTATATTCAGATGACATTTATTTCGTGTGGGATCATATGGCTAAGGAAAACTTGCAGGTTAAATATCTCTCCACTGTTGATCAACTGGCTGACATTATGTCCAAACCTCTCAACAAACATGACTTTGATCAGAGACAAGCTCAATGTTTGGGCTCGATCTATAATCTTGAAGGGGTTGTCAAGGAGGATTCAGATAATTCAAACATATCAAATCCAAGAGAAGGCAAATGTTTCATTGGCGCCAACTTGATTGAGTTAGCCAAAGGTAATAAGAAATCTCAATATCCGGTAGATTCCATACGTAAGAAACTTCCTAAAAATGTCATTAATATCCCTATAATCAAGGAAAAAGTAGAGGAAAGAGAATCCAAAAATTGTAACTCATATCTCAACATTATTAATGGAACATTTTCTCTTATGGAACATTGAGAGTGAGAAAGAACCTTAAGAAGTTGTGGATGTAGACTCACATAGAGTTAACCACATTATATTTTGAGTTCTTCTTCTCGTCTGATATCATTATAGTTATAATCCAATACCTCAGTCACATTTACATGTTGAAGGCAATGGGAAACGACAGATTGAGTGTTGGCCCATGAGTTAAACCATGTGTCCACCATCTCCACCACCAATCCTCCATCACATCCTCAATTGCACTGAATGAGCACCTTGATTTGATACTTTTTCATGTATAAGATCCTAAAAAAACCCTTGGCAAAAAATGGTCTGGTGTATTTAGTTCTAATAAGTTGCACACATTACTTTCATTTTTACTCGGAGAAACCACTCCAGGCGCAGAGACCTAGCTGCATTGGCTAGCCTACCGTACTACAATCTCTGTCTATGTCGGTGTAAAACTCTAAGGGCTTACCTCTTGACCCCAGGGGGAGTTGCCAAGCTTGGGCATATGCCCATGAGATTTGAACCCCATTCCACTACACCAAATCCCTTGGTTCTAAGTTGCACACATTACTCTGCTTGTCTAGTGCACATCATCTTGTGTTGGGACGTTGTAGGTTCAAAACCCAATGGTATAGTTGTTTAACTGGTAGATGATTCACATGAAACAATTGAAAAGAAACCCAACACACGATATTAACATAGTTTGGTGAGGAATCACCTACGTCCACGATACTCCACACAATAACTCATATTTGAAGTTTTCTACTATTTAAGGATGCTACATGGCTATCGACTATGCTTGGTCGATTCTCTAGATTCTTCTTTTTTTGGTTACATTTGATAAGATTGTCATCTTGTTCTCCTTCACGTCTAACCATATTAGCTCCTCCTCTATTATTATCGAGATTATCGATAATATTGGTCTTCATCATATTAGCTCCACATTTGTCAATAATCTTGGTCTCCACAATATTGGCCTCACATTTGTTATAACTGCTAACCGTATTAGCTCCTTCTTTTGTGTGTTTGAGATTATCGATAATCTTGGTCTCCATCATATTAGCTTCACATTTGGCCCTATTATAACCACCTGTTAGAGTCTCGTTAGCATGCCCAATATCATCATGATCTCTATGGTCAACGTAACCTCCTGGTAGAGTCCCATTGTTGACATTATCGTGCCCGTCATGATCTCTACTATTAATAGTCCCCCTCAAATTGGTCTCGAGTGTGTTATCATTGCAAAATTTTACTTTTGCAAGTCAACTAACCTTTTGAATTTTTTTTGAAAATAACTCACCTCTATTTTAAAATGCGAAAAAATTTCGTAGAATGGGACTCACTTGTCGATACGAGGTCCAACCATTCCTGGTGCCATAACCAGGGGTAATCAAACCAAGGATCAATCATGTATTTGTTTTGCTAAACTGTCTAAATCATTATTCTATTCCTAAATACACAAAGAAGCAGGCATGTGCTATGACTTAGAAAAATGCAAATTGAAAACATGATGCATGCTTGATTTTTTTGAAAATATCGAGGAAAAAGATGATTGGAAAATCGTGTTTCAAACTTGGAAAATACTTTTGAAGAAAGAAAAACTTGGAAAATCATGAACCAGAGTTAAAGAGATTTCTAAAGGAAAGAAAACTTGGAAATTGTGAGCCAGACTTAGAAAATATTTGAAGATTTTGAGAAAATCATTTTTGAGGAAAAGGGTTTGGAAAATGATGTTGACTAACCTATATGATGAATAAGATGTGGTTTTATAAAATCATATTTAGAAAAAGGAAATTCGAAAAGGTTTTGAGAAATCCCCTTTCTTTAAAAAATTGAATTTGTATAAAAGGTTTTTTGTGTGCCTTATAGAATTTAGATGAAATAAATTTGCCATATATCCATAACTATGCTCACAAATATATTTTGAATATATTTCATTTGATTCTAAAAGGGAAAATACTTGGAAAACCTTTTGAAAATATGAATAATTTCTTAAGATAGCCTAAGAGTGTAAGCTGTTTGTAACTTAAAGAAAGATGACAAATTCGAGTTTCATTCATATTCTGACTATGGCCACAAATATGAATTTCACTGAGTTTATTAACTCTTTAGAAGCAGGTGCACGTATCATTCGTGTTGACCATTGTGAATTTGAAATATGCATGAATCATCATCCATCATAGTTAATATTGGAATTAAACTATATATAAATACAACCCTAATCTATGCAGAAAGGAGAATTCTTATTCCAATATTACAAATACAATTTACATCAATAATTGAAATGAAACAAATATAAGAAAAAGGAAGAATAAAATAAAATCTAATCTTGAGCTTTCCTGCAAAGTTAGCAAACATGTTAGTAGAAAAATGTAAGCTTTTCGAGATTTATCCAACAATATCGAAAAACTGAGAGATTTTATCTTGAAATAAGCCTTTTTTTGTGCTTCTCTAAGATAAAATCATTAAATAACATAGTGGATGTTGCCTACCTAAATGAATAATAAAAGTAAATAAATTAAAAATTCAGAATTGGGAAAAAATGACCAAAATACTCTTAAAAATTGATCTTATTTACAAAATAGGGTTAAAATCAAGGGTTTTTAGAAAAGATCTTTGTAATATGTTTACCCCGGGGATCAAACGAATTCAAAATGATGCCACACCCTGATATGATTATGAACATGATCAAATTAAAAAATAATGAAAATAATGTATGGAAATAATAAAATACATGAAAGAGATGAAATTTGCCCATGTTTCGGTTGAATCAGAACTCCGCGGGTATCCTATTTTTATGAAATAACTAAATAATATATCAAATGAATTCTAAAAATCATAAAAATCAACATGGACACTGCTAACAACCCTAAAAGTAATATGCAATCGAAAAATAAATTTTTATGATTATTTAAGCAATAAATATTAAATAAAAAGGGGAAGAATATGCTATTTTACCTGCGGTTTCGTACCTATCACAGTGTCAGACCAGAATGACATATCAAACAGAGATTAAACTAGATAGATCAATGAAAATAACTCTTTTTGCAGATTAAAAATACGATGTTCGGTTAGGGAGATATGACTCCGACAAAACACACTTGATTCTGGCCTATGCATAACGATACAGGAAGGACAAACCCGGTTTCGAGTTTAAATAAAAATAGCAAACTACCTGAAAAAATCATAAAAATCACACGACAAAAACTATACATGCAGACAGAGATGACACTTTTTATGGATTGAAGAGAACATCTCCGGTTAAGGAAACATCACTCTGGCAAGTTGCTCCCGGATCTGAATCGTGCCTAATGATTTAAGAAGAATAGGTTCTCATGTCGGATGAAAATAAAATAGCAAACGATAGTGAAAATTTATAAAAATCAACCACAGAAAGTAGACACATGGATGGATCAGTCACTTTTTATGGATTGTCAATACGATCTCCGGTGAGAGAGATATCATTCCGGCAAGATCAACCTGGGCCTGAATCGTGCCTATGGGCTTAAGAAACATAAGTTTTGATATCGGATTAAAGGAAAATAGCAATTGGCTGTAGAAATTTATAAAAATTTCACAGATTAAGCTAGACCCTTTGACGAAGATGGTGCTTTTTACGGATATGAAATACGATCTCCGATAAGGAAAATATGACCCTAACAAGTAGCACCTGATTTTGCATAGTAATTTAACGATGCAGAAAATAGTTTCTGGCTTTAATTTTTGAAAATAGGGTTACAAAACTCAAAAAAATCTATTTTTTTTATTAAAAACCATAGGCAAATACATGATTCTACCATAAAAAATTTAAATTTAAATTTAAACAACAAATATAAGCTGGTAAAACAATAGCATAACATACAACCAAAATTCAAAACTATGGAATCTAAAACCCTAGAACAAAATAAAACTTGATTAAGCATGATAAAATTAATAAAACGTGTAACTAAGGCTAAGGATCATGATTAAATATATAAAATAATAAAAATATGCATGAGAATGATGAAATAAAAATTAAAAATCAGGGAATCATGGTTGAGAATTCATTTTTTCCATCAAAAGAGGGATTCGATCCATAGAGGGGTCGAATCACCTTCTTTCTTCGAGCATTAACAAAATAAATGGAATATAAGCACTGTTAACAAATCAAAAATGTGTAAAACACCTTAAATAATCATTAAATCATATTCTTGAATCATGAACATGGTTTTTGAAGGGAAAAGAAAGGAAAAGATCCAACAAGAAGGGGCAACAATGGTGTTTTTAATGAAAAATCATAAAAAATAATAAAAACTAATAAAAGAAAAAGGAAGAAGAAACTCACCTTGGGCTGCTTCAATGGAGGAGGTTGCTGAAACTTGAAGGAAAGAGAGGAGAGAGATCAAGGGTCGAAATCCTAGAGGTAGGTATTTATAGAAATTTTGGCTTTGTTAATTAGAGAGTTCCAATTGAGTTGGAACTCTCTTAATTAATTAAAAGATAAAGCCTAGAGGTGGGGGGGGGGGGGGATTTCCCTTGGAATTCCAATTCAATTTGGGCTTTGACTTTTTAAAATTCCACCTAATTAAACTCCTAAACACACTTGGAAATCCCCAAATGTAGCACCACCTAAGTGGGCCCCATATTTTTTTTAAAGAATTAAAATAAAGATTAAAAAAGTTTTTTAAACAAAGTTAAAATCACAAGGATAAAAATCAAAATTTAAAGTAAAAGCAGAGTCCTAAACCAACTAAAATCCTAAATAGATTGAAAATTTCTCAAATGTGGTGCCACCTATGTGGGCCCCACATGGTTTTCAAAAAAATATTTTTAAAAAGGCAAAATAAAGAACCTAAAATGAGATTTTCAAAAAGCTTTAAAAGACACCTCGATCCACTATAATTTTTGTATTTTTGAAATAGATAAAACATGGAAACAAAATGAATTTGAATAAAATGTGGAAAAATTAGGGTTTGGTGACCCATGCAGGGTAGGCCCCACTTGAAAAAAAAATGTTAAAAATTGGAAATTGGCTTAAAAATCAAGTTTAAAATGAATCCAGATCATTTTTCTAAGGAAAATGCTTTAAAGTAAGGGGATATAAAGCTCTGGGGGTTGGCCAAATGACAAAAATTGGTTTTAAAACCCAGGTTTTTGAAATTGATTTCGAAAAAAAGGTTTTAAAATTGAGATTGGATTTGATATTTTGAAAACAAGAGTTCTAAATCTCGAAAATGATATGCAATGACAAGAAATGCGATAAAATGACATGAAATGACATACGAAATGCAAACCTTAGATGAGGGATTTGAAGTCCCAGACCCCTGGCATGAACAAGAAATTGAAAATTCTCGTCTGAGGATAGAAATTGGGTGTTGGATATCATATTTGATGTTGGATCCGATCCAAATATGAATTGGATCTCTGATATAGCTAAAATTTCAGAGAAAGAATTGATCCGAGCCCAGATTGACACTTGTACCAGCTTGGGAAAATGATAGAATTGATGTCTTGAATAAAGTGTTCTGAGAAATGATTTTGCCCTTGCAGGGCATGGAGTGACACTGAAAAACGAGATTTAAACTAGTTTAAATTGGATTAAACTGGATTCTAGGGTTTTTAAACTCAAATGAACTAAAAAGACACTGACTCAACTAAATTCCTAGACTGGATGATCGAGAAATGGTATAATTCTCAATGAAATGGTGAGAAA
Organism: Nuphar pumila; assembly: GCF_984573655.1. Lineage (NCBI taxonomy): Eukaryota > Viridiplantae > Streptophyta > Magnoliopsida > Nymphaeales > Nymphaeaceae > Nuphar > Nuphar pumila. Next base: position 22,825,448 of record NC_143265.1, on the reverse strand, counting down.
TGCACACTGGAGTGAAGTGGGTAAAAGAAATGTACTAGATTTGAGCTAAAATAAAGGTCAATTATACTAAGATGAACTAAATTTAGAGCTCAAACACTAGATGAATTGACAAGACTTAGCTCAATTTTAGCTGAAATGAGCCGAAATGGACTCTAAGACTGTGGAAAACGAATTTGAACTAGAACAAGACTACTTGAACTCTTGGTGAGCTCAAGTTAGGCACAGAGGAATATAGTCGATAGGAAATTACTGTCTCTGGAATAATTGACTAGAATTCAAGCTAAAAATAAGCTCATTTCTCGAGAAATAAACCAATTTTAGCTAAAATAATAAAAAATGAATAGGGTCTTCTCATCGTGAGCTCAAGTGAGGTAGAAATGACTAACATTCTAACCTTTTTAAACTTAAAATGAGCTTGGTTGACTCCAACTGATAAGGATCTAAGGTGACATACGAGTAAAATGGTATTTTTTGCTGACAAAATGGGGCGAAATGACACCTAAACTGGAATGGACCTAGGGTTAGACTCCTACACTGGTCTACAGGGTTGCATCTATGAAAGGGGGTTGCCCGAAAATGAATGGAGAAAATTTAGGGTGTTTACAGATGCCGCTCTTTGCTACTAAGTCAGTTGAAAGCCGAGCTTAGTGGCAAAGAAAAACACCAAATTTGAGCTATAAAAATGCCCCAGTTAGAAAATTTTGACTAGGTATGAAAGAATTAGCTCTGGCGATAATGGTGGATATGGAATAAAGAATGGAGAAAATGATTCACCTCATCGGAATGAGACTCAGTCTTGGCCTTTACCTGAATGGGAAGAAAAATACCTCATAGAAGAACGAGGTTCAGGATTGACCCTTAACTTGAATGAGAAGAAAAATACCTCATGAAATGAGGCTCAGGCTTAACCCTTAACCTGAACGAGAAGGAAAACAAAATCCTTGAATGAAGAAATCATAATGAAACCTTCAGATTTCGCACAAAGAATCCGAGAGGGGTTTGCAAAAGGATGAAAAAAAAGTTTCCTAAAGCTTCGAAAAGGGATTGATCTTGGGCATCTCATTGCTGGGACTAAATAACTTTTATGGTGACCTTTTACTGGAAATATAGATGTTGGCTCGACCTTGGACCGAAAATGAACTGTCTATGGCAGGACAGTGGGGTACATAAAGAAGTGTGTAGATCTGAGAGCCCGTGTGCTCATATTAAAAAGAAGGGAAGGATCTTGAAAACTCCTGTTATCAAGTCCTAATGAGGGATATGACGACTCTTTTGAAGGGGTATAAGGTGACACTAGGATATATCAGAATAGACATCAAGTTTTTACTTCATGTCAAGATAGCTGAAAAATATTGCCAATAAGATAAAAAGTGTAGTTGATTCAAGATGATTGAAAATAAGCACATCTGTGCAGAAATTATTCCCTCTTTTACTGTGAACACCCCAAATTTTTCAAAATTTTATGAATATTCCCTTTTTGCCCTTAGCCCCCATTTTCTAAGATAATTGAGTTAGTTTCAATCTAAATTCTAGTTTATTTCTCGAATTTTACAGGAATCAAATTCATTTTCTATATCTGACTCAATTTCGGATCCGGATTCAGTGTTAAAGTCCAAATCTAAGCCTCGTTATTCAATTTTTAAATCAAATTTACAAAAATACCAAAGATAATTTCTAAAAGGCTCAGACAGTCCATCCGGTATTCTTTTGGATCCGATGCTCTGTATTTCTCGATTCAAGGTTCAAGACTCGAACATTTCTTCAAAACCCGGATCGAAACCCATTTTCTGGAGAAATTTCCAAAATTAACCTCGAATCCTCAGAAAACCCTTCTTTTGTAAATATTTCTCAAAAATACAAAAAATAGTTTTAAATCTATTATTTCCCCCTAGTTTTAGAATTTTATTTCAAAAAATACCAAAAAAAAAGATATGTATATATAGATATATATAGAAAATGAAGAAAAGAACAAAAAAATCAAAAATGGAAAAAATACAAAAGAAGAGATGGGTTAAAACCCCCCTTTTTTGGAAAACCCATCTATTTTTCTTAAAACCACCTTTTAGAAATGGGAGCCACCTTTTAACAATTTTCAAAAACATCTTTTGGACCTCCCATGAAAAACCCCAACGTTCTCCTCCGCTGCCAAGGAGAAACCGCAGGAGAGAGAGCTCCATCAGCCCTTCGATCACCCTCACCTCTCTCAGCCATCGATCCCTAATGACCTCTCCCTCTTCTCGATTCTTCTCCCACTTCTTATACAAGCAAAGCATAAGGGTCTCGAGGTGGCATCGAGTCTTCATCTGTTCTTCACGCACCCATCGGTCTTTACCTCTCCATAGTCTCTCCGCGCATCACGATCACTCTCCATCCCCCTCCCTCTCCACTCTCCAGTCTTTTCTGCCTCTGGGCCTTACCCCTTGAAGGAATTGGCGGTTGATCATCCGGCAGAAGAACTGCAGCAAAGCAAATCAATCCGTTAAGTGGGGAGACGCGAGGAAGAGATACTTTCTCCTTTCAAGGTGATCCGGTCCAGGTATGACCTTCTCTTCTGATGGCTCATTCCCCCTCTCCTTCATCCCTATTTCATTTCAGGATCTCTAAACTTCTGCTTATCTTATGAATTCCTTTTTGATCTATCGCCAATTCTACTGCATTCCATCATGGTCATGAAGTCTCTGTTATATCCTTTATTTTTTATTTCTCTTTCGCTTTTTGATTTTCGTTTGATTTCTTTTCTTTTCTTTTCCTTTGGCGATCTTCACTGCAGATATTTTCATTCAGTGGTAGTGTAAATATATGCTCCTATTTCTTGATCTTTGTTACAAACATGCATTAATGCTCTGCCATAGCATAAACGCAAGTTTATAGACTTCTAATTTCATCCGTTTATGCTCTACTATAGCATAAACGAGTGTTTTCATTCCTCTGTTCCTATATCTAAACATCCTTCCTAGTTCAACTTCCGGGTCCCTTTTGATTTTCTATTTTCATCCGGAAAATTCCTTTACTTCAATTTTTGCATAGCTCATTGCTTTTATTTCCTATTCGTTAAATGCATAATTTGCAATGTCGATCTGCATATAGCAGAATCGGCTTGCAAGTTGCAAAAATCACAAGGACGAGTATGTTCCTACATTTTTTTTTCCATTTTGTTCCCTGCTGTTGTGTGATCACCCGCCATATTTAAACTCCTATTGATTATCTTCTAGCAGTCGATTCCTCATGATAACAGCATCGGACTATATTTCGTTGGTTGTTGCTTACTGTATTTTCATTCACTATTAATCATAGATTTCTGTCCATTCTACCCCCCCTCCCTTATTTAGCTGTTTACGATGCATTTATTGTCTCCATATCATCTTCATAGTGTTTAATCCTCTGCATTTGTTTATTTTTATCTTGATATGTCACTCGGCACAAGGCACTTGTAATAAAACTGCAGCTGATTTTGAGATGATGATGAGTTGAGTCCGGAGCAAATCAATGACATCAGAAGTCTACCTAATTATTAGGTAGATTTGGATGATTTTTAGTAATATTGATGAACTTTCCAAATCCCTTGTTACTAAGGGTAAGGTGAGATCGCTTGAAGGGTTGGTGGCGAGCAACAATTCCTAAAGCTACTTTTTGGTAGTGAGATGTTCTGGATGCTTAATAAAAGGAAGCAACCCCTTTCCCTTGTGTTTTTAATGTATTCTCCTGTCATTCTTCTATTCACATTATTACAACATCAATTTCTCTTCTTAATGAAAAAGGGAATGAGTTTCCCACGTTGTCACGATCATTATACTTGTGGGTGGATCTTAAAATTTTAGGAAAGAATGATCATTAGTGACTGTGCAGAACAGATTACTTGATATCATATATGAGTTCTTGCTTTGGGCTTATATTTCAGGTTCTCTGTATAAGCCTGCCAGGTTTGCCTGGCTGCGAAAGGGCTTTTTCTTGATACAACTAACGAGCATTATATGGTATCTGGGTATTGTACAGGGGAAGCAAACTTTTGGGATTTCCTAGTGTACAAAATTCAGTATGAATGGTTGAATTTCATTGACGTTTGGTGCTTGAATTTTTTTGGATGAATTGTTTGAAGTTCCAAGAGTTCCATTAGTGTTTCGATGGGCTGATATATTTCTGTTACACACATGCGTATGGTGTGAGTAATCAAAACCTAATTTAGAGCTCTCTATACATAGCTCACATTTCCGCATTTGATCATCACCATTTCACATTTATTCACTGCAATTTTCTGCTATTTCACCCAGCACGCGTCATTTCCCTGTCATTTTCTGCAAATGACACTGTTCACCATAGTAGCACTCTCTGCAATTGTATTCACAGCCATCCACTTTTACCAACATCACCACTCATAATATGCATTGTTCACTGTGGCCATCCGGTAGTACTCATACGCCATGCTGATAGTGGCACATCGCCACCTTCATCATTGGCACTACATCCCTCCACCAGTTAGTCCCTGTCACCACTTGCACTTAGCATGGTTCCCATGCTGCTCCAGCATATGTTACAGCAACTGCACAATGCTGTGCTGCACCTAGGCATACAACATTTACACAAATATCATGTGTTTTATCCACTGTTGCATACGTACATTCTGTTATATGTTTTTTTTTTGCAGCACCCATCACACCATTCACCACATCTGCATATTCCTTTAACCTCTACCTGCTACTCACACCATCTTGGTAATTTATGGATTAGAGCATTCAAAGTCTAAATGTCCATTCATTTACAAAAAAATCGATTTGTAATCATGCTCCCTAATGCTATATGGCTGCAGTGAATGTTTCAGCCCTTTTTATAACAGACCTGATTAGGGCCGCGATTCTTAAAGAGCACATCAGTCCCCCGCCTGAAACACAGTAGCAACTGCTAGTGGCTGGATCTCTCCCTTTTCTTATGGCTCAGATATGATTTTTTTTTGTGACAGGGTATTGGAAAGTGTTGGACAATTTCGTGATTCAACCTAAATGAGGGCAACCTGACCCAGCCTACCACATATCTGAGCGAAGAATCAATATTTTGGAATCTTCTTGAGTCTTGAGCAACCTAGATATCAACTTCAAAAGCTTCTATTTATTAGTATAAGCACATCTTTCTGTTAAAACAAAGTTGTCCCAGATGATCAAGTGCCCTCACATGCTGGTTTGAAATTCCATACTGTCACACTCCCTCTCTCTCTACCACCCCTTCACAGTTACACTTGTTCACCTACTTGCACTTCACCTCACGACTGCTGTGTATTCCGCACTTCCAGCACCAATAACTACAGTGACACCTTATTGCAGGCTCAATATACACTCTGCATTTTCCTCACCACCTAACATATGTTAGGGATTCCTTCACACACTCATTAACACAACATCTCTTGCATATCATCTGTATGCCATCTTTGTATTTCTTATTCATTTATGACTCTTTTTTTTCTTTTCATTGATTTGTTGTTGTCAAAGAATCCACTCATCGGTTGATTAAAGGGTTTGATTCACATTGTAAAACTATCTCTTGATATAAAATGTGTTGTTTAAATGTTGAGATTCCATTTATGAGTTTTTTTTTCACCTAGATCAACATGAAAATCATAAATGAGTCATTAGCTCCATTGTTTAAAATCTTTATGCTTCTAGTATACCTACAGTAATACTCTGCAACACCTTCAGATCCTTACTTGCTGTATCATCCATTTGTATACCTGTATATCCATCATGCAATCTCATTCATTGCATATGTCCTTTTGTAATATTCATGCATTTGTATATACATGTACCATTCATACATACATCCTGCTTACATAGATGGATATAGGCTTTTGATGTGGCATTTTTCCAATATCTCCTATTATCTCTACTTTGTGCTAAACTTTGGTTTTTGCACGAAATGTGCAAAGATACTACTTTCCATCCTAAATTAAAGATTTCTAGTAATTTTAATTTCAATTTCAAAGGTGTAATAGCTAGATATCAATGAGAATTTTCGCTTCCAGTACTAGATTAGAATGTATGAGCATATATATTCTAGAAATGCTTGTTTTCATATCATTTTTCCTCTTTTATTGCAAAAATTCACAAATGGGAACACGAATGGCACGTGCACCATTTTATAAAAGGTGATCAAACCCTAAGTTGATGATTTGCATCAATGGCCATAGTCAAGGTGTAGACAAAACTTAGAATTTTCATCTTTTATGGGATAACACTGGATCCACACTGGATCTCTCTTCAAAAAGCATCATATTTTTAAATATTTTCTTCTTTTATCAGAGTTTAACTTAAAAATTAACTCAAAACGTATATCAATATTCATAGTCAGGATATATTGAGAGTTAATTTCATTTTAAACTCTATAAAAGCACCAACATATATTTTATTCTTCACCTGAATTTAAATATGATTATTATATAATACATTCAATGACCATAGTCAGGGATGTATTACATCTTCAATCTTATTTCAATTCATTTAAAGAATAAAATATTCTTTTCAAAACTCAAATTTCAAATTCCGTTTCCATTCATCATTTAGGATAGAATTATATCATGTTTTCAAAATTCTCTTTTTCAAAAAATTCAAGTGATTCTAAAATAATTCTTCAAGTATCTTCTTCATTTCTCAAATCAATTCTTATTTATAAATTCAAATTCAATTCTATCTCATTTCAAGATTTAAAATTCAATTTCAAAGTCCAATTTGACTTTGAAATTTCAAATTCATTTTTATATTCAAAATTTCATTTCCCACTCAAATCAAATTTCAAAGTTTAATTCAACTTTGGAATTCCAAATTCATTTTCAGGATTCAATTTCAAATTCAAAATAACATCTCAGATCAAATTTCAAAGTTCAATTTAAAAACTTTGAAATTCCTGATTCATCTTCTGATTTCAAAAACTCAAGCTTTAAATCAAGTTCATCCTTTATTTTTCCAGGTTCTATCTAAAGATTGAGTCTCGATTCTCAATCAAGGTTTTTGAGATTGATTCTAAATCTCAAAATTCGATTCTTTTTCCTAAGTTTTCAAATTCAAATATGGACTTCCAAAATCCAGATCCATCATCAAGCCCCATCGAGATTTTCAAAATCCAATTCCGTCTGGGATTCTAGATTTAGAATCCAGTTCCACCTTGGATTCAGATTTTCAATCTCCATCTCAGATCCTAGATTTAGAACCCAATTTCCACCTTGGATTCAGGTTTTTAAATCCAATTCCATTTAGGATTCTAGATTTCGGATCCAACTCCATCTTGGATCTTAGACTTCGGATCCAATTCAATTTAGGATTCCAGATTTCAGATTTAACTCCATTTTTGGATCACAGACTTCGAATCCAATTCCATCTAGGATTCCAAATCCCGGATCCAACTCCATTTTGGATTCAGACTTCGGATCCAATCCCATTTTAGGATTCCAGATTTTGGATACAACTCTATCTTGTATCCCAGACTTCAGACCCAATTCCATTTAGGATTCAGACTTTGGATTCGAATTCTACCTCGAATTCCAGATTTCAAAACCAATTCCATTTTTAAATCACATCTGGACTTCTTAAATCCAATTCTATTTTTCAAATTCCATTTGGATCTCTCAAATCCAAATTCCATCCTGATTTCAAACTTTAAATCTGGAATTCAATTCTATTCCAAATTTCATCATCTACTTCAAAATCCAGATTCAAAAATTCAAAATTCAAAGTCTATTTAGACTTTAAAAACTTCATTTTTTCTATCTCAGCTTCAAAATTCCCCTTTTTCTTTATTCTTTTTAAATCAAAATTTATTTTTCCAACTCTGATTATTTCAAGACTTAGAACTTCAAATATCTTTCCAAGATCTATCTAAAAATTCTAAGTTAGATTCAACTTTCAAAAACCATCTTTTCACTCCATTATCAAGTTCATTTCAGAAACACTTGAAAATTTCCAAATCATTTTTCTCAAAAGAGCATACATCCTTGCATTACACAAGCATGATTCTTTGTGCATTCTAGACTTAAGATAAATTCTTAGATGATATTTTAGCAAAGAAAAAAGGCATAAATTCGATCCTTGGTTCAATTACCACTGGTAAAGGTGCCAAGAACGGTCGAACCTCATACCGATGAGCGAATCCCGTCTCTCCATTTTCCCACAAATTTTCAAAATGGAGGCGAGTAATTTTAAAAACATTTTCAAAATTTTGGTCAGATGAGACCTTGCAAAAGAGTGCCTCTCTCTTCTTCCCTTTTCTCATTTTCTCTTCTTTTCTATCTTTTATTTCCCCTTCAAAAGGGAATAGAGGCTAGAAAGGGCGAAGAGAAAGGAAAAGAGGAACGAGAGGAAAAATTTTGCATGATCACATCTACCTAGAGTGTTACCTCTAATTGGGTTAACTTCATAGAATCACGAATCAAAATCAAATTATTGTTGTTGGGTTTCTTCAAGGAAGCTATATATTTGCTTGATATGAAAAGAAAGGAAGATATTCTCAGTATCATAAAAGAAATTGATGAAAAGGATATTGATAGAAGAATTTCACATGAATAAAGAAGATTCTTGGCAGATTGACAGTTTGATATATGAGGTTTACCCATGATGATCTTTTTGCACTCTTTTTAGACAAAAATTGAGCTCTCTTGGGTTTTGGCAAAAAATTTATCACATCAGCCTTCAACTTGGCTATGTTCTGATTTTCCCTAGAAAGACCCATCACAAGCTCCTTCAACTTGGAGATGTTTCGAGTCTTCATTAGTCCCGAGAATTAGATTGGTAATATTGTCTCTTTGATTGAAGTCTCTTGATGATAACATTGATTAAATATCTTTTAGGGATTGGCGGAAGGTTTATCGCATCAGCCTTCAACTTGGCGATGATTTGAACTAACCTTGGAAGGACACATCACATGCTCCTTCAACTTGGAGATGTTTCGAGTCTCCTTTGGTCTCGGGGATCTAACTCATCCATCAGTCTTCAACTTGATGGTAGGTGAGAGATCCCTTTTGTAGATAGTTAATTGCAGCTTGAACAATTGGAGAGATATTGAGATTGAGTGAATTCTTTTTATCACCCAGGATATTTTCACTGCCTTATTACCAGAAGAATGGTCTTTAAAAATGTGCCATAGCTATGATCAATATCAATTCACTTATGCCTTTTCAACATCATTAAATTTTTCTTACTAGTCATATCGAGGATTTTTCTTCATCCTTTTGGTGGACCAGAGCTTTGAATTTTGGTTCTTTCTTCGCAAAAGTCTTTGTCCTCTTGGAAGGCATACTGAAGGTAATTTGAGATAAAATTTTGTGCAATAAAAGTTTGAGATCAACAACTATTTTTTTTATGACAAATTGGCAATTGTTTCTAAAATCCTTGGTGAAAGAAATTACTTGATATCCAACTGATATATCTGTGACTAAATATTGGACCTTGAAAATGACTCGGTATTTGATAAAAGATCAACTCGAAAGTTGAATTTTGAAAAGACCAGCATAAGACTAGATTTGGTATGAGGACCAACACAAAGCTAGATTTTGAAGGACCAGTGCGAAGACTGGATTTTGAAAGTTTGACTAGTAAAACTATATTTATAAAGCTTGATCAGTAAAAACTAAAATTGGAAAAGTTTTACTAGTGTAAAACTGAATTTGGGAAGCTTAATCAGTAAAAACTAGATTTGGAAAAGTTTGACCAGTGTAAAACTAGATTTAGAAGTTTGACCAGCGTAAAACTGGATTTGGAAAACTCGGCCAGTGTAAAACTGGATTTGGAAGTTCGACTAGCGTAAAACTGGATTTGGAAGTTCGACCAATGTAAAACTGAATTTAGAAGTTTGACCAGTGTAAAACTAGATTTGGAAAGTTTGACGACCAACCCGAAAATCAATTTTTGAAAAGGATCCAGTTTAAAAACTGGTTTTGGAAAAGACTCAGTCTGAAGTAGTCTTGATGAAAAATGGATGATCCTAAGGATCAAATTTTAAAATAGAATTGCTTTTAGTAAAAAAGATTAGTCCAAAAATTGAATTTAGAAAAGAAATTAACTCGAGGTTGAATTTCGAAAAAGGACCAGTTGAAATGATTTTGAAAAGCGGCTCAACCCGAAGATTGGTTTTGACATGACCAACAAAAATGGTTTTGATAAAAGACTCGACCCAAAGTTCGAATTTGAAAAAGTCTGGTGTTTTGAAAGCGCTTGATGATTATGATGGGAGATTTTCAATTTTCACCCTTATGATGACTTGGACAATTGCCAGGGTCTCAGGATTATCCCTTATCCTGAATAGGTACTGAATTGATGCAAATTGATGATAAAAGTCAATAAAAAATTATGCTTGATAATAACGCTTGATGATGAAAGATGATAAAGATGATGAAGATTTTGATTAATCTTGCCTGCATACAAGACATTTGAAATAAAATACAAATTTTCAAAAGATGCCCCAGCGACGAACACTCTCTGAAGGTAACTAGGCAACAAACTTCTTGATTGATTCGGGAGGCACTCTGAAAGAGGTCACTCCTTGCAAAAAGACATTTTGCAAAGAAGGAGAAATAAAGAAGATGGCGCCAAGCTATGAGGAAGATTGATAATTTTATTGAGGAAAGAACGACAAATCAAGGAAAAAAATGGGACTACATTGTCCCTTTAAAACGACAAAAGCAAGATGGAAGAAATGAGAGAGAACTGACATTTTCGCTCTTAAAGCGTTGATGAGCTGGCCGATTTGTCCTCTTCCTTGCCTTCCATAAGAAGATTTTTATCAATGTAGTCTAGAATAATATTCTTGAGAATGAAGCAGTGCTGGGTATCATGCTTCACTGTCAGATGAAATTTGTAGAATTGATTATTGAATCCTCCCATGATTGTGGGAGGATCTGTGACTCTTGGGAGCTTGACTAATCTCTTGGTCGACATGTATTCAAGGACTTCTTCGAGTGGCTGATCTAGAGGAGTGAACTTGCGATTGTTACCCCAACCACACACTTTATCTTTTCTTTCTGCTAAAGGTTGGACTGAACATGTTTGTCGTTCTGCTTGAAAGACTTCTCCTTTTGATCTGCATGGTTGTTCTTACCATATATGTTGTTATTGGCGTTATGGTTGTCAAAGTTGGCAGAGAAGATAAAATTTATCTTTTTCTTTGAATCTTGACTATTCTTGACAAGGGTGATGCCCTCGTAGACTCTACTCTCCATTCCCATCTCGAGCCACTTGGCTCGTTCAGTAAGCTCAATGAAAGACTTGGAAGGCGAAGTGAAAATAAGGCTTCTCAGAGGCCGCAAGAAGTTGTTCAGGATAATTTGGAGTGCATGATCCTCTGAGATGGGTTTCTCATTTTATTGCAGGTGGATCTCTATCTATGAATGAAGTCTCTGGCTTTTTCATTATCTTTCTACTTCAAATTGCAGAGATGGTTTAATGTGGGCAAGGCCTCAGTATTGAATAAGAACCGTTCGATAAACAGGTTGACCACCTTATCAAACTCTCACAACTCGATTGGATTGATGTGCTATGAGTACCACTTGGCTGCTGTGCCTTCTAAGCAGCATGGAAAACATCTGAAGAGTGCACGATTGTCCCTCCTGAATCAATTGCATTCCACAAAAAACATGTCCAGGTGAGCCGTGGGGTTGCCAGTCCCATCAAAATTGACAAATTTGCGGGGGAGATCTTCCAGACTATCGTCCCCTTCAAGTCCATAGTAGAAGTCCTCACTAGTGTCGGTTTTCTTGCTCTTGTCACGGGCCTGTAGGTCTTTGACCATCCTGGTCATCTCCTTCAGTTGAAGCTAGATCGGATCGTCAACTGTTGGGGTCTGAATCTTAAACTGATTAACAGATTCAGGCTCTTGAATAAACTCTTTAAACATCTCTCGCTCTTCTTCAGAGACTTCTTTTGCAGTGCCCCTTCAGACTCGTTGTCCTATTGAACCTTCTTCTGGGCGATTTTGATGTGTTTCCTGATGGTTTTGCCCTTAGTCTTCTTTCTAGATGGCACCTTTCCAGATCTAGCCTCAACTTGCTCTGATTGCATCTTGGCCATCATTTTCTGGAATAGCTCATACATGGCAGGATCAATGTCATCGCTGCCGTGCTGCCCTTGTCCTCTGGCTGAACCTTGAGAACTGATCTTTTCTTGCTCACTGCTGATATCACTGACACACTAATATGGTGCAGTCTTCTTGCCTGATCTGGTCAGGATCATTCAACAATGCCGATGCTCTCTGTAGGACAAAGGGGATGATCAGAATAAGGAAAATTTTTTGAGGGTAACAATTTTGATGAAAAGGATAAGAGGAAAATGATAAGATCAGGTTGGCAATTTTGAAAGGATATCCCATTACCAGGGATTAGATCATTGCTGGAATCACGATGATTGCATTGTTACCCCGTGAGAGGAAATAGACAACTAAGGTAAGCCTTGTTACCCAGGCAAGGTCGTCAACTCTGATGAAGGTGAAAATATTGTTTCAAAAATAATTAGAAATTTGGCTGACAATTGAAAGAATATCCCATTACCAGGGATTGGGTCATCGATGGGATTATGACAATTGTGTTGTTATTTGAGAGGAAATAAACAACAAGAATATGCCTTGTTACCTAGGCAAGGTCATCAACCAAAAAGAAAATGCTTTTTTTGAAAAGGGATACCTCTTAACGAGATGATCCATGAAAGAATTTGTTTTAGAATAAGAAGAGGGCAAAAGAAAGGTGGGCGAACAATTTCCCACTACAATGATCAGAGAGTTTACCAAAAAATACAAAGAAAATAAGGTGAAGAGATTAGAAAACAGATAATAGGAATGAAGGATCAAAATCCAGGAGTAAAAGAAAGAGGAAAATACACAATTTTTGAGGAAAATAGCAGGCAGGATCAAATAAGGCTAGAAATCCGAGATCCAAAAGAAAGGAAGGAAAAGGAAAATCACCTGGAGTTTTGAAGAATAGAGGATTTGAAAAATCATCTAGGGTTTCATAAAATCGTTGAAAATTATAAGGAAAATAAAGGAAAAATAATCAAAATATGGCTAAGATACATTCACATCATATCCTGCACAAACAGGTATGCGCATACAACATTCCCTAAAAGGTTGACTCTACATGCAAAAGTTTTGAAATAACTGCAGGACCCTAATCCTAACTATAAGGCTCAGATCATCTGTGTCCAATCATGCTATGCCTATATACTCAAGTCGAAGCCCGATGTATGTGTCATAAAAATAATTTCTCCGGTTATAAGCTCATGTTTTCCAACATCCTTGAGTGCTTGCTGATATACTTTTGCAAACTTGTTATCATTGCAAAATTTTACTTTTGCAAGTGTAAACACTCCAAATTTTCTAAGTCTATTCCAGAACCCTTATTTCACAGATGCCAGCCCCCTGCAGAGCAGTATCGAATCCCCCCCCCTCAAGGTCTACTCCAGTCTAGAGGTCAATCTACCTCATTCAGCCAATAAAATTATTATTTTACCCTGAGTCACCCTTAGACCTTTCGTCAGTTAGGTTTAACCAAACTCATCCCAAGATCAAAAAAGTTAGAATGTCTATCATTTGTAGCTCCTCTGAGCCCGCGATGAGCGAATCCTGGTCATTTCAGCTAAATTAACTTATTTCAAACAAAATGAACTCATTTTAGCTCAAATCTTAACCAAACTATCCTCAAGTGAGTCAAATCCATTAGATCCCAACCCCGTGAGTCTAATCTAAGTTCACCAGAAGTTCGAATAACTCAGTTCCAGTTCAAAGTCACTCAGACCTTTGTTTAGGCTCATTTAAGCTCATTTTAACTCGTTTGAGCTCAATCCAGAACAAATTGAGCTAACTCCAGCTTGTTGCGCTAGTGTTATGGCTCCGAATTTAGTTTATCTTAGTATAAATAACTCCTGATTTAGTTGATTCCAATCATATCCAGTTCAAATTAGTTCAGACCAGTTCTGTACTGTGTTTCTACCCCCTGCAGGGCGAAAACAAAAAATACAAATTTCTTCAGGACAACGTTTCAGACATTTTTCTAAACTGGGACAAGCCCCAATTCAGACTCAGATTAATTTCTTCATCTAATATCTTATAAAAATATCTGAGATCCGATCCATTTTAATTCGGATATTAGATCCAATGCTAGATCTGGTGTCTAATTTCTTCTCGGACCTGGATTTTTTATCTGATTCATTCAGAAATCCATATCCAGAGTCTAATTTATTCTTTGAAACCTGAAATATCTCATCAGACATCCAACATCTAATTGAACCATTTCGAATCCATTTCAGTCTGGATCCACCTTCTCATCCATTCAGGAGTTCAATCGAATAAATTTCTGAACTCATATTCATCTAACATTTGAGATCTAATTTCCACTTCTTGTATTCTGATTCAGATCCAAGATTCAATTCCATTCTCTAAACTGGATCCTAGATCCAAAATCAAAATCCCAATTTTCATTAAAGAATTTGGGGTTTTTCCATTTTTTAATTCTTTAGAAATCCATATTTAGGGTTCGATTCACATTTCGAGCCAATTTCCTTCAAATCGAGATCCAAATCCAAATCTTTTCAAGACTTCAGATCCAGATCCAGAGCCTTTTTAAAATTCAATTTTCATTCTAATTTCAAAATCAATCTTTGAATTTTCAAATTCAAATCCATCATTTTACAAAAATCCTTTGAAAAATACCCTGGATTCAGTTCAAAATTCAGTTTGGATTTCAAAATATCAAAATGGATCCAGATCCATTATCAAAATCCAATTTTTATTCAAAGTCAATTTGGGATTTCAAAATTAAAATCAAAATCAAATTTTTATCCTCAATTTCAAAAATAATCTTTGAATTTCAAAATCCAAAATCAGTATCTTTAAAAAAAATCTCAAAATTCAATCTGGATCCGGTTTTTTGCCAAAATTTGATTTCATAAATCAAAATAGGATTTTTAAATCCAATTATTTCAAAATTCATCTTTTCATTTCTCATATTTTATTTCCTTTTTTATCTTAATTTCAAAATGAAAAAGGAAAAATATTGTTTTCAAAGAGGGGCACCATTTGGCATTTTCAAGATTCAAAATCAAAATCGTTTTTAACAAACCTTTAAAAATCCTCTTGCTTTCAAAAACCCACATGCGCATCACTCACAAGGTGATGCCGTGTATCAATTTTTCAAATAATGGTCCACTTTGCCCATCTACAAAATTAAAAAATGACACACATGTGCACCCTCTTGCAAGAGGGTGCCATGTGTCAAAGTATTTTACAAAAAGGCACTTTTGCCACCATTTTTTTAATTTCTATTATCAAATTCAGAGTTATTTTTCAATTTCATTCAAATCTTAAATCCTATTTCAAATTTCTATTTTCAAGTTCCAAATTTTGATTTTTATTCTCCTTTTTCCATTTTCAAAATTCTAATTTTAATCTTACTTCTTATTTCAATTCCAAATGTTAATTTTAATTTCCTATTCAAATTTCAAATTTTGATTTTTATTTCAATCAATTTCAACTTTCCATTTTCGAATTTTCAAACTGCAACTTTGAATATTCATTTCATATTATCAATTTCAAATTTTCTATTTCTTTCAAATTCCAAATTTTATTTTCATTCAAATTTAAATATCGATTTCAAATTTTTCATTTTTAAATTTTGAATTTCATTTCAATTCTCAATTTTGATTCCAAATTAAATTTCGAATTTCAATTTAAATCTCTAATTCTAAATTCCAATTTCATTTCCAAAATTTCAATTTCTATTTCAATTTCTTTGGTTTAAATTTCAAATTCAATTATATTTTCAATTTTAGATTTCAAATTCTTCAATTTCAAATCAAAGTTTAATTTCAATTTCAAACCCAATTCTGATTTTCAACTTCAAAATCCTAAAATTCTAAATATAATTTCAAAATTCCAAGTTTGATTTCTGAGATCAATTCTCAATTAAAAAAATCAAACTCAATTTCGATTTTCTGTTTCAAATCAATCCAGATTTCAAATTTTACAACTTAACTTTGAATTCAATTTCAAAATCTTCAATTCCAAACTTTCAATTCAAATTCCAATTTGTCGATGCAAAATCGATTTATGAACTTCAAAGTCATTTCTTAAAGGATATTTTCAAATCCATTTCAAAATCACTTGAAAAATAAAAAATTTTGAATTTTTTTTAAAGCATACATATTTTCAAGTTTAAAATCATAGCACAAGCATGATTCTCTGTGCATTTAGGACTTAGAATAATTTCTTAAAAAAATTCGGGCAATGTAAAAGCATAAATTCGATCCTTGGTTCGATTACCCTGGTAAAGGGGCCAGGAATGGTTGAACCTTGTACCGATGAGCGAGCCTCATCTCCTTATTTTCCCACATTTTCTAAAAATGAAGGTGAGTAAATTTTTAAAATCTTTTCAAAATGTCAAGTGGACCTTGCGAGAGTTTTCTCTTTCCCTAAAAAGAAAAGGAAATTTTTTTCAACGATCACAATAAGTCAACTGACCTTTTGAAAATAACTCACCATTTTAAAATACGGGAAAATTCTGTAGAATGGGATTTGCCTATCAGTATGAGGTCCTACCGTTCCTGGCACCATAACCAGAGGTAATCGAACCAAGGATCAATCCTATGCTTTGCTTTTCTCAACTGTCTAAATTATTATTCTATTCCTAAATGCACAAAGAAGCAGACATGTGCTATGACTTAGAAAAATACAGATTGAAAACATGATGCATGCTTGAAATTTTTGAAAATATCAAGAAAATGAGATAATTGAAAAATCATGTTTCAAACTTGGAAAACACTTTTGAAGAAAAAAAAACTTGAAAAATCATGAAGCAGAGTTAATGAGATTTCTGAAGGAAAGAAAACTTGAAAATTGTGAGCGAGACTTGGAAAATATTTGAAGATTTTAAGAAAATCATTTTTGAGAAAAAGGGTTTGGAAAATGATGCTGACTAACCTATATGATGAATAAGATGTGGTTTTATAAAATCATATTTGGAAAAAGGAAATTCAGAAAGGCTTTGAGAAATCCTCTTTCTTTTAGAAATTGAATTTATATAAAAGGGTTTTTTTGTGCCTAATAGAATTTAGATGAAATAAATTTGTCATGTATCCATGACTATGGTCACAAATATATTTTGAATATATCTCATTTGATTCTAAAAAGAAAAATAATTGGAAAAGCTTCTGAAAATATACTATAATTTCTGAAGATAGCCTAAGAGTGTAGGTTGTTTATAACTTAAAAGAAGATGATAAATCTGAGTTTCATTCGTATTCTGACTATAGCCACAAATATGAATTACACTGAGTTTATTAACTCCTTAGAAGCAGGTGCACGTGTCATTCGTGTTGACCATTGTAAATTTGAAATATGCATGAATCATCACCCATTATAGTTAATATTGGAATTAAACTATATGCAAATGCAACCCTAATCTATGTAGAAAGGAGAATTCTTATTCCAATATTATAATTACAATTGACATTAATAATTTAAATGAAACAAATAAAAGAAAAAGGGAGAATAAAATAAAATCTAATCTTGAGTTTTCCTATAAAATTAGCAAATATGTTAGTAAAAAATACAGGCTTTTTCGGGATTTATCCAACAATATCGGGAAATTGAGAGATTTTATCCTGAAATAAGCCTTTTCCTATGCTTCCTTAAGATAAAATCATTAAATAACACAATGGATGATGCCTAACTAAATGAATAATAAAATTAAATAAATTAGAAATTCGGAATTCGGGAAAAAATGAACAAAATACCCTTAAAAATTAACCTTATTTGCAAAACAAGGTTAAAAACAAGATTTTTCAGAAAAAATCTTTGTAATGTGTTTAACCCAGGGATCAAACAAATTCAAAACGATGTCAAATTGGGTAGAGAGCACCCTGATATGATTATGAACATGATCAAATTCAAAAACTATGAAAACAATGTATGAAAATAATAAAATATGCAAAAAAACTGAAATTTGCCCGTGTTTCGGTTGAATCAGAACTCTGCGGGCATCATGTTTTTATGAAATAACTAAATAACACATTAAATAAATTTCAAAAATCATAAAAATTGACATGGATACTACTAAAAAACCTAAAAATAATATATAATCGAAAAATAAATTTTTATGATTATTTAAGCAATAAATATTAAATAAAAAGAAGAAGAATATGCTATTTTACATGCAATTTTGTACTTGTCATGGTGTCAGACCCGAACGACATATCAAACAAAGATAAAAACTTATGAAGTTTGACAAAAGAAAACTAGACGAATCAATGAAAATAACCCTTTTTACATATCAAGAATACGATCTCCGGTTACGGAGATACAACTCCGGCAAAACACACTTGATTCTCACCTATGCATAACGATGCAAGAAAGACAGACCCGGTTTCAGGTTTAAAGAAAAATAGCAGACAACTTGCAAAAATCATAAAAATCACATGACAGAAACTATACATGTAGACAAAGATGACACTTTTTATGGATTGGAGAGAACATCCGGTTAGAAAAATATCACTCTGGCAAGTTGCTCCCAGATCTGAACCATGCCTGACGATTCAAGAAGAGTATGTTCTGATATTGGATAAAAATAAAATAGCAAACGATAGTAAAAAATTATAAAAATCACGCCACAGAAAATAGACACACATACAAATTGTTCACTTTTTACAGATCATCAATACGATCTTCGGTGAGGGAGATATTGTTCTGGCAAGATGAACCTAGGCCTGAATCGTGCCTGTCGATTTAAGAAACACAGGTTCTGATATTGGGTTAAATAAAAATATTAATCAATCCTATAAATTTATAAAAATTTCACAAATTAAACTAGACACTCTGACAAAGACACTGCTTTTTACGGATCTAAAATACGATCTTTGATGAGAGAGATATGACCCCGACAAGTAGCACCTTATTTTGCATAGCATTTTAACGATGCAGAAAACAAGTTTTGAATTTGATTTTTGAAAATAGGGTTACAAAACACAAAAAAATCTGTTTTTTTATTGTAAACCGTAGGCAAATACATGATTCTACCATAAAAAAATCATATTTAAACAACAAATATAAGCAGGTAAAACAATAGCATGAACAGACGGCTAGAATTCAAAATTATAGAATCTAAAACCCTAGAACAAAATAAAACTTGATTAAGCATGACAAAATTAATAAAACATGTAACTAAGGCATAGATCATGATTAAATATATAAAATAATGAAAATATGCATGAGCATGATGAAATACAAATTAAAAATCCATGAAGCATGGTTGAGAATTCGATTTTGCCATGAAAAGAGGGTTTCGATCCATAGAGGGGTCTAATCACCTTCTTTCTTCGAGCATTAACAAAATAAACAGAATATAAGCATTGCTAACAGATCAAAAACATGTAAAACACATTAAATAATTAGTAGATCATATTCTTGAATCATGAACATGGTTTTTGAATGAAAAAGAAAGGAAAAGATTCAACAAGAAGAGGCGGCAATGGTGTTTTTAATGGAAATCACAAAAAAATAATAAAAACTAATAAAAAAAAGGAAGAAAAAACTCACCTTGGGCTGCTTCAATGGAAGAGACTGTTGGAACTTGAAGGAAAGAGAGGAGAGAGAGCATGGGTCGAAATCCTAGAGGTAGGTATTTATAGAAATTTTGGCTTTGTTAATTAGAGAGTTCCAATTGAGTTGGAACTCTCTTAATTAATTAAGAGATAAAGTCTAGAGGGGGGGGGGGATTTTCCTTGGAATTTTAATTCAATTTGGGCTTTGACTTTTTAAAATTTCACCCAATTAAACTCCTAAACAAACTTGAAAATCCCCAAACGTAGCACCACCTAAGTGGGCTCCATATTATTATTTTTTAAGAATTAAAATAAAGATTAAAAAGGTTTTTTTTTTAAACAAGGTTAAAATCACAAGGATAAAAATCAAAATTTAAAGTGAAAGCAGAGTCCTAAACCAACTAAAATCCTAAATAGATTGAAAATTTCTCAAATGTGGTGCCACCTATGTGTGCCCCACATGGTTTTTCAAAAAAATAATTTTAAAAAGGCAAAATAAAGGGGTTAAAAACAAGAATTTCAAGAAGGTTTAAAAGACACCAAGATCCACTAAAATTTTTGTATTTTTGAAATAGATAAAACATGAAAATAAAATAAATTTGAATAATGGTAGAAAAATTAGGGTTTGGTGCCCATTGCAGAGTGCGCCCCACTTGAAGAAAATTGATAAAAATTGAAAATTGGCTTAAAAATCAAGTTTAAAACGAATCCAGATCATTTTTCTAAGGAAAATGCTTTGAAATAAAGGGATATAAAGCCTTGGGGGTTGGCCAAATGGCAAAAATTGGTTTTGAAACCCAGTTTTTTGAAATTGATTTCGAAAGAAAGGTTTTAAAATCGAGTCTAGATTTGATATTTTGAAAACAAGAGCTCTGGATCTCAAAAATGATATGCAATGACATGAAATATGATAAAATGACATGAAATGACATACAAAATGCAAACCCTAGATGAGAGATTTGAAGTCCCAGACCCCTAGCATGAACAAGAAATTGAAAATTCTCGTCTAAGGATGAAAATTGGGTATTGGATATCAGATCTGATGTTATATCTGATCCAAATATGAATTGGATCTCAGATATAGCTAAAATTTCAGAGAAGGAATTTATCCGAGCCCAGATTAGCACTTATACCAGCTTGGAAAAATAATAGAATTGATGTCTTGAATAAAGTGCTTTGAGAAATGATTTTGCCCTTGCAAGGCATGGAGTGACACTGAAAAATGAGGTTTGAACTAGTTTAAATTGGATTGAACTAGGTTCTAGGGTTTCTAAACTCAGCTGAACTAAAAAGACACTGACTCAACTAAACTCATAGATTGGATGATCGCGAAATGGTACAATTCTCAATGAAATGGTGAGAAATACACACTGGAGTGAAGTGGGTAATGGGAATGTACTAGGTTTGAGCTAAAATGAAGGTCAATTATACTGAGATGAACAAAATCTGAAGCTTAAAAACTAGCTGAATTGACAAGATTTAGCTCAATATTAGCTGAAATGAGCCAAAATAGACTTCAAGACTGTGAAAAACGAATTTGAACTAGAACATAACTACTTAAACTCCTGGTGAGCTCAAGTTAGGTACAGGGGAATAGGGTCGACAGGAAATTACTGACTCTGAAACAATTGATTGGAATTCGAGCTAAAAATGAGCTCATTTCTCGAGAAATGAACCAATTTTAGTTGAAATGATAAAAAATGAATAGGGTCTTTTTATCGTGAGCTCAGATGAGCTAAAAATAACTGACATTCTAACCTTTCTAAACTTAAAATGAGCTTAGTTGACTCCAACTGACAAGGCTCTAAGGTGACCTATGGGTAAAATGATAATTTTTGCTGACAAAATGGAGCAAAATGACACCTAAACTGGAATTGGCCTAGGGTTAAACTCCTACACTGGTCTACAAGGTTGGCATCTATGAAAGGGGGGTGTCCGAAAATGAATGAGAAAAATTTGGGGTGTTCACAGAGTGATCATATGATGGTTTTGAGAAGGATATCTGGCAAAAGATGCCCTTAACACTGTCCCTAATGGCAACTGATTGGCTAACTACGACAGGAGAAGGATCACAAGGCTGAGAACCTTTAGAAGCAACTCTGACCAAGTCATTATGAGTAGGCTCATGTTGTATAGCCATTTCATCAGGTGGTGACTCACACATAACGTTTCTTGGATCCTATCGGTCATTAGACTCAACCAAGTTAGAGTTAGTCTGAGCAAACCATTCTCCTAAACTTATGAGCTCACTTTCGTGCTGGTTGGCAGAGAAGAGGAGTCCTAGTTTATGGTAAGAGAAGACATTTTCATAAAAAACAACATGTCTTGATGTATAAACAAGCCTAGTGGAGGGAAGACATCGGTAGCTGTAACGCCCCAAATTTTCAAAACAAAGCTAAGTTAAAATTTTCATGAATTTTTTTTTCTTTGCAGCGGAACTTAGAAAAGCTTTTAGCAGCGGAATCAGACTATAATGAGTCGTCAGTTTTAGAAAACCTCAGGCACATTACAGGTATGTGGCCAAGCAACTCATTGGCCACCAAAGTGTTCTATTTTATCGAAAACCACATGTTTATTACAACATCACTGCTTGGAAAAAGCAATATAGGTTTAAAAGAAGAAAGCAGTACAACTCTGTCTAGAAAAACCCTGGAACTCGATGTCGCCTTACTCCCCATATCTCAACGCAGGTCCAACACCTGAAATCCTTATTAAATGGAGTCAGAACCACTGATGGTCTGGTAAGCAAGCAATCACACATTCATTCAACTCAAGTAAATATGTTTGACCACTCAGGGTTGCAGTTCGTAATAACGACACTCAAGCCTCTGCGGCTTAGCGTATATCGCAAGAGCCTCCTCAGGGCTATGAGTTGAACATCCGCTCAAGTCTTCATGACTTAGTGTGAGCCTCTTCAGGACTGTGATTTGAATAACCGCTTAAGTCTCCATGACTTAGCCTTGACCTCTTTTGGTTCTAAAAGAGATGTCTAGCTCAAGTCTTTATACTTGGCACATCCGTATCTCACGCATCTAAGGACAGCTCCTCAAGCTTCGCTTAGTCATGCAGATACAACATGGGTCTTTGCCCAGTCGGTCCAGTCATATACCGATCATGACACCTTCACAAAGGTTATGCAGGACTGACTCAACAACGTTCATCTATTCATACATTCAAGCATCGCTGAACCTAAGCTAATGCTTTATTTCGATAATTAACCCCTCTCCCTGGGCTTAAGGAAGGTATATCTGAGCACCAATGCGACGATCTGGGGGTTGATTATTCTATGTATTTTTAGATACCCCAGAGGCCTGTTGACCCCATCCCCCTAGTAGGACGGTACAATCATACCAGAAGAAGTCTCTACTAGGTATTCAAATGCATTCTGCTACTGCAGTAGTTGGGTTCAATCCTTAGAATTTAAGAATAACCACGAGCTCCATACCTCAGAGTGACGGGGGCCATCATAAACTCTATCAGGTTCGAAGGTAATATAAGTCACTCAAGACTGCACCATCACTGTCTTCCTCGGTGAGAAATTCTAAAGGGGTCTGCCGGTCTGACAAGCTACTTAATGCATGCCTATAGGGCAGCTGTTGAGGAGTATGTACCCGACCCCGTTCAATGTGCTCCTAACACGGTCATCAATCGTGGGGTCTTTTCATTTTATTCATATACATGCTTGACTCTCCTCTTAGCACTACGGCCATCACGAGAATCTCACATCTTTCGGGTGGACAACGTACTCTGGCTCTACGACCCTTACGAGTCTAGTTGTGTATCAGTCTCTCAATGAGCATGCATATGACACGATCACAATGGATTAGTTGCTTGGCGTATTTTTACGCAACGAGCCCACAACCTAGTTAAGGCACAACCACTACTCTGGCACAACGGCCCTTACGAGCAAAGTGCCTTTACAAGTATTAGGAAGATGAGCCAATCTGGCATCATTCCAACAACGGGCATCGTTGTGCAATTTAAAAGGTTCTGGCAGCTCTTCTGCCAACCATTTTGTCAGCACCTTCCCTGCTCCAACAGCAGGGATGCGACAATCCTTTCTACATTGTAGAAAGTGTTTCATGGACTGGGTAGCACTCCGCTATATGATGGAGTATTCTGCTACGTTCTTTCTGAGCTATTTTTAGCTTCTTTAGAAATTTCTGCAGCACTTTCTCTCTTTGACGGAGAAAGCGTGTGTTTCTTTTATCTATTTCAGCGACATCTCTCCTCTTTGACGGAAAATCGCTACGCTTAACTTGAAGAATAGATGTGCACCGTTGTGCATACTTTGCATCCATTAAGGTTGATTGAAACCTTAGGCCATAGTCAGGCCATACACAAATGACTTAGTATTTATATAAAGAGCAGTTTTACCAAAAAGCGAAGCCTTTCTAATAGAGGCTTTATTTATCAAGCAGAATCTTGAACGAGGATCGGTAAGAGAATCACATTGGAGTTTTGAAGTTGATCTCCATTTGAATGCTCATTTATGTGCCATATATTTATAATATAAGCAAAAGCCTTGGCGTCATTCAACGCGATGACGTAAGTAAATGCATAATCGGAAGTGCATAATCAGAAATTGCAGAAAGCAGGGAGCCTTGGCATCATACGACGCGACGGCGTAATGTAAAGGCGTAATCGGAAGTGCAAAATTGAAAATTGCAGAAAACAGAAAGCCTTGGCATCATACGACGCGACGGCAAAGGTAAATTACAAAGCCTTGACGATATAAGATGTGAAAGCAGTCACTAGACGATATACATGAAGTTCGGCATCCAATGAGAGTTACGAGGTGAGCGAGTGAACACCGAAGTGTCCCGAAGGGCTCAACCAAGAACTAGGGTAAGATACTATTTTTAAGAACGCATATACGACGTATTCAATATATATATATATATATATATCCGATGATAGTTATGAGGTGAGCGGTTAAACACCGAAGTGTCTCAAAGGGCTCAACCAAGAACTAGGGTCAGATACTACTTCAGAAAGTATATGCTATATACAAATAAGCAAATACTTGAAAGAGATGAATCAACGAAGCGAACTTACTTCAAATTGCGGAAGAAACGGCTCCAACGGCTTCGAAGACTTCGATCCTCCTTTGAACGATCAAACTAGGTCAGATGAGGTCGACCTAGTTGAGAAAGAGGTAGAGTAGGTCAAGCTGCTCAACCTAAGTGGTTTGAATCAAATTGGGTTCGGTCCAAGTCAACTGGGTTCAGCAGGTTCGGTCTTAGCCCAAGCAGGCTAAGTCTGGGTTCAGAAAACCAAACCAGAATCTGGACAAAAAAGGACCTTGACTTTGACTTCAAACCAAACCAGGTTCAAGTCAAGTCAACTGGGTTTGGACCAGGTCAAGTGAGTTCAGACCAGGTCAGGCAGGCTCAGACCAGGTCAGGCAGGTTCAGGTGGGCTAGGCTAGGTAGGGGAGGTTTAGGAGATAGAGAGAAGGCAAGAGAGGGGGGGGGGGGGGGCGAATTTTATGAGAAGAGAGAGTGAGGAGGGCTATATATAGCCCAAGCCCACCTCCTTTATGAATTTTTCTAGAAAAAGCTAGAAAAATCTCATCCCCTTTATTCCCTTAGCTTTATTTTAATTCCAAGAGGTTCCTTGCTGTGGGGCCCACATGAAAATTCCATGAGATATTTTTGTGGGTCCCACCAGATATTTTTTGAAGAATATTTTTGTGGGTCCCGTAAAAATTTTGGTTTTTTGATAATTTTTTCTGAAAAATTTTGAGTACGCCATTCCCTTCGTATTGACGTAACTAAGAAAGTTGGCTCAAGGAAATCTCTTGATTTTGTCCAGGTAGGAAGTTATGACTTCCAGAGTGTTTGAGCATATATTCGCAAAGTGACAAATATCCTAAGTATAACTGGTTCGTAGAAATTGATTCATTTCGCATTCTAAGTGAAAATGCTATTTTTACCTGTAAATGCCTCATGAATTTTATTCAGAAATTATACTAAGAAATTGCGGGTCTTACAGTAGCCCTTGTGATAATCACTATAACCCAGAAAAATGCATGATAACATTTTTGGATCAAATTTGTTTATAGCATAGTCCCAGAGATATGGAAAACATCGACACCCACAAATTTTCAAGCTTGTATAGTCCAGTTGCTTTCTAAACACCTTCTTATAAGGAGTTTTCATAGATAAGTTAGGCGTAGGTAACTAATTTATGATTCATACTGCCGTTAAGAAGGCTTTCACACAGAATCGAGTTGGAATTTGAGCATGAAAAAACATGGTTAACCCAAGTTCAGTGATGGGCCGATGCTTTCATTCAGCCATACCATTTTGTTTTGGAGTTTTTTGGGCAACTTTTATAGTGGACAATCGCATTCATCTTTAAGTAAGTCCCAAGTTTAATACTCCTGAACTCTCCTCCTTCATCTATTTGAAAAATCTTTATTCGTTTTTCAAACTAAGTTTAAATATATTTATGAAATTCAATAAATTTGTTACATAGTTTAGATTTATGTCTTAAAAGAAATATCCAAGAAAAATGATAATATTCATCAATAAAAACTACATAAAATTTAAAACTTTGATGAGAAATAACAAGGACAAGTTCGCATAGGTCACAATGAACATTTCCAAACATCTCCATGCAATGGTCATCAATAGAAAGGAAAGGGAGCCTACTTATTTTATCCATTTGGCAGCTTGTACATATAGCATTTTTAACAGACTTTGATATTATTGAAATATATTTATTTTTTTCAAGAAAGTCAACAACCTGTGCATGCACATGCCCAAGTTGTTAATGTTAAACTACCCAATTGGAGTTTCTAAATCGTGAAGAAAAAAAAGCTTGCTCTTTGTCATCAACCTTGTTCCTTAAGTTGTCGAATCTACACAGGTCTCCTACTTTACTCCCTGTCCCCACTTGCCTGCCCATCTTCTTATCCTTAATCACAAAACCATCCGATAAGAATTCAAATAAACATGACATACGAGAAGTTAATTGGCTTACATACACCATATTCTTTTTAATATCAAGAACGACAAAATGTTGTTCAGGTAAAGAGAATGGTCACTGTTTTCAATTTTCGTGGATCCAACATGAGTGATATTTAATTTGGCACCATTTTTTACCATAATTTTTTTTGAACCATAATACTTTGAGCAAGTTTTGAGGTTACCTGGATTATCAATAATGTGCGAGGTGGCTCTCATGTCAGGAAACAAATCTTGATCTTGGTTATCAACAAGTTTTATTGCCACAAGAGCCTATAGAACGTCTTTAACTTGATAGGCATGATTAAAACAATGCCAACAGTTGATGACACTGTGATTCATCTTGTCACATATTTGACACAAGATCCCATTTTCTTTTTCTTAATTGCTTTTGGTATTTAGTTGATTAAAACTGAGTTTGGTTTTATTTTGATTGAATCGACTGCCCCCCTGTCCAGCTTGGATAAAGCCACGTTCCTTTGAGTTAAATTGTTGCTTTGTGTTAACTCGATTTTTTTGATTGGTAAATTTTTGACCAAAAAAGGCAGAATGCTCATTTACACCTTTTTCATGTATGGTGCACATGGTTTCATGCCCTTGCAGTAAGCCAACCACATCGTCGTACAATGGAATGGGCAGCTTTAGCATAGTTGTGATGAATGCATTGTGCTCATGACCAAGCTCATTGAGAAGCCAGAATACCATAGTTTCATCTTTCAAGGGCTTGCCAATGGCTGTGAGTTCATCACAGATTTTTTCGAACCCATTAACATATTCATTCATCGAAAGATTTATTTTTCTATATGAGTGCAATTTTTGCATCAATAAAAATTCACGTTCCTTGGAGACGTGAACAAAAGACGTGAACAAAAGCCTTGATAAGAGTCTTCTATACTTCACTGAATGTTTGGCAGCCAACGAAGAGACCAAGCACTTCCTAGGATAGAGTGCCCATGATGCATCCTCGCAGCAACCTGTCAGATTTTTTATCTGCTTAGTAGAGACCCATTGTTGACAATATCATGCCGGTAACGATATGTTAACAACAACCATAAATAAAACCGTTTTTTGTAAAACCTATTTCATATGCATGATTCTATTACCATGTGAAACACAAATGGCAAGAAATTTGTGTCTCTTTCTCACGTTTAATTAATGTAAATTGTTATTTTTGCTTTTTGCATTTGGAGCTCACAAACTTTTCCACTTCAATTACTTATTCAATATGAAACAAACATAAGTAAAATGCCTTATACAAAATCTATTTCATATGATTTTGTTATCATGCAAAACACAAATTACATGAAATTTGTGTTTCCCTTTCTCACGTCTGAAACAAACTACACAACATAAGGCCTTGAAAGCTTTTGCTTAGCGATTTGAAGAATTAGTCCCATCTGAGACACGATCTTCCAGACTGTGTCTGTCCTTAACGTACTTTTTCTTTTCAAGGCATTGACTTTTTGATGTTTTGTTGATTCCTTGCGTTTGGAAATGGTGTATTAGTCGTTGTTTGGAGCAGTACACTGGCATCTTATTGTAGGACCCATTATTTTCAATAGTGTTTTCCAGTGTCGGCAATGAGGTAGGGTTGTGGTTAGGACAATGTGACTTGGACTTTTGGACCAGATGTATCAAAATGAGTTCCAAAAAGCATGTACATTTGCAGACACACACACACATGCATAGAGAAAGCTTACAATGAGTCAGTTTCAAATGCATAAAATAAAAAAAAATGGATGTGAAAATTTTCTCACTTGATCCTTGCGGGTTCAGGTCACGGCTCAGTTCGGTTTTAATTAGTCAGACCTCACTGGGTCATCCCCCTACTCAGTTTAGATTTCCCAGCATTGGGTACAACCCAATGAATGATAGGTTGAGTTATGTCATTCAAATCCCAAATGAACACCATAAGGGTAGCTTGGCCAGTTTCATTAAACAATCATTTCTGTCTTTTGCAATATTTTGTCCATTTGAGCATGTTTATCTAACGACTCCACATTTGTTATAGTTACTTATTGTTGATGCTATCGTGGGCTGCCACAATTTTGCAACTATACTTAAAACAATTGAATAAATTATTCACTTAGGCTATAGACAAAAATAAAATGGTCAAGAGGATCTGACTTGCCATGGCGCTTTGTTAACAAGCTGAGTTTTGAAATACGTGAATCTATAGGCTTGACTAGAGGCAGGCAGCAGCTTGGCAGCTCATTCTTGTGGTGAGTCAAGCTGAGCTTGAGCTCAAGGCTAGCCTGAGTTGAACGAGCTGAGCTAGAGCTGGCTCATTAACAAGATAAAATACATTTTTTACAATTTAAAATAATAGAAATTAAACTCTAAACCTAATGAAAAAATAGCCTAAACATAAGAGGAAGTAGAGATGTTGATTATCAACTCCAAGTAACTTGCTAGATTGCCAGTCATATGTGCATGGGATCAAATGGCCTGGTTAAGACATATCTGAGATTAAGGCTATGTGATTCATTGACCTGTCATCGGAGCTTTAAGATTGTGGTCTTCTTAGTCTCGTGATTTTCACCGAGGTGGTATCCCATGTGGTAAGCGGAATCCCAGGATCGAATCCCTCTGCAGGCTGTTGTTCTGGTAGGGGTCAGCCTAACCCCAGCTTGCCTTTAAAAAAAAAAACATTTTAGTAAATTCCTTCATTAAAACAAAAGGTCAGTGGGTATATCGTAACTATAGATATGTAGTACAGTAGAATTCGGGTTTGAAACAAGATTTTTACATGCACTCAATGCCAACCAAATCCGATTTCGTCGGATCCAAATACAGATTTGACAGAGGTTGCCGACTTAAATATGAAGTTAAATTTGGAAAATTGTTTTAGGAACCCATACCAAAAACAGATCCAAGATAACATAATTAGCTCTAAGAGACGGAGTGAGATGTTGACAGATTCTCTGAGGAGAAACACAAGCTTGGTAAAGGTCTGGTAGATTCGACGTGACTGACTCACACACTGCCCTAAGTATCTCTCCACCAACCCAAAGCACTCATTAATCTCGATGTAAAGTAGGGCCCACTAAGGAGAGAGATTTGACATTTCTTCCTGACTCCTTTTTTGTTTATTGTTTTTTCTGCCATTTATTTGACTCAGTAGCCTCAAGAGTGAGAGAGAAGAAACGTGTGGGAAACAGGCAAGAGGCCGCTTATTGATCATGAGAGAGAACATTTATCATTCAACATTACCAAAGTTACATCCAACCGCATATTGGATGAGAGAGGAACATAAGATGAAGACAGCCACCATCTAGATGATGATTGTGCACAGTTCAGAGTAAAAGTAGATCCAAACTCCGTCTCTACTATGTAATTTAAAAGTCAGATACACATCAAACATAATCTGCTGACGTAGCGCTTCCAAAATTGAATTTAATGTCCCTGAAAAAGATATCGTTTCTTTCAGTCCATATCATCCACCATGCTGAAAACAACCATACCCGCCACAATAATCTTCCTTTTTTTGTTTCGTAAACTCATGGGACCAAACAAGAGGTCCCGAATAACAAAACTCGAACGCGTTTGAACCGGCGGTGCACCCCAAGTTTGAAAGAATAGGTCTAAAACTACCAGGCAAAACCAAAATAGGTGAGTCGTGTCCTCTACCGCCTTCTCGCAAAGAACACACATGCTTGGAA
This sequence comes from Nuphar pumila, assembly GCF_984573655.1. Lineage (NCBI taxonomy): Eukaryota > Viridiplantae > Streptophyta > Magnoliopsida > Nymphaeales > Nymphaeaceae > Nuphar > Nuphar pumila. Next base: position 22,795,265 of record NC_143265.1, on the reverse strand, counting down.
ACTGAAGCCTCTGTTTCGTGACATTAATCTGGGTTTGAACATGATCCAGAGCCACTAACCACGCCAACGCCTTTGCCTTTGGAGCGGGCCCCTTGCCCCATATATAATCAATGAAAAACCAATCCATCCCGGATGGCAACAAGGAATAGTAAACTTGCTTAATGGAGAACCTATCTCCGCTCGCCATGGCCCAGTGAAGCCACGGGCGGCCATGGCCAGGCCTAAGATCCCTGTCACTGAAGGAGCGAAGTGTTTTCCACCACTCCAACCAGAGGGACGAATGACACACTGAACTGGGCGTCGAAAGAAGGGAGTCAGGTAAACTACCATATTTTCCCCTAACAAATGTAGCCCAAGAAGATGAAGATGTGGAAGCGACCCAAGCCCACTTCAAGACTAAAACAATGCTCCTCTTTCTCAGAGCCGGAATCTCCAAGTCGCCTCGCTGCTTCGGGAGAACGATCTGCTGCCAAGAAACAAGCAGGTTCTTTTTGTGAGACGCATTCCCAGACCAAAGAAAGTGCGAAAGCAAACGATTAATCGTTCGTTCTACTGTCGTCGGTATAATGGACATGCTCATACAAAAATCTGGTAATCTGGCCAAAACATGACGAATGAGCGTCAATCGTCCTGCAAAAGATAAATATCGGGCCTTCCAAGACTGCAATCTCCCTTGCACCCGCTCTATAGTAGACGTCCAAGACGAAGTTCTCGACGGCTGCAGTGAGTGCAATGATAGACCCAAGAAATTAACAAGAAGGTCGGATATCAAGCAGTTGAAGATCCTTGCAGCAGCCGATTGGAGGAGAGGGTTAGCATTGATTAAGACCAGAGCGCACTTACTCTTGTTCAGGCAAAGGCCAGACATTGCAACGAATATTTTAATAATAAAGCACAACCTAGACATTTGATTAACATTCGCATGACCAAATATTAAAGTATCATATGCATATTGAATTGTGTGACAAACAAAACCAAAAATGCCCAACGAATTCAAGAAGCCTGTTTGTTCTGCCCTTTTCATGAGAATAGGTAAACCCTCTGCCGTGATATTAAAGAGGATGGGGGCTAGGGGCAACCCTGTCGCACGCCTCTAGCCAACTTGAAAATTTCTCCTCTCATTCCGTTGATGCACACCGACGACACCGATTTCGTAACCAACTCCTTAACCCATACAATAAACTGGTTGCCGAACCCCATATTTGTTAGAGATTCAAACAAAAAATCCATTTCAGACTATCATAAGCCTTGTGAAAATCCAATTTTAACAAGAACTATGGTGCTCCAGTCGACTGTAAAGAGTGAAGAAGCTCAGTTGCACAAATAAATGACTCTTGCACACTTTGACCTGGAATAAAAGCCCCCTGATTCAGAGAGACAAGTTGATCAATGACAGCGCGCAACCGGTTAGCCAACACCTTAGATATAATGCAATACAGAGCGTCCATCATCGAAATCGGTCTGAAGTTGGATATGTCTGACACCCCTTGCCTTTTAGGAATCAAGGAAATGACTGCCACATGGTATGGTTTAGGCAGCCTGGCATTACGATAAAATTCATCGAACAACTAGAGCAGGTCAGCTTTAACAATTGGCCAAAAAGCTTTGAAAAAGTCCGTGAAAACCATCAAGGCCTGAGGCCTTCCATCCTGAGAGGCTGCTAATAGCATCTGAAATCTCAGTTTCGGTGAATCTAGCCTACAGAGGAACAACTTGGTTTGCCGCCAACCGCTTATAACCCATATCGCCAATGACCCCCCCCAACGCCTACGTCAGTCGAATACAGCCTGGAGAAATAAGAAGTAATAGCTGGCAGGCAATTATGCTGATCAAACTGGCATCCATCGATCTTGATCGAGAGGAACCAGTTCTTTCTGTACTTATTTGATGCGTTCATATGAAAAAATCGTGTATTATCATCGCCATTTTCCAACCATGTAACTCTGACCCTCAATTTCCATCTAAGCTCATCTCACGCTCTCCATTCTACAACGAGGGCAGAGAGAGCAACGATACACTCCTGCAATTGAAGCACTTGACCCTCCGACACACCAACAAGATCGACCTGACGTTGGGCCAAGGAGGAGAGCTCAGCTTCCCACTGACCGATGAACCTAAACTTGTTCAGGTTGTTAACGCTGAGCCATTCCTTAATACGATGCCGAAGACGAAGAAGCTTTGCATGGATGCGGATGGCCACCCAAGATCCTGAAACCGGTTGAGCCCACGATTGACCAACCAGCTGCTGAAAGTCTGGCACACGAACCCACCATTCCTCAAAGGAGAACCTGCGACACGCTTTAAAGCCTGCGCCCCAAGAAACAATTAGTTGTCCATGATCGGACATGGTCCGCGACATCAGGCAAGCAGTGACATCCGGGACTGCGTGAAATAGATCTGGCGAGAGAAATACACGACCTAATATCCGTAAGCAAGGGCGAGACCTCATATTTGACCACGAGAATTGCTCTCCCACATGAGGTACTGAGTACAGCTGGTTCCGCTGAACAAACTCCTGAAACCCCTTAATAGAGGAGTTGAGAAGAACCGATAGACTAGAGTTTTACGTAGACAATAGGCAAATGAAATCTCCTCCCAAGCACTGAAGAGATCCAAAGGTAACCAAACTCGGTCCAAGTCAGCCCAGAAAGTTGGTCGCGAGGACGACACAACAAGACCATACACAAAGGTGAAGACGACATCTTGTAGCGACGACAACAAGTTTGCATAAAGAGAGATGGAATAGAGACCAATATCCACTATTGTCACGTTAAGAGAAGCTTTCCAAAGAACCAAGATGCCTCCAGCAAACCCAACGGCCGGTTTAAAAGCATATGCTGCACCTCTCCATAAGACACCACTGATAACGAAATATCTTCCATTTTTGGATTCACAAATTGCAACGATGTCCGGACTTTCATATCTAATCCAGTTAGCTAAAAACAATCGCTTATGAGAGCAATTCATGCCCCTAATATTCCAAATACACATCTTCATGATAAGAAATCAGGGAGCACTCTAGTGCGCCTTTGCCTAACTGAGCGTCGCACTGAGCTTGATCCATCTTCTTGAAACTGGGCTTGCGAACGGGCCAATGATTTCGCTCTACGAAGGCTATTTGCAACCCTGTCCGCCGATTGTACTCGAGGAACAATCTGCTGCTGGATCAAAGAAAGCTGTCCGGGTGAAATCTGCACTCCTAATGCCCGCACAACCTCGGCAAAGGACATACCCCAAATGACGAACCTGTCCTTGACCCCCTGTGCCCCACAATCCGAACGTAACAAATTTGGGCAAGGTTGTGGATGCACAGGTTTCGAGCAAGAGACCTCTGAGACCCCCTGAACAGGGGCTCTGAGATCCTCCACGGGACAACCTCCGTCTTGATCGAGCAGACAGTCCGTCGAACAAAAAAATTGAGTTTGTTGAGAGAGAGAGAGAGAGAGAGAGAGAGAGGTGCGACGGGAAAACATCTATTGGTTTATTGATCGTGAGAGAAATGTCACTCATGCGCTTTGTCTTGTTCAATGATTTATCTTGTCTTAAACACACTATATACATACATAAGTTTGTTGTGTTGGAACAGCTGGGAGTTCTTAAACTTGGTTTGAATGAGTTCACCTAATAAAAAAAGGCACGTACGATAGAAAGAGGGGTTGAACACGTTCTATCTATTGAGTTATTTCATGAATCTTTGTACGGTTGATTTACTCACAATCTTTCATTGCACATATTGAGCTGTCTCATTCCTTCACTTCTTGACACAGTAGTAGACCTTTATATAAGCACCCATGGAGGATTTGGTTTAACTCCACCCGTTTACTTTCATTAAATAATATTAATTTTTATAATTAAATAATAAATTATTTTTTAATGAGCTCACCATTTTAATGGCTCTTGAGCTTTCTTTTGTGAAATCCTATAATGACATTGGATCGTATCATAAATAGTGCATCATGTATTATATATAATACTTCATCTTGTATAATTCTTTGAGTTATATCAGTATCTAACTATGATGTTTTTTCATATGCTGAGTCATTTTTCACATAATTATGTAAATTTTTCATCTTTCAATCTTCAAGTATAAGTTTTTTTTTATATATGCTACAATTATATCTCACATAACTATACATTTTTACACTCCCTACCACCTCATCTCACCGTCACCACCACCACCCATCTCACCTTCAACAATTTTTATTTTTATTTTTTCACTTAGATTCTCATGCTACACAAAAAAGCGAATCCTTTTTTTTGAAAACTTCTCATATCAAAACTTTATTTTCCTAGAGAGTTTTTCTCGTTTCCCTAAAGGCACGTTTGGAGGGAAAAAATATAGAAAAAGTGATGCAAAATGAAAAATTCGTAGAAATTTTTTGACACTTTTAAATGAAAGAGACTTTTCACTAAGAGAGTTTTTCTAAAAAATATACTTTTTGATAGAAAATATTTGCTTATTGGGGGGTAGAAGAATGTTTTCTACCAATTTTTTATTTTTTATTTTTACACTCCCCACCACCCATCTCACCACCAACACCACCCATTATCTCACAATCACCACCACCACCCCCTCCTCTCTCTTATTTTTTCACATTTTCTTACTCTGCTTTTCTCATGCTACACAAACAAGCAAAAAACTTTCTTTTAAAAAACTTTTCATATAAAAAACTCTCATAGGCAAAACTTTCTTTTTCTATGAGAATTTCTCTCTCTTTTAAACATGCCCTTAATATGCAATGCCATGTGCAAAAAAATTTATTTTCAGATTTCACTATCCATTACATATTCAATTATGCAGTCTATAGCTAAAGAGCAAACCATGGTGAATTATTTTTCACATACATCATAAGGTTGCCATATTCATTATAATAAATCATAATGTGAGTCTCACTTTCTTAGTTAATGATAGGATTTCTTATGACTCTTTCATGATCATAGTATAGAATATCAACCTGTGTTAATAATCTTGCACAAAATCTACATGTACACTAGTGGAGTACCATGAATTTTTATCAATTCATGAATTTATGAAAATATCATAATTTGCCAAATATAACAGATACTCCCACTATTTAAAATTTTTACCATAGACAACGCTGCCACTATTTATGCGCATTATACATAAGATCATATGCAATATGTTCTATTTCCCATCAGGTTGAGTACTATTGGTAATTTTGGATTGCTGTATCTAGGTACGAATAGTTATAAATATAATTACTAAAACCATGAATACAACCATGCTGCATACCATGCATAAAGCTTATAAATCATTAAAACGTTCATTCATGCATTCATACTATGACTATTTATTATCACATGCAAATAAATACACGCATGCATGTATAAATTATAATTTAGCTCTCACTTTTCTAACACATTGCAATTAAACAACATATGCATATTAAGACATAAACAAGAAGCAATATACATTAGGAATAAAGCTTAAGTTCTCACATCCAAATTCAATTTCGATATGCATCAGATTCATATTTAATGAAAATTATCTTTTTGTGTCACATTACTATTTGGGTATGCTCGACATGATAAACTCATTCATTTTTGAAGGCTTTTAATCTTATCAAATATGATCATAAGCAATCAAATCTTAAGCATGTAAACATATAAGTTCAGATCGATTCAAACAAATAATCTATATCTAAATCTATTAAATTTATATGAATCCATATAAAAAACTAGCTTAAAATATTATCATAAAGTTCAACATGATTTATAGTAAAAAATGGATTTACATGCAAGTTTAAATAGCTCAAAGAAAATCATGGGTCACATAGGACATGACTGTTGTCTAAATTCATATTATTATGTTTCAAATTCAAATGGATCCATACAACATATTCGACATTGTACTTTTTTTTATCCATCTCTGAATTCATACAATAAGAGAACCAATAAAGAAGTACCTAAAAACATACATGCATAAAAACTTACATAGTCCTACATATCTAAGTTAAATAAACTTGAATGCCATTATACTAATTTGGAATCACAATAGATCTATATATAATAGGACTAAACAAGGACTATCCATAAGTACATGGAACTGTATAAAACTCTCTTAGATCTCATATCTATATTATGTACAGATTTCATTCGAACCATAACTAGGTTCATATCACACCATGAGTTTCAAGTCAAAATCAATTCCTAAAATGGATCTCCATTCTTTGATCCAATGTTGAGTTATTTAATTTAACACTTAAATAACCTTAAAACTCATAAGATGACTCATTTAAGTATGATAATTGTGCAAGCAGGTCCAATAGGTTCAACAAAATTTAATGGTATTGTCGCAATAAAAAAAAACTAGATCTATTTAGATCCATTCAGGTTTAACCAGATCTAATATTATTTTATCAAATCCAACCATGTCCATTAGAATTTGACCTATTTCAACTTGATCCAACATGCTTCTATACCAACTTTATTGATCTAAGCAACAAATCCAATTGAATCTGTTCCTATCCAACTTGGTCCATCTAGATCCCGTTTGGCACATTTTGAACCAATGCGATCAAATATAGATGACCAAAACAAACATCACGATACATCCCACTTATATTGACCCCATTTAATACATTTAGTGAATTTTATAATTAAGCACATAAAACACATAACTTTTCTATGAAATGAAATTAGAAAATCATGCTACAATTACAAAGTATTTGCATGCATAATCTCTACAAATTTCTAACTTAAATTTGTATAAAAGTATTAAATATAACATGGTTTTTCTAAAAATTATAGAATTTATTTTTGAGAAAACCCATAACATAAAATACGTATTTTTATATGAAGGAGATAATGAAAATTATGTAATTTTTTACCATGCATTCACGTGAACCTAATCTACTATTTTAATTAAAATTTGCAAGAAAACAAATAAATAATAAATAAAATTTCTAAGATTTATGAAATTTATTTTTGAGAAGCTGATTTTTTAGAGGGGTTTTCTTTCAAAAAACCCTTTCTTCCTTATATTTTGACAACCCTAAGCTAAACCCATGCATGAGAGGCATGGTTTAAAGTCTGTCCTTATGAAAAATTGAAGGAATTTGTACTTACGATTATTGATTTATGTGTAGAGTACATGACACCCTGCCTTTTTGGTAAAAATCAGTTCTTACACATGTAAGTCGGTCTTCTAGCATGAACCAACCGTCTCACACAAGAAACAACCTCACCCATGAAATCCTTTCGTTCCTTACATGAACATGGGTGTCTCCCTTGTTGAGCCAAGGGTGAAAACACTAAGGCTTTCATATGTAGAAAAGACAGAAGAGGAGATGAATTTGGGAGAAGGAAAAAAGCTAAAAAAAAAACTTAAGAAGGAAAAATATGGGGGGGGGGGGGGGGGGCGTGAGCCCCTCGTCTATTCTTATAAGGTTTAGGGAAGGGTCAATGGCTGAAGTAAATCTCAACCCTTGATCTAAATCTAATCTAGTTTTAAAATACATTTTTTTACTTTTTTTTTCATTTTCTTTTTGTTAGCTTAGGGTATCTAATATATATTATATATACTATATGTATTATATTATATATACTATATGTATTATATTATATATACTATATGTATTATATTATATATACTATATGTATTATATTATATATAGAAGCACAAGGGCTGTTAACCCTCTTTTTAAATTGGAAGAAAGTATAACTTGCTTGCTTGGCCAACAAGTTGGCTAATTCTCTTTTAATTTTATTTATTTATTCTTTCTTTTTCCCATTCTTTCTTATTTTCTCACCTTGGTCCAGCCACTCCCCCTCCTAGAATCATCTAGGAGGGGACACCCCTTTCTAAGATAGCCTTAATTCAAAATAAGGCAAGTTTTGACATTTCAAAACTTTCCTTGGAATTAGGTAAGTTTTAATTTAAACTTAATTTTAAAGTTTTTATTGGTTTTTATGATTTTAAAACTTTATATTGGAGTGACACATAGGATGGGACGACCCACCTATGGACTCCTACCTAATTATAAAATTTAATTAATTTTTGAGCTTCATTTCACTAAATAAAATTCATAATTAATTTAAATTAAATTCTAAAAAAATTCTATAAAAATTCAAATATGCAATTACATGAAATAACACTAGATGAATTTTGAATTAGGCTTAAATATAAATAGATTTCATTTATTAAAATTCAAATTTCTATGTATTTAAATTATTTATTTTATGTATTCTTTCTAAAGTTAATTCGTATTCTTCAAAAATAATTTTTGTAGAAATAAAATTCAATAAGGTCGATGGAACCCTTGGTCATGTAGGGGTGTTTTTTGTATACTTAAACATTTTTTCTTAGTCTTAAATTTCCTATAGTATGATGCTTGGTTCACATTATTATTTTTAATCTATCTAGACTATTTAATTGATTTTTTTCTAAAAATGTCATTTCCTCCGAAACAAACTTCGAAAGCGATCTCTACCAGGGTGGATAGGACCCAGTGTCATTTGAGTATTTTAATTTATTTTTTTGTAGATTAGATTTCAAAATCATGAAACTAAATTCAAATTTATTGAATTCACATTACATACATATCAAATTAGCTTATATTCGTCTGAAATCTTATTTGACTTTATTTCGATAAAATTTATCAGTTATTTTATTAAATTCTATCTTTTTCAGAAATTCGATTCTGAATACGATTTTCACTTAAATCAATACAAACCAACTTTATTTTTTTATAAGATGTTTCTTATAATTCACTTTAGACTAATTTATATTTTTATACTTCTTTCTCATAAAATTCAACATTATTATTATTTTATTCATTAAAAATACTCTAAAGAATTACATGTATTATTTCAGAATTCAATTTAAAATTCTAAATTCAATTTTAATAAATATATAATTTATTATATATTTCAATACATTCAATTAAGTCTTGATTTAGATTAAGATCAACTTAAATCTAATTATAATATTCAAGATGTATTTATTAAATCTGAATTTAAATTCAAATCCGATTGAAAATCAAAACTGTGTTTCAGAATAAATTGTTCATTGGAAATTTATTCTGAATCTTAATAAATGTTCGAATTATAAATTAATTTTCATCTTAATTTCAAATAATATTTTACCCTTAATTCAATGTTAATTTTCGTAAAATATAAACAATTTGTGGGTTTTACGTAGGTTCTCAGTTTCATTTATGATACTCAATTTGAGCCCATTTTTGTTTTCTAATTCTCAATTCCAAAAAAACTATTCCAATATGATATTTTTGTTAATTTAGGAAAATTTAAAATATTTAGTCATAGGTATTATTTAAATTATTTGAGTAGGTTTTGAATTTATAACTGGCATGCCTTCCAACCATCTAAGAAGGGTCCACTAGGGGGTGTCCCACCTTAGGGGATTCTCTTTCCAAATATACCAAGCCAACAAAAATTCTAAGTTTATCCCCGTTACTAAGTAACCTTAATTTTTTTTATTAGGCAATTTTATGATTTTTATTGACTTTAGGTTCAAGTAGACTTTTTCTTAAAAAAAGTTGGAATTTTTAATGTAGAGAGGTGCCACAAAGGATTAACCCACATAAGGGGACGTCCCACCCTATTGGACTCCTACAATTCATTAACTACATTTAAATTTCAAATTTTTATTCCACTAAATTGTTTATTTTGATTTTTTATAGATTTTCTTCTTGTATTTTAAATCCAATTGAGATCCAATTCAAATTAGTACATCCATGTCACATCCATATTCATACTAAATTAAAAAAATCCAAATCCAAATTCACATTAAATTGCTTTTGAATTAACTTAAATTCTAAATATAAATTTAACCTTAATTGACTTCAACTTCAAATTTAAATTCAATGTTAAACCCTAATTCAATTATGTTTCAATTTAACATGTGAAATTCAAATTCAAGTTGACACTAAATAAAATTATAATTGTACTTAAATTAAATATAAATTTTATATTTTAATTATTTATTAATTACCAAAAAATCATAGGTATTATAGAAGGCCTTAGAGAATAAAAGAATTAGAAAAGATGGAGAGGACAGAGAAGAAGCCGAGCATAAAAAATGACAATTGATAGATAAAAAAAAGAAGATAATGGGGTCATTGATGGTGGCTATGGCAGGTTGTAGTAAGCGGGTGGGCAAGGTATATAATGGTTTTGGATGGCTTGGGACCTCCATTTGGTTGATCGATGACAGTGAATATTGCCAATTTGAAGAATCAATCGGGGAGCTATAAACCACCTCATGTGTAGAATGATCGTACCTCATATGTGAATGTCATGTTTTTTACATGTATCCAGTGCCGCTCTCCAGGTTGAACGTCTGGTGCTTCTTGAAATTAATAAGATCTTAAATGCAATCGAGCCAAAGAACCTTGCTTTGATACCATTTTGATATAAAACAAAGGGGCTCGATTTATGAAAAAATCTATGCTATGCTACTCTTACGCTTGAAAATTGAGAGAAAAAGGAAAATACAAAAAATTTAAAAAAAGTTGTTGAAAAATAACTGGAAATAAGAAACAATATTTACTGAAATTTATCTCATCTTCAACTTCTGAATTTTAAATAGGGTTCTCATCTTTTTATATATGAGGGCTCCCAAATCTCAATTCAAGTAAACTACCTAATATGATAAACTCATAAAAAATAAAACTCTTTTTAATTATCCTTATCTAAATAAATTTAAATATCAGATCCAAGATCTATTACAAAAATGATCTAAATACAAAAAATGATCCAAATAATAAAAATATCTAAAAACATCAAAATAGATCCATACCTAACCTTATGGACCCGAGTCTTCTGCTCCACTCTTGCATCAAGCATGTGTCATTAGTAAGGCTAAAAACGAATCTGATATAGATGGATATTGGATTTGTGTAACATAATATTTTTGTATATGGATCCTTTAGGTAAAATCAAACTATGCATTCAGACTGGATTCTGATCTATTCAATTGGATTACTTTCAGGTTTGGTCCGATAATGATCACCATTTTAAGTTAGATTCATAATTGATAACAATCAAGATCCGATACATGTAAATAGCTTGTTTATGTTTTATTTATTTTTGGATCCTGTATAACTACATGTATTTCAGATTTGGCTTCAACCTTACCTAGTTGGATATAATTCAGATCTAGATCCAGATTCAAAATTTGATCTAATGTTATCATTTCATATTTGGATTCCGATCTCGGCCCGTTTGCAACCCTAGTTAGGGGTCTTAGGTTCTAATTTTAGAAAAAATAAAAAAAAAAAAGCTGTGGGCCTAACTTCAAGAATCAAATGGGTAATTTAGAACTGCAAAGAAATTCCAGTTTCGAAGCTCTACACAACAAAGAGCCGTTTCTGAAAAAAACTAAAGAATATACCATTTGTTTACTTTTTGTTACGTCATAGACCGGGAAAGAGGGGAGTGCGTGCAGGAACAACCAAGGGTTAGAAATGATCGTGGACCCCATCTTGGATCCGACGAAGCTTTCACCGACATTTTTACCTCTCGATTTTTTATTTTTTATTTTCTGTTTTTTATAGGAGAAATGACGCAGACAGCTGGATCCGGTCAGTGACCGCTGCTGTAAGTCACGATAGCATGGACTAATTAGTTCAGAACCCAGTTAACTTGTTTGACCGTTTTGCTCTCTTTTTTTTTAGAGTCAGTATCCGTTAGCTTCAATCACCAATATGATTTATTTTATCATCCTAGTCCGAGGACTGCTCTCTCTTAGGGATGGCAGTGGGGCCGGGCGGGGGACAAGGTCTCCACCCCCGCCCCGCCTCAAGATTTTATCCTCCATCCCCGGCGGGGATGGATTTTATCCTCCACCCCCGCCTTCATCCCCGTTTCATGTCCTCGCAGGGCGGGGCGGGGATATTGCGGGAAAAAGTGGTCGGAGCGGGGATCGGGGCTGGGAAAAGTGCACGTTCATTCCCTCCTCCACCCCCGGGCGGGGATGGATTTTAACCTTCGTCCCCGCCTCCATCCCCGTTTCATACCCTTCATCCCCGGTCCAAACAGGGCGGGGCAGGGCGAGGCCCCGCTTTCCCCCGGTCCGCTGCCATCCCTACTCTCTCTCTCTCTCTTCAATCACAAATGTTTTAAATGGCAATTAAGTGGCTGTTAATTTCTTCTAAGAGATTTAAAAATTATAATTTTTGTGCTTTATAAGAAAATTATTGGAAAAAAGCAGTTTTGTCGAAATTTAAAAAAAAAACACAAGAAAAAAAGAAATAAGTATTAAATATGTAAAAATACATAAAGCCAATTTTTCTAGAGTTTGTCATTATTAATATAAAACCAAACTAAAACTACTGTGTATTTCAAAATGCTTGGAATATTTTGCCCATTTAAAGTGCGGTGACAAATATTGCAATATTTGCACAAAGTTTTCAAAAACAAGATTCTTAAAGTATAAACCCAGTTCATGGTTAAGTCTCTGGTCAATTAGGCTGGTTCAGCTACTTTGTCAGTTGATCCTCAGTCTCAAGGGCTTTTTCCAAGTCTTTGGAAGGAGAAAAGGTGCTCACAATGAATTTCACTAATGATTAGTGTTTTTTTATTTTTATTTTTTTTAATTTATTGCAAGTGGAAAGATGGAGAATGATGGCCTTGTTGTTTATTTGGAACTCATTGCTGCAATCAATGCTTGCCAACTTTTTTTGATACGGGATTCAGGAAGCAATTATTTCGTGTAATAGAAGCAAAAGAATTGAGTGAGCCTTTTTGAGTTGAACGTTGATAATACAAAGGCTGAAGTAGGAATGCTATTAGTAAACAACCTTTTTTAACACTCAGTAACATTCACTTTTTGCATTAGAAGCAAATGCGCAACTCAGGTGAGGATTTTTTGGTTACTGTTGATTGTTCAATCATATAAAACAGAAGCTAAAGTCATGAATTTAATATGTAAACATTGAAGGTAACAAAAGGTCATGGAAAATGCACAAGAAAAAGCAAAGTCGAAGCATTTTCAGGCTATCGAAGGGGAATACTGTTGTCTGCTCAATTCCCAAACTAAGCCAAACGGTGGAAGGGAGGCGCTTTTTTTCTTTCTTTTTGTTTTTGTCATTTTGTCATGCCAAACCTACGCGCATGCTTACGCTACAGCAAAGTTCGTCGGTGTGAGGATGTGGGGCAGATCTATGGGAGACGGATGTGTGCCCACAAGCCCACGAAAAACGACAACTGATCGGCCAGCTTAGGTCTCTGGAATCGCCGGAAACCAGTCCTCTCTTTTGTCTCTGCACCTCTCTTTCTCTCTCTCATCGATTCCCATGCAAAATTTTTACCTCTCTTTCTGAGGAAACGACAAGGGCCCATTTACCACGCAGCACACACGCATACACACACACACACTCACACTCTCTCTCTATTCCCCACTCCACCGTCGACACTCTCTCTGTCTCTCTCTCTATTCCCCACTCCACCGTCCTCTCTCTCTCTCTCACTCGCGCGCGCGCGCACACACACACAGCGACACAGATACACACCGCCGTCCAACCATCAGCAACACCACCGGCGTCTCCATCGCTTCCTGTCTCCGACAATGCCCATCTTCCATCACAACCACCACGTCATCTTCTTCCTCCTTCTACTTCCCTTCGTCAACCACGTCGCCGGCACGCCAATTCCCGGCACCAGAAGATCTCTTCACCAACCCTTCTTTCCCACAGATTCCGGCACCGTCTCCCCTCCTCCGGCAACCCCCACTACCTCCACCAGTCCATTCTTTCCTCTGAACCCCATTCCCACTGCCACAACTAACACCCCTCCTGCCGCCATCCCGTCCGTCACCATTCCGGCGAACATCTCCGGCCTCGTTCGGCCAACCTCTGCGGGAAGTAGTTCCGGCGACGCCAAGAAGGTCATTGTCCCGGTCGTCATCAGCCTCATTGCCCTCGCCGCTCTGCTGACCCTCATCTTCATCTTCCGGCGCCGGAGGTCGGGCGAGTTCTCCTGGAAAGCCACCAGATCCACCAGCATCCGCCTTTTTCCGGCAGGCGATCCAGGTTCCACCACCGCCAGCGGATCGGAAGTCCTCTACTTGGGCACCCTGGTGGACTCCCGGAGGGCGGAGGGTGACGATACCATCGGCGTGAGCCCTCCCTACCGGAAATTGAGTTCTCCGGCGAGCTTCCACCAACGGAGCCCCGATCTCCACCCGCTCCCGCCCCTCTCGCGCCAATGCCGGCCGGCAGAGCCTGGCGGGGAGACAACTGAAGACGATGACGACGAGTCCTTCTACTCGCCAAGGGGCTCGTCCGGTGGGAACCAACAGGGGAGCCCGGGTGCTGGACCTGGCTCCCGGCGGGCCTTCCCCTTGCACTGGCCCGAAAGGCGTGACTCTGGGGGCTCTCCCTTGACAACGCCTTCCTACCCATCTTCCCAATCGACGTCTCCGGCAGCCTCAAAGCCCCCCTCACCTGAGCCGGAGACAGAGTCCACTATCTCTGAAGCACCCAGCCATCCCAGATTCCGGCTACCGCCTCCATCATCGCCCATGCCGTTCGAACGGAAGCAAATTTTGCCCTCTCCTCCATCCTCTCCTTCCGAAGGATCGGTGGTATCGGAAAAATCGGCTGCATCAAGAAGATGGTCGTTCTCCGGGCAGCCAGTTCCTCTAAAACAGCCGATCTTTTCCGGCAGGCCTCCTCCTCCGCCTCCCCCACCACCCCCAAGTGGAAGTCTGTGGCATTTACCGATCCCTCCACCACCTTCAAGCCGGCCAATTGTCAGACCTCCTCCGTTGATACCTCCGCCAAAGAATTCGGAGTCTGTGAAAACCGAGAGTTCGCCGGAGAGCAGCGATCCCTCGGCTGAAAAATCGGAAGACATCCCACGTCCTAAATTGAAGCCGTTGCACTGGGACAAGGTTAGGGCGAGCTCAGATCGAGCAATGGTGTGGGACCAATTGAAATCTAGCTCATTCCAGTAAGCACATGAGCTGTAAATTTCAAAATTTCTATTTTTTTCCTTCGTTGGGTAATGCTACGAATGAATGATTTTTGTTTAGACTTTTACTTCTTCGTTTGAAAGGATTCTTTAGCTTTTATGGAGTTGAACTTTTTCTTGGATTCTTGTGCTATTGATTGGTACATTATGGAGGGAAAAGGTCGGACTTTTTTAGAGATTACATATCGTTGTTTTGCTTGTTATATTCGCTAACGACCATATCACATTTACTGGTTTTGTTTTCATTTTGAAATTTGTGGCTTTTCTTGGTTATATTTTTATCTTCATCCTGTAGATTGAATGAAGAAATGATCGAGTCTCTGTTCATGTGCAATTCCACGAATGCTGTACCAAAAGAGACGAACAGACGAGCTGTTCTTCCTGCACCTGTTCAAGAGAACAGGGTGCTCGACCCAAAGAAGTCCCAAAATATCGCCATCCTTTTGAGAGCCCTCAATGTCACAAAGGAGGAAGTCTGCGAGGCGCTCATAGAAGGTGAGAGAGTTACTTGCTCGTCTCTCACTTCGTCCTTCTGATGATCATATTTCTTGCTTTCAATGGTTGATGATGATTTCTCAAATTTTGTTGACACCAGTCGAAATATGTTTGCGCCAGAAGTAATTAGTGTTGTAAAACTAGGGACCTGACTCCGCGCTAATGCTAATGAACTTGCTATTTAAGAGAGTAAATTAACCTATAACATATATAGAGGTCTTGAAGCAGGTGTTAGGGCTAATGGAGTTTGTTATTTGGAAGAAGTCTGTATGCAGACTCCATGACCTCAATCAACTTGTTTGAAAGATGCTATCATGCTCTGAGGATTCCCCAGTTTACAGTAGCTGATCCTTGTTCCAAATTAGGGTGGTGTCACTTAAATTGTGCATGTCTTGATTTAGGTTTCTTTAAAAAAAAAGACATCGAATTCATGAGATGAAAATTGTTATATATGACAACCTATTTCTAGTGACTAATACCAATAGGAACTTCTCATGTCCAATGTTGTTCTGATGTCAAGCTTTCATTTTGTGCCATGCGAAGATGGTAGGCCCGGTTGTTCTTGGTGCAAATATATGAGGACCATCTCTGTAAAGTTTTAAGAGAATGATTCTATTTCTGATTGAATTTGGGCCCACTCAATCTATTTTTTTCTGATTCAGCAAGATTTTCAGTCAATCCTATATGCTGTATCTTCAGGGATGTGGCTCCTTGGCATGGTCTGGTGGGGATAAATTTGCTACTCTCTTCATGGGTTTGCATACTTTGAGTGGTCATCAAAGATGCCCTTTGGAAGACCATTGAGCTATGGAAAAATCAATATTGGAGTCAGTAAATGTGCTGTTCATTTTTCATTGATTAGCCTTGTGTTCGCTCATTGTGTAGTAAATATGCTGGTATAACTAGTTACATTATGTGCATATGCATGGGAATGAGCATCTCCAAATTACAGCTTGTGATGGGTATAAATGTGTGGACACTGCATTTCCAACACATGCTCGGTGCAAGAAATCTAGTATTCTATATGTATAGGTGACTAGTTTTAGAGCATTTTTACGCATAACCTCTTAAGTTGATTCGTGTGATAGGTAACACTGATGGACTGGGGACTGAACTACTTGAAACTTTATTGAAAATGGCTCCAACCAAAGAGGAAGAACTGAAACTGAAAGGGCACACTGAGGATGGCAGCTTCAAGCTAGGACCAGCTGAGCGATTTCTCAAGGCTGTGGTTGACATACCCTTCGCCTTCAAACGAGTGGATGCCATGCTGTACATTGCCAACTTTGAATCAGAGATTGCATATCTCAGAAGATCTTTCAGAACACTTGAGGTATGCATAAGAGTTCTGGACACTTCATGATTTCTCAATTTATGATAACACAATTTGGAAATAATTTGGTGATTTTATATCAAACAAAAGATGCTTGATATAAATTTGAGAAAGTTGATTAAACTCAAATCATGTAGGACCCTCAGTTTAGTTAATCAAGTAGGGCTTTATTTTTCAATAACTAAGATGCTCTTATAACTTATGATTATAAAAATGCCTAGACCTGATATATTTGGTGGGGAGAAATACTTTATGAAAGGTATAGTTTAGATTGCCTTTGGTACTTGGGAGGTTGCTGTTCGTTTTTTTTATAAGATTTTATATGCGAAAATTATGTATGTCAAGAAATGGCTGCCTAATGGTCTAATGCTACCATTAACTGATCACCTTTCAGAGCCCTTGGTCTTATATCTTGATAACACTCTGCTCAGTTTGGATCGCCGGGAAAACTTTATTCACAATTAAGAACAGAAACAAAAAGACTAACATATAATACAATAAAAAATGAAATATGAATCCCTACTTTTGTCTTGTTATTTGTGCCGGACTTGAAAATCAAGAAACAAACACAAAAAAACATAGACCCAAAAGAAGTCCTACTGTGCTTGAGTCTATTCCTACAACTCTTGCACAAAAAGTTGAAAAAATGTATAAACCAACCCCTAAACGAACAGTTGTGAGTTCAGCAGACCCTTGTGTTTTATTTGGATGAAAAATAGAATCACAAGATCTCTCCTGAAGCTTTGATATTGGTGATACCGTGATTAATACAGTTGCATATAGGTCATTAAGATTGTGATTCCAAAAGGTTCCATTGTTTGGTGTTTTTATGAATGAGATGATTTCTGCATCAGTATTTGTTCATGAAAATTGTGCTGCAAAATGGATTAAGTGATGATTAATATCATGTAATAACCAACATTATTTTTTAGATGTTAATGGAGTGACTCAGCAATACACGTCTTCTGGATCTTTGTACTTCATTCCACGCTATGCTCAATAAGGATACCTAAAATGCTCTTTGTTACACCATGATATAGCAATTGATCATCTAGTTACCAGGTAGCTTGAATTAAATCTCTAGTTTGTCTGGTCCCCCCTAAACAGCCAAGTGGACTAACTATAGGAAATAGTTACTTAAAATCTCTACTACTGGCAGGTTACTCCCAGGTCAGCCAAGGAACATGTTGGTCTTATATCTTGATTTTGTTTGTAGATTTTTGTGATATCCAATTTGCTTGATTCATTAATACGATTTTTATCTCCTTATTCATATGATTTCTGTATATGCATTTTTTAATACTGCACGGTTCTACTGTTCTTCAATCTACAACCACAATGGTCCATGAGATTCCAACAGTTCTGGTATTCACAGTAATCAGAATTTTAGGTCCACTCTTCCAGATATTATTCTACTTGCATCCTCTCACCATTTAAATCTCTCTCTACTACAATTTTAAGATTTCATCCTCCTTGGGATTTCTTTATGGTTTATAAGCCTATGATCACTAGAGAAACCAACTCACTTTCAGGGCACGTTTGCATGCCAAAGAAAGAGGCCCCGTGCAGCCTAATGCACGGAGCCTCTCTCCACGGAAATGAAGTCCGAGTCGGACGTCGTTTCTGCTGAAAAGGGGGGGCTCCTGTTGAAAAACTGCGGAAAGAGACTCCCATGTTTCAATGTGAGTTTGTGGGGCCTGGAGAAACGCATGGAGCACCGTGCATTTCCACTGAAATCCATGGCTTTCTGTGGCACGCAAACGTGCCCTCTATGATTTTATTTTTTCAGCGAAAAACTCGGTCAATGTGGAAGATCAATCTATGAAGAGCAGTGTAGAAAAAAATGCTTATAAAAATGAAAAGTCCAGAATGTTAAGAACAAAGAATTCAGTATACCTTATTTAGGCTCTTTTTTTTTTCAGCTCCCACAATCTTCAAGTTGGGTGAATTTCTAAGAAACTCCAGGAATGCTTTGGCGTCACATGAGACATGACTGGTTCATGGATTCCTGGCATTCTGTCTTTTACCCAATTGAATACAACCATGTTAGAGTCTAGAGGTCACTGTATCTGTTGGACATGTAGCGATATTTCACGTGATGCACAGGATTTTGATGGCAGGCATTGATAGGGACAACATATTGCCACCTTTTGAGAAACGCTAGGCTCTAGTTTAGCCTTAAAGCGGCTGTCATTGACCTTAGAAATCTAAGTGTGTATTAGCACAGTGGTAATTACCGACCTCTTTTTTCATTTTTCTCCTTTCTTTAGCGTCACCTGTCTTGGGACTTGGCCGTGACCCTGAGTCAGACAATGCCCTGGCTTGCCTTGCTGGCTGCTGACATGGGATTAGGTTGATTCTACCTTTTGATATGCTGGCAACTCAATGGGACCCAGAGGCCAGCCACAGAGGCCTGGATCTATGATGCTCTTAATTTTGCTAAATTCCCTGTTAATTATATATTTTCCCGTGTCAAACCAATAATAAAAGATTGAACTTTAAATTCATGTGGAGTCAAATTTAGGGTCTTAACTTCTGTTTCTTCTCTCCCATCTCAGGCAGCCTGTGAGGAACTAAGAAGCAGCCGCCTCTTCCTCAAGCTCCTTGAGGCTGTACTGAAGACGGGCAACCGAATGAATGTGGGCACCAACCGGGGGGATGCGCATGCCTTCAAACTCGACACCCTCTTGAAGCTTATCGACGTTAAGGGCACTGATGGCAAGACCACCCTCCTCCACTTTGTTGTCCAAGAGATCATCCGGTCCGAAGGGGCACACCTTGCGAACCATCGTGCTCCAACGGCTGACTTAGCCACTGTTGATGACCCACGTAAGCTCGGCCTTCATGTGGTTGCGGCTCTCTCTGGAGAGCTCAGCAATGTGAAGAAGGTTGCTTCCATGGATTCTGATGTCCTTGTCTCCTATGTCTCCAAACTCGCCTTTGGCCTCGAAAAGATCTCTGATGCCCTCTGTCTTTCTGGCGATGGTGAGGCCAATGTACAGTTTGTGTCGTCCATGTCCTCGTTCAAGTTCAAGGCCGAGGAGGAGATCTTGAGGATCCGAGCTGAGGAAAGCGTGGCACTCTCACTTGTCAAGGAGATCACTGAATATTTCCATGGCAATGCAGCTCGCGAAGAGGCACATCCCTTCCGGATCTTTGTCATAGTGCGTGACTTCCTTGATGTACTTGACCGCGTATGCAAGGAGGTTGGAAGGATGCAACAGCGGACAACAGTCATGAGCGCAGGCCACCAATTCCCAGTTCCTATGAACCCCAACCTCCTACCAACAATGGCCGCCTTCCAGAGGCGGTGGACAGACAGTGATGATGACAGTGGAAGCTCATCTTCATGATACAGCTTTCTTCTTGATCCATGATCAGAGTTTGCTGTACATCACCAGCATATGCACCGAATCTGAAAATTCTGGCTGCCACGCCTTGGAAATCAAGGCGAGGCGGCTTGAGGTGCTTTTTTGTAAGTAAAATCACTAATGTAGGTTGTTATTCACATTGGGGTTTAATTTATTTATAATATACATATATACGCGGAGTGTAATCATGCAGAAAGATGTATAATGCTGTATTCCAAATCAATCGCAACTGTCCCTACGAGATACTCATATATATTCATTTGAATGGACCAAGTGCTAACTCAAATCAATCGATTATTGTCCCAGTGCTAACACAAATCCCTCGTTTTATCATAGTTTGATCACAGAAACTGTCCCTACGAGATGCATTGAGCGCTTGTGCTTAAACCCACATTGTTGATTGGACTGGGGCACGGGTATTGCTTTATGGGGATACAGTAGGATCAAACAAAAACCTACATCCAATTAGTTATGCATCAGATAGTAGGCCAGAGGGAACATTGGCAGAAAATTGATAACTTTCTTATCGTGCCAATGGCCATAGAGGAATATATAGGTTACATGATGTAGCCCACCATAAGTGGGATTGGATACATGATATAAAAGGAAAAAGCCGAAAATAGGAAACGTGAAGCAACTGCAAGAAACAAAATAGGCCAACCTGCTTGACGATATCCATGGAGTGGATCCGTGGATATACTGGTGATACTCTCCCTCAAGTTGGAGCATGAATATCCTTTGCGCCCAACTTGGATATGAGAAAAAGAAACCCAAGGCCTTTGTAAATATATTGGCCAATTGCAGGTGTGCAGATACATGCTCCATAGTTATTATGCCTGCTTGGACCTTTTCATGGACGAGATGACAATCTAATTTGATGTGCTTCATGGAATTCATGGAATACTGGATTGGAAGTAATGTGAATTGTTGCTTGATTGTCACGTAACAGTTTTATTGGACCGTGATTGCCACCAAGGTTTGTCAAAAGCGCTTTCAACCAAACTAGTTCACATGTGGCAGCTGCCATGGCACGATATTATACCTCAATGAAAGATCGTGATATTGCGGTTTGCTTTTTGCTTCTTCAGGATAATGGGCTGTGACCTAATAAGGTGAAGTATCCAGTTACCGGCCATTGAGTCATGGGGCAACTTGCCCAATCCGAATCACAATATGCTTTTAACTCCAGCTTAGTGTTAGCCGATAAAAGGATCCCTTTTTCGAGGGATGACTTCAAGTATCTAAGGACCCGCAAGGCATTTTCATAGTGCATGATCCGTGGATCTTGCATGAATTGACTCAAGATGTGGACTAAATACACAATATCAGGACGTGCACTAAATACATAATATCAGGACATGTGACTGTCAAGTATATGAGACACCCTACCAAACACTGATATCTGGTGGGATCATCAAGAACATCACCATCTTGTATAGTGAGGCATAATTTCTAATCCATGGAAAAATCGACCAGTTTTGCCCCCAAGAAGACGGGTATCAAATAACATGTCTAATATGTATTTTCTATGGCTTAGAAATACCCTGTTCAGTGATCTTGCCATTTCAATGCCCAAAAAATACTTCAACCGCCCCAAGTCCTTTAGATGGAAACGTGAATTAAAAAAGCCTTTGATTGCTGAAATTTCATGTTCATCATTCCCAATGACCAAAATGTCATTGACATATATTAATATAATGAGAAATTGAGAACTAGTTCATCGTGTGAAAATAATATAATTGGCATTGGTTGGATAAATTTGGTTTCTTTTAGGGCTAATGATAATTTAATAAACCAGTTTTTGGAAGACTGCTTGAGTCCATAGATAGACTTATTCAGGTGGCACACCCAATACTCCCTCTGCAGAGGAAACCCAGGGGGGAGCTGCATGTATACCTCTTTATGAAGATCCTTGATGTCCTTTCTTTTTATGAAATATTTTTTAATTTTTTTTATATAAAAGCAATGTGAAAACTAGACACCAAATATAAAAACCGGTTCTCACTAGTGGTAGAGACTAGGTCAAACTCAGGGAACGAAGAATACTTTGTATTTAAAAAAGCAATTGACTACTCTTTATTGACAAAATGAAAAAGTACGAGGAAAGTAAAGCTAATTAACTATTACAACAAATGAATACCCTACGCAGAGGGTTTAAAATGGTTTTATTACAACCCAAGAATTAAATAGAAATTAAAACTCCTAATCTAAGAAAAATGAAAGTCTTCTATGCTTGTGCCTCCATGTCGCGTGTCGAATGCATGCGCAATAAGTATCACTCGCTTGCTTGAACCTGCTGCACGCGTCCCTGCACAATTCAAAAGCATACGAGCAACACAAAAGAAGAACTAACACTATACTAAAAAAATGCACAAAATAAATGCTAAAATCTAAATCGAAACAAGGAAAGATAACACAAAAGAAATGCAATGACAACTATGAATGCAATGTTTACTAAATGAAAACTAAATGCTAAATGATAAGTAAACACAAATACTAAACATCAAACTTACACAAATTTCAAATGCTAGTTAAAATGCAAAACAACATATAAGATGCAATTATGAAGTGCTAAAGTAAACAATTTGATATGCAATATAAGGCGAAAAGTGAAAATAGAAGGATAAACCCTATATAAAACCCGAACTACACATTGCAAACATGAATTTGAGACTGAGATATGTGTGCAAAATGTGTGAAAATGACTAAATGGAAATACTCGTATGCAACACAGAGGACTGATGCAACAAATTACTAACAGATGCAAATCAAAATGCTAAATCAAAACAGATACTAATGGGATCAAAGGCTACTTAACTAAATGCTAAACAATGAATAATGCAATTCAAAACTGCTGCTACATGTGAACACCCCAATTTTTTCAAAAAATTCCTTTTTTGCCCCTGACCCCCATCCTCTGAATAAATTGGGTCAACTTCTGATCAATTTCCATTCATTTCTTGAATTCACTAGTTGAAGATCCTAAATTCATACAATTTTCATGTATAACCTAATCTCGGATCCAGATCTGATATCCGAATCCAATTCTGAGTCCGGATCTTCTATTTTTCAAAAATTCAAAAAATATCAATGCTTTGTATTTTCTCAGATATTTTATCTGAATCCAATCTTAATTCGAGATTCAAACTCAATATTTTCTCAAACTATCGGATCCAGACCCATTTCTGAAACCTAATTTCTGAAATTTAACCTTGTATTTTCTCAAAATCCTCCTTTGTAAAAACCTCAAGTTTGGATCCTATTTTTTTCTAAAATCCCTCTTATTATTAGAATCTCTCTCAAAAATATATAAAAAAAAGAATTCAAAAAAATATAGATTTTTACATTATTTTGAAAAATCTTGTAAATGACAACCACCATTTTTGAATTTTTCAAAAGTTAGAGGACCTCCCTGAAAAATAAGCCTAACGACCTTCCGTTACAAAACAAAGCCGAAGGGGTCCTCGATCTGGATCACCTTTCACCCCTCCACTCTCGATCAAGGCATCCAACCTCTTCTTTCTCTCGATCCCCTCTTCTTCCTCCCTTGCTTCTCCTTCTTTCTTCTTTGCATTTCTCTGGTTTTCTTCCCATCGACTGAAGAAGGTCGACCCTACAACAAAAGCTCTACCGAAGGAATACATGGAAAAATGCTGATTTTCTTCCTATATTAAAGATTATGATATTTTCAATTTCAATTTAAAGTTGTAATAATTAGATATTAATGAGAATTTTTTACTTTTCAGTTTAGAATAGAATGTATGAGCATATAATTCTCATAATTGCTTGTTTCATCTCATTTTATTTTTATTTCAAAATTCACAATGATAGAACATGAATGACACATGCACCATTCTAATAAAAGGTAATTAATCCTAAGTAAATGATTCACATTTATGGCCATAGTCAAAATGTGAACAATACTTGAGATTTTTATCTTTTATGGAATCAAATTTGACCTCCACTTAGGTCTCTTTTGAAAATCATCATATTTTTCTGAAATATTCTTTTCTTTATTAGAATTTAATATGTGAATTAACTTGAGATGTATTTGTGGCCATAATCACGAATATATTAAAAGTTGATTTTATTTTAAATCCTATAAAGGTACCAAAAATTTATTTCATTCTTCATCAAAATTCAAATATAGATTATATTATAATATGTTTGTGACCATAGTCATGAATGTATTACAATTTAATCTTATTTCAATTCTATTAAAGAATGAAATATGCTTTTAAATTCTAATCTTCAAATTCTTTCAAATAATTCATCATTTAGGATAGAATTGCATTTCTTTTCAAATCAATTTTCAAATCATCTTCCAAATTCCAAGTGATTTTTAAAATAAACTTTCAAAAATACAGTTTTCATTTCTATATTCAGTTTCAACTTTCATTTGTAAATTCAAATTCATCTTTTATTCTCAATTCTATCTTATTTCAAATTCCAACTTTAAAATTCCATTCTGATTTCAAATTCTATTTCTAAATTCAATTTCCAATTCAATTTCAAAGTTTAAATCTCAAATTTCAGTATCAATTCCAAGTTCAACTCTTATTTTCCAAATTTTGTTTTCAATTTCAAGTCTTCCTTCTTTGATCTCAGTTAGGATTTCAACTTCAGAATTCTAAGTTTTCTTTTCAAAATCTCAAATTCATTTCAAAATCCAAGTTTAAATCCAAAATTCAACTTTTCCAAATCAAGTTCAACCTTTTGAACCATTTTTTCAAAGATGTTTTCAAACTTATTTCAAAATCACTTGGGAAAAACCTAAGATTTCTGAGGCATTTCCCAAAAGCATACATCTTTACAGTTTCATTTCATAAGCATGATTCAATGTGCATTTAGGATTTTAGAATAATTACTTAGACAAATTTAGGCAAAGAAAAATGCATTAATTCGATCATTGGTTCAATTACTTCTGGTAAAGGCGTCAGAAACAGTTGAACCTTGTACCGACGAGCGAATCCCGTCTCTCCATCATTTTTTCACAAATATTTTAAAAACAGAGATGAGTTAAATTTTCAAAATATTTTTCAAATAAAAGTGAGACCTTGCAAAAGAGTTTCTTTTCTTTCTTTCTTTCTTTCTCTTCTCTCTTCTTTTTTTCTTTTTCCCCTTCAAAAAGGAAAAAAGGGCAGAAAGGAAAGAGAAAGAGAGAAAAAGAAAAAGGAAAAGGAAAAGGAAAAATTTTGCAACGATCACACTACACTAGAACTCCTATTTTCTCCTTACATGAATGCTAACAACTAAATAACTGTGAACTCTATTTGCTGTATCAACAGATTCCAGAAAAATCTACACTTAAAGTGTCAGCGAAAATGCTGCTGCCGGACTGAGATCTAAGATTCAGCTAAGCAGCTGCTGATCTGTATCTCAGCAAATGCTTCAAAGTGAGTCTGGCAGGTGTGGAAAGACTTCCAGCAATGCACAACAATTTCAGACAACCAAATCCTCTAGCTGCATTCACTAAATGAATACTAATGCTAATCAGGTGTTATTGATGCAGATCTGATGAACTAAAATCAGAGAATCTGATGTAAAAACATAGAATTTGCTGTAATGTTTCAATGTATATGCAATGAACTCAAATACTCGATGCAAATGCAGGGAATTAGGGAAATTGCATACAGAGAATTGATGCAATTCAATGATGTAGAAACAACATCAAAACACACTGTAGATGCCGATGCAATGCATTAAATGCAATGGTCGTGAAAGACATAAAAGGAAATGCACATACATTGTAGATAAAAAGATCAGGATGATATTGAAATCACTCCATAACCTGATTCATGGTGAATCAGATCTTCACCGTGAAACCACTTTTGAATCTGATTCACGGTGAATCAAATCTTCACAATGAAATCTGGCAGAAGACTCAAAATCCGAACAGCTAAAAAAAAATATCTAGCAAACGATTGAGTCCAGCAAACGCTGGATCTGATCTGGCGAGAATGTTGTGCTGAGAAGAGATTATGCTATGAATAAATACAAATCAGCAGATGACCATGCAAATCACACGATGACTGCGACAATTACAACAAAAATTGAAATAATAACTATGAAGGATTTCACGGTGAACCAATGCTTCATCGTGAAATCAATCTCAAACCTGAATCACAATTAATCATATCTTCATCGAAAAGCACAAGTCACGATGAATCAGATCTTCACCGGATTCTAACAGCTACAACAATTCGTGTAAATGCAAATTGCGATGATGAAAGTAAAAATGCAAGCGTAGATGTTGCTGCAGATGGAATGTAAATGATCAGGTGCGTTGCAGACAATAGATCAATGCAATGAAAGTAAATGAAATAAAATTGCTGAATAGAATGCTAGAAGAAAATTATTCAAACAAAAATGCTAAACTCAACAGTGCAGAAAGAAAATGCTAAAATGCAACAATGAAAGAAACTTAATCTAGTTTTTTTCTTTTTCATTTTAAAAACAATCTCACTTAATCTAATACAGAAATACTAATTAGAAAGAAGAGATTGCCAGATTAACTAGAGTATGCTGAGAAGAGAAAGATTGAGAAGAAGAACAAGGGGAAGAAAGAAGGAGAAGAAAGAAGGAAGAGGAAGAACACACTTACCATGTGAGATTGGGTTGAGAAGAGATGGCCTCCAACCTTCACGCTGCTGCCGGATTGCAAAGACTCCACTGGATGAGAGGAAGAGGGAAGAAGATAAGAAGAAGAAGAAAAGAAAGAAAAGAGAGGGAAGAAAGAGAGAAGAGGGAAATCTAGATGGAAGAGAAGGGGAAGGAGAGGGAGCAACTTATATAGAGGAGGAGACCCCTTTTCCCTCCTCTACATGAGTTTTTAAAGGGCCTTGAGTGGTAGTTGTGGTAAAATTACCACAACTCTCACAACTCTCACTACTTTCAAAATTTTCATTTTACTACTCTCTTAAAAAAACTATTTGCTAAACACCTCGATTTTCCTACATTTTTATAAAACTTCAACTAAACCTATTCTAACTATATTATTCTTCATTATTTTATAAACTCAACCTACTGCATTAATTACAAATAATAATCTATGCACTAAATTGCGAAGTAAACCTAATTTTCAAGTATTTTCTCCTTTTTATCCTTTTTGCATATTTTCTAGAAACTAACACAAACTTGGGTTTTTAATACATTTTTTTATGAAATCATGCATAGTTTAATATGAATTAAACCCTAAAATGTATGCATGATCAAATACCTCCGTGCTTATCTTTTGCTAGTCCTCGAGCAAACTAGAAAAATGCAAGAAATTCAAACTATCAACTACCTCACTTTCGTAGGAATCACAATTGCATTTAGCATATGCAACAAGCTCTTTCAACCCCTGGGTTACCCCAGTGGACGAGTGAGGTCTCGTGAGGGTTTGCAGTGATGCTACTCACTAACATCTCTGTCATGTATGCATAATATTACACATCTCACAAGTAATAGGTAATTAAAGACTTTGTTTTTACAAATATTTCTTGTTATTACATAATTAAAATATAATTAGTCTTTTATATACCACCACAGAACAAAAAGAATTTCTTTCACTTTTCTAAATATCATAATTATTCATGTTTTAATCTTAAAAAATCAAATAAAAACAAGTTATTATTTATTCATCCACACTTCTATATTTTCTGCACAGATTTTCTCAATCATACTTCTAAGCAATGAACTTTTTCTTTTTAAGATCTTTTCTTTTCTTCCTTTTTAATTTTTCACGCTTTTTCTTTTTGAGTACTTATTTTTATTTTATGGCTTGCGTATGGTCTGCTTTTATGCCTTGTGCAATGTCAATATCTTTTATACTTTTTTTTTAATGTATACCAAAAGATATTGACTAAGACACAAAAGTGACTTCCTTCATTTACCTTTTCGATATGAGATTCAAACACTTCAACTTGTGTCTGTTCTTAGCTACTAAGGATCACGAAGATTTTCACTCTCCTTTTTGAAATGAAACTCAAACACTTTAACTTGTGTCTAAGTCCCATCTACTAGGGATTGTGAAATTATCCAAACAACCTAACACATGCTCTTTTTACTTTTGAGATCATTTTTGCGCTTTTGTTCATTTGCATAGTTTTTCAAAAATAACATTATGCATATTCATATTTGTGATTCAAAATAAACTCTAACGTGCATCTATTGTCATTTCTTTGAAATCCACATAAACAACCATAATTTCTAGATCCATGTCAGAATTTTTTTTTGTGCGGCTTAAAAATCCTCTAAAAATATTAGATTTGAAATAACATTCATATAAGTTCAAACACTTTATTTAAAAACCTATTTTTTGTGAAAGATATGAAAAAATGTGCAAGAACGTAGACAAAAATATCAGGATGTGTAAACTACACACTCCTCCATGCTTGAATGACACTGTCCTAGTGGCACTCTCCTATGCTTATATGAAACTAAGTGAATGCACAGGAGACACAAATAAATGAGAAAAAATAGTAGAAATAACCTGACATGAAATATAAATGCACGTCCTACGAATATACAAAATATAATACGTATATGACATGAAAACTCATAAATAATAATAAAAAAAAACCTAAAAAAATCTACAAATCCTAAGGGCAAATCTAATAATATAAAAACATATGGGATGCCTCCCATAAAGCGCTAAGTTTCACATCCTCAGCCAGACGGATCTCTGGAAAAACCCTTCATCGTCCATGAGATCAACGGACATGAAGTCATGCTCAGTCAGGCTCTCTGAGAAAAAGAGTGTCATCTGTAACACTACGCACTATGTTTCCGCCCACTCTACCCCTAAAAGTGATATCATGACTCTCGACATTGGAAGGCCAGAGGTTAGTCTCCTCTTAAAGACTACTCTCAAAAGGAGAGTCAATGACCGATCGACTATCTATGTATAAAACATCAAGGGATGGATGTGATCCTGCTTGACTAGGTCAAGCATCTTTTGCATGCGCTCCTCTTGCTTGCTATAAGCAATCGGTTTCCCTAAGGCCTAGGGAATTGGGACTCGAGAAATATATGATGAAAACTCAAGTTGCGAGCCCTGCCCCTTCTCTTGGGGCTTGGTGGAGGAGATCGACTGGTCAATAGGTATGACAATGAGCTCACCAATCAATTCCTGAATAGGGTGAAAAACCTTCCCACTCCAAAGGGATGTAACATATTTGACTTGCGCATGGTGTGAATATGTGGGGTGCAGGTCAAATGACATGGAATCCTCCCCCTTTGGGATGACAATAGGCTGACTAGATAGGCGCTCCTCGCTTTGCTTGCTGAAGGCCTTAGCCAACTGTCCTATTCAAGTCTCTATCTTGACTATTGACTACGTGTGGGAACAAAGAGTGACCTCAATATCAGAAAAGGCCTCTAACATCTTCTCCTGAAATGATGTGCTCAATGTGGGCTCCTAAAGAGAAGGCAAACTACACTGGGGGTGGACCTGTGGAAATATGGGATGCAAGTAACCTTGTGAAAAGTTATTTTGTATGTGCTATGTCTGGGAGGGCTGATGGGGTGGGTGAAAATTGGGGTGGTTTCACCATCCTGGGTTATATGTAGGTGCAAAAGGATCGTGCACAGATCTAGCGAAACCTTGGGCAACATTCACCTGCTCCTGAACGAATTCAGGATATAGCGGTGTTGTCGGACACTCAG
Organism: Nuphar pumila; assembly: GCF_984573655.1. Classification (NCBI taxonomy): domain Eukaryota; kingdom Viridiplantae; phylum Streptophyta; class Magnoliopsida; order Nymphaeales; family Nymphaeaceae; genus Nuphar; species Nuphar pumila. The sequence goes on along the minus strand of NC_143265.1, from coordinate 22,765,457 downwards.
ATTCATAGTGTGCAGGGCTAGCAAATAGCTCACACACTCTTCCTACTGGACTTTGCGAAGAATTGATCTAATTTTCTAGTCAATAGGTCAACCTTGGTTTGTAAATCGCGTTCGGATCCTACTTTGGAAATCCCAACTTTCCTAGGACCACTAAGCACAAATGTAGTCCTATCGAGCCGTGAAGACAAGGCATGATGCATCACATTCTCACTCAAGGTCTCGAATAAAGACTAAGCCTCATCCTCACTCTTGAGCATGAAAGTGCCCCCACATGATGAATCAATCATTTTCCTGTCCTTCTCGGTCAGACCATCATAAAAATACTGCACCAGTTGCCAACGGGGAACCTACTGGTGGAGACACTTACAGAGAAGATCTCTCATCCTCTCCTAAGTTTCGTGAAACTGTTCTACCTCGATATGACAAAAACTGGTTATGGCTTTAGGAAACTGATTTGTCTTACCAATTGGGGAGTACTTTTTGAGAAATTCGTGCTGCATTCCTTCCCAAGTGATAATCTGAACCATATTGAGAGCCTTTAGCCAGTGCTTGGCTTTATCTTTGAGGGAGAATGGAAACAACGTCAACCTTAACGCGTCATCTCCAAAGTTGTTGATTCGCACAGTCGAGCAAATCTCAAGAAATTCATCGAGATGACGGTAGGGGTCTTCATTGCTAAGGCCATGGAACAAAGATAACATTTGGATAACGCTGACCTTAATCTCAAAATGACTCACTCCTACATTAGATCTTGTGATGCAGGAGGCAGGAGTATACTGATTTGGCATGAAATACTCCCTCAGAGGATAAATCAAAGGCTGATTGTCCGCCATGGTGATGGGACGGGGTGTTCTCCTAACGAGAGACTTGGGATCCTCAAAATACTCAACTAGATCGGGGTCAAGCGATCGTCGCCCTTGCATGCATCAACGGAGTAAACCGGTGCGACAAACGTCCTAACTTTGGGTTTTCTACCTAACTAACGCGCTAGCAGCTAAACCACACAAACCATAAAGCGAGTAAGCAAAAGCAAATACTAAAAACTGGAAATAAACACGCACCACGCAGTTGCACACAACAAGGATTATGCAGAAAAATAAAATCTTTGTGCACGGTACCAATTCGTGCACAATCACCTCTAAGGGTATCCTAATGGGTGGGCCGTGCAGAAAAAGTAAGTTGTTTTCTATGTTGTGCAATCACGTGGTTCTAATCCTAAATATGAAAAACAAACTAAACAATCCTAAGTAATCAACTAAAATATAAACTAAGCAATCTAAAATACGTAAACAAACACTAGGTAATAAAGTGAATACTCGTATTGCGCCGTTCTCCGACAACGGCACCAAAAATTTGATGTCCTTTCTTTTTATAAAATATTTTTCGAAAAGATTTTTATATGGAAGCAAACTCCGCCTGTGTATAACTGTTTAGTTATACACTGCCGGTCCCAAGCCCGGATAAAGGAGGAGAGTTGCGGTAGGCCTGTGACAGCCAGCATAAAAACTTAGTCATACCCTATGAATATGAACCAATATGAGAATTTCGTTGGGGCGTTCCCTACTGAGCGACGCGTTGTACTCTATAGGCCCGGAGGCAGTGATAAATGGGCAAGGGTTGCTAGGTCGTCACCTGGAAGTGACGCGTCACACCGGCGCCCAGGTGTGGTGTCAAATAGGCAAGGGTTCCTTCACTTTGTTGGATGGGTGGGGGTAAAGAAGTTAGTCCAAGACCATAAAATTAGGTTAGCCACTTGGAACATAGGGTCTTTAACTGGTAAGTTGGTAGAGTTAGTAGATGTTATGTGTAGGAGAAAGATTAATATTTTATGTCTACAAGAGACCAAATGGGTAGGTGAGAAAGCAAAAGTGATAGAACCTTGGGGATATAAGATTTGGTATACAGGAATAAATAGGAATAGGAATGGAGTAGGGATTGTTATGAGTCGTGAGTTTATAGATAATGTAGTTGAGGTCCGTAGGAAGGGTGATAGGATTTTACTTATTAAATTAGTATTAGGTACAAATATTATTAATATTATTAGTGTTTATGCACCTCAAGTAGGTTTAGATGATTCCACTAAGCATCAATTTTGGGAAGATTTAGATGGAGTAGTACAAGGGATATCTTATGGAGAAAGGTTTTTCATCGGCGGTAACCTTAATGGGCATGTAGGCATTAGTAGGGATGGATTTGAGAGTATCCATGGAGGCTATGGTATAGGAGAAAGAAACGATAGTGGAGAAAGGATTTTAGATTTTGGTTTGTCCTATGATATGATCTTAGTAAACACTTAGTTTAGGAAGAGGGAGTCTCACCTAGTAACATTTAAAAGTGGGGTTAATACGAGTCAGATAGATTTTTTCCTACTTAGAAAGAGAGATAGGGGTTGTTGCATCGATTGTAAGGTTATACCGGGAGAAAGTGTAGCTACACAACATAGAGTCTTAATTTTAGATCTTAGAATTAGACAATGCCGCAAAAGGGATAGACATAGGATAGATCCTAGAATCAAGTGGTGGGCACTGAAAGGAGCTAAACAAGGAATGTTTGTAGAGCGGGTAGTTAAGGAAGTTGATTGGTGTCTCGAGGAGGATTCAGAATCTATGTGGAATAAGATAGCGGGTGGCATGAGAAAGGTGGCTAAGGAGGTATTGGGTGAGTCTAAAGGCGGTGCACCGCTAGGTAAGGATACATCGTGGTGGAACGAGGATGTCAAATTAGCTATTAAGGTGAAAAGAGAGTGTTATAGAAATCTAAGTAAAAGTCGTGATAATGAGAATTTGGAGAAGTATATGATAGAAAAGAAGGAAGCTAAAAAAGTAGTTCAGAACGCGAGGGATAAGGTATATAAGGAGGTTTATGACAAGTTGGATACCAAAGAGGGTGAGAAGGATATTTATAGGATTGCAAAAATGAGAGATAGGAAATCGAGGGATCTGGGTATGGTTAAATGTATCAAAGATGAAACGCAAAGGGTTTTAGTCAAAGATGAGGAGATTAAGGAGAGATGGAAAGATTATTTTGATAAGCTATTTAATGAAAGTCATGCTCAGGATCTTGGAGACTTTTCCATTCTTTTTCATGAGATGAATCGTGACTTCATACGCAAGATTCAAAAGAAAGAAATTGCAGAGGCTTTGAAGAAAATGAAATCAAGAAGGGCAGTTGGCCCAGATGGTATACCTATCGAGGCTTGGAAATGCTTGGGAGAGAAAGGTTTAGAATGGTTGACAAATCTTTTTAACAAGATTTGGCGGACAAATAAGATGCCTAATGAGTGGAGGAAGAGTACTTTGGTGCCTCTATATAAGAATAAGGGTGATCTACAAGATTGCACAAACTATCGTGGTATAAAACTCATGAGTCATACTATGAAACTTTGGGAGAGGGTGATTGAGTCTAGGTTGAGGAAGGTTGTCATGATATCGGAGAATCAATTTGGTTTTATGCCTGGAAGATCTACTATGGAAGCTATACATTTTTTTAGACAACTTATTGAGAGAAATAGAGAGAGGAACAAAGATTTGCATATGGTTTTTATTGATTTGGAGAAGGCTTACGATAGAGTACCTAGAGACGTTCTCTGGTGGACAATGATGAAGAAAAGTGTTTCTCTCAAGTACATTAATATAATTAAAGATATGTATGAAGGAGTAGTAACCAATGTCCGCACTTGTGGAGGGGTGACAACCAATTTTCCTATAACGGTTGGGTTACATCAAGGATATCCTTTAAGCCCTTTCCTATTTGCTATAGTGATGGATGAGCTTACGAGATCCATTCAAGAAAATGTGCCGTGGTGTATGCTGTTTGCTGATGATATTGTTTTGATTGATGAGTCTAGAGCTGGGGTTAATGCTAAGTTAGAATTATGGAGACAGACATTGAAAGCAAGAGGTTTTAAGTTGAGTAAGAGAAAGAGAGGATACATGGAATGTCGATTTAGTAAGCAACAAAATAGAGATGGGAGTGTAGTGAAGCTTGGTGAGAAAGAAATACCGGTGGATGATTCTTTCAAATATTTGGGATCTATCATTCAAAAGTATGGAGAAATTGATGGAGATGTAAATCATAGGATAAAGGTTGGGTGGATGAAATGGAAGAGTGCAACTGGAGTGTTGTGCGATCGTAGAATGCCATTGCGGTTGAAGGGAAAGTTTTATAGGACGACTATTAGGCCCGCTTTACTATATGGTACGAAATGTTGGGCTGCCAAGATACATCATATTCAAAAAATGAGTATAGCTGAGATGCGTATGCTGAGATGGATGTGTGGAAATACAATAAAAGATAAGATTCGGAACGAGGAGATACGTAAGAAGGTAGGCGTTGCACCCATTGAAAATAAGATGAGAGAGAATCGTTTACGGTGGTTTGGACATATTCGACGAAGGCCTAATGATGCTCCAGTTAGAAGGATGGAGAAATGGGAAAATATATTAGTTAAAAGAGGTCGGGGTAGGCCTAGGAAGACATGGATGGAGGTGATAGGAAAGGATATGAATGCTTTGAACCTCACCGAGGACATGGCATTGGATAAAAATGAATGGAGGAGAAGGATTCATGTGGAAGACCCAGAATGATTTTCTTTGTTGGTTCATATCGCCGACCCCAATTGTTTTGGGATGAAGGCGTAGTTGTTGTTGTTGTTGTATTTTTATATGGAAGCAATGTAAAAACCAGACACCAAATATAAAAATCGATTCTCACTAGTGGTAGAGTCTAGGTCGAACTCAAGGAACAAGGAATACTTTGTATTCAAACAAGCAATTGACTACTCTTTATTGCCAAAATGAAAAGTACGAGGAAAGTAAAGCTAATTAACTATTACAACAAATGAATACCCTACGCACAGGGTTTAAAATAGTTTTATTACAACCCAAGAATTAAATGGAAATTAAAACTCCTAATCTAAGAAAAATGAAAGTCTTCTATGTTTGTGCCTCCATGTCGCGTGTCGAATGCGTGCGCAACAAGTATCACTCGCTTGCTTGCTTCTGCTCCATGCCTCCTTGCACAATTCAAAAGCACACGAGCAACACAAAAGAAGAACTAACACTATACTAAAAAAATACATAAAATAAATGCTATAATCTAAATTGAAACAAGGAAAGATAATGCAAAAGAAATGCAATAACAACTATGAATGCAATGTTCACTAAATGAAAACTAAATGCTAAATGATAAGTAAGCACAAATGCTAAACATCAAACTTACACAAATTTCAAATGCTAGTTAAAATGCAAAACAACATATAAGATGCAATTATGAAGTGCTAAAGTAAACAATTTGATATGCAATATAAGGTGAAAAGTGAAAATAGAAGGATAAACCCTATATAAAACCCAAACTACACATTGCAAACATGAATTTGAGACTGAGATATGTGTGCAAAATGTGTGAAAATGACTAAATGGAAATACTCGTATGTAATACAGAGGACTGATGCAACAAATTACTAACAAATGCAAATCAAAATGCTAAATCAAAACAAATACTAATGGGATCAAAGGCTGCTTAACTAGATGCTAAACAATGAATAATGCAATTCAAAACTGCTGCTACACTAGAACTCCTATTTTCCCCTTACATGAATGCTAACAACTGAATAATGTGAACTCTATTTGCTGTATCAACAGATTCCAGAAAAATCTACACTTAAAGTGCCGATGAAAATGCTGTTGTCGGACTGAGATCTAAGACTCAGCTAAGTAGCTGCTGATCTGTATCTCATCAAATGCTTCAAAGTGAGTTCGGCAGGTGTGGAAAGACTTCCAGTAATGCACAACAATTTCAGACAACCAAATTCTTCAGCTGCATTCACTAAATGAATACTAATGCTAATCAGGTATTGTTGATGCATATCTGATGAATTAAAATAAGAGAATCTGATGTAAAAACAGAGAATCTGTTGTAGCGTTTCAATGTATATGCAATGAGCTCAAATACTCAATGCTAATACAGGGAATTAGGGAAATTGCATACAGAGAATTGATGCAATTTTATGATGTAGAAACAACAACAAAACACACTGTAGATGCTGATGCAATGCGCTAAATGCAATGGTCATGAAAGACATAAAAAGAAATGCACATACATTGTAGATGAAAAGATCAGGATGATACTGAAATCACTCCTTAACCTGATTCATGGTGAATCAGATCTTCACTATGAAATCACTTTTGAATCTGATTCACGATGAATCAGATCTTCACCGTGAAATCTGGTAGAAGACTCAAAATTCGAACTGCTAAAAAAAATATCCAGCAAATGATTGAGTCCAGCAAACGCTAGATCTGATCTGACGAGAATGCTGTGCTGAGCAAAGATTGTGCTATGAACAAATGCAAATCAGCATATTTTCGTGCAAATCACACGATGACTGCGACAATTACAACAAAAATTGAAAGAACTGTTGTGAAGGATTTCACGATGAACCAATGCTTCACCGTGAAATCAATCTCAAACCCGATTCGCAATGAATCATATCTTCACCGGAAAGCACAGGTCACGGTGAATCAGATCTTCACCGGATTCTAATAGCTACAACAATTCGTGTAAATGCAAATTGCGATGATGAAAGTTAAAATGCAAGCGTAGATGATGCTGCAGATGGAATGTAAACGATCAAATTCGTTGTAGACATTAGATCGATGCAATGAAAGTGAATGAAATAAAATTGCTGAACATAATGCTGGAAGGAAAAACGAAAATGCTAAACTCAGCAGTGCAGAAAGAAAATGCTGAAATGCAATATTGAAAGAAACTTAATCTAGTTTTTTCTTTTTCATTGTAAAAACAATTTCACTTAATCTAATACAGAAATACTAATCAGAAAGAAGAGATTACCATATTAACTAGAGTATGCTGAGAAGCGAAAGATTGAGAAGAAGAACAAGGGGAAGAAAGAAGGAGAAAAAAGAAGGAAGAGGAAGAACACACTTACCATGTGAGATTGGGTTGAGAAGAGATGGCCTCCAACCTTCACGCTGCTGCCAGATTGCAAAGACTCCACCGGATGAGAGGAAGAAGGAAGAAGATAAGAAGAAGAAGAAAAGATAGGGAAGAAAGAGAGAGGAGGGAAATCTGGATGGGAGAGAAGGGGAAGGAGAGAGAGCAACTCACGTAGAGGAGGAGACCCCTTTTCCCTCCTCTACGTGAGTTTTTAAAAGGGCTTGAGTGGTAGTTGTGGTAAAATTACCACAACTTCCACTACTTTTAAAATTTTCATTTTACTACTCTCTTAAAAAAACTATTTGCTAAACACCTCAATTTCCCTACATTTTTGTAAAACTTCAACTAAACAAATTGTAACTATATTATTCTTCATTATTTTACAAACTCAACCTACTACATTAATTACAAATAATAATCTATGCACTAAATTGCAAAGTAAACCTAATTTTAAAGCATTTTCTCCTTTTTATCCTTTTTGCACATTTTCTTGAAACTAACACAAACTTGGGTTTTTAATACGTTTTTCTATGAAATCATGCACAATTTAATATGAATTAAACCCTAAAATATATGCATGATCAATCCTGATGAAGAAAAGTGTTGCTGACAATCAACTGGTAAATAGACCATCCACATATCGAAGTAAGAGCCAACAAATATCGCTTGGTAGTCAATTTGGCTATTGGGGCAAAAGTCTCATGATAATCAAACCCTTCGATTTGTGTGTAGCCCATAGCCACTAATCGGGCCTTGTAATGCTCAATAGATCTATCTGAGTGATGATTCACTTTGTAGACCCATTTACATCTATTAAGATGTTTGTCCAGAGGAAGAGGCATAAGGGTCCAGATATTGTTATCTTCCAAGGCTTCAATTTCAATCGACATCGCATCTCGCCAATGAGAGTGCTTCACAACCTCACTAAAACTTCACAACACATAATCATAAAGAATAATAAATAAAAATGCAATATGGACAAATAAAAATTTGGATAGAAGCATGAAGTTGGTTATAGGATGTGAAATAACTGAAGAGCGTTGATCATAGTCCATTGGTGAACCTTGAGAGAGCAGGGTTGCCATAGAGGTACACACATAATCAGTGAGATAGGTGGGTTTAGAACATTGTCGGGTGGAACAACGTGGGTGAGTGGGACTAGGTGGGTCTGGTGGGACATCAACAATAGAACCACTAGGGAACACACTGGCAGGGTCATGAATAGAACTCAACATAGGAGGGACGGTCTTGGGGTCTGTATTGGATGGGTCTACGAGATGAGGATTGTTCTCTTCTATAAGAGAATCTAGAGGTTGTGTCAAGATGGGCACATTTACATTAGGGCCCTTATTATGGAAAGGAAAGTGTGTTTCATGGAAGATGACATCCTGATTATTGAATAAAGTGTGGGTTTCTAGATTATAGACTCGATATTCCTTTTGTTCAAATGGATAACCAACAAAAACACAATGCCTGGATTTGGATGCATATTTATCATGGATAGAAGAATGATTTCAAGCATAGCATAAACAGACAAAAGTGCATAGGTGTGTGTATTCAGGTTTGGTTTGGAACAAGACCTCATATGGAGACTTGTTTTGTAATTGCTATGAGGACACATTTTCCCCAAAATAAAACAGGTAGGTTGGCTTGAAAATGCAACGCACAAGCAACCTCAAGTGTCAATGTTTGCATTCTACCTTTCCATTTTGTTGAGGTGTTCCTATGCATGAACGTTGATGAAATATCCCATTTTGGTGTAAAAAATGTCTGCATGTTATGTGACATGAATTCAGACCCATAGTCAATCCAAAAACATTGGACCCTTATCTTGTATTGAGTCTTAACCATAGCATAAAACTTGCATAAAAGAGAAAATGTTTCGGATTTGAATCGCATGAGATAAACCCACGTGCTTCATGAAAAATCATCAACTATAGTTAAAAAATAATATGCACCCGTGTGTGATGGTATAACATACTCACCCTAGATATCATAACGAACAAAATCAAAGGGCTCAATACTAACACTTGAGCTAATAAAAAAGACAATCTAGTTTGTTTAGCTCTATGACAAGCATCACAAATATCCATGAAATGAAAACAAATTTTAGCATTGTCTTTATTTAAAAGAGAAATACGATCACTAGATGGATGGTCAAGTCGCATATGCCAAAGACAGGAATAAGCTTGACTCACATCATTGAAGGCTTGATGACAGGGTTGTGATTGAATGAAATGATAGAGCCCCATCTTGCAGTTCACCCACTTTAATCGGATTTTTTGTTGAAAGGTCTTGAAACACACAAAAGTTTAAAAAAAAAGACAACATTCGACTTCATGGAATTAGTTAGTTTTCCAACAGAAAACAAATTATATTGAAAATTTGAAACATATAGGACATTGGTTAAAATAATGGAGTGAGAGATGCAAGTGCTTCCCATATGAGTGACAAGTGTATTTTGGCCATTAGGGAGTTTCACAGGTTGCCATTTTAGAAGTGATACAATGTCACATTTTTAAGATGTGGTGTCATGTGGTATGACGGCCCAGTGTTAATAATCCAAGAGGAAGAGATTGAAAAATATGATGATTTACCTGTTAAATTAGCTTTGTCTTATTTAACATCTCCATTAAGCCAAGATGCGAGTTGGCTTAATTGGTCCTCATACAACTTGGATAATATGTTGCCTATAGTGGAGGAAGACAATTGAGCATGAGGTTGTCTCTACTCGATGCAATATTGGCCGCTGATTTACTTGATTTGTCATTTCCATGGATGCCACTTTTTGGATGATTAGGTGGATATCCGTGAAGTGCATAACAACTTGCCTTCATGTGACCGACCATGCCGTAGTGATCACACTTGGGACAAGGCTTGCCTCTCCCCATGCCTCGACCATGAAAAATTTTAATGTGATTTTGATGAGCCACATTGCCTTTGATCATAAGCGTTGTGGATTCATTCTGCTGTTGGCTGGATGGCATTAGGAGTCGCTGAATTTCATCTTACGATACCATTAAATAAACCTTGCTAATGTGTGGTAAGGGTTCAATGACTAAGATCTGGCTACGAAGAGACCCGAGTGACTCGTTAAGGCCCATAAAAAATTGATAGACCTTTTCCTTCTCCTAGCATTTATTGAACTTCTTGAATGCACCACACGTGCATTTTGGAATGGTCGAATATGATGCAAGTTCATTCCATAAAGTTTTGAGATTCGTAAAATAAGTGACAAGAGGAGAATGCTCTTGCCTAACATAGAAATTAATTTTTTTAATTGATAGATACAGGTAGTGTTATATTAGAAAAAACACTGCTCCAAGTCCACACACACATCTTGGGATTTGTTAGCATATATGACACTGTTTGTGAGCTCTTTCGATAGTATTTTTAAGATTCATGACAAGTCCATGTCATTGCATATGTCCCAAGTGGATGCATCTGCTTATCCCTTGCTGGCTTGTGGGAGGGACCTATCAAGAAACATGAGTTTGTTTTTCATGCTCAAGGCCATACACATGGCCCGTCTCCATGTTGAATAATTGTCACCAGTTAACGATGATGAAACCAGCATCGCTCTCAGGTTGTTCGAGTGATGCAGGTAAAATGGTGAACTTGTCATTCTCTCATTTCCTCTATCAGACAAGTTGTTTGTCTCAGCCATGAATCAAGATCAAGAGTGTGATTTGCAAGCACAATCACGAGCAACAATACCCACACAATAGGTACACAGTCGCAGAGATAACAAGGTCTGAGTAACAACGTTCACACAATAGAGTGTGATTTGTAGGCACAATGACAACAACTCTTTCATGAGCAACAACATCCACACAACAGGTACGCAGTCACAACGATAACAAGATCCTCTCGAGTCGAACCTATGCAGAGATGGCCTCTTTGGTTTGAGTGGCTATAAGGAAAGATTACAAGGAGTCAGATCTACCTCCTTGGTCTGATACCATGAGAAGAGTTGAGCAGAGAGAATGATGAGAAAATTGATAACTTTATGCCAATGACCGTAGATGAATATATAGGTTACACGATGTAGCCCACCATGCATGGGATTCGATATACATAATCCCACCATGCGTGAGATTGGATATACATGATATATAAGGAAAAATAGAAAACATGAAATGTGACGTTACAACAACAATTGCAAGAAACAAAATAGGCAAACTTGCTTGACGATATTCACAAAGTGGATCCGTGGATATACTTGTGATAAGGTCCAATAATGAATGGCTATTGCTAGCATCCCTATGAACAACAAAACAATTAAGAGACAAGAGGGGAGTGGTATTGCAATAGTTTGGGTGGGGGTTGCAGCCTGAGAGGTTCCTTACCTACCGTACCCATGATCAACTCAAGAGAGAGAAATTAAATGAGCTTCATATGAAGGGTTCATAGTTGGGAATTTCAAAAAAGGAAAAAAATGGGAATTCCCATAAGAGTGGAATCTAAGACAACCATAGACATGAAAATAGGGATTCCAACCCCTGCTCAAAGAACTAAGCATGCATGATTGCAAGCTTAATCAACACAAGAACATAAGATGCTCCATCTTTGGACTATTAACAATTCAAGATAGACGACTTAGGTCGAGTTTGAATAACTCCCAAGCCACTAAGAGCGTGGGGCCTTATAAAATTAGGGTATGCCAAAGTAGAGAAAGTTATAACATGCAAACAACTTGGTCGTCCATGCACGAATGTGTTGGTTCATCCCATAAGTTGAACACCCATCAACACTATAAACTTCCAGGTAGGTTGTTTGGCATCAGCATATTAAGTAGATTCCTAATGACTTAATCATTGGCACAACGAAGTATGTAATGGAATGAAACTAGGATTTAGAAAGGAAGAGAAGGGAACCCATAAAGTAATAGAAATTTTAAAGAGAGGACTTGTAGAAATTATTTTTTGGTCATAGGACCTAATTAAAAATATGTAAATCACACACGAGACACACTATGCAGGCTATTTCACTCATGATTTTTTTATTTCAACTTAATGTGATGATGTATACTTGCATTTGTAGGACATTTGGTAGAATTTTTCTTCGTTGGGAACAAATCTTGGAGGCAAGCAACAAAGGCACTGTCTTGAAAGTGACAATTGCCCTACCAGAACTTAGCTTGGGTGCAGTAAGGTTAAGCACAACCTTGCTTCCAGGATACAACCAAGCCTGCACCTCTCGTGCAATACTAACTTCTCCTAGCACTGGGTAGGATAGTCACCATGACACATTTACCCTGAATAGCTTCACATGTAGAGGGAGTAGGAGAGAGATTTGGGAAGAAGCAAAAACCTAGGAGTTAACTCATTTTTTGAAAATCTTTTTCTATATAAAGCAGCCGGGGTATACCAAACCAAGTTGTGCAAGGCCAGGATCATGACCATGACCGTGACCGTGACCATGACCATGACCATGACCATGACCATGACCATGACCATGACCATGACCATGACCATGACCATGACCATGACCATGACCATGACTGGGTCAGGTTCAGGTCTAAATCCAAATCCAAATCTAAATATTAATATTTATTATTTAAAGTTCATTTGACAAGCATTTGACAAGCCCAAGATCGAATGCCATTGAGGGCCTTGCCCTCTAAGGCAACCCTTCTCATTATAAACTTATGATGTTTTCTAGCAATGATTAATACTGGACAAATATTTTTCACAAAATGTGCTTTTTCCTCCAAAAGACTTTCTCAAATAACTAGTAATAAGAAACAATTATTTTTTAAAAAAGCTTGGTTACAAAAGGTTATATTTGAGTCAAATAACAACAATCTCTCACGTGGGCCAAAATATAGGATAAAAAGAAGGAGCAAAGTTGTTCACGAAAGTCATATGCTTAAATGAAGCTACCTTTGGGTTTGAACCAACACTTAGTGTGAACAAGATTCAGACAGTCTCAGAAACTAAGTAGTTAACAACTTTGAATGTAATCTTTAACATGAACTTCTTAGGCCTATTTACACACATGCTCCTTTCAGGTAACTATATGTGTCATTAAATATATAAATGCTTCATTTATTAAGGGTCCTATGCAATATCCCAGTTCATGAGTGCTCTCAAGACAACTTCCATCTCATAGAAGGTGACCCACACCTTCACACTTATATTGGTGAGTTTATCAAAGGTGGAAACCTATTTCAAATAGTCAGCTAATCTGGCCTACAATGTTACGGCAATGAAGCCGTACATGATACTTCAAGTACAAGGTTTTGATGATGAACAAGTAAATTAACTGCATTTCAGCTAAGGCAATGAATAAAGATTGAAGAATTCGATAAAGAATCTTTGAAGACTAGTGTGCAAATGTAAAATTTATTAAAAGTCTTAGATTCTTGTAAGAGCCTTACTTAGAGTGCATATTTCAGTTGCATTTCACCTAAAAAGTCTTTAGAAAAACTTTTCTAAAAGAACTCTTCATGAAAATATTTTTAGAAAACTTTTTATTTAATTTTTCGTGTTTATTAGTCGACCAATAGACTCACCAGTCGACTAATCCTTTCGCGCCAAATTTTCTAAACAAAATATCATTTTTGTCAAATTAGTCGACCGAAGGTTTTATCAGTCGACCGTACAGAATGTCTGTTTTCTGGAAATTTAGCAGCAGTCGACTAATGATTTTATCAGTCGACCGGACAAAACATGTATTTTCAGAAAAATTTAGCAACAGTCGACTGAAAGGTTTTTCAGTCTACTGATGATATTATCAGTCAACTAACTTTTTCTCTAGTCGACTAAGTTTCAAAACTTCAGATTTTTAAACGGCTTGATAAACAGATCAGTTGACCGACGATAACTGTCAGTCTACTAATAGCTAATTATCAGTCGACTAACTACTGTTCCAGTCGACTAATTTTGTTGTTTTTCCTGAAACTTTTAAAAGGTGTATCTTCATTTTTGAAACATTTTGATCGTTCAAAATAGACTGTTTTGACACCCTTTCATACTCTCAACATATGAAATCTTTCAACTATAAATATGAGTGCATTCTACACTCAAAAGCAATAAAATCCAATCGAATTATATTGAATTACTCTTTGCTTTTTACTCATATTCATTTTCTCACTCACTTGATATTTTTCACTTCAGTTTTTCACTCAAATTCCTTTGAGAGACAGTGAATTCGTGAGTAGAGTATTCCAACAACCTCAAAAGCCAAGTGCATCTCATTTGCATTCATAAGAAGGGCTCGTAAGTTGGTTTGTAAGTTGTTACTTATTTTTATTTTTTGTAAAAGGAAGGACTCCTTGGTTTAAAGGAGTTGTTTACTTTCAGTAGGTGTGTTACTGAAAGTGGGACCAGATTTGGTCTGTATGATCTTGTAGTTACACAAGGTTGATAGTGAAAATCTCAAGCTGGTTTTGCTTGGGGACTGGATGTAGGTCGGAAAAGACCGAATTAGGATAAATTATTATGTTCTTTGTGTGTTTGCTTTGCGAATTGCAAAATCCGTCAAAATTCCAAAGACGATATTTAAAAGCACTATTCACCCCCCTCTAGTGCACGTTGCCTCGATCCTACTGTACTTTCATTTGGTATCAGAGTAGGTTTACTATTATTTTGACCTTACCATCATCTAGCATGACAACATCATCATCTCAGCACAAAGAAGGATGCTCCTTTGTTCGTCCTCCTCTCTTCGATGGAACAAACTATGGATACTGGAAAGTGAGAATGATAATATTCTTACAATCCATGGATCTCAAAATTTGGAGAGTTGTTTCAGAAAAGTACCAGATGCCATCAACTGATTTCAGCCAATAGACCGATGAAGAAAAGAAGACTGCTTCACTTAATGCCAAGGCTATGAATGCATTGTATTGTGCCGTTGACAAGATAGAGTTCAATCACATCTCTCAATGCTCTACAACAAATGAAATCTGGCATACTCTTCTCGTGACTCACGAAGGTACGTCAAAGGTAAAGGGATCTAAAATTGCTTCTTTAGTTCATAAATTTGAATTGTTTAAAATGAAGCAAAATGAATCTATATCGGACATGGCAACAAGAATGACCAATATCACTAACACTCTAAAATCCCTTGGAAAAGAATATTCACAAGTGAATTTAGTCAGAAAAATCCTAAGGAGTTTAACTCCTGAATGGGAGAGAAAAATCACAACTATTGAGGAAGCAAATGATTTAAACACTCTCACTCTTGAAGATTTGGTTGGTAACTTAATGGCATATGAAGTCCAACTTCAAGACAGAGAAGAAGAAGAACCCAAGAAGAAATCTCTTGCTTTTAAGGCTACTTCTGACTCTGAAAATTCAGAAGAAGATGAAGATGAAGATGAAGATATTGCCCTCATCACAAGGCAATTCAAAAGATTCATCAAAAATGGAAGATTTCAAAGAAAGGTAAAGAAAGCAGATTCTTCCAATCCTAATGAAGTCAAGTGCTTTAACTGCAAAAAGGCATAACACATCAAGAAAGATTGTCCTCTTCTCAAAATCAAGCCCAAGGACCAATTCAAGAAAAAAAAAAGCATTTCAAGCATGTTGGGATGATAGTGACTCATCTTTCGATGAAGAATCAAATGAAGAAGTCGCCAATATGTGCTTTGTAGCACAAGAAGACTCGGTAAGTCAATTTGAGTATGATGATTTATTAGAAGCATTTAATGATTTATATGCTAAATTTAAGAGTCTAAGTTCTAAAAACAAAGAGTTAAAAACTGAAAATTCAACTCTTGACTCTCAAACAAAGTGTTACTTCAAGAGATAAAAGATCTCAAGAAGGAAAACTCTTGTCAAGCATTTGAGATAAAAGAAATTGGAATTAGAACCAATCTCTTACAAAAAAAAACTAGTCTAAAAGAAAAATCAAATGATCTTCTTTCTATAGTGATCAAATTCACAAATGGTCAAGAGAATCTAGAAAGACTTCTTGGTTCTCAAAGATCCTCGGTTGATAAAAATGGATTGAGATATAGTTTCTTTGATACTAAAAATAGACCAAACTATGTGGTGAAGAATCAAAGACAATATTCTCAACCATTTGTTCATAGAACTAAATTTTCTAGTTCTAATAGAAATGCATCTAATCATGAAACTTATAATGCTTATAAGCCTAGACATGATTACTCTAGAAATGCTAAATCTTTTTATCAATGAAAACCAAAATCCAAATCGATATGGGTTCCTAAGACTAACTTTCATGGACCCATAAATAGAAAAGGGTCAAATGCTTTATCTTCTAATTTTGTTGTAGGTACACAAAATAAGGAGCAAATGGATATTGGACAGCGGTTGTTCCAAACATATGACTGGAAGGCCAGAGTTATTTTCCACCCTTCAAAGTAAGGATGGAGGAACTGCCACCTTTGGTGACAATAACAAGGGAAAAGTAATCGGTATTGGTAACATTGGTAATCCAAAATTTTCCTTGATAGAAAATATTCTTTTAGTAGATGGTTTAATGTATAATTTATTATCCATTAGTCAATTATGTGATAAAGGTTTTCTTGTTTCTTTTGAACACGATTTATGCTTAATTTCTGATTTTCAATATAAAAAGATCATTTTTAAACGTAAAAGAAGGAACAATGTGTATTAACTTTATCTAGATGAGTTACCCACTTTTAATGAAAAATGTCTTATTGTTTCAAATGAAATTCAATGGTTATGGCACAAGAGACTTGGACATGTTAACTTTAAAATTATTTCCAAGTTATCCAAGAATGATCTTGTTAGAGGCCTACCTAGAATACCATATAAGAAGGATCACTTATGTGATGTTTGCCAAATGGGTAAACAAATCAAGAGTTCTTTTAAAGCAAAAGATATAGTTTCAACAAAGCGTCCTCTTGAACTTTTACATTTAGATCTATTTGGACGATCTAGAATTCAAAGTTTGAATGGTAGCAAGTATGCTTTTGTTATAGTAGATGATTATTCTCGATTTACATGGGTGATTTTTCTAAAAAGCAAAAATGATGCTTTTTCTGAATTTTCCAAACTTTGTAGAAGAATTACAAATGAAAAATCTACATCTATTATTAAGATTCGTAGTGATCATAGTGGTGAATTTAAAAATGAATCTTTTCTAAAGTATTGTGATTTACATGGTATATCTCACAACTTTGCTTTTCCTAGAGCAGCTCCACAAAATGGAGTTGTTGAAAGAAAGAATAGAACTTTGCAAGAATGTGCTAGAACCATGCTTCAAGATAAAAATTTACCAAAATACTTTTGGGCTGAAGCAATAAATACATGTTATGTTTTAAACTGTGTTCTTATTCGACCAATTTTACAAAAAACATGTTTTGAATTGTATTATAATCGTATACCAAAGATCTCATATTTCAAAATTTTTGGTAGTAAATGTTTCTTGTTAAATACCAAAGATAATCTTGATAAGTTTGATTCAAAATCAGATGAATCAATATTTCTTGGATATTCTTCTAGAAGTAAAGCTTATTGTGTTTTTAATAAAAGAACATCTTGCATTGAAGAATCTTTACATGTTGCATTTGATGAGAATTGTAAGCAGGTTATACCTCTAAGCGAAGGAGAAGAAGTAATACTTCAAGAAGAACCTTTGATAGAGAGTACTTCTCAAGAAAATGTTCCTCTTCAACCTGTTTGGAAAGAAGTTCCCAATCATCCACATGAACAAGTTATTGGAGAAATAAAGAGTGGTGTCCAAACTAGAAGGCAATTGCAATATATTGCAAATATTGCTTTCATATCTAAAATAGAACCAAAGAATATCAATGAGGCTTATGATGATGAATTTTGGCTTTTGGCCATGACTGAAGATTTTATGAGAATTAGGAGAAAACTAGGCATTTACTCATTTTTAGATTTATAAAATGCTAATTTTTTGAACAAAATCTCAAAATCACACCATATTAGTCGACCGATAAACTTCTAGTCGACTGATGATTTAAAATTTTTTTACTAAAGGAATCACACCTTATTAGTCGACCGATAAAATTCTAGTCGACTGATATTTTTTTAAAATTTCAACTGAAGGAACCCGATACCCCTTGGATTTTTTTTAACACCCGTTTCTTTTTAACGCACCGTTTCATTTTTTTTCATACCCGTATATGTTTTCCCATTTTCATAAACGAAACCCTCTCTCTCTCTCTTCTGTCTCTTCCGAAAATCCCTCGAAGTGCCGGACGAACCTCGCCAGAATCCTCTTGCCGTGACAGGGTGCCTCTTCAGCCAACACCGCTTGTGGAAGACTCCTCTCACCTGTCGTCATCCACAGCGTCATCCTCTATTTTTGTATCAGACGAACTACTCCTCGCCTCTTCCCTCTTGCCTAAAATCCGTAGAAACTCGACATCCCTTTTGGTGGGTTGTTACTGTCGATTGTTTTGGCCACTACCAACGATCTTGATCGTAGAAGGCACAATGTTCACTTTGCACAAAGTGTTTCTATTGCATTGGTTCTCCGCCACAACGCCGAACAACATCTTCCTTCCACCAGACGTCATTTTTAAAGCATTTGAAAGCCGACATCAACACCATTTCCAACTGTTCCTCTCAACGACTGTGTTGATCAATCACTCTCTGCAACTGCGAATTTTTTTTGACAAGTGAATCTATTTCGTTCTTATTAACCATGCCTCGTCAGAAGACTGCATCCGCACAAGGTTCTCCTCCAACTACACCACAAGCACGTCATGGATTTTCTCTTAGACTACTCAGAAATCCTCTTTTATATGATACTTTTGGATCGATTTCTGCACTTTCTATTTTACCAGGCCGAAATGTCCTGTTTCATCTATTTTCTAGTTACAAAATCAGAGAATTATTTCCAGGTATTTCACATCTTTTTGATGCTGGTGTAGACCCCCTTCATTATCCTTTTCTGATCCACTTGTTTTACATAAATTTACAAATTGATCATGAAACTTGAATTCTTTCCTCTCTTGTTCGCAATGTTGAAATTGAGTTTGATTCTAAACTGCTTGGATAAATCCTAGATATTCCACCTTCAGACACTCTTTTTAATACTGTTGAACTTAATGATGAAAGAATTTTTGAACAAATTCTTCTTCTCGATGCACCTCATTGTCCTCCTTTCAAAAATACCAATCTTCAAACTCGTGCACTCATTGCTGGATGAATTCTTGCCCACAATGTTCTACCTAAAACTGGTTCTTTTGATTACTATTCCACAGATCTATCTACGACTCTTTATGTCTTATTTGGAAATATTTCGGTAAATTGGGACAACATGTATTTTACTAATTTGTGGAAAGAAAAACCTTTTCTTCCATATGGATGTCTTCTTACTCGTATTTTCAGATATTTCAAAGTACCCTTAACCAATGAAAAATATATTGAACAAAAGGAGTTCTTTGATCAAACTATTTTTAAACGTATGAAAATCAAATATCTGCCTCCTTTAAACTGGTATATTGATCAAACTGAACCATCTGAACCATCAATCTCTGAACCCTCACCATCTTCTGTGAAACCTTCATCTCAAGCAAAACGAAAAAATTCTTTACTAGTCAAGACAATGATGAAGTTTTGCAGCAAATGAAAGCTTTGGAACTGCATCAACACACTTTTCGTGAAGATGTGACTCAACAACTTTCTTCAATGCAGAAAGATATTGCTGAACTCAAGGAAATGATCAAGCAACACTTCTCTTGATCTTTGATTAATGTCCTTACTAAACTTTGATACTTTATGGGTTGTAATATTTTGAACTTGAATTTGCATTTTGCTTATACTATTTCTGCCCTTGCTCTTTTTGATTATGACAAAAGGGGAGAAAAAGATAGAACTTGAATGAGAAATTAAGAGAAAAAGATGGAAATTACATGAGAAATTGCATCACATGGAAATGAGAAAAAGATAGAACTTGCATGAGAAATTAAGAGAAAAAGATAGAACTTGTATGAGAAATTAGGATAAAAAGATAGAAATTGCATATTGCATCATGACATGGAAATTACATCATGTGAAAGCATTGAAAATTGCATTCTTGAAAAAGTTTTAAAGATACATGAAGTAATGATGGAAATGCAAACCAATCAATATGTGATATATGTGCTTTGAATGTACTAACTTTTAATGTTTTGCAGCATATTGATAGGGGGAGTAAAATCTCCATCTATGCATCTAAATGCTCCATCTTTGATTAGTTTGTCATCATAAAAAGGGGGAGATTGTTACGACAATGAAGCCATATATGATACTTCAAGTACAAGGTTTTGATGATGAACAAGTAAATCAACTGCATTTCAGCTAAGGCAATGAAGAAAGATTGAAGAATTCGATGAAGAATCTTTGAAGACTAGTATGCAAATATAAAATTTATTAAAAGTCTTAGATTCTTGTAAGAGCCTTAGAGTGCATATTTCGGTTGCATTTCACCTAAAAAGTCTTTAGAAAAACTTTTCTAAAAGAACCCTTCATGAAAATCTTTTTAGAAAACTCTTTATTTAATTTTTCATGTTTATTAGTCGACCAATAGACTCACCAGTCGACTAATCCTTTCACGCCAATTTTTCTAAACAAAATATCATTTTTGTCAAATTAGTCGACCGAAGGTTTTATCAGTCGACCAGACAGAATATCTATTTTTTAGAAATTTAGCAGCAGTCGACTAATGATTTTATCAGTCGACCAAACAGAACATGTATTTTCAAAAAAATTTAGCAGCAGTCGACTGAAAGGTTTTTCAGTCTACTGATGATATTATCAGTCGACTAACTTTTTCTCTAGTCGACTAAGTTTCAAAACTTCATATTTTCAAACAGCTTGATAAACAGATCAGTCTACCGACGATAACTTTCAGTCTACTAATACCTAATTATCAGTCGATTAACTACTGTTCCAGTCGACTAATTTTGTCATTTTTCCTGAAACTTTTAAAAGGTGTGTCTTTTCATTTTTCAAACGTTTTGATCGTTCAAAATGATCTGTTTTGACACTCTTTCATACTCTTAACGCATGAAATCTTTCAACTATAAATATGAGTGCATTCTATACTCAAAAGCAATCAAATCCAATCGAATTATATTGAATTACTCTTTGCTTTTCACTCATATTCATTTTCTCACTCACTTGATATTTTTCACTTCAGTTTTTCACTCAAATTTCTTTGAGAGACAGTGAATTCGTGAGTAGAGTATTCCAACAACCTCAAAAGCCAAGTGCATCTCATTTGCATTCATAAGAAGGGACCGTAGGTTGTTTTGTAAGTTGTTACTTATTTTTATTTTCTGTAAAAGGAATGACTCCTTGGTTTAAAGGAGTTGTTTACTTTCAGTAGGTGTGTTACTGAAAGTGGGACCAGATTTGGTCTGTATGATCTTGTAGTTACACAAGGTTGATAGTGGAAATCTCAAGCTGGTTTTGCTTGGGGACTGGATGTAGGTCGGGAAAGACCGAACCAGGATAAATTATTGTGTTCTTTGTGTGTTTGCTTTGCGAATTGCAAAATCCGTCAAAATTTCGAAGATGATATTTAAAAGTACTATTCACCCCCCTCTAGTGCCCGTTGCCTCGATCCTACTGCACTTTCATACAGATCTCACTAAGAGCTAAGAGATTCATCCTCATGTCACGGGTTTTTTAAGCACTTGCATTATAATGGGACTTGAAGATACTCTCTATCTTTATATATTCCTTTCTACTCATCCAAATAAGAGCTCCCATAAATCCTTATTGAAAAAATCTTCATGACCCCGATTAATGTATTGATTTTTAGTATATCAAATTATATCAAACCTAATTAAAATATTAATGATATCAGGTTGAATCAATGAGTTTATTACAACTAATCCATAACAAAAAACACACAAGCTGGTTTTTCGATCAAGGCTCCCATAAGCCCAAATCAGAAGACTCATATGTTTTTAATTATGTTTAATTATAGTCAAGCTTACACAAGGTAAATCCATATAATTTGATTTAGTTTATGTTGTAGATGGCTAAAAAACATCAAACCAGAACAACATATACATTATAGAAATTAAATTCCAAGAAAAGAGCCTAAAACCCTAAACCAATTTATGAAAAATCAGGGTTTTGATTCTCTCATATTGACAAATATCATGAGATTTATAAAAATCTTGCGATAATATCATGAGAAATTACCTAAAAGTTTAAAACAGTAATTTCTCACAAGATTTTCAAAATATTACAAGATTTATGAAAAACATAAATACTGTAATTTAAACATGACAGTTATATTTTAAATGACTATTTATTATGAAAAACTATGTTTTGTTATTTATAAATAAATTTTATTAATATTTTGTTATAATTTTTTTTATATTTTTTAATTTATTTTTTTGTTGCTGAGATTTTGTCAAAAAATGCAAGATTTATGAAAAAATTTCAAATTCTTGTGAGTTTTTAAAAAACAAGATTTTGCCATTTTTGACATTTGCCACTAAGGATTCTCTCAATACAAACCATTCGATTTCCTTCCCATCCAGCACAATTTAGTTATTTAACAAGCTACACATGATGTGCACAATCATATATATGGAAAATACAATTCTTTAGAATCAACCAAAACAATTAAATCACATAACTGCCAAACTTTTGCATTAATTTTCAAACGTAACGTGCACAAATTTGAGTTCAAAACTTTCCCCATGCTTGGGTCTATGTTCATGGTTCAGTAAGATGTCTTAATGATGATAATATGTAGGACATGAAAGAAAAACAGTGAAACGACAAAATCCAAACATGTTGCTGCCTAATCACATGAACAAGTCATCATTAAAATTTGGATCCCTAATAACCCAATTTTACAAAATCGACCAAAACTTGTAGAACACATGTAAACTTCATATTTTTACAGAGGATGCCCTCACCTGTCCAAAACACAACCCAACAAAATGATTTTCAAAATCTTGAGAATAAAAATTCCTCTATTGAACCCTATTCTCACAGTGTTATAAACCAGATTTTATAAACTACAGAAATTTTCTCAGATTGAAGAATTTCTTAAGATTTGTAGAAAATGTTTTTAACAAAACCCTTGTACATAGTATTGTATTATATGTCGGAGTTCACTCAAAGTTTTCATAATTTTTTCGGAGTGGTTTGCTTAGGATTCTATACCTTTTAAAAAGATAGGTCGAAACAATCTTATAACCAGAGCTTAAAATAGTAGTTTTGTTAGGATATAGGTTTCTCTCTCAAAACTGATCCAAATCGGATAAAAAAAGATGCTAAAATTAAGCTCTGAATGTGTAGAGTATCTCAGTATTTTTATTTAAAATTTTTGGACTGATATTTTTGGAGATATAAAATTATTTCTGCAACTGGTTAAAATAATATAACAATCATCTCAAACAAGAGTTTCTGAGAAAACATTTTTGCTAAAAACTATCCTAAGCCTGTAAAAACTTTGAAACTTCAATATTTTGGTTTCAATTAGATTATAAAAGGAATAACTTATAGACATCAAAAAAAATGTTATAGCCAAATCTAACCCGATTCAACAATTAAACCTTATTTAGATATGCCTTTCAAAAATGTTTTTATGAAAAACCCATGATTCGTGTTTTGAAAATCCAACTAAGCAATATCTTCACAAAAGAAAATGTGTATGACTAATCTGATAATGCAAATACACCTCTAAAATACTATATTATACACATATGCATGCTTGATGTATATACAAAGTATAAACTACGTAAATCTCACTTGAAAGAATCGATAGATCGATGAACCAAAAAGAAATCGGGTGATCCGGTAGTCTCACTACCACCGCCTTGATGTAATATGCAGGATATTCTCAAGCCACACAACAGACCTCCTAGGGCATGAATAGTAGAGGAAGAAAAAGATGGTAGAGAGAGAGAGATTAGAGAATTCTATTGAGAATGAGAGAGAGAGAGAGAAAACTAACCTTTCTAATACTCCTTATGAGAACCTCTATTTAGAGATGGACTTAGACAAGAGTCTCATATATAATATAAGAGGTTAATATATATTAATCTTCCTTATTAATAAAAAAATAAATAAATTATGGGTCCAAGCTTATTAATTTTTGAAATTAATTAAGCTAGAGAAGAAAGGTGAAGACTTCTTACCCTGGCTTTGGCTCTAATGACATGGTAACCTTTCGAGAGGCCTACGACCAAAAAACTCAACAAAATCTGATGTTTAAATAGTCGATTAGATAGCTGTCGAAATGTAGATCCTTGTGGTGGTCTTAGATTTAATCATACAAACACAGATTAGTAAGAAAATTTAGTTGATGTCAAAAAATATTGATTTTTAACCTGCAATTAGGCATGAACTTTGGTTAATGATAAAATGCTCAAATCAACATCAATTTGAGCATATAGATAGTCGATTTTAATGCCCTCAAAATGAGAAACATCAAGGTTGTCTCCGATTTAACAGGTGAACCACTGATCAGCCAAAATTTCTATCAAAATAATAATGACATTGTTTGAAGCGTCCCATACTATGGGTCTAATATATTTGTAGATCTGATCCAAGTGAAACCCCCCAAAATAGAGCGTGGTCCAATTTGAAAAATGCATTTTATGATTTAACCAAAATTAAAATTTGCCAAATTAGATCTCTTAAGAGATCTATGGCTTATAACGGATCTCACTAGAGTCCTAGTTTAACTTAAACTATTGAATTTTGCTTGAATTTAACTTAAATTTCACTCATTTAAAAGTTAAGATAAACAAATTTCGAGGGGTTATAGTGTAAACACCTCAAATTTTCTGCCTTAGCTCATAAACCCTTTCCCCTTGCCACTGGGATCCACTCTCTAAATCCTTCAGGGAATCAAATAGTCGATATCTAAGCCAGAGTCATTCAGAGCCTGAATTTTGCTCTTAATTCAGATATTTCAAAATTCATTTTCCAATTTCAATCATCAATTCTTGCTTTCAAACATAAATGTTCAATTCTTTGTCTCTGCTATGGGTCCAGGACTTCAAATCCCTCATCCAGGGTTTGCCTTTTTGCATCCCATTTCATATCATTTCACATCATTGCATGCCATGCCATGTCATTGCATTGCAAGGCATTATCGAGATCCAGCACTCCTGTCTTTGAAAATATTCAATCCGGATTCAAGTTTTAAAACTTTTCTTTCGAAATCAATTTCAAAACCTGGGTTTTTAGATCGATATTTTACCATTTGCCAACCCCTACAACAACAACAACAACAACAACAACAACAACAACAACAACAACAACAACAACGCCTTCATCCCAAAACAATTGGGGTCGGCGATATGAACCAACAAAGAAAATCATTCTGGGTCTTCCACACGAATCCTTCTCCTCCAATCATTTCTATCAAATGCCATGTCCTCGGTGAGGTTCAAAGCATTCATATCCTTTCCTATCATCTCCATCCAAGTCTTCCTAGGCCTACCCCGACCTCTTTTAACTAGTATATTTTTCCATTTCTCCATCCTTCTAACTAGAGCATCATTAAGTCTTCGCCGAATATGTCCAATCCACCGTAAACAATTCTCTCTCATCTTATTTTCAATGGGTGCAATGCCTACCTTCTTACGTATCTCCTTGTTCTGAATCTTATCTTTTAGTGTATTTCCACACATCCATCTAAGCAGTTGCCAACCCCTGAGATCTTTTATTTCAAAAATATTTTCCTTAGAAAGTGATCGGGATTCATTTTTAACTCAATTTTAACTAATCTCAATTCTTAGATGAGACCCATCTAGGTGGTGTCGCTTCTGGATCTCTTCTTTTATCTAAATTTCTTAAATTTTAGAGTCCTAGTTGGATCAAGACTCTATCTTTTTACCTTTTTAAGCCTTTTCTAAAATCTCATTTCTGTTTTAAATTAGAAGTAATCCTACCCCTTGTCCATTCCTTTCATTTTGGCAAAAATCTCAGAGTCCCAGTTGGATTAGGACTCTTTTTCAGAGTTTCTGTCGGATCAAGACTCTGCCTCTTACTTCTATTTTTGTCTGTTTTCAAGAAAACATTTTAAAATATTTTGTTCTGGCAAAAAATTTAGAGTTTCAGTCGGACTAGGACTCTATCGTAGAGTTTCAGTCAGATTAGGACTTTATCCCGATTTCATCCTTTATTCTTGTTTTTCACTTATTTTTGAAAACTTTCTCATCTGACTTTTAAAAGAGTCAAAATCTTAGAGTTTCAATCGAACTTGGACTCTATCCCACAGTTTCAGTCGAACTAGGACTCTGTCTTTCATCTCTATTTTTACTTGTTTTCAACAAAATTTGTCAAAATCTTTTATTTTGGTCAAAATTCTAGTGTTTTAGTTGGATTAGGACTCTACTTCAGAGTTTCAGTCGGATCGGGACTCTATCTTTCATTGCTGTTTTTACCTATTTTTTAGGAAACCTTCTAAAATCTTTTGAAAAGAGTCAAAATCTCAGAGTTTTAGTCAAACCAGGACTCTATTCAAGAGTCCCAGTTGGATCAGGACTCTGACCTTGACTTTAATTTTGAGAGAATCTTTCAAAAATCTCTTCATTTATCTTTTCAGAAACCAAATTTTAAAATTGTTATAATTTTATCACAAAGTTTCAAAATTCTAGGACTTTATCACAGAGTTCCAATTGATTAGGACTCTGACCCTGGTCTCTTATTTTGCTCATCTTCACCATTTTAAGAACAGATCTTTTCAAACCCTCTTTGTTTTCTTTCAAAAACCCCCAAAATAAAGAGTTTTAAAATTTCAGGACTCTGCCCCAAAGTCCTAATTGGGTTAGGACTCTATTCTGAATCTTATTTTCACTTTCAATTCCACTTGTTTTGAAAATTTTTTCATTCGTCTTTTAAAAATTAGTCTATTTGCAGAGTCCCAGTTGATTCAGGACTCTATTTCAGAGTTTTGATTGAATTAAGACTCTAACCATGACTGTATTTTCTGACTTATTTTCATTAGTTTTGAGAAAATCCTTCGAAAACTTCTTCGTTTGGCTTTTAAAAACCTAAATGTCAGAGTCTTAGTTGGTTTAAGACTCTAGTCTAGAGTTTCAATTCATTTAGGACTCTATTTTTAACCTCCGATTGTCATCTGGTGATTTTAACTCTATTTTAAAACCATTTTCAGTCTTTATTTTGACTTTTTCAAAACCCTGATGTGGGAGCCACTCAGTTGGTGCCACATCTGGGGGAGTCTTGATCTATTCAGGACTCTGATGGACTCAAAATTTCTAATTTCAAAACCAATTTCATTCTAAACCTCTTTTGAAAACCTTCATTTTCAAGTTTTAAAATCGTTTTTGAAAAATCAAGTGGGGCCCACCTTGGGTGGCACCATATTTAAAAGAGTTAGGGTTAGCTTAGGGTTAGTCAGTGTTCTAATTAGGTTAGGAGTCTAGAAGAATCAAAACTTGATTTTAAAATTGCCATTTTTACTTTAGATTTTAACTTAGGATTTTAAAGTTTTAAAAATTAGGGTTTTAGAAAAACCAAGTGGTGCCACATTTGGGGTCTCCTAAGTTATCTAGGGTTTTAGTTAGGATAATTAGGGTTAGTTAGAGTCCCACCTAGGCTAGAAGTTCACCAAAAATCCCCCCCCCCCCTTTTTTGGTTTTAGATAGGATTTTGAAACAGTCAAAAGGCATTAATTATCCGTAATTAATATCTTTTGAAAAAAACTATAAAAGGGGACCAAGGGGGTTGACCCTCATAATTTTCTCTCTCCTTTTCTTGCTCCCTCTCCCTCCTTAAGCAATCTCCATCTCTCACAACAACACCTCCAAGGTAAACTTTACTTACCTTATTTCATTTATTTTATTATTTTTTATGCATTTTGCTATGGTTTTCACCATTGCCTCCCCTTGCATATGGATTTCAATCTTATTTTTCATTCAAGAACCGTGAAATCGATTCAAGAAAGTGATCTAATGCTGTGAAAGGGTGTTTTTCATGATTTTAAACCATTGAAATCATTTGAACCATCATTTTTTACATTTAAGCCAAACAAAAGATGAGATTTGTCCGTTCAATGGGTCAAATCCCTCTTTCCGAAGGCTAAATCAAATTTTAACTGTGTATTCCCTGATTTTTTTTTATTTATCATATTTATGTTTATTCTATTCATTAAAACATCAAATCCAAATTCATGATATTATTTGCAAGTTTTTTTTTTTTAAGTTTAGATTAGGTTTTTAATGCTTTATCGATAATCCATGGATTTCGATCCCGGGCATGCAAGAACCA
Organism: Nuphar pumila; assembly: GCF_984573655.1. NCBI lineage: Eukaryota > Viridiplantae > Streptophyta > Magnoliopsida > Nymphaeales > Nymphaeaceae > Nuphar > Nuphar pumila. The sequence goes on along the minus strand of NC_143265.1, from coordinate 22,737,330 downwards.
TGTTATTTTATGTTTGAATTTCTGTCAAAAAAATATAATTTTTTTAGGGTTAAATTGTAAACATGTCAGAGATTTCATATAAAAAAATTGAATTATTTTGGGTTATGTAACTTGTCAAAAAAATAGAAAACCGAACCCTACTTTTTAAACCGTGAAATCGCTATGGGGATTCGAGAGCGACTTGCCGAGACAATATCTCTCTCGTCAAAGATTCGATCGACGATCTGTAAGTTGCAGTGTTTTTGTTATTCTATCTAGTAATTCTTATACATTTTTAAGATTTATATATATACATTTGCTATTTTTACTCTGACATAAATCAGAATCGGTTTCATAGAGCCCGTTATACCTTGTTTAAACCCTAGATTAATTTGGGCAGATCATATCTCCCTAAACAGATATCCAATCGATGATCCGTAAAAAGAAGAATCTTTATCTATGTATGTACTATCATTTGATAAAATTTTATAATTTTTTAAACACTGTTTATGATATTTACTTGCACCTGAAACTGGTTGTATTTATTTCAACTTATTATTTATTTTGCCGGAATCAAGCGTATATTGCCGGAGCAATATCTCCCTAACCATAGATGATTTCTCCGATCTGTAAAAAGGAAAATCTTTGTTTATCTGTCTAGTATCTTTATGTAAATTTTTATAAATTTTCATGGTGATTTGATATCTAATTCAGGTTTGAAACTGTGATAGGTACATGCTTGCAGGCAAAAATACATATTTTAGGGTTTTATTCAATTTTTATATTAAAATAATGTCAAAAATATATATATTTTTTTAATACAGTTTAATTCTAGGGTTATAAAAACTATTCATGTCAATTTTTATAGATTTTTGAATCCATTTGATATATTATTTGATCAAATTACAAAATAGGGTGACCGTAGAGTCCCGGTTCGAGTAAAACACTGACAAAAATTACTATTTTTATGATTTTTCATTTTTTTTATAAAACATTTTATGTTTTTATTGTTTGATCATATTTATAATCATTATAGGGTGCTTCACACCCGATTTGGTGTTTATTTAAATTTATTTGATCCTTAAATCCAAAGTTTTACAAAAATCTTTTCTGAAAACCCTGATTTTAAGGCCATAGTCTTGTTTTCAAGGGTATTTTTGTTATTTTTTCCAAAATTCTAAAATTTGAAGTTATTTATTTTTATTATTTATTTAATTTTATATCATCTTTTATTATGTTTATCTCAAGAAAACATAAAAAAGGCTTATATCTAGATAAATCCAGTAATTTCCAGATATTGCTGGATAAATCCTGAAAAACTGACATATTTTCACTAACAAGATTTCTAGTTTTTCATGGATATCTAAGACTATATATTTTTATTTTTCTTTATTTCCTTTCAATTCAATTAGTGATGTAAATTAATTGTAAATTTGGAATAAAAATTTACTTTTCCTGCTTAGAATAAGATTGCATTGCATATAGTTTTATTTTTCAATAATGTTAATATGTGATGGATGATGATTCATACATATTTAAATTCACTATGGTCTACACGAATGACACGTGCACTAGCTTCTAAGAAGTTGATAAACTTGGTGGGTTTCGTATTTGTGGCCATAGTCAGAATATAAACAAAACCCAGATTTATCATCTTTTTCTAAGCTACAAATAGCCTACACTCTTAGGTATTTTCAGAAAATCATAACATACTTTTCAAACTTTTCTAAGTATTTACCTCTTTTAGAATCAAATGAGATATATTCAATACGTATTCATGGCCATAGTCAGAGATATGTAAAGAATCTATTTCATCTAAATTCTATAAGACACATAAATTTCTTTTTCAAAATATTTTTCTCAAATTCTTCAGAAAATACTCTCTCAAATTACATTTATTCATTCATCTAGGTTAGATTGCATCATGAAAGTATTTCATAGGGCCACAACTTCTTCTGATCTACTTCACAAATTCATCTCAGAGAAATCAATTTTCTCAAAGTTGCTAAAATTTTCTTAGAAATCGATTTTCTTTTCTTCAGAAATGTTCTCTCAATATGGTTCACGATTTTCAAGGTATCCCCTTTTCTAAATATTTCTAATTATTCTAAGCAAACATCATGTTTTCAAATCTGGATTTCTGAAATTCATAGCACATGCCTGATTCTTTGTGCATTTAGGAATAGAACACCGATTTAGACAAGTTTAGCAAAGCAAAACATATGATTGATTCTTAGTTTGATTACCCCTGGTTATGATGCCAGGAACGGTTGAACCTCGTACCGACATACGAGTCTTATTCTTCGGAATTATCCTGCATTTTAAAACAAAGGCGAGTTATTTTCAAAATCTTTTTTTAAAGGTCAGTTTGACTTGCAAAAGTAAAATTTTACAATGATAAGATATACACTACCCCATATATTTTTATTACGAAATATGAACTATGAATTGTGTATTTTGTAAATTGTTTAGCCTTGCTATCAGTCGCACAAGGCTCTATAATTATGAGGTGTGAGTGAATCACCCCTTCTAACACTTCTTTCATCAATAAAAAACGGTTATGTTCACCTCCTTGGCGACTCCTCCAAGTCACTATTAAGGCTTGATCTCATATATGTCAAAGCCGCAATGGATCCCTTGAGGTGCCACAACTTGAGATGGCCCGTTGTTTTGACAAACAATGTTGACACTGATTTTTTGCAGATCTGTTGAGCAATTTTTGTTGCGCATTGCAGGCCGTGATGCACATGGCTGCAGCGTACAACTGATGGAACATGTGGGATTTATCCCAATATGGCTGCAGTGTTGGGAACCACTTGCGACGAGTTCATTTTTGTTTGGTCCAATCGATGCATGGTTTTTGTAAGGTTCTTGGAAGAATTGAGCAATACTTGACTTTACCAAAACTTGAACAACATAAGTACATTCCTCGCATGACTAAATAAAAAATGATGGAAGATCAACACAGCAAATGACCCAATCATGCTTCATTCATGACTTAAGCTCTTCATGTTCACGCTTTAACTCTTCCAACTTGTGCAACGACACAATTATGGTGCCACTTAAGTCACGCCCCCACCGAATCCATCTTGATAGTACACCTTGAGGAGCCCTTATTCATTTAGAGAATTGGAAGAATGAAGGACTGTTCACTCTCATACCATTGTTATGTTCCTGGGCCCACAGGGTAGGTCTAGGTTCAAGACTAAGATTGAGTTAGGTTGGGTAGGCTACGATAAGGTTAGGTTCAGTTTGGATCTGATAGGTTTTGGAAAAAAGATTAGTACAACCAAAATACAATAAATAAAATGCTGGTAAAAAATCAGGTCCAAACTCTATGTGGTCCGGGATTTATAGGCTCGAAATTAGGCTACAGGAAATTGGGTCGGGACTGTGTTTCAGGTTCGACATGGTTCAGTAAAAAGACTAGTTCTCTTTGTTGGGTCAGAGTTTGTAGCTGATTTTTGGAGGGTTAATAGGACACACGTGGGACCACCTATGGTTAAAATTTAAGGCTTAGATAAGGTCTTGTTAGGGATATATGACTAAAAAAAGTGGGCTCAAATTCTATAATTCACAGCATGCATAATAGGTTGGGTTCTTGGAATTGATTTAGGTCAAAAGGGTGCAAACATGAGTTTGAGATTAGGTTAATGCTGGTTCGACTTACTGAGACTTAGAGGGGATTCTTAAGAGGGTCCGATACAAGTCTGAAGGTCCAGAGGGTCATCTGGAAGTAGGATGGTGTAGTAGGGGTTTGGCAATCATTGTGCTCGGGTCCACCATCCACACTTTGCTTGGGCCAATTACCAAGGTGAAGACTTACGTGAGGTCTGACCTTAATTCAGCATAGATGCAGAGTGAGTGAAAACGTGAGAGAGGGCCTAGCGGCCCAGGAGAGAGAGAGAAGCCTAGGGGCTTAGGAAAAGAGAGAAATAAAGGAATGGAAGAGATAGAGAGATAGGCCCTAAGAGGAGGTGAAACTAGAGAGGGCCATGCCAGTAGAGATAGAGAGAGATGAAGGCAATTCTTTGATTTTTCATTCATGTTCTAGCAAAGGAAATATATAGCCTATATATAGGCCTTAGAGAGCTATTTACAACTCTCCACACGTTTGAAAGACAATTTGTAAAATTTAAAGCTAAATCTAGTTAAAACATTCTAAGACTAAGTCTATTTCAAGATAAAGACCTAGGAGACTAAAAACTAAAATTGAATATAGCCTTCAAGCTAAAACCTATTCTAAGTAAACACCCTTTTGAACATAGTTTCAACCTCCAAGACTTAGGCTAATTCTAGACCAGATCTTTTAATTTGGCAAGAATTAGCCAAACCAATTTTAATCCAGCCTCTTCCATTCTTATACCTTTGTTGCACGTCCATCTAGACTTTATAAATAAGGGAAGATGCCCCCATAAGTAGTCCCCACAAGGGCCAGCTGGTCTAGAGATGGATCTTGGGTAGTTGGAGGATCCGGGTTCCAATATGGATTCAATTGGGTCATGCTCAAGAAATGATTTATATAAGTTTTGGACTTGTTACTTTGGTTTGGTTTATTTGAGATCATATCTATCTTAATCTGTATTTTCTTTGGTTTTTGCTTTGGTTTGTACTGGATCATATCCACACTAGATCCGATCCACCCCTGAATTATCCAAGGAAGACTTAGCTCCATAACGAAGCATCTTGGATGTTTATGGAGAATTTTTCTCCTTCTAGATCATCATTTCTCTTTCTGCAACTTTTTTTATTTTTTTTTTGGTACAATCATCGGGATTGAGGATCTTCCTTTGGTTGAACCCATTGCCTTTGTTCGTCAAGAACATATTTCTCCCTTCGATCATGGCATATGTGATTTCTAAATCTCTATGAATGCATCAACGAGGGCCAAAGCCCTTCAAAAATTTTGAGAAATCCGATAGGGCATTGATCCCAAGATCAACATCCTATCATTCGTATTAGAGTCATCTCGATTCTTGGCATATGAATTGACGATGACTCCCAACTATTGCACAGCAAGGATGACGGTGTTCAATGCGTTGACGTAGCTAACCACCATCTCTTACAACTGGCCCACCCATCGATGCTCTCCCTGTCTCTGTCATTTCCTTCCATGTGAGGGCAACATAGGCCCTCTCTCTCGACCATCGTGCTAGAGCCCATCACTGTAGTCGGCCTACCCTCCATCTCCCCTGGTTCATTTCATACGAGGGCAGCACATGCCATCTCCCTCCACCACCGTTGGAGAGCACACCAGATTCCACAATCCCCTAGTTCTGCAGATTATGCACGCAAATGTCTTTGTCGCTTCCTTCACCACCTCTATTCTTGAGAGCAATGGGCCTGGCTTCGGCTCGATGATCTGGTTGGCTGACATCGCAGCCCTAGGGTAGAGACGTTCCCTACGACCACCGCGGCTATATGCCGACAGTTCTAGAGGTGCACTCTTCTCCTCTCATTAACTCAGCAGGTCAGGGCAGCCCATGGTGTCATTGCCCGACCGTCTCCCTTTCCCTCACTCCCTTTCCTAAACCCTCTCCCTCTTGCATGCTACTCCCTCTCCTGTCTCTCCCCTTCTTTCTTTAACCTGGTGGGATGGGGAAACATTGCTGGCACTGCTGACACCCCCTCTCTCTTTCTCTTTATTTCGGTGGGATGAGTCAGCTCCTACTACCACTGCCCAACCACTCTCTCTCTCTCTCTCTTCAACCTTTGACCAACCGCTAGCATCAACGCCTTCGAGGTTCGAAGGAGTCTAGGTGCCTCCCGTTCTTGGATTTTCTTATTTTGAGTAGTATGTGTAACTTAGTTATATATTTTTTATTATTCTAGATATGTTGCCATTATTGACATGTGAACCAAGGCGTTATATGTTTCCCCAAGAACACACAGGTGCGTGTTCTCGGGTTTGAATGAGCGCCATGTATGTAAGCACGTGAGTCTCGTTTTCCTGTGTGTGTCTGTGTGTCTGCATCACTTAGCATCGAAGTCTGGTGCATTTGTAAAGACTTAAGTATCCTTTCCCGTCATTAACGCCATGAAACAATGTTTTGAGTAAAGGACAAAAATGTCCTCACGACAAAGTTTGCAAATACTTAAGTACCCTTTCTCGCCATTGGCATCATAAAATGATGTTTCGATTAAAGGACAAAATGTCCTCTCGCCAAAAATGGTTAAAATCATCATCGTTTTTGCCTTAAAGAGTAAACTCCTCTGCTTTAACAGGAGCTCCTCGCAATATGTCACCCTAACCGTTCTGGATCACCCTTTGATGACACACCATCTACTGTAACATGAGCTCCCTTTGACGACGCAACCTTTGCCATCGTCTGCTGCCGCCGGAGCACTCTTTGTCGTCGTCTGCTGCCGCCAAAGTACCCTTTGCCGTTGTTTGCTACCGCCTGAACGTAGTCAGATCACCGTTGCCACCATCGGTTGCGTCTACCTTTTAGGTGTTTCTCCTCCACTATCGGATTAGCAAAACTTGTCCTAGAAGGTGATTTTTTGTGTAAGTTTTTGATATGTAAACAAATCAATTTGTAAATCCGAATGCTAAATCTTACAAGTGGTTGTGCTATACATGCTAAATAACACTTATTTTTATACTCAAACAAGAGTCGTGAAAGACAACGATATGTACTTATGAAGGCTAAATTTCTACAACGATTTATAAGTTTGAAATTAACAAAGAGTTATACATTTAATACAATAACGATTTGTTCGATGTAGCAATGATTTATATGTTTGAATCAGTAGCGATTTATGATTCATGATTTATACATTTAAAGTAACAATGATTTATACATTTAATGTAGTAGCGATTTATGATTTACAACGATATGTACTTATGAAGGGTTCGATTTCTACAATGATTTGTACGTTTAAAGGAGCGCTTTGTACGTTTGATGCACCCACAATTTATACATTTGAAGTAGTAGTCATATGTATTTATGATTTATGAAGTTACTACGATTTGTACTTAAGTTTGCTAAATCGTACTACGATGTTTACTTAAGAAGCAAAAACGTTACAACGATATGTACTTATGAAGGTTGTGATTTAATTGTACAATAATTTATACGTTTGAAGCAACAACAATTTATATGTTTGATGCAGTAGCGATGTGTAAATATAAAGTTACCACGATTTGTACTTAATTTTGCTAAATTGTACTATAATGTTTATTTATGAAGTCAAATATTACCACGGCTTGTAATGTTGGTGATTGTGTAACGAATGTGATAATTTGTAATAATATATACTTGGGAAAGCGGTTGTAACATACAATGATGCAATTAAATTTATGTGTTGTGCAGGTTAGCAATGACTACAATTCGTAAGACAAGAAAGCCTTCGCCGTTTGAGAAAATGACTCTTGGAGAAATCATCCGCCAATCCGATATATATGAGGGTTATGTAAAGAACATTGAGAATGAAAAAGACAAGAACAAATTGTTGGATATTTATTATGCGTAGCCTGATCCATCAGATATTGAAGATGAAAAGCAAACGAAGAAAGATGAAGAAGAACTAAAAATGATGAAGAAGAAGAAGGATGACGAAAAGAAGGAAAAGCAAAGGAAGAAGGAGAAGGAGAATGAAAACTACGCACACTTCTGAGGCAAAAGGATTTCTTCCTGCCAACCATGCAAAATTAAATCTATATGCACATCATTCTTCATGTTATCTGTCATGATCGTCAGTTGCATCACACTATACTATGCATCAAGTTGTTATTTACTGTGCCAATAAAAGAAATGACTTATTGTATATGTGTGTTGACAATAGCGATTCAAGAGACAACAATTTAATGACATCTACGACGCTACGAAGCGATTTCAATTTTAATCCCTAAATGAACAACTATTTGAATACGCACATCGCCATCACAATCGTGCAACAATGTAAATGTCTCACGCACACGTTTTAATATCATAATACAAATATCATACAAATCGACACTGACAAACACATAATATGTTACAAATCGATATACATATCACATAATATATTACAAATCGATACGAAAATTCAGCATAATAGCTTACAAATCAATATTAACAAACAAAATAATATCTCGCAAATCGATAGTATGTTACTACAACCGCGATTTGCGTTATACTATTCCAATATTTTCTATACAAAGGCAAATCGTTGTTGCTTACATAGACGTCATTGCTTAAATCACAAACATCACAACCGGAATCCAGGTCTCACAAGGCATATCGATTTTTGACAATGAGCGAGATGTGAAACGACATTTCTTTTACAAATGAATGACATATTTTCGTAACAAAGGCAAATCATTGTGGCGATTTATGATTTATGATTTACATATTTAAAGCAGCAATGATTTATACATTTAATGCAACAAAGATTTATGATTTATAAAGTTACCAAGATTTGTAATCAAGTTTGCTAAATTGTACAACGATGTTAAATGTTGAAGTCCAAATGTTACAACTATATGTACTTATGAAGGGTGCAATTTCTACAATGATTTGTATGTTTGAAGCACCAATTTGTATGTTTAAAATAGGAACCCTAGAACCCTTAATGCCTAAACCCTAACCCTAAAACATAAAACCTAAACCTAATTCCTAAACCCTAAACCCTTAATATCTTACTAAACCCTAAACCCTAACCCTAAACCCTTAACCTAAACCCGAAACCCTTAATATCTTACTAAACCCTAACCCTAAACTCTTAATATCTTACTAAACCGTAATGTTAAACCATAAACCCTTAATATATTACTAAACCTTAAACCCTAAACCCTAAACCCTAACCCTAAACCCTTAATATCTTACTAAACCCTAACCCTAAACCCTAAACCCTAACCCTAAACCCTTAATATTTTAGTAAACCCTAACCCTAAACCCTAAATCCATAACCTAAACCCTAAACCCTTAATATCTTACTAAACCCTAACCCTAAACCCTAACCCTAAACTCTTAATATCTTACTAAATCATAATGCTAAACCATAAACCTTTAATATATTACTAAACCCTGAACCTTAAACCCTAAACCCTAACCCTAACCCTAAAACCTAACCCTAAAACCTATAAACTAGACCCTATACCTAAACCCTCAATTATGAAGATGATTCGTTATATCGATTTATAAACTATAAACAAGAATTTTTATATCAATTTGTATGATATTTGATCATGGATTTGCGTTATACTATGATAATATTTTCATAACAAAGGCAAAGTGACTAAACATTACAATGAATTTTATGATATCAATAGGATTTGCCATATCGATTTAAGAAAATGTTTTGATTCTTAATATCAATTTAAGATATTGTTTTGATTCTAAATATCAATTTTTAAGATATCAACACGAATTTTCAAATCGATTTCAGATATTGTTCTGAATCTTAATATCGATTTTTGTGCTGATTCTTGATATCGATTTAAGTTATTGTTTTGATTCTTAATATCGATTTATATGTTATTGTTATGATTCTAAATATCGAGTTATATGCTGACTCTGTATATCGATTTATAAGCTATCAATAGGAATTTCCATATCGATTTGTATGATGCTATAACAATATTTTTGTAACAAAAACAAATTGACTAAACCGTTGTCACTGAACAAATCGTTATAATGATCGACGTTCGTAAATAAAAATCAAACAATCGTTTAGCGTTGTGTACAGTGAAAATGCCACTGATTTGCTTTTACGAGTTGTTCCTATCGCGATTTACACAACTGAGTTAATAAACGTCTGAAACGGTGAATTATGAAACATAAAAGCAATCTACTAGTAATGAATCGCTTTGCATAAATTTTGATAAACGGCTGAAACGATTTGCACAAATGTGCTTGTACTTATGCACCGTAATTTTTATCCAGATATGGCCGACATAGACGTCATTGTGTAAATCGTTATACCATCGCGATTTACACAATGACATTTGTCTTTTAGACAATGAGATTTGTCTAAGTGAATGACACATACCATCGTGATTTACACAACGACGTATGAAGGCCACGTGCTATCGCAATTTGCTTTTACAAACACATATCGTTCTTGCTGCAGTTTCGTAACTACAAATCCACATGATTTAAAACCACATTCATATACAAAAAATATTAGATTTTAGATACAAGACATCATGACCAATGGTTTGGCTTAGATACAATACATGACCATCATCAAGAAAGAAAACAAATATCATTACAAGTATGAAACTCACATCTAAATTAGTGAGGAGCTTCTAATGTAATCCAGGTGCGGGAATGTGGAAAGCTATTTATGGGAGGACATTTCCGTCAAACGCATATCTATCTTTATGAGACTCCCATTTTTGCAGAAGCAATCACCAAAACATCTGTATCGTTTATCGTCGAGTTCATTTCCTACTGCAAAGCGATTCTATTCGTAGCTGCAGATACATCCTCTCAAAGAAAATGAGCTCATTAGTAATGGCATGCCACTGCACCGTTTCCTCGGGCTGAGGCTGATAGAGACTTGAGTAATGGCGCACCTTGAGTATATGCTTCACAAACTTTAGCTCAGGCACTGTCCCCTTGAAGAGCCGATGGGCTACATCATAAATCTCTTTTACGTATTTGTCATAAAGTATATCGAAGACAAATACATAAAAGCGACTTATGATGTAGCCCATCGGCTCCTTCAAGGGCTCAGTGCCTGAGCTGAAGTTTGTAAAGCATATTCTTAAGAATGCATCATTGTTGGAGCCTCTATCAGCCTCAGCCCTAGGAAAATGGTGCAGTGAGCTGCCATTACTAATGAGCTTGTTTTCTTGGAGAGGATGTATCCGCAGCTGCACATAGAATTACTTTGCAGCAGAAAATGAACTCGATGATGAACGCTATGGATGTTTTAGTGATCTCTTCTGTAAAAATGGAAGTCTCTAAAAGATAGATATGTGTTTGACGAAAATGTCGAAGAAAGAGAAGAAGAAGAAGACAAAGGTGGAGGAGAAAAAAGAAAAAGAAGCTGCTCTGCCACAAAAAAGAGGAAGAGAGGTTAAATAGACTAGGGGTTTACACCTCGACAATGGGTCAGATCGTGTCGGGTAGGATTTTATATATATCTATACTAGAGTTCCAAATCGATTTAAAATATTGTTCTGAATCTTAATATTGATTTATGTGCTGATTCTTGATATCGATTTAAGTTATTGTTTTGATTCTTAATATCGATTTATATGTTATGATTCTAAATATCGAGTTATATGCTGATTCTGTATATCGATTTATAATCTATCAACAAGACTTTCCATATCAATTTGTATGATGCTATCAACAGGACTTTCAAAATTATAGCTCAGTAGGCTAGATGAGACAATGATCTATACATGTGAATGACACCTGTTATAACGATTTGTATATGTGAAAGATACATTATTAAACATAATTCACGTACTTTTTGGATGAAGCCATTTTCATGAATGATGATGCAAAAAAATATTAACAATTCTATTTTTGTGGCTCACGATTCATGAAAATGGATTCATCCCAAAACTCTTTCTTTGTGAACGAAATCGATACAGAAGTTCAGCCTAATAGCTTACAAATCGACACTACAAAACACATAAAATCTTACAAATCGATGTACATATAGACAAATATATTACAAATTGTGTCATATCTTACTAAACCCTAACACTAAACCCTAAACTCAAATCCTAAACATTATACTTAAACCCTAAATGATATGTATAACGATGTGTAAATTTGAAGGCTAGATGAGACAATGATTTGTCTATGCAATTGTATCGCGATTTGTACTCATGCCAATTGTGATTTTCATCCAGTTGTGGCCGACATAGATGTCATTGTGTAGATCGCGATAGGACAATACCTGGTATAACATCTTACAAATCGATACTAGAAAATACCTAATATCTTACACATCAATATACATATCACATAATATATTAATCATCGATACGGCAATTTAGCATGATATTCTTAATATCGATTTAAGATATTGTTTTGATTATTAATATCGATTTAAGATATTGTTTTGATTCTAAATATCGATTTTTAAGATATCAATACGAATTTTCAAATCGATTTAAGATATTATTCTGAATCTTAATATCGATTTCTATGCTAATTATTAATATGGATTTAAGATATTGTTTTGATTCTTAATATCGATTTAAGATATTGTTTTGATTTTAAATATCGATTGTTAAGATATCAATAGAAATTTCCATATCTATTTAAGATGTTGTTTTGATTCTTAATATCGATTTAAGATATTGTTTTGATTCTAAATATCGATTTTAAAGATATCAATACGAATTTCCAAATCAATTTAAGATATTGTTCTGAATCTTAATATCGATTTTTATGCTAATTCTTAATACGGATTTTAGATATTGTTTTGATTCTTAATATCGATTTAAGATATTGTTTTGATTCTAAATATCGATTGTTAAGATATCAATAAAAATTTCCATATCGATTTAAGATGTTTTGATTCTTAATATCAATTTAAGATATTGTTCTGATTCTAAATATCGATTTTAAAGATATCAATACAAATTTTCAAATCGATTTAAGATATTGTTCTGAATCTTAATATCGATTTCTATGTTGATTCTTAATATCAATTTAATATATTGTTTTGATTCTTAATATTGATTCAAGATATTGTTTTGATTCTAAATATCAATTTTTAATATATCAATAGAAATTTCCATATCAATTTAAGATGTTTTTATTCTTAATATCGATTTAAGATATTGTTTTGATTCTAAATATCAATTTTTAAGATGTCAATACAAATTTCCAAATCGATTTAAGATATTGTTCCAAATTTTAATATCGATTTCTATATCGATTCTTAATATCGATTTAAGAGATTGTTTTGATTCTTAATATTGATTTAAGATATTGTTTTAATTCTAAATATCGATTTTTAAGATATCAATAGGAATTTTTATATCGATTTAAGATGTTTTGATTCTTAATATCGATTCAAGATATTGTTTTGATTCTAAATATCGATCATTAAGATATCAATACGAATTTCCAAATCGATTTAAGATATTGTTCTGAATCTTAATATTGATTTCTATGTTGATTCTTAATATCAATTTAAGATATTGTTTTGATTCTTAATATCGATTTAAGACATTGTTTTGATTCTAAATATCGATTTTTAAGATATTAATAGGAATTTCCATATTGATTTAAGATGTTGTTTTAATTCTTAATATCAATTTAAGATATTGACTTGATTCTAACTATCGATTTCTATCCCGATTATGTATATCGATTTATAAGCTATCAACAGTAATTTCCATATCTATTTGTATGATATTTGATCATCGAATTATGTTATACTATGATAATATTTTTGTTACAAAGGCAAATCTTTGTGGCCGACAACGACATCATTATAAAATATTTTATTATAAGACATGAACCGCCAAAAACATGAACCGACAAAAAATCTTTGGCAGATCCTATAAGCATTAAACTCCTCGGCTATAAAAGGAGTTCTTCGTAATATTTCTCCCTAAATGTTCCACAAAAATTCTAGTGTTTCATCTTCTTTTACCAGAGCACCCTTTGCCGTCTCGGTAAGTTTTTGTGTTGTGCAGGTTACCAATGGCTTACATTTCTAAGAGAAGAAACACTTCATTGTCAGCAAGGAAAACTCTTGACGAAATCGTCCAACAATATGCTTTGTATGAGCAATTAGAAATGTACTACAGAATAATAAAGATTGAGAATGATAATGAAAGGGAGCAATTGTTGTTAAAGTATAGAGCATAGCCTTATCCGTCAGATATTGAAGATGATGAGGAAAAAGTACAGATGAAAAAAAAAAAGAATGACGAAGAGAAGCAAAATGAAAGGAAGGAAGAAGATAATGAAAAAAAGCAAAGGAAATCAAGGCGAAGGAAGGAGAAGGTGGAGGATAGGGGAAAGCAAAGAAATAATAAGGAGGAGGAGGAAGAGATGCGAAGGCAAAAGGAGGAGGAGGAGGAGGAGGAGGAGAGGGAAAAGCAAAGGAAGAATAAGGAGAAGTAGGAGAAGCGAAGGCAAAAGAAGGAGGAGGAGGACAAGAGGGAAAAATAAAGGAAGGAGAAGGAGGATAAGGAAGAGAAGGAAAGACAAAGGAAGAAGCAAGAGGAGAAGAAGAAGAGGGAAAGAAATTTGAAGAAGAAGAAGGAGAAAGAGAAGGAAAGACAACTGATGAAGCTGAAATATTTTGAAAAGCAAAGGAGGATAAGGCAAATGAAGAAGGAGGTCGAGGAGTGGGAAAGGCAAAAAAAGAATAAGAAGGAGAGGGAAAGGCAATTGAAGAAGAAGAAGGAGGAGGAAGAGAAGGAAAGCCAAATGATGAAGATGGAAGAGGAACGACAAAGAAAGAAGCACCAGGATGAGGAAGAAAAAGAAAGGCAAATGAAGGAGAAGGAGAAGGTGGACGAGGAAGAGAAGAAAAGACAAAGAAAGGAGGAGGAGGACGAGGAAGAGAAGGAAAGGCAAGGGAAGGAGAAGAAGGACGAGGAAGAGAAGCAAAGACAGAGGAAGGAGAAGGAGAAGGATAACGAGAAAGAGAAGGAAAGACAAATGAAGAAGACGAAGGACAAGGAAGAGAAGGAAAGAGAAATGAAGAAGCAGGACGAGGAAGAGAAGAAAACAGAAAGAAAAAAGCATACGATGGACACAAAGGATGAAAGGAAGAAGTACAAAAGCAGAGGAAGGGAGGGGATGAAGAGGAGAAAAGTGTGACCAAGGTACAGTAATCGCTACTGTATGTCACAGTGTACTGTTGTAGGTATTATTATGTATAGCGATTACTATGAATAGCGATTACTTTGGATAGCGATTACTATGTATAGGGATTATTATGTATAGTGATTACTTTGTATAGTGATTACTGCGATAATGATTAATGTGATAGCAATTACTGCGATAGTGATTATAATTTATAGCGATTAACTATGATTTGATATTTTGTGTTACAGGCAACTCAAAAGAGAAGCAAAACAGCAGGTGAAAAGCTGAGAGGGTGGTGTCAGTGGTCTGTAGTTCTGTCGTGATTCAGAAAGCTGAGTGAATATCAGAAGGACCGATTACGAAAGATGCACTTCGGCAGCCTTCTAGACCAACATTATTTTGAAAATTGGTGGAACATCGTGACCAACCTGGTCAATAAGTGGAACCATAAGACAAACACATTCCACTTTGGGGGTTTTGAGATCACCATGACTCTAGAAGATGTGGCATGAATTACGGGTCTTAAGTGCCATGGAAGTGCTGTCCTAGCACGAAATTCAAACTATAACCCAAAGGACAATTGCACTACCTTTTTAGGAATGTCGATGGAGGAATGACGTGAGTGTATTTCTGGTGGAGGCAATTCCTCAATGATGAAAGTTTATTTTTTCCATAATAAATGGGATGACCTGTCCGTTGCATGTGCATCTGAAGCAGCTGACCAAGAGTTGCACGACTTCCTTCTTTATTTTTTTGGACTTACTTTATTTTCTGACTATTCTGGTTCGAGAATAAGTTACTTGTGGCTGCAATTCCTGGAAGACTTAGATGAAGTCGACAACTGGGCATGGGGTGCTGCTATGACCATACACTTGTACAGTCAACTTTATTGTGCGAGTAGGGGTACAAAAATCGTCGGAGAGTTTTGGCCATTTGTTTATTACATATTTAGTGCTTGTGAACTAAGCTCATTGAAGGTTGTAGTCTTACTAATATATTATTTTTGTAGGCCTGAATGTGGAAGCATATTGTCGCCTTGCGTCCTCAATGTGGCCCTACGGTTTGTGGTTTTCCCAAGATCGACGAGTGGGCTTCAATAAATGTCAAGGAGGAAAATGCTCAATTCATTTTAGATGGGCGGCAATTAAATGAGGTAAATGATTTAAAATCGTTGTAATGTTTAACATTCTTAAGTAATCATCACTTTAGTATTTTGTCTTCCTTAGTATAAATTGTTATCTCCTTTGTATCTAACTTTCATTAGTGTAAATCATTATATGGTTTAACATTCTTAAGTAATCACCGCTTTAAGATTTTGTCTTCCTTTTTACAAATTGTTATCACATTTGCATCTAACTTTTATTAGCATAAATCATTGTAATGTTTAGCATCCTTAAGTAATCATCACTTTAGAATTTTGTCTTCCTTAGTACAAATCATTATCGTATTTGCAGCTAACTTTCATTAGCGTAAATCATTATAATGTTTAGCATTCTAAAGTAATCATCGCTTTAGGATTTTGTCTTCCTTAGTATAAATCATCATCACATTTGCATCTAATTTTTATTACCGTAAATCATTGTAATGTTTAGCATTCTCAAGTAATCATCACATTCAACATTTCGTCTTCCTTAGTATAAATCGTTATCGCATTTGTATCTAACTTTCTTTACCGTAAATTGTTGTAATGTTTAGAATTCTTAACTAATAATCACATTCAGTATTTTGTTTTTCTTAGTATAAATCGTTACCGCATTCAATATTTTGTATGAATAATTATATCTATATCTAAACCACAATCTCGATTGTACAGGTTGTGTGGAGACCTTATGGGGATGGGGAGGATAAGGACGACGAGGTTGTTGCTGAGGCTGCGAGACTGTCTGTCTGCGATATTTGACTCTTTAGCAAATATGAAGTCAAGTTACAACATGATAGTCGAGTTCTTCTACAAGCTGGCTTGGGACAGTTGATAGCAAAATTGCCTGTGGCATTAAAAAGGAAGATGAATAGTGGTGAGGCCACAAACGTGAATTGGCACGAACGCTTCAGGAAACAATTGGATAGCTAGAACAAAGGAGGTGTTCATGCCATACCATATGACTATAAAGAATAACAATATGACCCCAACTATTTCAAACAATATTGGCAACCCATGCGTGAAAACCGATAGATTGAGGAGAAGCAACCTAAAAGTGAGTTATCTCTTATCACCAAGCATGTCATCCTCCAACATAGACATAACGTTCATTGTGTCCATTTGGCGGATACTACGATTCCCTTTGTTGCAGTACATGATAAGGAGCAAACACAACTCGAGAAGGTATCGTCCGACGAAAGGTTAGCGATGTTGGAGAGTGAGAATAAGGCGTTACAGAAGGACGTGCAAAATTTGAGTAAACAAATTGAGTCACTGGTTGAGATGATTACCAGTGGGTTTTATAAGATTAAGAGAACGAAGAGACCATCGAATAAAGAGACTCCACCAAGTCCAAGAAAGAGACAATTTCTATGTCCATCTGAGTTATCAAGTGCAAGTGAATAAACATATGTGATTTGTGTATCCCAATAATTCTATGTAATTTTGTCATTCTTTATTGTAATTATATAATTATTTCTTTAATAAGTATAACACAAAAATGCCACTGAAAAATCGACAAGACTATATAAACTTAGGTTTGTAATTATATAATTCTTTCATGATTTGTACTTACGTATAACGCTTACTGGCTTAGGGTTTATTATGTATCGTGATTCCTGTGATAGCGATTACTCTGTATAGCGCTTATTATGTATAGTGATTATGAAGTTACCACAATTTGTACTGAAGTTTTCTAAATCGTTTAGCGATTACTAGCTTAGGGTTTATTACTTATAGTGTTTCTTGTGATAGCGATTACTTAATATGTCGATTACTCAGTATAGCAATTACAAATATACCATTATTTGTACCTACGCTTTCTAAATCGTATAGCGATTACTAGTTTAGGGTTTATTATTTATAGCATTTTCTGCGATAGCGATTACTTAGTTTAGCGATTAATAGGTATAGCGATAATGAAGTTACCATGATTTGTACTTATGTTTGCTAAATCATATAGCGATTACTAGTTTTGAGTTTATCATGTATAGTGATTCCTCTAATAGTGATTACTCGGTATAGTGACTATGAAGCTACCATGATTTATACTCATTGTTGCTAAATCGTATAGCGATTACCGATTTAGATTTTATTACTTATAGTGTTTCCTGTGTTAGCGATTACTTAGTAGAGCGATTAATATGTATAGCGATTATGATGTTACCACGATTTGTACTTACATTTGCTAAATCCTATAGCGATTACTAGTTTTGAGTTTTAATTTGTATAGTGATTCCTGTAATAGCGCTTACTATGTGTAGTGATTATGAAGTTACCACGATTTATATTTAGGTTAGTTCAATCGTTAAGCGATTACTGGTTTAGGGTTTATTATTTATAGCGTTTCCTTTAGTTGAAAGGAATGTCACATAACATTAGTTTAGGGAGATGTCATCTGACACGCTACTGATGTTATGTGATGTGTCATTCATTTATATGTACTAACATCGTTTCGATGATACTAGCAAATGAAATGACGTTTTTTAATTAATACACAATATAATTTATTTATTTGTTAATATTATTTTTGCATGATTTTTGAAAATTGGCAGGATGTGAAACAACGTGAAAAATAAATGAATGAAGCATCATTTTCCGTAAGGAACACAAGACGTTTCCTTTAAGAGCATGAAATAGGCGGCGTTTCATTTAAAGAAGAAAAGAAGCCTTTCTTATGACCTGCTTCGTGAGCAACAAACAGAAAAACCAACATTTTCTCTAACCTCCTTTGTTGTAAAAGCTATATCAATGTCGAAGAAGGATGCTACGATTCAGTCGAACGTCCACAAAAAAGGGTACTTTTGATTCCTATAACATGCTTCATCTTTTTTACGTCCTTTACAATTCGTTTACTGAATATAATGCTAAAGTTATTTTACTGAATATTCAACTAATTTCAGTGCAACATCTACAAAACAAGGTGCCAGAAAACTCAGCAAAGTGCTCAAAGTGAACATCGACCGGATGAGCGATAAATTTGCAGAAGGACACACTATCAGTAATTTTGTACGTATAAAACCACTATTAGTTATACATTTACGTATGTCATGGGTATGTATATTAACAAGTGTATATTTGTTGTAAACAGACTATACATAATTTCGTCATGTATATTTAAAGCAAGGGAACAACCATGTCGATCCCCGTCGTCACCTCTTATTTTATGGTATATCGATTATCTTATATGTTTATTTTCTTTTTTTATTTACTAATATACCTTCATATTTTAAACTTACTATTATTACTGTTTCGTTCAACAGAGTATTGTCTGCCGAATGCCATACGCAGCTGGATTTCTAGACGAATTACGATACTGAGGTAACGATGACCAAATGACAAACTTTTGTTCAAGTGAAAAGGTTTGTGACCATATCGATTTGTAAGATGTTAAATCTATTTAAGATCTTGTTCTAATTTTTAACATCGATTTTTATGGTATTAGTACGTATTTTCATATCCATTTTTTAAGATATTTTATAATCGATTTGTAGATATTGATTCCTATATTGTGGCAATCGGAAAAGCATTGAGTCTTATACGTGTTGGATGTACAAGAACAACAAATATGGCTATACAACTCTTTATACTATGACATTGGTGTAGACCATGACATTGTGTATTTGGTAAGTTTTTATCTTTAAGATTACTGTATCTTGTACCGTGGCCCAGAATTTACTTGCTTTTGTATAAACCACATGTTGGATTTTTCAGAGACATGTTGGGTGTCAACATTGGCCTGTGGAGGCTTCACGTCGCAGAGGATGCTCCTTTACAAAATAATGGGGTCGATTGTGGCATCTTTGTAATAAAATATAATGAAGCAATATATTATGGACGAGCACCAGAATTCACTGTTGTATGTTGTACACTTAAACATGTTTTATTATCCTATATTATTGGTGACTACATTTTTATATTGGTCTGACTTTTAGTTTTTTTTTTCAGGATGATATACCTAGATTCCGCATAGAACTATGCAAAAAATTGAAGGATTTCTAGTTGAGGAAGATACAAAAACCCAGACTATAAGATTACCTAGAGAGCTATGAAGGATGCGAGGCCCCCAGAAGTAAGAGGAAGTCATTTTAAATGTCTACCAATTCTCAAGGATAACGTGAAGAGGGTTACGTTCTACTGCTGAGAGAGAGAGATAACAATTTTTGGTTCAACTTTCAATTTCCAAATTTTTTGTGTATAGACATTTATAACAAATTTTGTAAGACTGTGTACAAAATTCACATTGATCCATAAACCAAAATTATGAACCTGGCACACGTGTTGAATACGCAAATCATCACCTCAAGCGCCCAAATCACAACAATGTAAATTCCGCAAGCACACATTTCAAAATCATAATACAAATATCTTGCAAATCGACATATCTTATAATTTATAGGATATTATACCGATTTTTGTGAGATATTGTTTTGTTTGTTAATATTGATTTGTAATATATTATGTTGAATTGTCGTATATCGATTTGTAAGATATTATGTATTTTCTAGTGTCAATTTGTGAGATATTATTTTGTTTGTTATTATCGATTTATAACATATTATGCTAAATTGCTGTATATCGATTTGTAAGATATTATGTGTTTTCTAGAGTCGATTTGCGAGATATTGTTTTGGTTGTTAAAATTGATTTACAATATATTATGCTGAATTGCTGTATATCGATTTGTAAGATATTCTGTGTTTTCTAGTGTCGTTTTATGAGATATTGTTTTGTTTGTTAATATCGATTTGTAATATATTATGTTGAATTGCCGTATATCGATTTATAAGATATTATGTGTTTTCTAGTGTCATTTTGTGAGATATTGTTTTGGTTGTTAATATCGATTATTAATATATTATGTTGAATTTTCATATATCAATTTATAATGTATTATGCAGAATTGCCTTATATCGATTTGTAAGATATTATGCTGAATTGTTTAATATCGATTTGTAATATATTATATTGAATTACTGTGTATCGATTTGTAAGATAATATGCATTTTCTAGTATCGATTTGTGAGATATGATTTTGTTTGTTAATATCGATTTGTAAGCTATTATGTTGAATTGTCGTATATCGATTTGTAAGATATTATGTATTTTCTATTGTGAATTTGGGAGATATTGTTTTGTTTGTTACTATTGATTTGTAATATATTTTGCTGAATTGCCATATATCGATTTGTAGGATATTATGCTGAATTGCTGTATACTGATTTGTAATATATTATGCTGAATTGTTGTATATCGATTTGTAAGATATTATGTGTTTTCTTGTGTCAATTTGTGAGATATTGTTTTGTTTGTTGATATCAATTTGTAATATATTATGCTGAATTGTCATATATCGATTTGTAAGCTATTATGTATTTTCTAGTGATGATTTGTGAGATATTGTTTTGTTTGTTACTATCGATTTGTAACATATTATGCTGAATTGCTGTATACCTATTTTTAATATATTATACTGAATTATCATATATCGCTTTTGTAAGATATTATGTATTTTCAAGTATCGATTTGTGAGATATGGTTTTGTTTGTTAATATCAATTTGTAAGCTATTATATTGAATTTTCGTATATCGATTTGTAAGATATTATGTGTTTTCTATTATCTATTTATGAGATATAGTTTTGTTTGTTACTATTGATTTGTAATATATTTTGCTGAATTGCCGTATATCGATATTTGTAATATATTATGATGAATTGTCATATATTGATTTGTAAGATATTATGTGTTTTCCAATGTCGATTTGTGAGATATGGTTTTGTTTGTTAATATCGATAAGCGATGCTATTATGTTGAATTACCGTATATCGATTTGTAATATATTATGTTGAATTGTTGTATATCGATTTGTAAGATATTTTGTGCTTTAGAGTATCGATTTGTGAGATATGGTTTTATTTATTAATATCAATTTCTAAGCTATTATGTTGAATTTTTGTATATCGATTTGTAAGATATAATGCTCAATTGTTGTATATCGATTTGTAAGATATTATGTGTTTTCTAGTGTCAATTTTTATGATATTTTTAATATGATTTCTATTATAGAATTACAACAAAGAATTATAACATTACAACACAAAATTATCGATTTACAGTAAAAAAATTATAGAATTACAACAAAGAATAATCAATTTACAATAAAGAATTATAGAACTACAACAAAGAATTGTCGATTTCTAGTATCAATTTGTGAGATATTGTTTTGGTTGTTAATATCGATTTGTAATATATTATGTTGAATTGCCGTATACCGATTTGTAAGATATTATGCTGAATTGTCGTATACCGATTTGTAATATATTATACTAAATTATTGTATATCGATTTGTAAGATATCATGTGTTTTCGAGTATTGATTTGTGAGATATGATTTTGTTTGTTAATATCGATTTGTAAGCTATTATATTGAATTTTCGTATATCGATTTGTACGATATTATGTGTTTTCTATTTTCAATTTGTGAGATATTGTTTTGTTTGTTACTATCGATTTGTAATATATTTTGTTGAATTTCCGTATATCAATTTGTAGGATATTATGTTGAATTGCCGTAAAACGATTTGTAATATATTATGCTGAACCATCGTATATGGATTTGTAAGATATTATGTGTTTTCGAGTATCGATTTGTGAGATATGATTTTGTTTGTTAATGTCAATTTGTAAGCTATTATGTTGAATTTCTGTATATCGATTTGTAATATATTATGCTCAATTGTTGTATATCGATTTGTGAGATATTATGTGTTTTCTAGTATCGTTTTTTATGATATTTGTAGTATGATTTCTATTATAGAATTACAACAAAGAATTATAACATTACAACACAGAATTATCGATTTACAACAAAAAATTATAGAATTACAATAAAGAATTATCGATTTACAACAAAAAATTATAGAACTACAACAAAGAATTATAGAATGCTAAACATTAAAATGATTTATAAGATATGAAAGTTAAATGCTACAACTATTTTGTAGCTGAAGAATTCACACACGATTTCTGTGTTGCGTTGCTTAGTTTTGAATTGAACAAAGCCTGTCATGAAACAAAACAATATCAGACACTACATTAAGTTCAACAAAAAATGCAAACATCCTCCCAAAATTGTTATATATCAAAATACTTGTCAAACTCTTGCCATCGTTCCACTCAAACAGGTTGGGTGGATTGCAGATTCCAACATTGTAGTGCACGTCTGTATGATATTGTTGCATATTGGAAATTACATAAGTTAGATATTGATAGGTTGCACGTAATATAATTTACATGGGAAGCAATATACTATATTACATACCTGTTCATGCGAAGGGCTTGGTTGCTTAGGGGTTGGTTGTTTCTTGAACATTTTCTTGCCAACCAATTCCAGTGCACCCTTTGTCCTCCGACGACTGCGATCAGAGGCAAGTTTCCTTTTGATACCCTTCACTAGGTGAATATTTTTATCATAATCTACAACGTTTACTCCTGACTTGTCGAAGATAATGTTTACGCTTCAGCGCAACTTCTCACAAGGGTCAGGGGAAGCGTGATTTTCACCTACGTTGTTTGATCCCGTTTTCTTAGATTGGTCTTCACGAGCTGAAACATACTCATGGTAAATTAACTGCACTTTTCAAGTAATTCAATTGACACTTTTCTTATACATACATAGGCTTTTTCGCTTTTCAATGTCAAATCTACAACATGCATAAGTGACCTACATAGTTGTTTGTAACGAGAGGCTATCTGGCACTTTTCATGAACACTAGATGTACTGATATTATTTGTGTCTAGCAGTTCAATCTTTGCTTGTCTTGTCCATCTTCGCATTATATATAACTTAGGTATTTCTTGTATCTTCTCTTGATTAAGTGCCTTTAATGCATGACAACATAAAATACCTTTGAATTCAAACATTTTGCATGTACATTCAACTGTTTTGTTGTCAACATTGTACGTAACATGTGCTTATTGCCTTTTTGGATGCTCTTCGCCCTCCCATACAACATGGTATTTGTGCATATTCCTATATTGCATATGTCCTTCTATGTTGCGATTCATGACCTATATAACCTCCTTCTTAGTCCATTCAAATACAGTTAGTGTATACAAATCTGCAGGTCACGTCAATATTTTCATGTCCAAAGTTATAGGACGGGTGTTGAAGCATTTCACATCTTGTTCAAGCTCATTCTGTTTAAGACCGTCTACAAATAATTCATATTGTTCCATGAAATGAAACATTATTAAACATGAATACAAAGTTTTTTTTAGTGTGGCATGCATAGATTCAGCTCTTTATGTGCTTATCATACCTGCACAAAAGTATTGTCTTTCATATGCCAATGCCCACTTCTCTTTGTCTGCATATAAATATTGTAACCACACACAGTCTTTAAGGTCGTATATCTGAACCATTTGCTCCCAATCAGATATAAATGTGACCTCGTCTATGCTCTCAAGTACACACTGTCTAAACTTTTTATCAAACCCTGTATTCTGATTAAAAATGTGTCCTATGTTCTTTGTTGCATTTTGAAAGATATGCTACAAACATAGGCGATGATGTGCATATGGCCATACATGTGACATTGTAGCTGCAATTGCATGGTCACCATCTGTAAGTACAGCTCCAGGGTGCTTCCCATCCATTGCCTGTGTAAATACTCTGAACAACCACTCAAAAATTTCCTTTGTCTGATCATACAAAAAAACGCCGCCTAAAATGCAACTTCGTGAGTGATGGTTCACTCCGACAAACTGCGCAAATGACCACTGTTCCGTATTAATCTTCACTGTCGTATATAAAACAAGCATATCATTGAAGCATTCATAATCCACTCTTGACTTTGAATCTGCCCAAAACATATTCACAGCATACCCATCTTCATCCAGTTGCATTGCACTAAAGAAACCAGGGTCAATGTTTGATTTTTTCTATAGGTAATCAACCAAAGAACATATTCCTTCATTCTTCATGTTTTTTGACTTCTTCCTTCTCAAGTGGTTTCTTAGATCCATAGGTGTGAATGGTACATTCTCGCGACCACCATCTACATGCACGCAGAAATTATATGTCTTTCTTGGTGCAATGTTGGCGCTATCAGCTATTTCAGCAATTACAACATGTGCTTCAGTTACTTTACGATGTGACCTTAACATAGGAGTCATAAATGAAGCGGCTAATTCATGGTTATGATCATTGATTAAAGTATGAACTATATATTTCCCATTCGGAAGTCTTCTTAACACCATTCTCGCTGGACAACCACATCTTGAATCTGGCTTGCTCCTTGTTGGATTTCTTCTTGACTTCTTCCAACCTTGCTTAGAAAAAACATATGCCTTTCTCATCACGACACCCTATGTATTTTTTGCCCAAGAATACCTTCTAACACTAAAGCCAAGTTTTAAGGCATAATCATTATAAAATTTGTATGCAGCTTCCTCATTATTAAACTGTATTTCCTCTACGAGAACCGAGTCAAGTGTACTATCATGTAGACTTGAAGTGCCTGCACCTTTATCAAGTACACTGTCATGATTGTCTACCTCATTATCGAATTGTGTTTCGTCTACTGGAATATTCAAGTCAAGAGTGAATCAAATGCCTGCACCCTTCTTATCATGTGCATCATTAGTGCACATATTCGATTCTTCAGATATATTGATAGTACGGATGTCCATTGCTCCATGACTTCCTAATGATTGAGATACATCATCTTCACTGCAACTAGTTGATATGCTCAACATTGTCATGAGCAAAATATCAATTTGTGTTAGCCAACACATATGTTTACTACAATTTATTCAAGATGCATATAACAACGACTATCGATTAGTTAAGCATAATAGCTTACAAATCGATATTAACACACAAAATCATATCTCACAAATTGACACAAGAAAACACATAATATCTTACAAATCAATATACGACAATTCAACATAATATATTACAAATTAGTATACGACAATTCAGCATAATATCTTACAAATCGATATACAACAATTCAACAAAATATATTACAAATCGATAGTAACAAACAAAACAATATCTCACAAATCGACAATAGTAAACACAAAATATCTTCCAAATCGATATACGATAATTCAATATAATATATTACAAATCGATATTAACAAACAAAACAATATCTCACAAATCGATAATAGAAAACACATAATATCTTACAAATCGATATATGGCAATTCAGCAAAATATATTACAAATCGATAGTAACAAACAAAATAATATCTCACAAATCGACAATAGAAAACACATAATATCTTACAAATTGATATACGACAATTCAGCATAATATATTACAAATCAATATTAATAAACAAAACAATATCTCACAAATCGACAATAGAAAACACATAATATCTTACAAATCGATATATGACAATTCAACATAATATATTACAAATCGATATTAACAAACAAAATAATATCTCATAAATCATCACTAAAAAACACATAATAGCTTACAAATCAATATACGACAATTCAACATAATATATTACAAATCAATATCAATAAACAAAACCATATCTCACAAATCGACACTAAAAAATACATAATATCTTACAAATCGATATACGGCAATTCAGCATAATATATTACAAATCGATATTAACAAACAAAACAATATCTTACAAATTGATATACATGTTACTACAACCGCGATTTGGTTACATTGCATATTCTGAGTGAATGGACGATAGCGGATGGGGTAGAGGCCCTTGCTCGCATCTGTAAGAAAGCATTCTTGTCAGGAGATCCCACCGCCTTACAAATATCTTCAAGTTTCCAAGCGTTGAAATGATATAATCTACCTGCAATAACAAAACAATGCCTTAATGACACTCACGATGACATACGTTCTTCAACAATAACATGATGACATGGAAAGGTACTCACGACGCTTTAATGGCACTTGTTGGAATATTTATGCATCATTGCTTTTTTCCATACTGCCTAACAAAAACAAAGAAGAAGAGAAGACTGTAAAAAGAGATGGCCGACAAATCCTCCTTTAACACCCACCAATGATCGAACTAGTCATTCGATTTATAGTTATCTCCACGAGGTAGGAACAAACCAAGAAAAGTTTTCTATCTAACATAAGGCAGGAACGAGAATGCAGTCATGTGTTGTAGCACAAGCTAAAAATAAAGGCAGAACATGCAAATCTATATACGGGGAGCGGGAGGACATTTTTGTCCAACAAATATTTATCTTATGAGAGGACATTTCTGTCAAAAGCATATCTACCTTTTTTATATGTTATTTTACTATAAAGTCATTGTAGAAAACATTGGCATATGAATTATCATGGGTCCCAAGATATTCCTCCGTACACACCAGAACACGCGAATTTGTGTTCCGGGGAGAACACACAACACTCTTCTGAACCAAGGAGTTGGAGATTGTGGGTATATCAAAGTTCTCCTGGCGAAAGTAATTCACATGAACTCTTGCCAAGTTTCTCACGTACATAAGTTGTCAGTTGTGGTGGATGTTATTGGCCTTGTAGTTTAGGGGATTGACCCTTTTTTAGTGTCAGTGGCATCAAGCAGTGACAATGTAGTAGAGCAGACTGACCAAGTGTGGCCCTTCAGTAGTAAGAGAGTGTACTCGGATGACCATGATATAAGCACAAGAAATGTTCATAGAGCTCACGACAAACATGGAGGAACGTTTGTCCTGTATCAAGCAGACCCTTAGCGGGTTTGCAAACCTCAAATATTTGATAGCAAATGCAAACAACAGGATGGCATCCATTGATACATGACTCGTGATGATTGATAAGCGAGCAGAGGGACTGAATGCCAAGATTGATGAAAGGCTTCAACAATTCCTATGAAGGATGGACCAACTGCAGAGGGTGCCACACCAGGACCGATCAAGACCAAAGATGGCAGGGTATAACCAAGACTATGGGCTCTACAAAACTCGTCACCTGATGTTGGAGTTCCCAAAATTTTTGGGGAACAACCAAATAAGGTGGTTGTTACGTGTAAAGTAGTACTTCCAAGTGGCTCAGATCCCAGAGGAGGAAAAATAACAAGTGGCCTCCATTCACATGGAAGAGGAGGCGATACATTGGTACCATTGGTTTGAAAGAACAAAGGGACACCAGACTAGAGGATATTCTAAAGGGAGTTAATGGTGTACTTTGGATCGTCCACCTTCATGAACCATGACATGACCCTTTTAAAGTTTAGGCAGACAAGGACAATAGTACAATATCAGGTAGAGTTCAAGAGGCTCAATTTGTTGGTGATGGAGTGGTCAGAAACCACACTGATAGCTACTTTCATAGTCGACCTAAAGTGGAAGATTCAGACTGAGGTGCAGGCAGGATGACCAGTTAGCCTTCAATAGGTATTCGAGTTGGCAACAAGCAGATGGTCATGACTGATAATGCATGAAATGCATTAGATAATTAACATAATATGCAAGTCATTATCCATATTTTTAGAATTAAAACCCATGTTTATGTTGATTCTAGTCATAGGAAGCTATGTTTTAAATTTTGTTCAATTTGGAGTTAAATTGGCGAAGTTATGAGCTTTTTATTGTAAGGGTGAAAATTTCAGCGAGATCCAGATCCAGATCCATATTAGAAAAATGTTTTTGGATCTTGGATCAAGGTTGAATCACACTAAACTAACCTAAGACTCATTTATGTTTTCTAAAAGGGGCGCCCAACAATTTTTAAGAATTTCGGAGTGTTTTTTAAGAAACTTTTTCATAAGAGTCTTTTTTAAAATTCTTAAAAATTTCATTTGGGTTTCATCCAGAGTTTCTAAGCAACCTCCACAGTACCAGCCATCTTCATCTTCTTCCTTCCACCTACGTTTCATCACACCATGGAATTTTCTGGGTGTTGGGCTGTCGAGGAGATTTTCGAGCGTCACCATCTTATTTCTCTCCATTTCTTTTTGTAAGTTTTTTTAGTGTCAATTGTGTTCTCAAAATCTGATTTTTGTGTGCAGCAGCAAGACAGCCATTGACGAAGCTTACTCTTCGCACTGAGGATCTTTTCGGGTGCTATCTGATCAAGGAGCTTTCTGGGCCTTCACGCGAGCCGAGGAATTTTCTGGGTTAGCGCTTCATTTCCGTCTACCATCCTTCGAACCTCCGTCACCATTCTGCCATCGTGCTGCCAGAGGTTGTAGACATCAACAAAGGTTAGATCACACCGTGGGAGGCCTCCGAGCTTGGATCGAATGACGATCATCTGGTAAGATCTCATTCCTCTTCTTTTTATTTTGTTTTATTTTGTTTTTTATCTAGCCATTTTTTATCTTCCAATCACTTTGCATTCTACATTTTTTTTACAGCATTTAGAAAAGTAAAAATCATGTTTTTCATGTATTAAGATCGAGTCTAGATTATTTTTAGGGGTTGAGTTATGTATTTTCATCTTTTTAGTTATTGTGAAAACCGGCTAGAGCTAATCTAGTCATTTTTGAGGTTTTAACATAATAATTTTATTTTTATTGTTGATTACTGTGATTTAACAGTCCATTTGTAATCCTCTAAGGCCGAGTTTAGTTGTGATTTAGAGTAATTAAAAATTAAATTTTACATTGTCACATTGTTGTTTAGTCAAAAAGTCATTTTTTTCTTAGCTTTTGCAAAAATCATTTTTCAAAGGTTGTCATCTTCTCCAAGGAGGACGATAGCCATTGTTGAACTAGCAAGGTCCTAGGTGTTTTTAGGTAAGCAGTATTGTGTTTAGAAAGTTTAATTTTTCGTCTAGATTCATTGAATGGTGGTTAGTCAATAGTTGTCTTAATTAGAATTCCCAATTTGTTATTTGTAGTTATTCACGATTTTGTTTGTAGCCCAGTCTTACCCCAACATGTCATTTAAATATTCTGTAGGTTAGCATGGAGTTAGTATAGTTGGCTTATTGTAACTTTATAATTTTTGAATTTTGAATGAAGGGCATTTCGGGATTTTTCAAAGACTAGGCGATTTTGGACAATTGTGTGGGTTTCCAAAATTTTTGAAGTAAAAAAGGAAAGTGTTGAGTCTCATGGAAAATGCCAACCTTGGAGGATCTTCTGAATATCTAATTAAGTAAGGTGATTCAAAAATTGAATCACCTACTTAATGGTTGATTTGTAATTCCTTAAAGAACAAAAAAAGATCCACTCTCAATTTGAATTTTCCAGCCATAACGTGTGGGCCCAATTGAGCTGACATTTTTGGCTCTCAAAGGTAAGTGAATATCTTAAGGATTAAATGGGGCCCACTAAATTCCCAGCCAGCCTATATGCATTAATGTCCTTTCATTTTTCATTTAGCATATTATAGTTAAGTGCATATTTTATTAAGTATTTAGTTAAGTTGACTTAACATTTTTTTTTAGTGCATATCATCTAAATAAATATACTTGGATATTAGCTAAACTAACTAGGTATTCGTAGTCAATGATTTCTGTCATTTTGTGATTTACTTATATTTCAAGTAAGTCCCACATAGGGGACGACTCACCTTAGGTTATGAGGGTATTAAGTTAGGATTGCTTATTTAGGTAAGTCATGTATGTCATGTTGAACATTTTACACATTGTTTTTTTAGTATTAAATAGTCAGCTAACGTTGAATTGCATTCACATTAGTTATTAGCTATCTTAGTTTAGAGTTATTCAATTAATCTCATTGCTTACTTATTTGCTTACCAAAGTTAAGTTAAGTTAGTTTCGTCCAAGTAGTTTAGGTTTGTTTTGGATTTAATTTTTGTTTTAGTTTAATTAAAGTCGGGTATGCTGTAATTTAGCATAGGGTAGGAATGATATAGCTGTTATTGCATGTGCTTAAATTCAATAGTGCATAAACTGAATGTTTTTTAAATTGATTTTGAATTGAACTTAAAAACCAGAATTTGCAGTCTGTTGCACTCGTTATTTTATGTAAAAATTTTCAGAGTTTTTTCAAAAAAAATCATTTCTATTGTATTCATTCATGAGTCCTCTGTCTGCAAACCGAAATCCAACCCATTTGGAGTTGATTTGGTTGGATTTTTAAACATTTTTCAAAAGTTTAAATTTTGGAACAGACATATTTCCAGATTTTTAACGGTTTTAAAACACTTATATCTGGAGCTTCCAAATGAATTTTTGAAATCTATAAAAAGTGTTAGATTCTTGCATGTGTCAGAAATCCAACAAAATAGTTTTCATGATTTTTGGATCGGTTTTGACTCTTCAAACTGCCTATTTTCAAAAACCTATTAGAAAGTGATTCATGCACTATAGCGAGGGCAAAACAGACATTTCACTAGTTTATTAGTTTGCTGTAATTTTTCATATTTTCTACAAAATTGTTAGTGTAATTTCAGAATTTAGTATAGTTAGTTGTAGCATAAATTCATTAGTTTAATTAAAATTTACATTTTAGTTTAGTTTTTTTTAATTACAAAGTAGTAATAGTTGCTATTTTTTCTTCATAATTAGTTCTACTGTAATTCCTGAATTAATTGTCATACTTTTAATTACTGACTTAGTATTTTTGTTTATAGGTTAACAAGCATACTGTAGGTCAAAAAGCTGCATTTCTGCTGAGAGTGCGAATGCATATATGGTGAAAAGATGAAAATGCCCTTACAGACTTGAAGGAGTTCTTGAGTAGCGTAGTTTAGGTTTTTGTAATTGTTTTTAGTTAATTCATAGTTAGTGTAACTTGTAACTTGTAGTTGTAGACATCTTTCAATATTAATAAAGTGAAATATTCAGATTTAATTAAAATATTATCCGGTTTCCTGTGGATTCGACTCGTACTTGCCATATTTATGGAAAGTCGGTTTTTATTTATTTGGTTGTCGATTTTCCAAAACTTTTATTGAAAATCTCTTTTTTAAAATACCATTGCAAAAGTACAACCAAATTTTGGTGCCATTGTCGGGAAACAACGATTGATATTCATTATTTCTAATATTTCAGTTTATTAGTATTCATTTATTGTTCTTTCCTTTTTAGTTAGTAGGATTAGTAAGTGAATATAGGATTTAGTATAGTTAGTACATATAGGATTCATGTATTATTTTCTAGGATTCACTGAATTGCATGATCAAAGAAGCGAATAGACATGTGGGTTTTTTAGATAACATAGTTTGTGTTTTCCTTATTCAGTGCTAATTTTGTGAATTAGAATAGATTTTGTTATTTAAATTTTGTAGAATAGTTAAATATTTTTTACATTGCTTAGATTAATCTTATTATTATTTACTTCATGTTTTTGTGATTTTATTGTGAGTTTAATTAGATAGGTTATAATAGTTAGACTTAGTTGACCCGTACACAGAGCTGACTCGGTGTATGCAGGAGCGAAGAACTTTAGGAGCTCCTCTTCACCCATTTGACCCAAAACCAGAGCGTATTTTGGGAAAATCTAGAAGTCCAGATCGAATGGCGGATCAGATGGAGTAGCAGAATGAAACCCGTCTATTGAGGGATTTCTTTATCCCTAACTAGTACACCCAGACATCTACCATTAGGAGACCTGAGATAGGAGTGCCTCAATATGAGATCAAGGCTAGCATTATTCAAATTCTACCATCATTCTACAACCTTGCTCATGAGGACCCCTATAGGCATCTCGATGAGTTTCACGAGATATGTTCAACGGTCTGAATCAATAACTTTAGAGATGATGCTATGAAGCTGACACTCTTTCCATTCTCTCTGAAGGACAAGGAAAAGCATTGGTTCAAGACCTTGAACCCAGGGAAAATCGAGACATGGATTCAGTTGCAATAGGAATTCCTTCAGAAATATTTTTCCATTGATCGCACAAACCAGTTTATGCAAGCCATCACCAACTTTTCAGAGATGGATGGTGAGCAATTTCACGAGACATGAGAACGTATGAAGGACCTGCTTAGGAAATGCCCACATCATCAGGTACCTAGGTGGCAGATAGTGCAAAGTTTTTATGATGGTCTGCCCAAGAGGAACATACAAATGATTGATTCATCCTGCGGTGGTACCTTTATGTTGAAGAGCAAAGATGAAGCATGGGGGTTATTTGAGACATTAGCTGAGAACTCCTTACACCATACAACCTCGTCTTAAGCATCTCGTTCTGAGAAGATTATACCGAGTGGACCCAAGAAAGGTGGGCTACTAACGGTAGGACCTACTAATACGATTCAAAGTAAGGTTGATATGCTTGCGCATAAGTTAGACCAACTTTTAGTCGGACATTCCTATCAGCAGACAATATGTACCCTATGCTTCAGTCCAGCACATCATGTCACTAAATGCCCTTCGACAGCTTAGTATCCTGAATTTGTCCAAGAACAAGTTCAGGCCGCTCAGTGATTCACCAAACCCATGCATAATCTATTTTCATCCGCATATAATCCTGGGTGGAAAAATCATCCAAATTTTTCATGGAAGAACCCATAGATCCCAATCCCTCCCACTCAACAGGTTAGGCCCACCATTCCCATGCTGACATACCAGAGGCCTAGTTAGCCTCAGTCATCCCCTACTTATCCTTTAGTTATTCTTCAAGAGCCTTCACTCCAGTCATCTTTCGAGGAGAGACTTCTCCAAGTATTTCAAGAGGTAAAACTCTTCAATCAAAATGCCTTCGAGAAGTGCAATCAAGTGTCAAATACTCATACACACTCTATTGCGAAACTCGAGAAACAAATGGGTCAATTAGCAGAGGCATTGAGTAGGATATTCGATGGTGGCTTGTCTAGCCAGCTTGTTATAAATCCTAAGAGAAAGGAGCACAGTTCTGAAGGCCTGTATATGACCGATAAATCACAACAACAGGCTAAAGCAGTTATGGCCCTGGGGAGCAGATGTGAGTATCATGTCGAGTCGAGACAAAGGACAAATGAGTCAGATATGACCATACCATCAACTTTGGCTCATTCATCACCCCCTCATGAGAATAAGGATAGAGGTGAGTATTCTCACAAAGAGAAGGATCCCCCAATGTATATTCCCAAACCACCATATCCGAAAGCCCTTGAATCTCCAGCAGGCATAGGAAAGCAGGGAACCAAGGTGTAGGACAAGCTTGAGATTTTTAATCATGTACAAATCAACCTATCCCTGCTAGATGCCATTCAGCAGGTGGTGGCGTATGCCAAATTTCTCAAAGAACTATGTACATAAAAGAATAAATCAAGAGAAAAAGTTCCTACCAAGATCCTCCTAACTGAGCAGGTGAGTTCAGTGCTTCAACATCAGACTCTACCAAAGCTCAAGGACCCTGGTGCCCTGATTATTTTCTGTGTCATAGAAAATATCCAGATAGAGCGTGCATTGTTAGATCTTGAGGCAAGCATGCACATCTTTTCTGCAAAACCCCATTTAAAAAAAAAAATTGTTTGGACCCGGGCCGGGTCGGGTCTGGACCCGACCCGAGCCCCCCTTTTTTTTATTAGGGTTTTAAGTAACCCGAGCTTTCGGGCGCCGATACACCCCCCCCCCCCCCTTTTCTCTCCCTTCACTTGCGGGCAGATTAGGGAAACCCACCAGAGGTTTCCCCATTCGTTGCCCCCCTGCGCCTTTAAGAGAGACGTTGGAGGGTGAGGGGAGTCACGCCTCCCTCTCGCAGCCCTCCCCCCCGCCCCCCCTCCGCGCTGGTCTCCTCCCTCACTGCGCACACCGCCGACGCCGGCCACCCTCTCCCAGGTACATCGTTCTTCCATTTTCTCCTCCCTCTTCTCTTCCTCAACCCCCCTCTCTGTCACCTCGTCGGGAGGTCGGCAGGCGGCGCACAGCTCTGCTGCGCCCTCTCTTGTGCCCTTTGAAGGGTCGACAGGGAGCCCTCAGGCCCCTGTCACCTTTCTTCCCCCCCCCCTTTTTTTTTAGTGGGACTGTCGAAGGGCCGGCAGGGGGTCCAGTCACCCCTGCAGCACCTTTTTGCCTGTCGTCGTTTTGGGGTCGTCGTGACTCAGTCTGGCAGGGGCTGAGGCCCCTGCCATTCGTTGACTCTACCAGGCATAGGCCGAGGCCCTGCCACCTCACCGTCATCGGCAGGGGCTGGGCCCCTGCCGTCTCGTGTCTGTCGGCAGCGGCTCAGCCCCTGCCGATTCGATGATTCCGGCAAGGGCTCAGCCCCTGCCACTTGACGTTGTTGGCAGGGGCTCAACCCTTGCCACTTTTCTATTGCCGGCAGGGGCTCAGCCCCTGCCACATTTATATTGACGGCAGGGGCTCAGCCCCTGCCACGTAATTGTTGCTGGCAGGGGCTCATCCCCTGCCACTTAATCGTTGCTGGCAGGGGCTCATCCCCTGCCACTTTTATATTGCCGGCAGGGGCTCAACCCCTGCCACTTAATTATTGCTGGCAGGGGCTCAGACCCTGCCACTTTGTTGTTGCCGGCAGGGGCTCAGCCCCTGCCACCTAATCGTTTCTGGCAGGGACCCAGCCCCTGCCACTTGACTGTTGCTGGCAGGGGCTCAGCCCTTGCCACTTGATTGTTCTGGCAGAGGCTCAGCCCTGCCACTTTAGCATTTCTGGCACGGGCTCACCCCCTGCCACATTTATTTTGCCGACAGGGGCTCAACCCCTGCCGCTTCTTTGCGATTGGCAGGGGCTGACCCCCCTGCCGCCTCGGTATTTTTCGACAGAGGGCTCAGCCCTTGTCACCCCGCGGCTGTCTGCAGGCAAGGGCTCGCCCCTTGTCGTTTTTCTGATTTCGGCCAGCAGAGGCACACCCCTGCTGCCTCTCTCTTTTCCTAAAGGCAGGCTTGTTTTTCTATTTCTCCGCATAATAATTAACGTAGCACTGTTGCAGACCTCGCATCAGACCCCCGCTCTGCCTCCGCGGCCCGAGCCTCGTATCATCTACACGCGTAGACGCACACAGCTGCACGACATCCCGAGGTAGGGGGAAGTCGCACGAAGAGTTTGTATGAACAAAATAAAATAAGACTTCTGAGATAGAATAGTTATTTTATATACCTGCTTATCTTAAGATCTGAAGAAGTATTGGCTGGTCAGAGTTTACTCATTTTGATTCTTTTGAAATTGCATGCTTAATGTAAATTCTTCAAGTAGACTCATTCTAGAAAGAATCAAGTAGTTTAAGTGGCATACATGTTTACCTGTAGAATTACTTAACTCGTGATTGTCTGTTCGGCATGCTTATTCTTTTGAAACTGCATACTTAAGGTAGACTTTGTGAATAGACTCATTTCTGAAAAGAAAACCACTGCAATTACTATTATAACCAAACCTTAAGGCAGGTTTGGTATAAATTTGATGAGAGGTCATGGAGAACCTTGAATTAGGAATTCAACACTTTATATAGATGAGTTAATGTCGGCCTCCATGGGCCAGTTGCTCAAAAGAGCAATACATGTCATTTATGAACCAAAAGAATCATAAAACATTATATGTTGCCCTCTCATCGTAGTCGTACCTCTAGGGAGGTACAATCGTACTTTTGGACAAGTATGTCCCATGTGGGTTACGATGGTTGGAGGATGAGGTTGTAGCGACCTCGATGAGTGCAATTAGCACAATGCTGAGGTCACATAAATGGTGACCATTCGCCTTCACAGGCAAGATGCTCGAGTGGGTCTAATGGACCAGAGCATGTATGATGGGGCGACAGTTAAGAAACCCCTGTCGTACCCATCCGATCTTCACGGTTCATCAAGGGAGAGGATGGATTGTACAAAGACTCCGATGGACAAGTTGTTAACAACCACCCCACGGGCAAAAGGCTCGTTTTCCCCAGTCATCGGAGTTAGGGGAATTGGGATTACCATAAATTATCCTAGGTGGTAACTCCCAGGCACTTCTGCAGAAGTTGGATGCATCCATGGGCCACGAATGCCTTTGGGGATTTACTCTCTTGGTCACTGACCGTCCCCTTAGGAGCGGACTCAGTCAGCCATCCGGGTTAATGAAAACACCTGACATAATAAACCCCCAGATTGGTCTCGGCTATTTCTATGTTTCGCGTCTGTGCGTACCCATAGGCCAGTTAATATCAGAACTTAAAGAATATCTTCATGAATAGTTGTAGATGACTGAGACTTACACTGCTTCAATTAACAACTCTTTGCACATATTACATTTGTTAGAATAGACTACAATTGTATTAATTGCTTAAATATCATAACTGCTTATCTCATGAATGTCCTGTTTTATTTTCATTCTACTTATCTGTTCGTGCACCTACTGGTGTATTATGAAACTGACACATTTCATGGGTAGGTGAGGAGTAGGACTTCACTGGCAGCCGATGGCGTGGTGCAATATGGATCAAGATTTATCTTCTTTCTGCTGGCGGCTTGGCTCTGAGACTTTTTGGAGTCTTCTTTAAATTTATTGAACTTTGGAACAAAATACTCATTTTGTAATAAACTGCAGATTTTTAATCTATTGTCTTATTTCTTCAATTCCTTTAAGTTGTTGTACATGTGAATGATGATTTTCAGCTAACGTACCCAAGATTGTTGACATGTGATCCTTTCTAAATATCTTCCGCTGTCATTTTTAAAATTTAAAACTTTAAATCTTTGAAAGGTTTTTCGATAAGGTTTTCGAAATCACAAGTGGAAATTTTGGGGCGTTACAACTTGGTATCAGAGCCAGATCAGAAAGAGGTGAAATCTTGACTATTGAGCATCCCATCGCGCTGTAAGTAAGTCTTTGATATTTTATAGCATGTTTAGACTAAATTATATTCTTGTTTTATTCGTAGTATCGTTGAATAGATGAATCCGTTTACTGGTTCTAGTGGTAGTCGCGGTAGGGGCACGCGTAGAGTACGTGGTCGTTCCGTAAGGGAGAGGGGCGGACATGAGATGTTCGGGGTTGGTTACTGGGCTAACCGCCCTCCTCTACCCATTTTTACGGATGAGCAAGGCTTCCCACTACCGATCGCCTACCAGATACCCTCTGCAGCAGCGTGGGCTGAGGTGCATGCTCGAGAAGGTGGTTTCGCGCCTTCACACGTTCGGGTGCACCATTAGACACCACAGGAGTCATCGGGAGATTTTGTTCCCCCTGAGTTAGCAGAGGAGTGTGGTTTCTGCGGAGAAACAGGGCACACCATGAATGCTTGCCTCCACAAGGCCGAGCATGACGGCAAGATCACAATTTCGACTGCAGGCGAGCAACCGCCACCTCCGGCAGACCCAGTTGGCGGTGTATCACCCACATACACACCTGCGACAGATTCTTCAGATTATAGTCTTGGCTCACCGGAATATACTCTGGCGACGCCCCTTTACGGGCAGGAGCCCTCCTACGAGGAGCCACTTCCCTTCACCCCTAAGCGCAGATTCAGGCACACAGGCAATATAAGAGAATATCTTAGGAAGTACTCTAGCCGTCCCTAAGGGGAGGTAGCACTTACCTAGTTTTGTTGGAGTCTGTGAACTCATTTATAATTACGGAATAGAACTTTTTCTTATGTACCAGCATATCTGGATTCTAAATATTTGACTTTCGTAATAAAGATCTATGTTTTTGCCTTTGCTCCTATACTTATGCCTACTTGTACGTCTTCAGTATTTTTTGACCTTAATCTTGGTTGTTTTTTAAGGATGGCGGGAAACTAAAGCAACAACATGGCCGATGAGTTGCGTGAGCAGAGGGGATTCATGATGGATACCCTCAACTCCTTAGCTGAGGCGATTCGTAACCAGGGTCGCCCCCATCAGGATCCGGGTTCCCTTGTTGGGAATGCACCAACTGCCACCTATGAAAAATTTCTGAAGCTGGACCCTCCAACCTTCTCTGGCAAGGTTGACCCTGACTTAGCGGAGAGTTGGGTCAAAGAGGTGGAACGGGTGTTCCAAGTGTTGTCCGTCCTTGACGATAAGAAGATGATGTTCGGGTCCTTTCGATTGAAGGACGACGCTCGCGAGTGGTGGGACACTACACGGGAGGTACAGTTCCCGGGTGCTGAGGTGATTCCGTGGGAGGCCTTCCGAAGGACTTTTCTCGGAAACTATTTCCCTCCTCATGCGAGGGAAAAGAAGAAGGTGGAATTTCTGGAGTTGTGCCAAGGCAGCTTAAGTTTGAACAAATATATCACCAAATTTCAACGGTTGGAGCGCTACTGTCCTCACCTATTCGAGGATGATCATGAGCGGGCCGGGAAGTTCATTCGCGGACTGAAGGAAGGACTCAGGCATAGGGTTCTCACCAGCATGCCCGCGACTTTTTCTGCGGCGGTAGCAGCAGCCACCCTACTGAACGAGGATTGGAAGCGTTCAAAAAGTGTGCAAGCCAAAAAGTCACCCCAGACAGGTGGTGATCAGAAGAAGACCTATCCTGGCGGCCCAGGGCAACGACCACCATTTCCAGTGAAGACTGAGGGAGGGAAGAAGCAGTTCCCTCCGGCGAAGCACCAACGACAGCAGGGCCATCCACCGCCCAGGCAATCGTTGGGAGATAACTGCCCCAGGTGCAAGAGGCCTCATGTGGGACAATCTTGTCCGCGGGACACTGGCGGATGCCTATACTGTGGCAAGATGGGTCACTTCATACGCGACTGCCGAAAGAAAGCAGCAGATGACCTCAAGCGAACCGGCAACGTATCTCAGCCTCCTCGACCACCTCATCAACAGCAACAGCGAGCACAACCAAGCAGTGGCAGGGAGCCGGGTCGAGTTTATGCAGCCACGGTCGAACAATTGACGAAAGGGGATCTCGTTCAAGGTACCATTCTTGTTGCTGATCAAGCAGCTTTTGCACTCTTTGATTATGGTGCTACACACTCGTTTGTTTCAGAAAAATTCGTAAAACAATTGCACATAACTGTAAAACCACTTGATAACGCTCTAGACGTGTATAACCCCGTTGGGAAGAACACAGTTTGCACCACTTACATACCTGAATTGGACGTAGTTGTGACAGAGCGGCACTTGCCTGCTTGTGCTATCTTGCTTGAGATGACAGAATTTGACGTCATCCTAGGCATGGATTGGTTGCACAAGTATCATGCCAAGATATTTTCCCGTGATGGCAAGATCGTTTTATCACCTCCAGGCTCTTCGAGAGTAGAATTTAGAATTGCCAGACCTGTTCGAGCAAGCCGGATGATCTCGGCGCTTAAGGCACAAAACTTCTTGCGGAAGGGATGCACTGCCTTTTTGGTTAGTGTTATCCAGTCAGATCCAATGCCTATTCCCATCGGTGAGCTGGATGTCGTTCGCGATTATCCTGACGTTTTTCCTAAAGAGTTGTCGGGACTTCCACCGTCTCGTGAGGTAGAATTCAATATTGAATTGCTACCAGGTACGACGCCAAACTCCAAAGCACCCTACCGAATGGCGCCAGCTGAGCTTGAGGAGCTGAAGAAGCAGTTGCAGGAGTTGTTAGATCAGGGATTCATTCGCCCCAGCGTTTCTCCTTGGGGAGCTTCTGTGCTCTTCGTGAAGAAGAAGGACGGGACCTTGTGTCAGTGCATCGACTATTGAATGCTCAACCAGGCCACAATAAAAAACAAGTACCCATTGCCACGTATCGAAGACTTGTTCGATCAGTTGCAGAAGGCCAAGGTTTTCTCGAAAATCGATCTTAGGTCTGGATACCATCAGCTCAGAATTAGGAATGATGAAATTCCTAAGATGGCTTTTCGAACGAGATACGGTCATTACGAGTTCACAGTCATGTTGTTCGAACTGCCCAATGCCCCCGCAACTTTTATGGACTTAATGAATAGAGTGTTCAAGCCATTTTTGGACACCTTCGTGATCGTGTTCATCGATGACATCTTGGTGTACTCAGAAAGTCGAGAGCAACATTGAGAGCACCTAACAATTGTGTTGGAGAC
This sequence comes from Nuphar pumila, assembly GCF_984573655.1. Classification (NCBI taxonomy): domain Eukaryota; kingdom Viridiplantae; phylum Streptophyta; class Magnoliopsida; order Nymphaeales; family Nymphaeaceae; genus Nuphar; species Nuphar pumila. Next base: position 22,696,683 of record NC_143265.1, on the reverse strand, counting down.
CTTGCGAAAGGAACATTTGTATGCCAAGTTCTCTAAATGTGAATTCTGGTTCGAGGAAGTTATGTTTTTGGGACATGTTATTTCTAAGGAAGGAGTGTCCGTGGACCCTGCAAAGGTTGAGGCTGTACTTAGTTGGCAGCAACCAAAGAACGCACGTGATATCAAAAGTTTCCTTGGACTAGCGGGTTACTACAGAAGATTCATTCAGGATTTTTTTAAAATTGCATTACCCTTGACGAAGTTGCTGAAGAAAGAGGCTAAATTCTTATGGGACGAGAAGTGCGAGGCGAGTTTTCAGTTATTGAAGGAGCGACTTACCAGTGCTCCTATTTTGACCTTACCTTCTGGTAAAGGCGGATTCATGATTTATACTGATGCCTCTGGATCAGGCCTAGGGGCCGTGCTGATGCAGAATGGGAAAGTGATCGCATACGCCTCTCGACAACTTAAAATTCACGAGAAGAACTACCCAACTCACGATTTAGAATTAGCTGCGGTGGTGTTCGCACTGAAGATATGGCGACATTACTTATATGGGGAGCAGTTTGAAGCATTCACCGATCATAAGAGCCTTAAGTATCTTTTCTCGCAGAAAGAATTGAACATGAGACAACGGCGTTGGCTTGAATTCCTCAAGGATTACGACTTCACCCTCTCCTACCACCTAGGAAAGGCGAACATCGTGGCTGCCGCTCTCAGCCGCAATGCACCGAAAGTTTTGATTAATGCCTTATTTGCTGGATGGAGGTTGGTCGAAGACCTAGCCTCATGGGAACCTTTCGTGATCACTCAATGTTCAATCGGCTTATCTCACCTTGTTGCTCAACCTGAGCCACTGGCGAGGATCATCAATGGGCAGAAAACAGATACACGCTACGAGAAGTTGAAGGCTCAAGCGATATTGGTAGATACACCTTTTCGTCTGAAGGAGGATGAAAGTATATAGTTAAAGGAGCGCCTTTGGGTTCCCGACGACCCGATCCTCCGAGATAAAATTCTTGCAGAAGCCCACAAGTCTAGATACACCATTCACCCTGGTGGCACGAAGATGTTTAAGGACCTACAACACAGTTATTGGTGGAACAGTATGAAGCGAGATGTGGCTGAGTATGTCTCGAAGTGTTTAACGTGTCAGCAAATCAAGATCGAGCACCAGAGACCCGGTGGGGTCATGCAGCAGATAGAGATCCCTCTATGGAAGTGGGAAGATGTTACCATGGACTTCATAGTCGGTCTTTCGAGGACGCGGAGGAAACATGACGCGATTTGGGTGATCGTCGATAGACTCACCGAGTCGGCTCACTTCCTACCTATCCGTCTCAACCAATCGTTGGATAGTCTCGGTGATCTTTATGTTAGAGAGATTGTGAGATTGCACGGTGTTCTAGTGTCGATTATCTCCGATCGTGATCCTAGATTCACTTCAAGGTTTTGGGGACAACTTCAGTTGGCATTGGGCACAAAGTTAAAGTTAAGCGCTGCGTTTCACCCTCAGACTGATGGGCAGTCGGAACGTACGATTCAGACCTTGGAAGACATGCTTCGAGCCTGTATGATGAACTGGAAGGGAGAGTGGGATTCCCACATCAATTTGGCGGAATTCGCGTATAACAACTATCATGCGAGCATCAGGATGGCCCCATACGAAGCTTTGTATGGGAGACCATGCCGATCACCTGTTTACTGGGACGAGGCTGGCAAACGAAGATTGGAGGCACCTGTAGTCTTGCAACACTATACTCAACAAGTGCAGATGATTCGAGAACGACTCTGTACCGCTCAGAGTCAGCAGAAAAGCTATGCAAATAGACGCCGACGATAGCTTACCTTCGATATTAGCGAGATGGTTTTTGTTAAGGTATCTCCAACGAAGAGAGTATTTCGGTTCGGGAATAAGGGAAAGCTAAGTCCTAGATACGTCGGACCGTTCAAAATCCTGGAGCGGATTGGAGAAGCAACTTATCGCATGGCATTACCTCCGCAGTATGCTCAGATCCATAATGTTTTCATGTATCCATGTTGAGGAAGTACGTTCACGATCCATCGCACATCATTCATTATGATGATGTGGACATTAGAGGGGACTTGACATTCAAAGAAAGACCAGTGGAGATCGTCGACCGTTGCGACAAAGTGCTAAGATCAAAGACCATTTCCTTTGTAAAGGTTCGGTGGCAACATCATGGAATTGGCGAGTGTACTTGGGAACCTGAGAACGATATTAGGGAAAAATATCCTGACCTGTATTTTGATTCTTCAAGGTAATAAATATTTTTCGGACGAAATTCTTTTAAGAGGGGTAGGATGTAAAACCCCATTTAAAAAAAAAAAAAATTTTTTGGACCCGGGTCGGGTCCGGACCCGACCCGGACCCCCCTTTTTTTTATTAGGGTTTTAAGTAACCCGAGCTTTCGGGCACCGCAACCCCCCCCCCCCCTTTTCTCCTCCTTCGCTTGCGGGCAGATTAGGGAAACCCACTAGGGGTTTCCCCATTCGTTGCCCCCCTGCGCCTTTAAGAGAGACGTTGGAGGGCGAGGGGAGTCACGCCTCCCTCTCGCAGCCCTCGCCCCCCTCCCTCCGCGCCGGTCTCCTCCCTCGCTGCGCACGCCGCCGACGCCGGCCACCGTCTCTCAGGTACGTCGTTCTTCCATTTTCTCCTCCCTCTTCTCTTCCTCACCCCCCTCTTTGTCACCTCGTCGGGAGGTCGGCAAGCGGCGCACAGCTCTGCCGTGCCCTCCCGCCTCTCTTGTGGCCTTTGGAGGGTCGACAGGGAGCCCTCAGGCCCTTGTCACCTTTCTTCCCCCCCCCCTCCTTTTTTTAGTGGGACTGTCGAAGGGCCGGCAAGGGTCCAGTCACCCCTACGGCACCTTTTTGTCTGTCATCGTTTTGGGGTCGCCGTGACTCCGTCTGGCAGGGGCTGAGGCCCCTGCCATTCGTTGACTCTACCAAGCAGGGGCCGAGGCCCTGCCACCTCACCGCCATCGGCAAGGGCTGGGCCCCTGCCGTCTCGTGTCTGTCGGCAGGGGCTCAGCCCCTGCCGATTCGATGATTCCAGCAGGGGCTCAGCCCCTGCCACTTGACGTTGCTGGCAGGGGCTCAATCCCTGCCACTTTTCTATTGCCGGCAGGGGCTCAGCCCCTGCCACTTTAACGTTGGCTGGCAGGGGCTCAGCCCCTGCCACATTTATATTGACAGCAGCGACTCAGCCCCTGCCACGTAATTGTTGTTGGCAGGGGCTCAGCCCCTGCCACTTAATCGTTGCTGGCAGGGGCTCAGCCCCTGCCACTTAATCATTGCTGGTAGGGGCTCAGCCCATGCCACTTTTATATTGTCGGCAGGGGCTCAGCCCCTGCCACTTTGTTGTTGCCGGAAGGGGCTCAGCCCCTGCCACCTAATCGTTTCTCGCAGGGGCCCAGCTCCTGCCACTTGAGTGTTGCTGGCAGGGGCTCAGCCCCTGCCACTTGATTGTTCTGGCAGAGGCTCAGCCCTGCCACTTTAGCATTTCTGGCAGGGGCTCACCCCTTGCCACATTTATTTTGCCGGCAGGGGCTCAGCCCCTGCCGCTTCTTTGCGATTGGCAGGGGCTGACCCCCTGCCACCTCGGTATTTTTCGACAGAGGGCTTAGCCCCTGTCACCCCGCGGCTGTCTACAGGCAAGGGCTCGCCCCTTGTCGTTTTTCTGATTTCGGCCAGTAGAGGCACACCCCTGCTGCCTCTCTCTTTTCCTATAGGCAGGCTTGTTTTTTCTATTTCTCCACATAATAATTAACGTAGCACTGTTGCAGACCTCGCATCGGACCCCCGCTCTGCCTCCGCGGCCCGAGCCTCGTATCATCTACACGCGTAGACGCATGCAGCTGCACGACATCCCGAGGTAGGGGAAAGTCGCACGAAGAGTTTGTATGAACAAAATAAAATAAGACTTCTGAGATAGAATAGTTATTTTACGTACCTGCTTATCTTAAGATCTGAAGAAGTATTGGCTGGTCAGAGTTTACTCATTTTGATTGTTTTGAAATTGCATGCTTAATTTAATTCTTCGGGTAGACTCATTCTAGAAAGAATCAAGTAGTTTAAGTGGCATACCTGTTTACCTATAGAATTACTTAACTCGTGATTGTCTGTTCGGCATGCTTATTCTTTTGAAACTGCATACTTAAGGTAGACTTTGTGAATAGACTCATTTCTGGAAAGAAAACCACTGCAATTACTATTATAACCAAACCTTAAGGCAGGTTTGGTATAAATTTGACGAGAGGTCATGGAGAACCTTGAATTAGGAATTCAACACTTTATATAGATGAGTTAATGTCGTCCTCCACGGGCCAATTGCTCAAAAGAGCAATACATGTCATTTATGAACCAAAAGAATCATAAAACATTATATGTTGCCCTCTCATCGTAGTCGTACCTCTAGGGAGGTACAATCGTACTTTTGGACAAGTACGTCCCATGTGGGTTACGATGGTTGGAGGATGAGGTTGTAGCGACCTCGATGTGTGCAATTAGCACAATGCTGAGGTCACATAAATGGTGACCATTCGCCTTCACAGGCAAGATGCTCGAGTGGGTCTAATGGACCAGACCATGTAGGATGGGGCGGCGGTTAAGAAACCCCCGTCGTACCCATCCGATCTTCACGGTTCATCAAGGGAGAGGATGGATGGTACAAAGACTCCGATGGACAGGTTGTTAACAACCACCCCACGGGCAAAAGACTCGGTTTCCTCAGTCATCGGAGTAAGGGGAATTGGGATTACCATAAATTATCCTGGGTGGTAACTCCCAGGAACTTCTGCAGAATTTAGATGCATCCATAGGCCACGAATGCCTTTGGGGATTTACTCTCTTGGTCACTGACCGTCCTCTTAGGAGCGGACTCAGTCAGCCATCCGGGTTAATGAAAACACCTGACATAATAAACCCCCGGATCGGTCTCGGCTGTTTCTATGTTTCGCGTCTGTGCGTACCCACATGCCAGTTAATATCAGAACTTAAAGAATATCTTCATGAATAGTTGTAGATGACTGAGACTTACACTGCTTCAACTAACAACTCTTTGCACATATTACATTTGTTAGAATAGACTACAATTGTATTAATTGCTTAAATATCATAACTGCTTATCTCATGAATGTCCTGTTTTATTTTCATTCTACTTATATGTTCGTGCACCTACTGGTTTGTTATGAAACTGACCCATTTCATGGGCAGGTGAGGAGTAGGACTTCACTGGCAGCCGATGGCGTGGTGCAATATGAATCAAAATTTATCTTCTTTTTGCTGGCGGCTTGGCTCTGAGTCTTTTTGGAGTCTTCTTTAAATTTATTGAACTTTGGAACAAAATACTCATTTTGTAATAAACTGCAGATTTTTAATCTATTGTTTTATTTCTTCAATTCCTTTAAGTTGTTGTACATGTGAATGATGATTTTCAGCTAACGTACCCAGGATTGTTGACTTGTGCTCCTTTCTAAATATCTTCCGCTGTCGTTTTTAAAATTTAAAACTTTAAATCTTTGAAAGGTTTTTCGATAAGGTTTTCGAAATCACAAGTCGAAATTTTGGGGCGTTACATTTTCGGGATATTTATATGATTCTTTTGGGCTTAAAGAAATGAAACCGACCCCTTATGACACTGCAACTAGCAAATCGTTCCATCAAAGTGCCTAGGGGTATCCTTGAGGATGTGCTAGTGAAAGTGGAGGACTTCTATTTTTTAGTCGATTTCATTATCCTAGATATGAAGGGATTGGATAGCCAGTGCCAGACTCTAATCATTCTGAGTAGACTGTTCTTGGCGACTGCCAATGCATGTATCAATTGTAAGATAGTGTAAATACCTCAAATTTTTTAGGTCCATTCCAAACATCCTCATTGCACAGATGTCAATCCTCTGCAGGGTGATGTAGAGTCTCACTCTAGATTTATCCCAGTGTAGAGGTCAATTTACCCTTATTTTGTTAATAAAATTACAATTTTACCCCTGAGTCACCCTTAGATCCTTTTATCAGTCAGACTTAGCAAAACTTATCTTAAGTTCAAAGAAGTTAGAATATCAGTCATTTCTATCTCCATTGAGCTCATGATGAGCTGTGTCAGTGCATTTTGGCTAAATTTAGCTTATTTTAGGCAAAATAAGCTCATTTTTTAGCTCAAATTTTAGCCAAATTGTCCCCGAGTCAGTTAAACCTAGTAGATCCTATCCTTGTAAGTCTAATCTGAGTTCATCAGGAGTTTGAATGGTCCAACTCTAGTTCAAAGTCACTTTCTATACCACAGGACCTTCATTTTAGTTCGTTTGAGCTCAACTCAGTCTAAATTGAGCTAACTCAAGTCGGTTGAGCTAGTATTTTAGCTCTGAATTTAGTTCACCTGAGTATAACTAACTTCCAATTTAGTTTATTTCAATTATGTCCAGTTCAAGTCAGTTCGGACCAGTCCAATACCATGTTTTCTACCCCTACAGAGCAAAAACCAAAAAAATAATAATTTCTTGAGAACATTATTTCTATCAATTTTGCAAACTAGGACAAGTCCAAATTCAAACTCGGACCAATTCCTTTATCTGATATTTTATCAATATCTGAGATCAAATACACATTTCAAATCAGATACTAGATCCAATATTGGATCTGATGTCCATTTGCCACACTAGACCTAGATTCTTCATCCAATTCATTTTATTATTCGGATCCAGAGTCCAATTTTCACTTTTTGAACCTAGAATATTGCATTGGATATTCGGGATCCAATTAATCATTTTAGATCCATTTCCATTTGGATCCACCTTCTGATTCATTTAGAACGATAATTGAATCAATTTCTAAATTCGAACTCAGATTCATCTAATATCTGAGATCCAATTTCACCTCTTGAATTCTGATCCAAGATCCAATTCTATTTCCAGGCTTGATCCAATATCCAAATTCAAAGATCTAAATCCAAAATTCCATCATGAACCTGGATCTTTCATTTTAATTTATTTCATAAAACCATATTCAGAGTTTGAACATCGTTTTGAACTAATTCCTTTCATTTCTATCTTCAATCGAGATCCAGATCTACTTTATTCAAAATTTTGAATCCAAATCCAAATTCAAAATCCAATCTTTATTCAAATTTCAAAAATCAATACTTGAATTTCAAATCCAAATTCATCATTTCATAAAATCTTTTGAAAATTAATCAGGATCCAATTTTTAATTCAATTTGGATTTCAAAAAAAATCAAAATGGATCTCAGATCCAATTGAGATCCATTATTTTTAAATATCAATTCCCCTTTATTTTCACCATTTTATTTCCCTTTTATTTTCAAATCTTTCATTTTTGTTTTGAAAATCAAAAAGAAAAAAAATGTTTTCTAAAGGGGGTGCCACAACATTTTCAATTTTAAAATCCATTTTATTTCAAAATCCCCTTTTCTTTGTTGAAAACCATTGATTTTAAAACCTACTTTGCTTTTAAAAACCCATATAGACATCACGTGCAAAGTGATGCCATGTGTCAAGGAATTTTCAAAATTTGAACTATATCCATTTAAAATTTTCAAAAAGACCCACATGGAAAGGGGGGGAGGAGGGGGGGGGGGGCTTGTGGCTTCTCAAGGTGCCATGTGAAAAAGTCCTTGCCATATCTGCTCTAAGCCTAACCAATTTTCATTTTAGGCATGCCCAAAATGTCCCTTACTTGCATTATAAATGGACCCCCTAGGGGGGTCGATTTTGACATCTAAAAAAATTTGAGAATTCTCTTGGAAGTTGGAATTCTTGAAAGTGTAGTAGGATCGAGGCAACGAGCACTAGAGGGGGGGGGGGTGAATAGTGTTTTTAAAAATTGTCTGCGGAATATTAATGGATTTTGCAATTTGAAAAGCAATCACACAAAGAAACACAAGAATTTATCCTGGTTCGGTCTTTCCCGACCTACATCCAGTCCCCAAGCAAAACCCGCTTGAGATTTCCACTATCAACCTTGTGTAACTACAAGATCATACACATACCAAATCCGGTCCCACTTCTAGTAACACACCTACTGAAAGCAAACAACTCCTTTAAACCAAGGAGTCCTTCCTTTTTACAGAAAATTGAAACAAGTAAAAACTTACAATACAACCTATGAGCCTTTCTTTTGAATGCAAATGAGATGCAATTGACTTTTGAGGTTGTTGAAATACTCTACTCACGAATTCACTATCTCTCAAAAGAATTTAAGTGAAAAACTAAAGTGAAAATATCACGTGAGTGAGAAAACAAATACTTGAATGAATAGGAGTGAAAAGCAAGAAGTAATTCAATTGGATTTTATATGAATTGAAGTTGTTTTGAGTGTAAAATGCACTCATATTTATAGTTGAAAGTTTCCAAACGTTGAGGGTATGAAAGGGTGTCAAAACAGTCCATTTTGAACAATCAAAACGTTTGAAAAATGAAAAGACACGGTTTTTTGAAGTTTCAGGAAAAACGACAAAATTAGTCGACTGAAACAGTAGTTAGTCGACTAATAGTTAGTTATTAGTAGACTGACAGTTATCGTCGGTCGACTGATCTGTCAATCGATCAGTTTGAAAATCTGAACTTTTGAAACTTAGTCGACTAGAGATAAAATTAGTTGACTGATAATATCATCAGTAGACTGAAAAACCTTTCAGTCGACTGCTGCTAAAATCTTCTGAAAAACATACATTCTGTCCGGTCAACTGATAAAAGCATTAGTCGACTGCTGCTAAATTTTCAGAAAACACATGTTCTGTCCGGTCATAAAACCATTAGTCGACTAATTTGACAAAAATGACTTTTTAGAAAATATGGCGCGAAAGGATTAGTCGACTGGTAAGTCTATTGGTCGACTAATAAACACGAAAATTTAAGAAAAGAGTTTTCTAAAAAGATTTTCATGAGGGGTTCTTTTAGAAAAGTTTTTCTAAAGACTTTTTAGGTAAAATGCAACCTAAATATGCACTCTAAGTAAGATTTTTACAAGAATCTAAGACTTTTAATGAATTTAACATTTGCACACTAGTCTTCAAAGATTCTTCATCGAATTCTTCAATGTCTTCATTGCCTTAGCTGAAATGTAGTTGATTTCACTTGCTCATCATCAAAACCTTGTACTTGAAGTATCATGTACGGCTTCATTGTCATAACAATCTCCCCATTTTTGATGATGACAAACTTAATCAAAGATGAAGCATTTAGATGCATAGATGGAGATTTTACTCCCCCTATCAATATGCTGCAAAACATTAAAAGTTAGCACATTTAAAGCACATATATCACATATTGATTGGTTTGCATTTAAAGCACATATATCACATATTGATTGGTTTGCATTTAAAGCACATATATCACATATTGATTGGTTTGCATTTCCATGCTTTCTTTTTCTCTTAATTTCGCATTTCTCATGCAAGATCTCCTGCAATGCTATCTTTTTCTCCCCCTTTGTCATAATAAAAAAGAATAATGGCAGAAATAGCATAAGCAAAATGGAGATACAAGTTTAAAATATTACAACTCATAAAGTATCAAAGTTTAGTAAAGACCTGGTTGAACACTTGGGAGGGAGGGATTTCTTTCTTTGTGAAATTACTGTGATGTCCCTAGCTTGTGGAGGGGGTCGAGGGAAATGCTGTCAAGGAATATAATGACACCAGCGATATTCTTGGCACGATCATTGCGCTTGGAATTTAACTCTGACTAATACAAGCAGTACCCACAATAAAGGTAAAAGCCTAGTAACAGTAAATTAGTTAAGAGAGAGAGAGGGGAGTGAGATATATATATAAAGTGGAAATTTCATTTTGTAAGCTAGAGCTGTGGTAGAGGGATAGTGAAGCTTAACTATGTGTTGGTTACTAAACCTGACTTTTTTTTTTTGACAATGTTGATGATAGAGGATCGATCATTCATGCCACCAAAAACCTTTCATGCATCATCATCCTCAAAGCATAAATATTGATTGTGATCAACGTGAGAGGCTGTCTGGCTGAGTGGGTGGGCTGTATACACATGACACACAAACACAACCACCCTTCTGTTTGAGCACCTTCTATGCTATTCTAAAATGTGTTTGATCCATTTTGCCCTGCTGCACACAATGACCATCATTAATACCTATCTCAGTTTATACATTTTCTTTTTGAAGCAGTGGCCTAAGCTTGTAGCTGCATCTACAACTTATTGATTCTTGAGCTCAACCATCCATTGTGCTACTGTGAGTGCAGCTGCTCTGGAGACTTGGAGCTCAGTTGCTACAGGTACAACCAAGGAGGTGGGTCCATGAAAGTAGCAACCAAGTTAGGTATCATTTTTTTTTCTTTTTTCCCAAAAGGTCCATGACCAACATGAGCTGGTGGTGAATTTATGCCAACCTGCCAATGCATATAATCAATTTTAATTGGGAAGGGTACAAGGTCACACCATGTATATGAAGGGAGCTATTTGCTGTCTGATGAACTACCCTACCCTAGCTCAGTAATGTAACAGCCGCTCCCCGTCATTCAGTCACCCACCATGGGACAGGGACAGGGACAGGGACAGGGACAATATAAAAGGGGGGGAGGGGATAGTGTTGTCATTAGTTTGGAGATGGAGGGCATTTGTGGTTCTAGGACGACCAAAGAATCATGCGGATCGTGGGGCGGCATCTAAAAGAGATGTTTCTATACAACTGAGCACAATTCCCACCTCCTTGGTTGTACCTGTAGCAACTGAGCTCCAAGTCTCCAAAGCAGCTGCACTCACAGTAGCACAATGGATGGTTGAGCTCAAGAATCAATAAGTTGTAGATGCAGCTACAAGCTTAGGCCACTGCTTTAAAAAGAAAATGTATAAACTGAGATAGGTATTAATGATGGTCATTGTGTGCAGCAGGGCAAAATGGATCAAACATATTTTAGAATAGCATAGAAGGTGCTCAAACAAAAGGGTGGTTGTGTTTGTGTGTCATGTGTGTACAGCCCACCTACTCAGCCAGACAGCCTCTCACGTTGACCACAATCAATATTTATGCTTTGAGGATGATGATGCATGTTGCATGATAGGTTTTTGGTGGCATGAATGATCGATCCTCTATCAGCAACATTGTCAAAAAAAAAAAGTCAGGTTTAGTAACCAACACATAGTTAAGCTTCACTATCCCTCTACCACAGCTCTAGCTTACAAAATGAAATTTCCACTTTATATATATCTCACTCCCCTCTCTCTCTCTTAACTAATTTACTGTTACTAGGCCTTTACCTTTATTGTGGGTACTGCTTGTATTAGTCAGAGTAAAATTCCAAGCGCAACGATCGTGCCAAGAATATCGCTGGTGTCATTATATTCCTTGACAGCATTTCCCTCGACCCCCTCCACAAGCCAGGGACATCACAGTAATTTCACAAAGAAAGAAACCCCTCCCTCCCAAGTGTTCAACCAGGCCACCAAATGTACAGAAAAGTGAGTTGAGCAAGTCCTTGATTGAAGTAATCTCTTTATGAATCGAAGATAGTTGTTGAGTCACATCTTCACAAAAAGTGCGTTGATGCAGATCCAAGGCTTCCAGTCGCTGCAAAACTTCATCATTGTCTTGACTTGTAGAAAATTTCTTTCTTTTTACATGAGATGAAGGTGTCGCAGAAGATATTGAAGGTTCATAAATTGATGGTTCAGTAGGATCAGATGGTTCAGTTTGATCAACATTTAAAGAAGACAGATATTTAATTTTCATTCTTTTAAAAATTGTTTGATCAAAGAACTCTTTTTGCTTAATATATTTTTCATTTGTTAAAGGAACTTTGAAATGTCTAAAAATACGAGTTAGAAGACATCCATAAGGAAGAAATGGTTTTTGTTTCCACAAATTTGTAAAATACACATTGGCCCAATTTACAGAAATATTTCCAAATAAAACATAAAGAGCCGTAGAAAGATCTGTGGAATAGTAATCAAAATAACCAGTTTTAGGTAGAACATTGTGGGCAAGGATTCGTCCAGCAATGCGTGCACGAGTTTGAAGATTAGTATTTTTGAAAGGAGAGAAGTGAGGTGCACATGGGAGAAGAATTTGTTCAAAAATTCTCTCATCGTTCAGTTCAACAGTGTTGAAAAGAGTGTCTGAAGATGGAATATCTAGGATTTCTCCAAGTAGTTTAGAATCAAACTCGATTTCAACATCACGAACAAGAGAGGACAGAACTCCAGTTTCATGATCAAAATGTAAATTCGTATAAAACAAGTGAATCAAAAAAGGATAATGAAGGGTATCTGCACAGGCATCAAAAAGATGTGAAATTCCTGAAAATAATTCTCTTATTTTGTAACAAGAAAACATATGAAACAGGACATTTCAGCCTGGTAAAATAGGTAGTGCAGAAATCGATCCAAAAGTATCATATAAAAGAGGATTTTAGAGTAATCTGAGAGAAAATCCATGTCTTGAAGAAGGTGTAGGAGGAAAAGAACCTAAACCTTTTGCAGATGTAGTCTTCGAACGCGGCATGGTTTAAAACATATTTACCAAAAAGAATGTCGGCTTCCAAACGACGTCCGGTAAAAGGAAGATGTTGTCCGGCGTTGTGAAACAGAAATAGAGGAGGATACGGTGGCTGATGGCGGGTGAGAAGGCGGCCACAAGGGGATTCTGGCAATGGCTGAAGATACACCGTCACGGCAAGAGGGTTCCGACGTGATTTGAAGATGCGTTAGTTACTGCAAGAGGATTCCGGCGTTTTCCGGTCACGGCCAGAAGATTCTGGCGTCTCCCTGTCACGGTAAGAAAATCCCGGCGAGGATAGGATCGAATGACACTCCGAGGGTTTTTTTCAGAAAAGAGAGAGAGAGAGGGTTTTGTTTTTTCAAAGGGTTTTGTTTTTAAGAAAAACGAAAAGGTGTGAAAATAAAATGAAATGATGCCCTTAAAAAAAACAGGTGTTAAAAAATCTAAGGGGTATCAGGTCCCTTCAGTTAAAATTAAAAAAAAAAAAATTTTAGTCGACTAAAACTTTATCGGTCGACTAAGAATGTGCGACTCATTCTAAAAATTTTAAAACATCAGTCGACTAGAAATATATCGGTCGACTAATATGGTGCGATTCATTCTAAAATTTTAAAGCATCAGTCGACTAAAATTTTATTGGTCAACTAATATAGTGCGATTTTGAGATTTTGTTAAAAAATCAGCATTTTTATAAATCCAAAAATGAGCAAATACCTAGTTCTATCCTAATTCTCATAAAATCTTCATTTTTAAGAGGTTTAGTGAAGATATCGGCATGTTGTTCTTTAGTGGAAATAAAATTGAATGAAATATCTCCTTTTAACACATGATCTCTTAAGAAATGATGTCTAACTTCAATATGCTTAGTTCTTGAGTGCTGAACAGGATTTTTAGAAAGATTTATAGCACTAGTGTTATCACAATAAATAGTTGTTGTGGAGTAATTCAATCCTAAATCTTTTAAGGTCTGTTTCATCCATAGTACTTGTGAACACGCTAAACTAGCTGCTATATATTCTGCTTCAGTTGTTGAGAGTGACACTGAATTTTGCTTTTTACTAAACCAAGAGACTAAGGAATTTCCTAAGAAATGACAAGTTCCACTAGTACTCTTGCGATCAGATTTACTTCCTGCAAAATCTGCATCACTATATGAAACTAAATCAAAGGAAGATGATTTTGGGTAAAACAAACCAAAATCTGAAGTATCTTTCAAATAACGAAGAATTTGTTTTACTGTAGTTAAATGAGATTCCTTTGGATTAGCTTGAAATCTTGCACACATACAAACACTAAACATTATATCAGATCGACTAGCAGTTAAGTATAATATAGATCCGATCATACCTCTGTAGAGCTTAGTATCTACATTTTTACCATTTTCATCTTTATCAAGAGAAGTAGTTGTACTCATAGGATTCCTTCTTGATTTTAATGAGTCCATCCCAAATCTCTTGAGAAGTTCTTTTGTATACTTAGCCTGATTGATGAAGATTCCTTCTTTAGTTTGCTTTATTTGAATTCCAAGGAAGTAGTTTAATTCGCCCATCAAGCTCATTTCAAACTCTTCCTGCATAGCTTTAGCAAATTCTTTAAAAAGAGAATCATCAGTAGAACCAAATATTATGTCATCAACATAAATTTGCACAATAAGAATATATGAATTAAGATTTTTAATAAATAAAGTGGAGTCTACCCGACCAATGGAAAAACCAGATTGTTCTAGAAAATTTCATAGTCTTTCATACCGCGCTCTTGGTGCTTGTTTAAGTCCGTACAAAGCTCTTTTTAATTTGTAGACTTTTTCTGGATATTTCTCATTTTCAAAGCCTGGAGGTTGCTTTACATAAACTTCTTCATTGATGTGTCCATTTAAGAATGCACTCTTAACATCAATTTGATATAACTTGAAGTTCATGTAACTAGAAAAAGCAAGCATCATTCGAATTGACTCCAATCGAGCCACTGATGCATAGGTTTCATCAAAATCTATGCCTTCTTCTTGATTATAGCCTTGTGCTACTAGCCTTGCTTTGTTTCGAATGACTTCGCCATTTTCGTCCAGCTTATTTTGGAAGACCCATCTTGTTCCAATTACCGGATGATCCTTTAGTCTATCAACTAGATCCCAAACATCATTCATAGTAAATTGGTTAAGTTCTTCAGACATGGCCAAAAGCCAAAATTCATCATCACAAGCCTCATTGATATTCTTTGGTTCTATTTTAGATATGAAAGCAACATTTGCAATATATTTTTCTAATTGCTTTCTAGTTTGAACACCACTTTTTATTTCTCCAATAACTTGTTCATGTGGATGATTAGGAACTTCTTTCCAAACAGGTTGAAGAGGAACATTTTCTTGAGAAGTATTCTCTATCAAGGGTTCTTCTTGAAGTATTACTTCTTCTTCTTCGCTTAGAGGTATAACCTGCTCACAATTCTCATCAAATGCAACATGTAAAGATTCTTCGATGCAAGATGTTCTTTTATTGAAAATACGATAAGCTTTATGTCTAGAAGAATATCCAAGAAATATTGATTCATCTGATTTTGAATCAAACTTATCAAGATTATCTTTGGTATTTAACAAGAAGCATTTACTACCAAAATTTTTGAAATATGAGATCTTTGGTATACGATCATAATACAATTCAAAACATGTTTTATATAAGATTGGCCGAATAAGAACACAGTTTAAAACATAACATGTTGTATTTATTGCTTTAGCCCAAAAGTATTTTGGTAAATTTTTATCTTGAAGCATGGTTCTAGCACATTCTTGCAAAGTTCTATTCTTTCTTTCAATAACTCCATTTTGTGGAGTCGCTCTAGGAAAAGCAAAGTTGTGAGATATACCATGTAAATCACAATACTTTAGAAAAGATTCATTTTCAAATTCACCACCATGATCACTACGAATTTTAATTATAGATGTAGATTTTTCATTTGTAATTCTTCTACAAAGTTTAGAAAATTTTGAAAAAGCATCATTTTTGCTTTTTAGAAAAATCACCCATGTAAATCGAGAATAATCATCTACTATAACAAAAGCATACTTGCTACTATTCAAACTTTGAATTCTAGATAGTCCAAATAGATCTAAATGTAAAAGTTCAAGAGGACGTTTTGTTGAAACTATATCTTTTGCTTTAAAAGAACTCTTAATTTGTTTACCCCTTTGGCAAGCATCACATAAGTGATCTTTCTTATATGGTATTTTAGGTAGGCCTCTTACAAGATCATTCTTGGATAACTTGGAAATAATTTTAAAGTTAACATGTCCAAGTCTCTTGTGCCATAACCATTGAATTTCATTTGAAACAATAAGACATTTTTCATTAAAAGTGGGTAACTCATCTAGATATACTTCATACACATTGTTCCTTCTTTTACCTTTAAAAATGATCTTTTTAGATTATAAATAAAAAATTAAGCATAAATCATTTTCAAAAGAAACATGAAAACCTTTATCACATAATTGACTAATAGATAATAAATTATGCATTAAACCATCTACTAAAAGAACATTTTCTATCAAGAGAAATTTTGGATTATCAATATTACCAATACCTATTACTTTTCCCTTGTTATTGTCACCAAAGGTGACGGTTCCTCCATCCTTATTTTGGAGGGTGGAAAATAACTCTGGCCTTCCAGTCATATGTTTGGAACAACCGCTGTCCAATATCCATTTGCTCCTTATTTTGTGTACCTACAACAAAATTAGAAGACAAAGCATTTGACCCCTTTCTATTTTTGGGTCCATGAGAGTTAGTCTTAGGAACCCATATCCATTTGGATTTTGGTTTCCTTTGATAAAAAGTATTCTTTCTATAACAAACTTTAGCATTTCTAGAGTAATCATGTCTAGGCTTACAAGCATTATAAGTTCCATGATTAGATGCATTTCTACTAGAAAATTTAGTTCTTTGAACAAATGGTTGAGAATATTGTCTTTGATTTTTCACAACATAGTTTGGTCTATTTTGAGTATCAAAGAAGCTATATCCCAATCCGGTTTTATTAACCGAACACCTTTGAGAACCAAGAAGTCTTTCTAGATTCTCTTGACCATTTGTGAATTTGGTCACTATAGAAAGAAGATCATTTGATTTTTCTTTTAGACTAGTTATTTCTTTTTGTAAGAGATTGGTTCTTATTCCAATTTCTTTTATCTCAAATGCTTGACAAGAGTTTTCCTTCTTGAGATCTTCTATCTCTTGAAGTAACACTTTGTTTTGAGAGTCAAGAGTTAAGTTTTCAGTTTTTAACTCTTTGTTTTTAGAACTTAGACTCTTAAATTTAGCATATAAATCATTGAATGCTTCTAACAAATCATCATAGTCAAATTGACTTACCGAATCTTCTTGTGCTACAAAACACATATTGACGACTTCTTCATTTGATTCTTCATCGGAAGATGAGTCACTATCATCCCAACATGCTTGAAATGCCTTTTTCTTCTTGAATTGGTCTTTGGGCTTGATTTTGAGAAGAGGACAATCTTTCTTGATATGTCCTGTCTTTTTGCAGTTAAAGCACTTGACTTCATTGGGATTGGAAGAATCTGCTTTCTTTACCTTTCTTTGAAATCTTCCCTTTTTGATGAATCTTTTGAATTGCCTTGTAATGAGAGCAATATCTTCATCTTCATCTTTTTCTGAATTTTCTGATTCAAAAGTAGCCTTAAAAGCAAGAGATTTCTTCTTGGGTTTTTCTTCTTGTCTGTCTTGAAGTTGGACTTCATATGCCATTAGGTTACCAACCAAATCTTCAAGATTAAGAGTGTTTAAATCATTTGCCTCTTCAATAGCAGTGGTTTTTCTCTCTCATTCAGGAGTTAAACACCTTAGGATCTTTCTGACTAAATCCACTTGTGAATATTCTTTTCCAAGGGATTTCAGAGTGTTAGTTATATTGGTCATTCTTGTTACCATGTCCGATATAAATTCATTTTGCTTCATTTTAAATAATTCAAATTTATGAACCAAAGAAGCAATTTTGGATTCCTTTACCTTTGACATACCTTCGTGAGTCACGAGAAGAGTATGCCAGATTTCATTTGTTGTAGAGCATTGAGAGATGCGATTGAAATCCCGACCTTTTCCAACTTTATTACCTTCTTTTCCTAATTTTCCTCATGTTTTTCAATAAATCTTCTGATCATTGCAGTGGGAAATTGTTCACCCACCTTCCTTTGTTCATGATTTCACTCTTTGGTTCTCTCACATGGATCATTTTGTCAAGAGATATACTCTTCTAAAAATGGCATTTTCTCTATGGTTGACGACCTTACCTAGGTAACAAGGTTCATTTTAGTTGTTTACTTCTTTTTCAAGAGTAACAACGCAATTGTCACAATTCTTGTGGTGACCTCATCTCTGGTAAAAGGATATCCTTTCCAAATTGTCAATCTGATTATCAATGTCTCCTTCATCATCTTTTTCATCAAAACCTTCTCTAAAAAATTGTTGTCAGTCTAATCATCCCTTTGGTTCCTGCAGAAAACCTTGGCATTTGTCGAATGGTTCAAACAAGATCAAGGAAAAGGACCATTCCACCTCACTACAACAAAAGCAACACTGACAAAATAGATTCTTCAAGGTCGGCCAGAGGATAAGACCAGACAAACAACAATGAGGTTGACCCAGCCATGTAAAAGTTATTTCAAAAGATGATGATCATAATGCAATCAAAACAAGCCAGGGTAGGTTCAGGAAAGAGGTCATCCAAGAAGAAATCCAAGGACAAGCCTATAAAAAAGCATGTCAGAATTGCCAAGAAAAAAACTCAATATGAAGATATTTTGGAAGAAGTAGATTCCGTAGATGAAATCTCTGATGAAGAGCAAGAAGCATTCCTGCCAACTCATCAAGCATTAGAAAAACAGATCTTAGAGCTTGAATCTGTCAATAAGCTCAAAGTTCCGTCAACCGAAGATCCTATCCAATTGCAATTAAAAGAGATGACTCGCATGGTCAAGGACCTGCAAGCCCGAGACAAGGGCAAGAAGGTCTACACAAGCAAAGGTTTCTATGACAAGTTAAAAGGAGATGATAGTCTTGAAGACCTCCCCCGTAAATTCATCAAGTTTGATGGGACTGGCAATCCCAAAGCTTACCTGGCCGTGTTCTTTGCAGAATGTCAATGGTTTAAGAGAGACAACAGGACCCTGTTCAGATATTTTCCTTACAGTCTGGAAGGTATGACCGCAAAATGGTATACTGAACACATCAACCCGATCGATCTACGAGAGTTTGACAAAGTTGTCAATTTATTCATCGAGAGATTCCTTTTCAACACTGAAGCTTTACCCACCCTGAATTATCTTTGCAATCTCAAGCAGAAAGAAGACGAGAAGGCCAGAGACTTCATTCAAAGGTGAAGATTCACCTGCAACAAAATGAGGAGTCCAATATTAGAGGAACATGCATTGTCTATCATTCTGAACAATTTTTCGCAACCTTTAAGGGGCCTCATTTCTACCTCCCCATCACGATCTTTCATTGAACTAATAGATCAAGCTGAATGGCTCAAGATGAGGATGAAAAATGGTGTGTATGAAAGCCTCATGCTCTTAAAGAGCCGTCAAGATACAAAGAAGAAGGCGCCCATCACTCTCTCAATGAACACCACTGGGGGCAATAACAATAAGGGTGTCAATTCGAAAAGTGTTGAATCCAGAAAAGGCAATAATAAGGGGAAATGCCTTTAAACAAAATGGCGAGCCCTTCCAGCAAGCTCGAAAAAAGATAAAGCACGATGAGTGGGGTTACAATCACAAATTTACTCCTCTAGACCAGCCTCTCAAAAAGATCCATAAATACATGTTGGCAAGGGAATGCTTAAACTCCCAAAAGTTGCTAATCCTCCTGTCGCCAAAGGCAAATGGAAAGATCAATTTTTCAAGTTCCATCGAGCAATGAGACATGACACAAAACACTGTTTCGTCTTCAAAAACATCGTCCAAGATTGCATTGATAAGAATCTTCTGGTAGAAGATGAAGAGGAAAACCAGCCAGGTGTCTTCTCTGACCCTTTCCCTAAGCATGCAGCAACAGTCACTACCAAGCAACCCTTTCAGCCATAACATCATATCCGACCATGTTTCGATAAAGACATTTAGCATCAGGTCATGATTTTTCACCAAGCTCAGTCTGCATCGAGATTGGGGTTCACAGGCAGAGGATCCAACAGAGGAACTGCTTTTGTCAAGAGGAGGAAATAAAAGTTGCGATGCCAATGTTTTTCTTGTTCTTTTCTCCTTCTTTTGTCATCTTGTAGGGACAATGTAGTCCCAGTTACTTTTCACGTCCTCCTTAGTTAGTCATGACAATTCCCAATCACTTGTTAACATTTCAATAATGAAACATCAATTTTTCTTCAAATCTTTGATATCCAATATCTTTTTTCTTTTCTATGCTAGGGCATCTTTTATTATGAAACTTTATTTTCACTCCAAATGTTTTGTATAAAGGCAAAATCGAACAGAATCTTTCAACTTTTATCAATTTCCATCAATTTCCTTCTTTCCCATTCAGGATAAGGGACAATCTTGAGATCATTCACAGGAGCAATAGGACTACCTATAGGGGTCTATCCCAAAATCATTAAACTTTCAAAAATTTTGCAAAACCTCCCTCATGATCGTCAAAACTTTGAAAATATCGGTCTCTTTCAAAATTCAACCTTCAGGTGGAGTCATTTTGTTAAAAATTAATTTTTACCAATCTTTTTCAAAATCAATCATTCAGGTCAAGTCTTTTACAAAAATTGGTTTCGAACCGATCTTTTCAAATCAACCCTGGTGTTGATCTTTCACAAAAATTGGTTTTGAATCGGTCTTTTCAAATCAACTCTTGTGTTGATCTTCTTTTACAAAAATTGGTTTTGAACCGGTCTTTTCAAATCAACCCTCGCGTTGATCTTCTTTTACAAAAACTGGTTTCAAATCGGTCTTTTCAAATCAACCCTCGTGTTGATCTTCTTTAGCAAAAATGGGTTTTGAACCGGTCTTTTCAAATCAACCCTCGTGTTGATCTTCTTTTACAAAAACTGGTTTCAAACCGATCTTTTCAAATCAACCCTCATGTTGATCTTATTTTACAAAAAATGGTTTCGAAACGGTCTTTTCAAATCAACCCTCATGTTGATCTTCTTTTACAAAAACTGCTTTCAAACCAGTCTTTTCAAAATCAACCCTCGTGTTGGTCTTCTTTTACAAAAATTGTTTTCAAGCCGGTCTTTTCAAATCAACCCTCGTGTTGATCTTATCTTACCAAAACTGATTTTGAACCAGTCTTTTTCAAATCAACCCGCGTGTTAATCTTCTTTTATAAAATCTGGTTTCAAATAAGTTTTTTAACATCAACCCTTGTGTTGATCTCCTGTTTACCAAAACTAGTTTCAAACCAACCTTTTTCAAAATCAACCCCCATGATTGAACCTTTTTTTCAAAATCAGCCCCTGGGTTGATCCTGTTTTACAAAAAGATTCAGTCTATAGGTTGAATCCCTCATGACCCGGACTTTGATTTATAGGTTGAACCCCTTCTGATCCATTTTTCTTTACAGTTCTTAGGTTGAATCCATTTTGAACCAATCGCTTTTCTAAAAAGATTTGGTCTGTAGGTTGAACCCCTCATGACCCAAACTTTGATCTGTAGGTTAAATCCCTCCTGATCCAATCTTTCTTTTCATCAAATCCAGTTTTTATACTGGTCTTTTTATCAAATCAAGTTCTTTTCATCAAATCCAGTTTTTATACTGGTCTTTTTATCAAATCAAGTTTTTTTTTTTATCAAATCCAGTTTTTATACTGGTCTTTTCATCAAATCTAGTTTTTATAACTAGTCTTTTCATCAAATCCAGTTTTTTATACTGGTCTTTTCATCAAATCCAGTCTTTTATATTGGTCTTTTCATCAAATCCAGTTTTTATACTGGTCTTTTCATCAAATCCAGTTTTTATACCGGTCTTTTTATCAAATCAAGTTTTTTTTTAAAATTCAGTTTTTATACTGGTCTTTTTATCAAATCAAGTTTTTTTTTAAAATTCAATTTTTATATTGGTCTTTTTATCAAATCAAGGTCTTTCATCAAATCCAGTCTTTTTATCAAATCAAGTTCTTTTATCAAATCCAGTTTTATACTAGTCTTTTCATCAAATCCAATTTTTATACTGGTCATTTTATCAAATCCAGTTTTTATACTGGCCTTTTCATCAAATCCAGTTTTATATTCGTCTTTTAATCAAATCTAGTTTTTATATTGGTATTTTCATCAAATCCAGTTTATATACTAGTCTTTTCATCAAATCCAGTTTTTGTACTGGTCTTTTCATCAGATTCGGCTCTCATGTTGGTCCTTTGATTAAATCCAATTTTATAATTGGTCTTTTCATCAAATCCAATTTTTATACTGGTCTTTTCATCAAATCCAGTTTTCGTACTGGTCTTTTCATCAGATCCGACTCTCATGCTAGTCCTTTCATCAAGTCCAATTTTATAACTGGCCTTTTCATCAAATCCAGTTTTTGTATTGGTCTTTTCATCAAATCTGACACTCATGTTGATCTTTTCCTCAAATCAAGTTCTTGTAATGATCATCCTTCCAAATCCAGCTTTCGGGTTGGTCCCTCAAAATCCAGTTTTGTGCTGGTCTTTCAAAATTCAGTTTTGTGCTAGTCTTTTAAAATATAGTTTTGTCTTGGTCTTTCAAAATCCAGTTTTTATGTTGGTCTTTCAAAATCTAGTTTTGTGCTGGTATTTCAAAATCCAGTTTTGTACTGGTCTTTCAAAATCCAATTTCGTAATGGTCTTTCGAAATATAGTTTTATGTTGGTCTTTCAAAATCCAGTTTTGTGTTGGTCATTCAAAATTTAGTTTTTATGTTGGTCTTTCAACATCCAGTTTTGTGCTCGTCTTTCAAAATCCAGTTTTATACTGATCTTCCAAAATTGAGTTTTGTGTTGGTCTTTCAAAATTCAGTTTTGTGCTGGTCTTTCAAAAATGCAGTTTTGTGCTGGTCTTTTAAAAATCTATTTTTGTACTGGTCTTTCAAAATCCAGTTTTTGTGCTGGTCTTCCAAAATCCAATTTTTGTGTTGGTCTTTCAAAATCGAGTTTTGTGCTGGTTATCTAAAATCCAGTTTCACACTGGTCAAACTTCCAAAATCTAGTCTTAGCACTAGTCAAACTTTCAAAATTCAGCTTTCGAACCAATAACAATCTTTTCAAGGTCCAATCTTCACTCACAGATGTGTCAATATGACATCAAGCAATTGTTTCACAAAGGATTTCAGGATATTTTGTCATTGGGTTATAGAAAATATTAGTTGATTTCAAAAAGTTTATTGCATAAAAGAATTACTGAAATTAAATTCATTTTATATGTTTAAATTGATTTCGGATCTGGATCCATTGTCCAGATCCAAATCTGAGTCTCCTTGTTCAAATTTTAAATTAAAATTATAGAAAATACCAAAAATAGCCTTTAAATAGCTCGGACAGTCCATTCAACATCCGTTTAGATCCATCACATTGTATTTCTCGATTCAAGTGTCAAAACTCGAACATTTTCTCAAAACCTGGGTCCAAACCCATTCTTCTGAAGAAATTTCCCCGAAATGGCCGGAAATTCTCAGAAAAATACTTTTGTAAATACTT
The DNA here is from genome assembly GCF_984573655.1 of Nuphar pumila. Classification (NCBI taxonomy): domain Eukaryota; kingdom Viridiplantae; phylum Streptophyta; class Magnoliopsida; order Nymphaeales; family Nymphaeaceae; genus Nuphar; species Nuphar pumila. Next base: position 22,673,534 of record NC_143265.1, on the reverse strand, counting down.
CTCAGAAAAATACAAAAAAAAATTAATGTTTAAAAACTTAGTTCTCTTTTAAGATCTTAGTTTTCTACTACAAAAATACAAAAAAATGGAAAAAGCAATATAAAAATAAAAAAAAAATTTGGGGAAGGCGAATGGTTTTAAAAATTGAAAAATTGAATTTTTGCCAAAAACCTCTTTTTAAACCATCTTTTTACAAAATTTCTTTCAAGGGGGCCTTCTTTTGGGAATTTTAGAAAATCTCCAACAGCTTCTTCCCGCGCTCCCTCCTCTCCTTCCTCCATCGTTGATCTCAAAACCAACTCCTTCCTTTTTCACCTTTGATCGTTAACCAAACTATTCTCGAATCATCCAGGGATCTCTTTAAGAAGAGCCGCTTCGCCTTCTCCGAAAAGGGGGGATCAAGTTTTTCTCTGCAAAAATCGCTTAAACACATCATCTACATTCGTCTTTCCCCCTTCTTGAGCCCGTTGCAAATCATCATTGTTAAGCATTTTTTGTTGATATCCATCACACATCTTCGATATCGAGCACCAAGTTTTATCGACTCTATTGCTGGAAGGCCATCGATCAACTAGGAAGATCGACCATCCTGACAATTGAAAAACTCCAGCGTCCCTGCAACACAAAGGAGTAAGAAGAAGCATTCGTCTTCACCTCATCCGGCTGAAGCCCCACCTGACTGCTTTCAAAATTCTAAAGCTTCAGCAGAACCGCGGTGAGTATCTGCTGTTTAATTCTGATTTCTTGATTTTCCTGCCTTTTTTTTTTAAAGCATCATTGGTAAGGTCGGTTTGCCTATAGCAAATCAACCTACCTGTATGCAATATCAACGGACAATCGGTTCCAACATTTTGTTTTACAACTTATTTTGTTAAAATTTTTGTAGTTTATAAATGTTAATCTCTCTTTACGCTATCTAGATCTAATACCTATTTGCAGTTCATTGCGTTGTTTTCTTTACTTTATGCTCTATCTTCCATTATGTTATTTTCTATCTTCTTTTCATCCATGTAATTTTTCCTTTTCTGTTCATCTTCATTCGGCATCTGAATATAGCCTTCACGGCAATGTCCAATCTGATCCAGTATCAGATCGGGCTTTCTCTGTGAAATATTTTTCAATTAACTTTATATTCTACCCGAAATCAAGCTAGATCCACCTTACTTATTTTTTCTTCTTCTCGTGTTTTGAGTCTTCTCAAAATCACGCACTCTGCACCTTGCTTGCTGAAGTTCAATGTGTACAAAATGGATGGCTGATATGGGTGTCATCACTAAGATTAGGGGATGGCTGGTTATGTCTACTGGTCTTGAGGATGAACCAGGTGAGCTGAAGCATCGAGATATAGAACATGGTGTGGCATCCCTGTTTATTCATTTTTTTTGGGGCAACTACATTATCTATCAGTATAATGAAGCTAGTTAACCCTGCATAGAGTGTTTCCTTTCTCTGAACAGACTTCATATTACACTTGATTTCACCACTCGTGCTACATGTTCATTCTCTATGTTATAACCCATTTAGATCAGTTTTTCATCTGGCGCGTCATCTGCATCACTTCAAGAATAGAACCTCATTTATGTTTGGTATCCTCTGTTCATCATGTATGGTAAGTCATCCTTCAGTGAATCATCAGCGTCTCCCTTAAATCTTGGAAATCGATGGTTAGTAAAAAAAAAAATGGAGTTATATTCCTAGCTACAGGGATCAACAATACGTTCCATCATTTGCACGCAAATTTGCCTTTTGGTTATAATTCCAATGTGCAAGAGAGGGGATAAATTGCAGAATCTGTGTACTAGTGACCACTCAGGTATGATCTCATCCCTGCACTGGCGGGAATCCTAAAATTACAGGATTGAAAATCACAGGCACATTCTTTTTCCTGTATCTTATTGATTTATGAAACAAGAAATTTGAAATAGGGAAAAGGTTAGAATTCTGGTTGTCATACATGTTAAGACAATTTGTGATTGCACTCCCACCCGAGAAGAACTCCTATCTAGAGCATCTTCTTTTATCTTTGCTGATGTTTTCTAACATTGCCAGGAGCATCCTCTTTTGCTTTATTTTCTTCATTACAACATTGAAAGATAAAACTGAAATGGTTCCTGTGTTACTTACTCTGAAAAGGAAATATCAAGAATCCAGTAGAAGGTGGTAGACTCTTGTTACGTAATAATGCGGTCAATGGTAAACCTGTTCCACTTTCTACCACCCTGTGTAGCTCAAAAACACAGGTAAATATGAAATGTTCTTTCTAGTAATTTGCAGCATTACTGAATGATTTATATAGTCGATTAGTAATATTAATCAAATCAGTGTATTGTTGTGGTCTCACAAGGCATCCATAATACAGTTTCGCAGGTATGCCCAGCAGTCCATCAGCTGCTATTGCTCTAATACACCCTCATGTGCATTCACAAAATTATGTTGGGGGTTCCCTATACAGTCACACCATAGCATCTTCATTCTCAACCCTATGTTTCCAGCCACATCTCTGTGCATAACATTTTCACCCTCCCTTTACTTGCCACAGTCCTGTTTACAGGAGCTGCATCATCAACCCATGCGCCAACCCCGGTCATGGGATACTTCGTCTATCACTGCCCTGTAGAAACCATATATATACAATCCATTTACACTTACCAATATACCTTCCACCTCCAGCCTATCTTCATCCATTTACAGCAACTCTTGCTGTCACCAACTGCACCATTGCATCATATCCATTCACCTAGCCCATCTCCTGTCACAGCTGCTGTAGATTTTGTCCACTCCATAATATTTTTACACTGTTACCATGGCATCAACATACAGCCATGTCTTGTAACTACACCTATTGCATTTGCCACTTCAGCTCATATATTTCTCATTGTATATACATACAGGTTTTCTCACCCAATATAAAATGCTATATGCCTTTGTCATTTAGTATTGATATTGTGTTTTGCACATACATTTCTATATGTATTTCGCCATCAGCATATATATGTATTCTTTTAGCTTCAATGTGATATCTTAGATTCTTTGTACTCTGTTTTGTGCTAACCCCATTTTTGCAGGAATGGATAGAAAAGGTTGATTTCTTTCCTAGATTGAAAATTTCAATTCCAAGATTGTAATAGTTAGATCTTAATGAAAATTTACATTTCCTGTTCTAGATAGAATGAATGAGCATTGTAAATATCATGAATTACTTATTCTTCATGCACTTTTTCTTTATTTCTCAAATTCTCACAAATGGCTGCACGAATGGCACGTGCACCATTTTGTAAGAGGTAAATTAATCCTAAGTTGATGATTTACATCAATGGCCATAGTCAGGATGTAAACAAAACTTAGGATTTTTATCTTTTATAAAATAACACTGATCCACACTGGATCCTCTTAAAAAAAATCATATTTTCAAATGTTTCCTTCTTTTATTAGAGTTTAACTTAGAATTAATTCAATATATATACCAATGGCCATAGTCAGGGTATATTGAGAGTTAATTTCATTTTAAACCCTATAAAAGCACCAAAATGTATTTTATTCTTCGCTTGAATCTAAATATAGATTATTATATAATACATCCAATGACCATAGTCAAGGATGTATTATATCTTCAATCTTATTTTAATTCATCCAAGGAATGAAATAGCTTTTCAAAATCCAATTTCAAATTCTTTTCATTCATCATTTAGGATAGAATTGCATCATATTTTCAAAATTCCTTTCAAAAATCCAAATGATCGCAGATATCTTTCTTCAAATCTCCATTTTAAATTCATTCTTCTATCCTATTTCAAAGATTTAAATTTCAATTTCAAAGTCCAATTTAACTTTGAGATTTCAAAAACTCAAATTTATATTCAAAATTCCATTTCCAACTTCAAATCCAATTTCAAAGTTCAATTTAACTTTGAGATCTCGGATTCATCTCCTGATTCCAAATTCAAAATTGACTTTGAAATCCATTTATATATCCAAAATTCAAATTCTAAATTCAAAGTCCAATTTGACTTTGAAATCCATTTTGTATATCCACAATTCAAAATCTAAATGAAATTTCAAAGTTCAAATTAACTTTGGAACTTCTGCTTCATCTTCAAATTCAAAACCAAGTTCGTCTTCAATCAAAGTTTGAGATTGATCTTGAAACACAAAAATTTGGCCTTTTCTAAGTCTGGGTTTTTCAAAACCCAGGTCCATACTCAAAAATCTCAATATGGAATTTCAATCCAAAATTAGATCAACTTGGATTCAGTTTCCTAAATACAATTCTATCTTTGGATCTTAAAGATTTTGGATCCAAACTCCACCTTAGGATCTAGAACCCAAGTTTACATTTGGGTCTCAGACTTCAAATCCAATTCCATTATAGGATCCAGAATCCAATTTCATATTTGGATCTCAGACTTCAGATCCAAAATCCATCTTAGGGTTCAGAGTCCAACTCTACATCGGATCTCAGACTTCAGATCCAAATCCATTCTAGGATCCAGAACCCAATTCTACACTTGGATCTCAGACTTCAGATCCATTCTAGGACCCAGAATCCAATTCTATATTTGGATCTCAGACTTTAGATCCAAAATCTATCTTAGGATCCATAATTCAATTCCATTTCCAACTTTAGATTTCAAATCCAAATTCCACTTACAGATCACCTCTGAATTTCTTAAATTCATCTCTATTTTAAAATATCATTTCTCAGATCCATTCTAAAATTCAAACTTCAAAATCTAAATTCAATTTCATCTCAAGTATTCATTTCCTTTCCTAAATCCATGATTAAAGTCAAAGTCCATATTTGACTTTGAAACTTCATTTTCAAAGCTTCACATCATTCTTATTCAAAATCAAAATTTATTCTTCCGACTCTGATCTACTTCAAAGACTTAGAACTTCTTTGATCTATCTCAAGTTCTAAAGTTAGATTCAAATCATTTTCTTCACTCCCTTATCAAGTTCATCTCAGAATACTTGGAAATTTTCAAAACATTCTTTTCAAAAGAAGCATACATCCTTTGCATTGCACAAGCATGATTCTTTGTGCATTTAGAGTTAGGATAAATTCTTAGATAATATTTAGGCGAAGCAAAAGGCATAGATTTGATCATTGGTTCGATTACCCCTGGTAAAGGCGCCAGGAACGGTCAAACCTCGTACCGACAAGCGAATCCCGTCTCTCCATCTTTTTCCCGCAAATTTTCAAAACGGAGGTGAGTTATTTGCTAAATACTTTTCAAATTAAGGTCAAGTGAAAACCCGCAAAAGAGTTCATCTTCTCTTTTTCTTTCTTTTCTCTTCTCTTTCTCTTTTCTTTCTTTTATTCTTCTCCCTTCAAAAAGGAGGAAAATAGAGGTTGGAAAAGGAAAAGAGAAGGAAGAGAGAGAAACAACGAAAGAGGAAAAATTTTGCGATGATCACACATCCATAAGCCGATTCTATTATAGATAGATCAACATTATAGAGAGGCTAAAAAAAGAAAACAGCGGAAAGACTATCTTCGGATTTTTTTTTATAAAACAAAAAAAAGGGACGAACAGACGAAATCCTTACCGATTCATCCTCTTTAGTCGACTTTTGGAAGGAAATCGGAGAAGGTATGAGCACAGAAGAAAAAAAAAAGAAGGGCAATGGGAAAGGGAAGAAGAAGCCGGAAGGAAGAAGGGGTGCATAGGTGAAGAAGCGGTAGTGAAGAAGGAAGGAAGGTGCTGGGGTGAGAACGAATGAGATTGAGAGGGGATGCAAATGGTTCTTTTAAAGAAAAGGAGGAGGGTTCGGTTGAAGATGGGTGGAGGAGAGCGAGTTTGTTAACGATGGACGGGAGATGAGAGGTGAAAGAAACTTTTGGGAGGGCGATGGAGGAGAAGGGAGAAGCTTCTGGAGGGGAAGCGGAGGGGAGAAGGCAAGAGTTTGGGTTTTCAAAACCGTAACTCGACTCTTAAACATCGAAAATAAGGTTTTCCACAAAAGGGCCTCTTTAAAAAGTTTTTTTCTAAAACGGGTTTCCAAAAACCATTTTTTTTGCAATTTCCTTCATTTGATTTTTTGTTCTTTTCTCGGTATTTTGTATTTTTTGAAATAAAATCCTAAAGTTTTACGGGAAAATTAATTTTTGGTGTTTTTCTTGAGAAATATTTACAAAAGAAGGTTTTCAAGGCTATTCAGAGGAAATTTCTCCAGAAAATGGGTTTGGACTCAAGTTTTGAGAAAATATTCGAGTTTTAAACCTCGAATCGAGGAATATAACACGATGGGTCCAAGCGGATACCAGATGAAGTGTCTGAGCCTTTCAAAAGTTGTTTTGGATATTTCGAGAATTTTGATTTTAAACATTGGACAATGAAGCTCAGATTTGGATCTTTTATCTGTATCCAGATCCGAAATTGAGTCAGATATACAAAATGAATTTAATTTCAGAAAACTTTGAGAAATAAAATGGAATTTAAATTTAAAACTAACTCAATTACCCAGAAAATAGGGTCAGGGGCAAAAAGGGGATATTTACAACATTTTGAAAAATTTGGGGTGTTCACAGATGCCCCTCTTTGCTACTAAGCCGGTTGAAAGCCGAGCTTAGTGGCAAAGAAAACACTCCAAATTTTGAAAAATGCCCCAGTCAGCAGATCTGAACTGGGTGTGGACGAATTTATTTTGAAAACATGGTTTTTTAGGCTTAAAACCTTATCCTGAATGGTTAGGGGAAGACGAAATCCTCAGCAATGATATGACTGAATAATAGAAATGAGAAAATCGTGATGGGACTTTAGGTAAAGATGCCAAAGATGGTGAAAGATAAGAATTTTGATCAAGTCTCACGGGTGAGACAAGATCAACCTTTTGGCACGACTCAGGTTTAGCCCTTAACCTAGATGAGACAAAGATAGATCAAGATAATTTGGATGGGGAAAGGAATATATAAGGACCTTTTTTGAGAGAAATGCCTCGTGAGATGACACTCAAGTATGATCCTTTCTTAAATGGATATACAAAGCATGGATTCCTTTATGGGGAAAACCATGATGGGACGGAGAAGGATTGCCTCGTCGAAACGAGGCTCAGGTTTAACCCAAACCTGAACGGAAGATACCTCGTGGAACGAGGTTCAGGCTTCACCCTTATCCTGAAAGGGACGACCATACAAAATCCTCAAACGAAGAAACTGTGATGGGACAGGAAGGAATATATCATCAAAACGAGATTTTAGGTTTAATCCTTGACCTGAGTGGGGGACGGTACGGAATCCTCGGATGAGGAAACCGTGATGGGACTAGAAAGGATATCTAGTCAGAACGAGACTCAGGTTTAACCCTAACCTGAATGGAAGGATACCTCGTGGAGCGAGGTTCAGGTTTAACCCTTAACCTGAAAGGGGCGACCATACGGAATCCTCGGATGAAGAAACCATGATGGGACCTTCGAAAATTGGACGAACAAATCCAGAAGGGGTTTGCGAGAAGAGAGAAACAGGGGATTTCCTAAAGCTTCGAAAGAGGATGATCTGGGGCGTCTCGTTGTTGAGACTAAATCAGCTTTCTAAAAACAGACGACCTCTCGCAGAAGGTTTTGGGTGATACCTCGAGGAGCGAGGTAACAGGTTTAATCCTTAGCCTGAATGGATACAGAATCCTCGAGGAGCGAGGAAAACTGTGATGGGACCTCTAGACTTTGCACAACAAGTCCAAGATGAGTTTTTACAAAAGGATGAAAATGGGGGTCCTTAAAGCTTAAAAAAAGGGTTGATCTTGGGCGCCTCATTGCTGAGACTGAAAATAGCTTTTGACAATAACAGACCTTTTGCAAAAAAGTTCAGGTTTAACCCTTATCCTGAGCGGGAACTGTCTATGGCAGGACAGTGATGAACGCAGAGAAGTTTGCAAATCTGAGAGCGCTCAGATCAGACGAAAGGAAAGGACTTTTTAGTCCTAAGGAGGGATGACATCAGGATACGTCAAAACGAATATCAAGTTCACACTTCATTTTGGGATAATGAGAAAGTATTGCCAATAAAATGCCAAAATTTGTAGTTGATCTAAAATGATTGAATTTTGCATATATGTGAAAATATCACCTCTTTCTACCTAGAGTATTAACTCCAATTGAGCTAACTTTGTAGAATCAAGAATCAAATTCAAATTTATTATTATTGAGTTTCTTCAAGGAAGATATCAATTTCCTTGATATGAAGGGAAAGGAAATATTCTTAGCTTCATAAAAGCAATTGAATGAAAATATATTGATGAAAGAATTTTACATAAATAGAGATGATTCCTGGCAGTTTCGGGCAGTTTGATGTCTTGGGTCTCTTCCCATGATGATCTGTTTGCACTCTTTTTGAACCATGGAGCTCTCTTGGGTTCTTTTACATCATCCTTTATTTTGGAGATGTCCTGACTTTTCTCTCTTTTACGAGGAAGGGTACGTCACAAACTCCTTCATCTTGGAGATGTTCCGATCCTTCTTTTTCTTTCTCAGGAATTAGGTTTGATGATAACAGAAATCAAATATCTTTTAGGGTTTGTCGGTAGGTTCATCGCATCCGCCTTCATCTCGACGGTGATCCGAACTTTCCCTAGAAGAACCTGTCACAAACTTTGTCATCATGGAGATGTTTCAAATCTTCTTTGGCCCTGGGGGTCTACTCGCTTAATTCACCTTCATCTTGATGACAATTGAGAGATCTCTTTTGCGGATATTTGATTGCAGCTCAAATGACTGAGGAGATATGGATTGTGTAGGTTCTTTTTTACTGCCCAGGATATTTCCACTATCTTACTGCCAAAAGAACAATCTTTAAGAATGTGCCATAGCTATGATCAATATTAATTCACTTATGGCTTTTCAACATCATTGAATTTTTCCTTTGCGGGTCATATCGAAGATTTTTCTTCATCCTCTTGGTTGACCAACAGAAAAAGCTTGAATTCAGTTCTTTTTTTGCAAAAGTCTGGCTCTTTTGAAAATAATATTAAAGGTATCTTGAGGTAATTTCTTTATGTGATGAAAAAACTTTTGAGATCAATAATGACTTTTGATAGCAAATTGGCAAAGTATTCTAGAAATCCTTGATGAAAGAAATTGCTTGATATTGAATCGACGCGTCCATGACAAAATTCTTCTCTCTTTTTCCCCAAAAAGAGAGACTCAGGCTTTAGCCTTTACCTGGATGGGAAGTTTGAAATACTCTTCTCTTCCCCAAAGAGGAGGTGTTTGCAAAACGGAACTTTTGAAGAGAAATTAAGTTTTTGTCAAAACTCCCTATCTCTAGGCTTCTCTTATGGAAAGGCGGCCGAAAAACAAAGTTGATAAAGTATCACAGAGGAACGAGTCCATCACACACTCCCTAGAAGAGGGTCCTCTGTGAAGGGGTTGGCCAAAGATGAGAAAAACGGGGGCCACAAAAAGATACGAGCTTCTGTCGAAGTTCTCCCTGGAAAAAGGGTTCTTTTGTGTAAAGTTGGTTGTCGTTTTGCAAACTATTCATGAAGAAAACGAGTCCCTTCAAACTCTCCACAGGAAGAGGGTTCTTGCGAACGAAAGATAGTTGCATGCGAAAGGAACGAGCTCCCTCGAACTCTCCCTGAAGAGGGTCCTTCGCAAGAGAAAAAGATTGACTTTTTGAAAAATGATAACCCGAAGGTTGAATTTGAGAATTTAGAACTTGAATTGATGATGATTGGTTAGTATAAAGACTGAACTTGGAGGGCTAACTAATTAGTCAGCCAAACACTAGCACGAGCGCTAGATGTACCAGCACGAGCATTTGATTTCGAAAAATGCCCCAGTACGAGCGATGGGTTATCGAAAATGTACACCAATATGAGCATTGGGTTTTCAAAATGCACACCAGCACGAGCACTGGGTTTTCGAAGGTGCATACCAGCACTGGTCTTTGAAAATGCGTACCAGTACGAGCACTGGTTTTCGAACGGAGAGCTAAAAACGAGACGGACGCTCGAAGATACTTGAGAATTTAAGCGAGAATGATCGTCGACGTTTCAGGATTATCCCTTATCCTGAAGGGGAAATAGAATAGACATTTGATGAGAATTTAGAAAAAGAAAAAGAAAAAAAATGATTCAGGTTTTATCCCTTAACCTGAAAGGGGGTGAAAATCCTAGTCAGAACCCGAATCTTAAAAAAAATAGTAATGAAAATGGAAAACCCGAGTTTTGAAAAACTCAAATCTTCAAGGGCACGATAGATTCCAACACGAGCGTTGAATCTGATAGGAAGTCCGAGTCGAAACTCAAAACTTCAAACGATATATAAAAAGGAAGAACTCGAGTCGGAACCCGGATCTTTAAAATAATGATAAAAATGGAAGAACCCGAGTTTTGAAAAACTCGAATCTTCAAGGGCACGATCGGTTCCAACACGAGCGTTGAATCCGATAGGAAGTTCGAGTCGGAACTCGAAACTTTAAATGATATATAAAAAGGAAAAACCCGAGTTGGAACCCAGATCTTTAAAATAATGATAAAAATGGAAGAACCCGAGTTTTGAAAAACTCGAATCTTCAAGGGCACGATCGGTTCCAACATGAGCGTTGAATCCAATAGGAAGACCGAGTCAGAACTCAAAACTTCAAATGATATATAAAACGGAAAAACCCGAGTCGGAACCCGGATCTTTAAAATAATGATAAAAATGGAAGAACCCGAGTTTTGAAAAACTCGAATCTTCAAGGGCACGATCGGTTCCAACACGAGCATTGAATCCGATAGGAAGTCCGAGTCGAAACTCGAAACTTCAAATGATATATAAAAAGGAAAAACCCGAGTCGGAACTCGGATCTTTAAAATAATGATAAAAATGGAAGAACCCGAGTTTTGAAAAACTCGAATTTTCAAGGGCACGATCGGTTCCAACATGACCGTTGAATCCGATAGGACGTCCGAGTCGGAACTCGAAACTTCAAATGATATATAAAAAGGAAAAACCCGAGTCGGAACCCGGATCTTTAAAATAATAATAAAAATGGAAGAACCTGAGTTTTGAAAAACTTGAATCTTCAAGGGCACAATCGGTTCCAACACGAGCGTTGAATCCGATAGGAAGTCCGAGTCGGAACTCAAAACTTCAAACGATATATAAAAAGGAAAAACCGGAGTCGGAACCCGGATCTTTAAAATAATGATAAAAATGGAAGAACCCGAGTTTTGAAAAACTTGAATCTTAAAGGGAACGATCGGTTCCAACACGAGCGTTGAATCCGATAGAAAGTCAGAGTCGGAACTCGAAACTTCAAACAATATATAAAAAGGAAGAACCCGAGTCGGAACCCGGATCTTTAAAATAATAATAAAAATGAAAGAACCCGAGTTTTGAAAAACTTGAATCTTCAAGGGCACGATCGGTTCCAACACGAGCGTTGAATCTGATAGGAAGTCCGAGTCGGAACTCGAAACTTCAAATGATATATAAAAAGGAAAAACCTGAGTCGGAACCCGAATCTTTAAAATAATGATAAAAATGGAAGAACCCGAGTTTTGAAAAACTCGAATCTTCAAGGGCATGATCGGTTCCAACACGAGCGTTGAATCCGATAGGAAGTCCGAGTCGGAACTCGAAACTTCAAATGATATATAAAAAGGAAAAACCCGAGTCAGAACCCGGATCTTTAAAATAATGATAAAAATGGAAGAACCCGAGTTTGAAAAACTCGAATCTTCAAGGGCACGATCGGTTCCAACACGAGCGTTGAATCCGATAGGAAGTCCGAGTCGAAACTCGAAACTTCAAATGATATATAAAAAGGAAAAACCCGAGTCGGAACCCGGATCTTTAAAATAATGATAAAAATGGAAGAACCCGAGTTTTGAAAAACTCGAATCTTCAAGGGCACGATCGGTTCCAACATGAGCGTTGAATCCGATAGGAAGTCCGAGTCGAAACTCGAAACTTCAAATGATATATAAAAAGGAAAAACCCTAGTCGGAACCCGGATCTTTACAATAAAAATAAAAATAAAAATAAAAATGAAAATGAAAATGAAAACCTGGGTCAGAACTCAGATGGGAAGGAAATAATTCCTACCCAAGAGTCGGATTCTGAAAGGATTGACAAAATATATGAATAGATTCTGACAATGAAGAGTATGAGAGATTCATTCGAGATCCTTCACCCAAGATGGTCTAAGATTCGAATCCGTTTATGACAGCTTCAGGATTTTCCCTTACCCTGAAGGAGTATAGAATAAAATTTGATGTGAATTGAGGGATTTATGAAGAATAATTCAGATTTATCCCTTAACCTGAGAGGGAAAAGAATAAAATTTATAAAAATGGGGAAGAATTTAAAGAAATTTATTGAAAATTTATTTTGAAAAAGAATTCTCACGGGTAGCATTGGTGCTCCTATGAGGGGTATCAAGATTATCCCTTATCCTGAATGGAAAAAAGAATAGAATTTAAGGAAATTTAAATTTAGGAAATCAATAAAGATTGATAAAACTTGTGTTTGCAAAAGAATTCTCATAGGTAGTATTAGCGCTCCTATGAGAGGTCGCAGGATTTTCCCTTACCCTGAATGAGAACACTTCGGGCAACGAGGGTAAAGAATAGAATAAAATTTGGGGAAAATAAAGAGAATTTGATAAAAAATCATAAAATCGAGAAAATTGAAAAAATGTCTCTATAAAAGAATCCTCGTAGGTAGCATTATTGCTCCTACGAGAGGTTTCAGGATTATCCCTTATCCTGAATGGGAACACCACGAGCAACGAGGGTCAGGTTTATCCCTTAATCTGAAAGGGTATACCTCGGACAACAAGGGAAAAGAATAGAATAAGATTTGGGGAAAATAAAAAGAATTTGATAAAAAATCACAAAATCGAGAAAAATAACAAAATTGTCTTTACAAAAGAATCCTCGTAGGTAGCATTATTGCTCCTACGAGGGGTTTCAGGATTATTCCTCATCCTAAATGGAAACACCTCGGGCAATGAGGGTCAGGTTTATCCCTTAACCTGAAAGGGTATACCTCGAACAACGAGGGTCAGGTTTATCCCTTAACCTGAAAGGGTAATGTGATTTGATAAAATTTAATAAAATTGAGGAAAAAACTTGAAAAAATTGATGTAATCTTGATAAAAATATGAATAAAATGAATGAAACTGATAGAGATATCCAAATTAACTGAAAAATCTATAAGATTTAAGAGAAAAAGGAGTTCTTCTGATCCTGCCTGCATATGGGATCTTGAAAGGAAAAAGGTTTATTTAAAAGATAGGTGAAAAATCATTTTTGGAAAGAAAATCCACTACAAGAAGAATGATCAGCGCGAGATCTGATCCTTAAAAAAAAGGGAATCATCATGAGAGATCATCATGAGGTTTGATTTTGAAGATAGTGGTTTGAAATCAATTTTGAAGAAAAAAGAAAACCAACATGAGGGATGATTTTGAAGACAAATGGTTTTCAAAACCTAATTTGGAAAAGAAAAATCAACATGTTAGTTTATTTTAAAGAGGATTTAGATCAAAATATTTGAACTTTTTTGAAGACTTTTGCAGAAATTTTTGAGATTTTATGATTTTGAAAATCCTCATAGGTAATATCATTTCTCTCATGATGATGTTTTGGGATTGTCCCTTATTTTAAAAAGAATAGGAGAAATACAAGTTTTTCCAAAATAAATGCCCCATCGTGGCGAAGGATAGAAGTATTTGATATCAACACATACGATGAAAATTGACATTTCATTGATAGGAAATATTGATAACGACTGAAATATTTACAAGTTTGTTGACCAAAGGTCACAAAAGACTGGGACTGAGTTGTCCATATTAGGTGACTGAAAAAGAGAGAAAGCAGAAAAATATTGACATGTTTCGGGAAGCTAGGCCAGGACGGGTAGCTACTCTTCTTCTTGATCTTCCACCAGCAGCTTTTTATCAATGCAGTCTTGGACGTTGTTTTTGAAAACAAAGCAGTGCTCGGTGTCGTGACCCATTGTCCGATGTAATTTGCAAAACTGATCCTTGAACCTTCCCATAATCACAGGAGGGTCTGCTACCTTGGGAAGTTTAACCATCTCCTTTGTTGTCATATACTCAAGAACTTCCTCAAGTGATTGCTCTAAGGGTGTAAACTCAAGGTCGTATCCCCAACTGTCATGCTTCGGCTTCCCTTGTGGCTTTGATTCTAACTGGATGCTTGAGGGAGTGATGTTATTCTGCCTGTTGATCCCATTCTTTTGACCGGAGCAATCATCTTTGCCTGACTCGCCAGTGTGGTTCTTTCTGCCACCTCTTTTGTTAGAGGAACTGATGGAGAAGGTGAAGTTGGTTTTCTTTTTCATGTCCTGACTGCCTCCTGCCAAGGTGAGGCCATGATAGGTTCCATTCTCTAATCCCATTTCGAGCCATTTGACTCGCTCTATTAACTTGATGAAAGATTTAGACGGAGAAGTAAAGATCAGACCCTTCAGAGGTTGAGAGAAATTGTTCAGAATTATTGAGAGTGCATGCCCCTCTGATATCGGATCTTTCATCCAGTTGCAAGTAGATCTCCATCTATGAATGAAATCTTTTGCCTTCTCATTGTCATTTTGCTTTAGGTTGAAAAGATGGTTGAGGGTAGGCAGAGCCTCAGTATTGAAAAGGAACCTTTCGATTTACAGGTTGATGACTTTGTCAAAGTCCCGCAGTTCAATCGGGTTGATATGGTCGGCATACCATCTTGCTGCAACTCCCTCCAGACTGCGCGGAAAGCATAGAAATAAAGACCTATTGTTCTTCCTGAATCGGTTGCACTCGACGAAAAATGTGGCCAGATGAGCCTTGGGGTTGCCGGCCTCATCAAAATTTTTATGAATTTACGAGGAAGATTTTCCCAGTTGTCATCTCCTTCTAAGCCGTCATAGAAATCTGCACCGGTGTAGATCTTTTTACCTTTGTCCTGGGTTTGTAAGTCTTTGATTGCACGAGTCATCTCTCTCATTCGCTCATGCATTGAATCTTCTGTCGGGGTCTGAATCTTGACTTTGCTAGCTGACTCGTGTCCCTCATTGACTTTCTTGGGCCGATACAAGGGATTGTGAAAATATGTCGGTTGCCCTTCCTCTGAGTCCTCCTCTGTTGACTCTGAAGTGCTGTCATACTGAACTTGCTTCTTGCTGACTTTTTCCTTGTTTTTGTTTTTAGAAGAGATTTTCTGAGGGTTTTCCTCAGCTTGTTCAGACATCATTTTGGCCATCACTTTCTGAAACAACTTGTATGTAGCTTAATCAACATTGCTTTCTGCTTCTTGGCCCTAATTCTTGGACGACTTGACAGAGTTCATTTCCTCTCCTTCATTGTCGCTTTGCTGTGGAACTGTCTCCTTTCCAGTCCTTGTCTGAACCATGATGAAATATCAATGTTCTCTCTGGAAGATAAAAGGGGATAATTAGGAAATTTTTGGAGGAAATTATGATAAAGGAAGAAATCAAAGTCTGATAATGAAAATATCCCATTACGAGGGATCGGGCTGTCACCAAAAATTTGTGACAACCACATTGTTTTTCTGTGAAAAAGGATAAGAATATGAACAAATATTTAATTTTGAAAGGGACATATCCCGAAAAAAAATTTACTTTATCACAAAAGAGGGTAAGAAAAAAAGGAAAATTTGAAAGAGGATAAAAAAAAGAAAAAATTTGAAGAATTTGCAGGCAGGATCAAAGAACTTGAAGAAATCAGAAGAATAAAGGAAAAATACACCTGGGTTTTAAAAACAAAGAAGAAATAATATATACCCAGGGTTTTGGAAAATATAAGGAAGATATAAAATATCATGCAATCACAGATATACAAGCAAGGATGCACAAGCAGCATTCCCTAAAGTAGACTCTAAATGCAATATTTTAAAATGGCTGATAGGACCTTAATTCTAACTCTAAGATTTAGATTATCTGATTCCAATCAAGGTATGCCGATATACTCAAACCGAAGCTCGAAGTACGTGGCATATAAGACATCTCTCCGGTTCTAAGGTAAAAAGGCTTCCCAACATCCTTGAGCACCTACCGATATACCTCGGACTATAACCCTTAGGTACGTGGTAGGGGGGCGCGAACCCAAATAAGTGGCCCAGTTATGAGGCTCTCTCCCGAACTATGGTTCAGTGAAACAGCCCAGCAACGTGAAGACCAGGACAATATAGGTAGGGATGTTTTTAAAAACATGATCAATATGCAGATAAAACCAGAAAGCTCTAATGCAAGTCCTAAAAAGATAGATTTAAATGAAAAGAAGCATACACTTGCATACATTGTTTGCATTCAATCCCTAGAATTGAAGAGAGTTGTATTTCAGACTTAAGTCTAATGTGAACAGGGATATAATCTCCTCAATATGGTCCTACCAAACCATACTTAGATCCTATATGCAAATAATGTCAGCTTAGGACAGAGTCTAGGCTCCTAAGGTTTTGCATGGAAAATGAAGCTGACATTTACAGAATAAAGACTTAGATGATATCAAAGCAAAGCAAAGGCATAGATTCAACCGGACGAAGACGAGTCCCATCACAGTCGCCAAAACTGTGATCATCGCAAAAATTTTCCTCTCTTGTGGTTTCTCTCTCTTCCTTCTCTTTTCCTTTCCAGTCTCTATTTCCTCCTTTTTGAAGGGAGAAAAATAAAAAAAAGAAAAGAATAGAGAAGAGAAAAGAAAAGAAAAGAAAGAGAGAAGAGGAACTCTTTTCCGGGGTCTCACTTGACCTTGATTTGAAAATATTTAGCAAATAACTCACCTCCGTTTTGAAATATATTGCGGGAAAAATGAAGAGATGAGATTCGCTCGTCGGTACGAGGTTCGACCGTTCCTGGCGCCTTTACCAGGGGTAATCGAACCAAGGATCGAATTTATGCCTTTTGCTTTGACTAAATATTATTTAAGAATTTATTCTAACTCTAAATGCACAAAGAATCATGCTTGTGCAATGCAAGGATGTATGCTCTTTTTGAAAAGATGTTTTTGAAAAATCTCTAAGTTTTCTGAGATAGACTTGATAATGGAGGGAAGAAATAAGTTTCTGAATGGTAAAAATCTTTACCTTAGAACTTGAGATAGATCAGAGAAGTTCTAAGTCTTTGAAATAAACTAGAGTTGGAAGGATAAATCTTGTTTTTGAGAAAGAATGATTTGAAGCTTTGAAATGAAAGGAAATGAAGTTTCAAAGTCAGATTTGGACTTTGAATTTAATCCTGGATTTAGGAAAGGAAGGTGAAATTTTGAAGTGATATTGAATTCGAATATTAGAGTGGATCTGAGAAAATCAAATGGTATTTAAAAATAGAAATGGATTTAGGAAGTTCAGATGAAATCTGAAAATGGAATTGGATTTGAAGTCTAAAATTGGGAATGGAATTGGATCTTGAAATGGATTTAGGATCTGAAGTCTGAGATCCAAGATGGAAATTGGATTATGGATCCTAAGATGTATTTGGATCTGAAGTCTGAGATCCAAGAAAGAGTTGAATTCTGGATCCTAAAATGGAGTGGATCTGAAGTCTGAGATCCAAGATGAAATTGGATTCTAGATTCATTTTCAGATGAAATATGAAAATGGAATTGGATAGAAATCTAAAATTGGGAATGAAATTGGATCTTGAAATGGATTTAGGATCTGAAGTCTGAGATCCAAGATAGAGTTGGACTCTGGCTCCTAAGAAGGGTTTTGGATCTAGAGATGGGTTTAGGATCTAAAGATGGATTTTGGATCTGAAGTCTAAGATCCAAAGGTAGAATTGTATTTAGAAAACTGGATCCAAGTTAATCTAATTTTTGAGTTTTGAAGATGAATCAGAAGCTTCAAAATTAATTTGAACTTTAAAATTTTATTTGAATTAGAATTTGAATTTTGGATATATAAATGAATTTCAAAGTCAAATTGGACTTCGAATTTTAGAATATGAAAATGATATTTGAATTTACAAGAGTAGAAAATTGGTTTGAGAAGTTAAGAAGATATCCGAAGGAAATCACTTGGATTTATGAAAAAGAATTTTGAAAATATGATGCAATTCTATCCTAAGTGATGAATGAATTTAAAGAATTTTGAAATTGGATTTTGAAAATCATATTTCATTCTTTACATGAATTGGAATAAGATTGAAAATATAATACATCTTTGACTATGGTCATTGAATGTATTATATAATGATCTATATTTAAATTCAGGTGAAGAATAAAACATATATTTATGCTTTTATAGAGTTTAAAATGAAATTAACTCTCAATATACCCTAACTATGGCCATTGGTATATATTTTGAGCCAATTTTAAGTTAAACTCTAATAAAAGAAGGGAATTTTTGAAAATATGATGATTTTTTAAGAGGATCCAGTGTGGATCTAATGTTATTTCATAAAAGATGAAAACCCTAAGTCTTGTTCACATCCTGACTGTGGTCATTGATGTAAATCATCAACTTAGGATTTAATCACCTCTTATGGAATGGTGCACGTGCCATTCGTATTTCACCATTTATGTAGTTTTTGGAAAATGAAGGCGAAAAATATGAGAACAAGAAAATTCATGGTATTTACAATGCTCATTCATTCTATCTAAAACAGGAAATACAAATTCTCATTAAAGATCTAATTATTACAATATATAAAATTTTGAATTTACAACTCCAAGGGATGGCATTTTCCACATATTCCCTGAGAAAAAAAAAACACTTGGTTAGTGTGAATATAGGAAAAGAATTTCTCATATCATATGGATTTCACAGGTGAAATGCTCATATGCCCAGATATTTATGATGAAAGGGTAGAAAATGATATATGTGCCTATATATATCTATATGTTCATGTGTATATGCATATATATATATATATATGTGTGTATGTATACATATATGATATATACAATGCTTTATAAGATGAGGATTGAGGTTGGGAATGAGTACAGGAATTTGTTGAGACACTCACAAAAAGATGATATGATATGCAGGATGTAGATCATGAGGGATGTATTAATGCCGTGAAGAATGCAATATACTGTCTATGAAGGATATGAAGGTGGATGGTTACAACAATCTCAAAACTGTCGTGGATGATGTAGCAGAAGGGATGCATGTGCTGGCGCAAAATAGAGGATGTAGGAGGTGAAGTATTTAAGATACTGGTGGTGTGATGAGGAAAAGGATGTTGTGGTAAAGGATGTTACAGCAGTGTCATGGAAAATGCAAATGCTGGGAACAAAGTGAATGAGGTGTGAAGAAGGTGCTGAACATAGGGAAGAATTTATATGAGGTTGTACATGACAGCAGTGAAGTAAATCTATAGGGTACATATCGGAATTGAGTATAAAGAAAGTATTGCATGAAGGGACATGAACAACAACTATGGGCAGTGCTACAAAGTGTAGCCAGTACATATGAAATTGTGAAATGAAGAGGGTGCCGAATAGAAATGACATGATGTGAGGTGTAGAGGTGGCTATAGAGGCTACTGCTGTATAACAGAAAAACTTATGGACTGTGCTTGTAGAGGTTGCCATGGAGGGTGACAAGTACAAATGCTGTGAATATGGCTGTGAAGGTGAGCTGTGGCAAGGGCTGTAGCAATGAAATGTAGCAATGAATGATAGAGTGGATAGTGTGCTAAAATGTGGGAGTTGTCAACATAAAGGAAATGTAAGATATACAAGACATTGTGAAGGTTTTGTGCATAGTAATGATGGTGGAGTAGAGGTGAATGATAGAAATATGAAGGGAGGTAGATGATTTCAAGGATTTGCAGGGAATGATAATGAAGTGCACAGAAAAATGTGCAGTGGTGGAGATGGAGGTGTTTATGAAATGTAGTAAACAGGACAAAGGGTGCAGGATTGCAGCAAGATGTTGCTATGAAACGAAGATGAAGCTGTGATGTTAGGTAGTGAAGGCGTGGCCAGCAGGTAGGCTGGAGTGTTATGGACCTATAGAGGTGAGTGTAAAGATGGGCTACAGAGATACACAATATGATTGAAGGGTGCTAACCTGCAGAATATACAGTAATGACGCAAGATGGCCAGAATGAATGAAAAGTTTCTTTAAAATGTTTGTTGGGTAGGAACAAAAAAATTTATTATAACAATGCACAGTTTAAGCCTACAGCTTAAATGACATGATGTATATAAGTGACATATGATGCTAAGGATATGACACAAAATATGGAGAAACTCAGAGCAAATTGCCATGAAATGGAGCTTCTTGTATTTTATTTACCCTGCAGCAGAGATTTCATGGAGGGCCACAGTGAAGGTGATTCACAAGTGGAAGTTATATGCAAAGGGGTATGAAGTTGGGGAAGTGCTGGTGCGTTAGATGAACACCGTGCCGATGATGTTGTGCAAGCACATAGCTGTAATGACTAACATATTATGGCTATTGACGGCACAGTGAGATACGGTAATGGAATTGTAAACCTCTAACTAACATGTTGATAACATGAATAAAAGAAAAGAAAAAGCAAGCAAAAGACTTGCCACCTATTTTGACAACATAGTAAGATACAGTAATGGAATTGTAAACCTCTAACTAACATGTTGATAACATGAATAAAAGAAAAGAAAAAGCAAGCAAAAGACTTGCCACCTATTTTGACAGCATAGTAAGATACAATAATGGAATTGTAAACCTCTAACTAACATGCTGATAAAAGAGAAGCAAACAAAAGACTTACCACCTGCTTTGACAGCGTAGTAAGATGGAATGACTTTCAATTAAATATAAATGGGATCTTCTTCTAACCTCAAAATTGTTACTGACTTTTAAGACGTCACCTTTTGGTGCTGCATTAAACGTCAGAGACTTGCAGAAATTTATAGCATTGTGTAATAAGTTGCAGCAATAAATTGGCCAACATCTTCTTTAG
This sequence comes from Nuphar pumila, assembly GCF_984573655.1. NCBI lineage: Eukaryota > Viridiplantae > Streptophyta > Magnoliopsida > Nymphaeales > Nymphaeaceae > Nuphar > Nuphar pumila. The sequence goes on along the minus strand of NC_143265.1, from coordinate 22,652,687 downwards.
CAGGGAACCTAGTTGCTTTATTAAGTAACATTTGGAAGGCATCATCCAACACAACTTTATGCATTTTCCTGCTGAAAACACGATTCAAGGAAAGAACAGAACATTGACCCTTATTATTGGGGAAAGCATGATTCCCTGTTTCAGTTTTTGGTAAGAATGCATACCGAGATATTGTTTCAATTGATCAACCCATCCTAACTGAGCAAAATTTTGCAGCCATACTAAACTTTTAGACATATAATGCTGTGAGAAATCTTTATTACATTCACCCTGTTAGGAACCAAGAATCATTTTCTTCACACAAACCTACAACTATAGGTGAGCTTCAACTGGCGATTTTCATGGAGATGAATAGTGCTGGGAGCTTTTGAGTCTATTGCAGCAGGTGTAGTGATGAGGCTTGGTAGAATGAATATATCCTTAGCGTGTATACAGACACATATCATATAGGTACAAACATACACAGTGAATATGGTGGTCATAATGACACGCAGAGATATTGCCTAATACATTATACAGATGCAATGTAAAGTCGGAGAGGAAATAAGATGTTGCATACTGTAACTTCTCAGTGGTTTAAGTCAAAGCCAATCAGATCTTATGATCCTCTTCCTGCAAACCTGAGTTGACAGCAAAATGGTCTAAATACTGAGTCTGCTTTCATAGCAAATTATGACCTCTCCAATTATGAAATGAATCCAAAATAATGTTATCAGTAAAGCAATGTAGTAGATCCAATTTTCAATTGATCCAGTATAGCAAGAAAGAAAAGAGTTTGCACGATGAAGTCAAGAGATTCTAAGGTGAGGCTAACCTTGGTCTGGTGAGATTCCCAACCTCCTTCAGATCAGATGTTAGTATGATATTTGGCCATTGTCACAGCAATAATATTGTTCCCATCATGAAATTCATATTAAAATCACAATCTTACTGACAACGATATTCAGCTTCCACCAAATATACCAGAAATGTATATAATGTGTGGAAATTCCAGAACCCCCAGATGCTTGTTGCCAGATGATGCAAGTCCTCTATCCCTCCAAACTTATTGTTCAGTCCTACCATCTCAAATGGGCTGATAGCTGGCTTCGCTCCTATTCCAACCATAACCTGTAAAAAAAAAAAAGAACACCGAAAAAGCATTTATGATGACATTTTCACAAAGTAATATAAAGTGTGCTAACCAACTGTGATGTCCAAGTGACTAGACGAGGAAGGCCAATGGGGCAGGAGAACTATGACACAGATACAGCACAAACCGCATATTCTGATACTATGATAAATCCCCTGTACAAGACATTTTTAACACATTTTTATTGCACTTACGTATATGGTTTTGTGAGCTATGCCAGATCCCCCCCCCCCCCACAATACACACACAGTATACATTCATACACCACGTTCCATATCAAGAGTGTATAAGGCAAACCCTCAAGCATAAGCATCATAGGTGCCTATTTAAATCATCTCCCTCAAAATTTACAAGAAAATGAGACATATTCTCATTTCTGAAGTACAATAAGACAAAAGAAAATTTAAAGCGTTAACACATTAAAGAATAATATCCAACAATCAAATATGATCAATGGTATCAACATAAATGTAATTTTCATGCAACAGACTAGAACAAGGATGAAGATGGTCTTTTCATCACAAAGCATGTTAGATAGTAATAAATTACCTGGAAGATGTAACAATCCAAAGGAACCTTTTAAATTTAAGCCAACATGAACTAAGGTCTCAAGATATTCAAACCATGTCACCATCAATACTTGATCCATCATCAAGCTTCACAGAAGACCTCCAGGAGAAATTTGTTCCTTGAGAAGAGGAGGTTCCAAACACAACCTTGGCTTCAACTCTTCATAATCCTTCTCCAGTATAATCAGATTTTCATGAGCATCAAAGAGTTCACCCCTTTTCATGCCTTGATCAGAAATCGGTGAACACAGATACACTTGGCGTATATAAGATCAAACTAATGTTCACAACAGTTCAGAAACATCATTTATGAAAGAAAAAAAAAAGTTGAACAAAGCATGACATCAATGATACAAACTGAATTCTATGGTCATGGTACATCGTTATAGAGTATGGTGAAGAGAAGTTTCGAAAAGGTATTACTGACTAAACCACCTGAATGACAAAAATGAAGTCGAGGTAATAAGCCTCAAAGTATTTACAGTGTGGATGACAATTACAACCATAGAAAGGTACAAATGAAGAGATGATATGCCATATGAATATGATGCTACGCAAGACCAAAACACCTGGGTATGGGCTCACAATGTATAAAATCCATGAATTAAATCATGATATTGTCATCCCGCAAATATTTCTGATCAGTAAAAAAAAAACACAAGAAAGCCACAGGAATTTAAACCGAAACGCGAACAGGGGATCAAAGATCAGAACATAATCTGATTGAGATATTGGAATGCAGCCAAAAAAAAGGGAAGGAAAATGAATCTAACAATAAACAAAAAAAAAAAGAACAAATGATGACTAAAATGAAAGAAAATAAAAAAATGAGAAAATCTGTTGGAATACATGCATTCCGTTGATTGTGCCATCCATAAGCCGATTCTATTATAGATAGATCGACATTATAGAGAGGCTAAAAAAAGAAAACAGCGGAAAGACTATCTTCGATTTTTTTTTTATAAAACAAAAAAAAAGGGAAGAACAGACAAAATCCTTACCGATTCATCCTCTTTAGTCGACTTTTGGAAGGAAATTGTAGAAGGTATGAGCACAGAAGAAAAAAAAAAAGAAGGGCAATGGGAAAGGGAAGAAGAAGTCGGAAGGAAGAAGGGGTGTGGAGGTGAAGAAGCGGTAGTAAAGAAGGAAGGAAGGTGCTGGAGTGAGAACGGATGAGATTGAGAGGGGATGCAAATGGTTCTTTTAAAGAAAAGGAGGAGGGTTCGGTTGAAGATGGGTGGAGGAGAGCGAGTTTGTTAACGATGGACGGGAGATGAGAGGTGAAAGAAACTTTTGGGAGGGCGATGGAGGAGAAGGGAGAAGCTTCTCGAGGGGAAGCGGAGGGGAGAAGGCGAGAGTTAGGGTTCTCAAAACCCTAACTCGACTCTTAAATATCGAAAATAAGGTTTTCCACAAAAGGGCCTCTTTAAAAAGTTTTTTTCTAAAACGGGTTTCCGAAAACCATTTTTTTTGCAATTTCCTTCATTTGATTTTTTGTTCTTTTCTCGGTATTTTGTATTTTTTGAAATAAAATCCTAAAGTTTTACGGGAAAACTAATTATTTGTGTTTTTCTTGAGAAATATATACAAAAGAAGGTTTTCAAGGATATTCGGAATAAATTTCTCCAGAAAATGGGTTTGGACCCAAGTTTTAAAAAAATATTCGAGTTTTAAACCTCGAATCGAGGAATATAACACAATGAGTCCAAGTGGATACCGGACGAAGTGTCTGAGCCTTTCAAAAGTTGTTTTGGAAATTTTGAGAATTTTGATTTTAAACATTGGACAACGAAGCTCAGATTTGGATCTTTTATCTGGATCCGGATCCGAAATTGAGTTAGATATACAAAATGAATTTAATTTCAGAAAACGTTGAGAAATAAAATGGAATTTAGATTTAAAACTAACTCAATTATCCAGAAAATGGGGTCAGGGGCAAAAAGGGGATATTTACAACATTTTGAAAAATTTATGGTGTTCACAGTTGGACAAATAGACCAGATAGGTCAATAAGACTCACATCGACAACCGAGTCAGGGAAGGTTTCCATGAGGTCCGAGTAGAAGAAGCTATGGGAGACTTGCATGATCTCTCGTGAGCATATGGCAGAGAGGATAGAGACGGGTCTTTGCTATAGTTGTGATGAGGTGTGGCGTCCGCATCACAAGTGCAAGCTACTTTATTTATACTTATACAACTGAGACAATAAGGATGATAAGGAAGAGGTTGTAGATGCTGAGCCAAAAATAGAGGATTAGGCTGGTGAGACTACAAAGATCTCTTATTATGCCCTTGAAGGAGTAGAGGTGCCCCAAAATATAGGGGTATAGGGTGTGATTTGAAAGTTGAGCATATCTATATTGATACACACAATGTCGATGCATAACTTTATTTATGCAAAGACAACCCGTAAAGCAAAGTGTGTTACCGTTCTGCATACACCTTTCAGCATGGTTGTGGGAGACAGGAGCAAGCTAAGGTGAAACGCTCGTTGCCTGAAGTACTATCATAGATGCAGGGCCACCACTTTGTGGTTGACTTGTTTGTGTTGTCCATGAAGTGGCTCCAGTCATTAGACAATGTTAAGTGGAATTTTAGAAACATAAGGATGGAGTTTCATCATGCGAGGGAAAGGATCTCTATAGCCGCAACAACCCAAGCCCCTCCCATAGAGACTAAGACACGTCAGATGGCTTGAATCCTCGGGTAGGGAGATGCATAATTATATTCGGTGGTAGCCAATGGTATGAGGGCAAAGATGCACACATAGTTGGAGTAGGTTCTGACCGAATACAGATCAGTATTTAGTGAGCTACATGGACTGCCACCTATTTGGAGCCACGACCACGCGATACCGATAGAGTCGAGAGCCAAACTGGTTAATGTGAGTGTATCGGTATGCCCAAGTGTAAAAGGGGGAGATAAAATGGTTGGTACAAGAGATATTGCAGTCTGAGATGATTCGCCCCAACAAGAGCCTATACTTTTCATCGATGCTTTTGGTGAAGAAGAAGGATGGGATGGGGCAATGTTGTGGATTAGGAGCAGAGTGGAGAAGGCAATTTGGGAGGTTAGGGATGAATTGCTGCAGTTTTACCTAGACTTCTCCCCTTGAGGATAAGATAAATTTTCAAGGGTGGGCAACTATTATAAATAGCCTTGGATCCTATTCTTTTTCGGTTTGGATCGATCAGATTTATTTCTTCTTGTTTGGACCCTGAAACAACTTTTTCAATAAAGCATTTTTAAAAGATATTTTCAATAAAAACATTTATTCAAATCATACATCAAATCATAAAAACCGATTCACACTAGCAGTGGAGTCCAGGTCAATCTCAGGGAATGGGAAATACTTTGTATTTAAACACACAATCTAAACTATGCCTTATTGCCTTAAAAAATAAAATATTAATTAACTAAATAAACAAGAGAGTTCTGCCCTTGCAAATGGCTTAAACAAATAATTAAATGGTTTTATTATAGACCCAATCAAATGAAATAAAATCCTAATAAAAAAAGAAAAGAAAAGGCTTCAGTGCTTGAGTCTTCAGTTCTCTTTGTGTCCCCTCTATGTGCAGGTCATATTTTCTTTTTGTTCTTTGAGGGCTCCCTGAGGGCACTTTGAGGGCTTGAAGGGCCTTTTGAGGGGACCTTTTAGGGACCTTAGAGGGCACTTTGGGGGTACAAAGAAGGGCTCACCGCATGTCTACACGCTTCCATGCAAAAACACAAACACAAAACGCCAAGCAAAAAAACAATCTGCAAGAAAATCAAATGTTAATATGAAGAAAAATCACAAAAACCTGAATATATTTACATGAACTAAACTAATAACATAAACTAACTATGAACTAACTTGTAACAACTTAACACTAAAAGACAAAATAGCAAAACAACCTGACTAACAATCAAGAAACTAAATTGCAGCAAACTAATGACTAACTAATTCAAGAAATCAAGAACTAATTACCTCTAAAGATCAAGAACACAACCAGCTGAACATGGCAAACTAATTAATGAATTAATCTAATATCAACAAGTTAATAAAAATGAACAAGAACTAAGAAAGAAAGTCGGCTAACCCGAATCAAGTAAAACTAGTTATTGACTATATGAAAAAAAAAACTAACTAACTAATGACTGGGACATAATGGAAGATGTACGGTTTTTGCAAACTGAATGAATAAAACTGGAAATAAAAATTTAACCTAAGCTATGCTAAAAATCAAATGCAATAAGAAAAGTGAAAATCGACTATCCTAATATGCATGCTAAATAAAAATTAATAACTCTAAAACAAATAATGTGAATTCAATATGATTTACACTAGCTAAGGTAAGCAAGACTATACTAAGCTACAACTAAAAACAAAAACAATATAAACTATTAGGCAAAATCAAGAATTACAAAAAGATGGAAATTAGCTAAACAATTTTAACAAACTAATTAAATTAATTAACATGAATCTATCTATTCTATACTAACATTAACTAAAGAAATAATCCTAATCTAATTACTGAGAAAATGAGATTTAACGTGAATTGAAACAAAAACTGCAACTATCCAAATCGCTAAATTAAAACACAATAACTAAAAATGGTAATTGAATGAAAACCACTATTTCTAATCTAATTAATGAAAAGAAATTTTTTTGAATTAAAAGAAAACTAACTATTTAACTGATAAAAGAAACAAAAAAACTTTAATCTAAGCTATTAAAAAAATGATAACTAAATCAAGAAAAGCATATCGACTAAAAAAAAGAAACAAAGAAAACTTTATTGAATGTTTCTAAAGAAAAACTGAATAAATAAAAAAATATAAATCAGACTATACTAAACTAGATCTAACCTAAACTAATAAAGAACTACTCAAGAATCAAGAAACAAATAAAAAAACCTATGTTAAACTAACGATCTACCAGAATCAAGATTATTCAATGCTTAAATCAAGAAAATGACTAACCTATATAAAAACAATTTTTTATTTTTTTTATTTTTCAGATGAAAGAAAACTAAACTAACTAGATTAAACCATATGAATATGCAAAATATGAAAGAATCAACTAAAACTATATGCAATGCTATGTTTTATGCTATGCGAAACCTAAAACTACGATAAAACAGGGGAGAAGAAGCAAACTGAATGATCCACTTCCAACAGATTGGATGAGAAGAGAAGATGGCTAATCTCAGCTGAATGCACGCCTCCCCAATGAAAAGAAAAGGTTGCTGACGACGAATTGGATGAGAAAAGCAAGAAGAAGAAGAAGGAGAAGAAGAAGAAGAAGAAGAAGAAGAAGAAGAAGAAGAAGAAAAAAAGAAGAATAAGAAGAAGAGAGAGGGATAAATCGACAAGGAGAGAGAGCAAGGGAGAGAAGGAAGAGAGAGGGAGCAAAGGGGCCATTTTTTTCAGAATTGGGAAAAACGCCCCCTCATGCTGAAAACATGCTATTTATAATGAGAGAATTAGGTTAAAAACAAGCTTTTCAAAAAGAGTCTAAAGATTTTCAAAAATTTCTAAAAAAGGGTCTCTTAGTAAAAACGTGTTTCTCTAAAATAAAGAATTCCTAAACTAATTAAGTAAATTCTAAAACTAATAAAAAAACACTAAAAACATAGGTTGTGTTCTTGATCTTTAGAGGTAATTAGTTCTTGATTTCTTGACTAAACTACAATTAAGTAAATTCTAAAACTAATAAAAAAACACTAAAAACATAGGGCATGCTTTGAAATACACGCTTTTATGATAATTTCAATTTCAATGCAGTTTCACTGGATCATGCATAAAATAATACGAATAACATACAAAATATATGCATGATCAGACCCATGTGTATCCGTGTTAGGTATTTGGTTGGGTTTTGGACTTGTTGCTTTTGTTTGGTTTGTTTGAGATCAGATCCATCTTGGACCGATCCATATTTATTTTTGTATTTGCTTTGGTTTGTACTGGATCAGATCCACACTGGACCCAATTTGTCCCTAGACTATATAAGGGGGACTTAACCCTAGAATGAAGCATTTTGAACATTTTTGGGGAATTTATCTTCTAGATCACCCTTTCTCTTTTTGAAATTTTTTTGTTTCTTTGAGGGTACAATCATTAGGGATAAGGATCCCCTTTGGTTGAAGCCACCGCCTCTAATCGTCAGGAACATGTTTTTTCCTTCGATCATGGCATCCATGATTTATCGCTCTCTACGAATGCATCAATGAGAGACCAATTCCTTCATAATTTTGAGAAATTTGATAGGGCACTGATCCAAAGATCGATGTCATACCATGCATCCTCCCTTATTTTTTATTCAGTCTAAATCTAGAGAACGTAAAAGTAGAGCAAGCTTATTCCAAAGATCCTAATTTTGGTCTAAGCTATTTCTAGAGAATCCTATTTCTAAAGATCCTAAAAGTAGGAGTGCTGAGAACAAAGAAGGAGCTTGATGGGGCCCACTCAAAGGGCATCCTAACCTATTTTTGGAGCTCAATAAAAGGTCATGCAATTTAGGTTTATGAGGGTCCTAAAAATAGAATAAGGAAGACCAAGAAGCTGGTCTATTTATGCAGTATAAGGTTCTAGAAATAGACTAGTCAAAGTTGAGCTTAACTAGATTTAGCCTAAGTAGTTTTAGGAGTGCATTAAAATTATCTTGGTAACTTGTGTAATGGGTTTTATGAAACCCTTCGAGCCTATAAATAGGCTTGTACTTTTCTTATGCACTCACAATGAAAAAGAAATATGAAATTTCTCTCTCAATCTCTCTCTAAGGGGTGTATCTTCCTCTCTCTCTCTCTCTCTGGTGAGCAAGACCTCTAGCAGGTGAGTCCACTATGTAGAGCTTAGATTGTTGCCCAAGGTTCAATGCAAACGAACACGTGGCAACCAGAGTTTCGGCAGTCTGCACCCTCCCGAACCAAACCCTGGTGGATCTGACCTCAACAAGCCAACCCAGCCTCTATAGAAGACCCTCTCTGAGTCCCTCTGGACTAAGTAAGTCAGCTAAGTCTGTTGTCTCATCCCAAACCTAAGTTAAAACATACCTAAACTCAATTCAGTCCACTTGATTTCTGTCGAACCCACGCATTGCATGTATAACCAACTCTTCATTCCAAGATTGTGACTCGCAACACGTACAAATTTAAAAAAGAAAACAACTTGTGATTTGAGATTCAGAATTATATAAGACCTCATGTGATTCTCAACAGTATGATTCCAAATAAAATTTAATCTCAATTCATATATAGACATATTGTAGCCTCCAATACAATCTTGACGTATTAATAGTGAACGATGCAGTTGTCCCACGAAGACATCGTTCATGCCTATAAACCCGAATCTTTTGCACCCTAGATCATATCAGTACGATGAAATTTAAGAAAAAACAAAAAAACACATGAAAATCCTAGTTCATACTTTAGTTCACATATTTTCAGTTAACATATTCTAATGGCCCTATATATATATATATATATAGGGGAGCGTATCTGAATGATGAAATATGCTTAATGGGATTTTCTGCTCTTTCAGTGTTTTTATCACAGTTCTGACCTAATAAATGTGTTGGGCACAGTCAATTTACGAGGAATCTACACCTGGATCATGTGTTTTTGATGAAAAATGATATTTGGAGCCTCAAAATTTACAAAGATTTTGGACCGTTGATTTTTTAAACTTTATAAAAACCACCCATGTGTTGAAATCAAACACTTCAAGAGTTGATCCCTATAAAATCAAGTACATAGATCACATTTGTACGGTTAGATTTTAAAAATAAACGAAAAAAACCTGAAAATCATTAAGCATATTTCATTAAGTACCTACCTCTCTCTCTCTCTCTCTCTCTCTCTCTCTATATATATATATATATATATATATATATATAGAGAGAGAGAGAGAGAGAGAGAGAGAGAGATTGGTTTAATTTATGCATAAGGACAACCCATATCTGATGAAAGAAAAGACAATGTAAATATGTTTTTTCTAAAGTCTCGTTGAATTAGCTATAAGAAACTCAAAGATATATTATAATTTTGTCTAAAATAACATAAAGGGTACGTTTGCTTGGACCATGAAAATTATTCCCCCACAATCATGAGAGAACAATCCTCATATGCACTATTTCTCACACGCAAGCAAAACAAGAAATCCCACTACAAGAATCATGTGGATTAGCGACGACCTAAATCCGTCGCTAATCTACCGCTAATCCATCGCTAAACAGCTTAGCGATGAATTAGCCTCAGATTAGAGACAGATAACTTCCATCACGAATTTTTTGACGCTAATTAGCGACGGAATATATCTGTCGCCCATCCCGTCGCTACGTAGCGATGAAATATATTTGTCGCTCGTCGCTAATCCGTTGCTACATTTAATGTTAATACTAATTAGCGACGGATATATCTGTCACTAATCTGTCGCAAACAAGGAAAAAAATTTAAAAAAATTATTTGAAAATTAAATATCGAGAAAAAATTTCTCGTGATATAATTTATATTTCCTGTACAATTTATATTTTTTGTAAATAAAAAACAAAGTACATATCAAAATACATATAAAAGGAAACTAAAACAATTAATCGATCCACTGTAAAATTTGCAAGTTCTAATTATTTACAATTCAACATTTACATTTTTGAAACAAAAAGAAGGTAGAACAAATTCAACAAATGAATCTAATCATCGCCAAGATTTTGTGCGTCATCTTGTTCATTGTCTTGATCTGTCCCTTCAGCTCCACTACGCTGATTATCGCCAGCAACCTACACAAGAAAAGAAAGGTTAGTATTGATAAACAAAATATATTGAAATAAATTATACTCTATATGTGGTTCGATCATCCTCATATGTGTTCTAAGGCAGTAAAAAAACTGTATATGTGATTCTATCATGCTCATATGTGTTCTAAGGCAGTAAAAAACTGTATATGTGATTTTATCATGCTCATATGTGCTCTTAAGGCAGTAAAAAAAACTTATATATGATTCAATCATGCTCATATGTGCTCTAAGGCAGTCAAAAAAATGTATATGTGATTCTACCATGCTCATATGTGTTCTAAGGTAGTAAAAAAACTTTATATGTGATTCAATCATGCTCATATGTGGTTTAAGACAGTAAAAAAACTTTATATGTGATTCTATCATGCTCATATGTGTTCTAAGGCAGGCAAAAAACTGTATATGTGATTATATCATGCTCATATGTGCTCTAAGGTAGTAAAAAAAACTATATATGTGATTCTATCATGCTCATGTGCTCTAAGGCTGTCAAAAAACTTTATATGTGATTCTATCATGCTCATATGTGTTCTAAGGCAAATAAAAAACTATATATGTGATTATATCATGCTCATATGTGTTCTAAGGCAATAAAAAAAACTCTATATGTGATTTTACCATGCCCATATGTGCTCTAAGACAGTCAAAAAATTGTATATGTGATTCTATCATGCTCATATGTGTTCTAAGGTGGGCAAAAAAATGTATATATGATTATATCATGCTCATATATGTTCTAAGGCAGTCAAAAAAACTTTATATGTGATTCTATCATGCTCATATGTGCTCTAAGGCAGTCAAAAAACTTTATATGTGATTCTATTATGCTCATATGTGTTCTAAGGCAGTAAAAAAACTGTATATGTGATTCTATCGTGCTCATATGTATTCAAAGGCAGTAAAAATATTATACTGAAATATTATATAAAAGGTCAGTATTGATAAACAAAATATACTGAAATAAATTATATTGAATGCACCTAAGTTAAGGCAATCAAAGTTATATGAAATCTAACGACATGCAATATATCACATGAAACTTTCATACCTGAGAGGCACCTGCAATTGAAGTTTCCCTGTTCCGCAAAAAACTGTTGAACTCATCTCGAAGAATGTCGGCATTTGTTTCATGGAAGTAGTCACGCATTGTGTCCTTAACGATCTGGCATACATCATCACAAAAAAAAATAGGATGCTTGGAGCTGATGTTGATGGGAGAAGTCTGTGAGCCGTGACTGGATGAAGCAACGACTAGTGAGGTGTTCATATTACTCCCAAACCCGAACACACGACCCTTTTTGGGTTCACCTGCTGCAGTCACCCATGCTGCAGGATCAAATGATGGATGCTGAGTAGAGTCATCACCATATTGCTCTACCATCTGTTGCTTATATGCTTCCTACAAAATAATGTTTACAGTATGCATTAATAATTAAGAATTATAATGTTTATGATAACTTGTATATTACAATGATTATTAATACAATAAATACATACCATTGTCGTTCTTGCCTTCTCCGATACAAACTCTCTCGTGGTCTTACGTTTATGTGTTTCAACAAACACATCCTTGTATGGCAGAATGCCTCCTTTTTCTGCTTCCTGCGAAGTGAAATGATAAAAGATTTAGTTAACAGATTTGCAACAATACTTATAAAATTGACAATATATATATATATATTGATGAGTTACCATTTTCTTCAGGTGGCTCCCAAAAGTCCTAGATCCACCTGTGTGTAGATGGGCTTCGGGCATTTTCGCTCGATTTTGTGCAGCCTTTGTTGAGCGGTTTCGAAATGCATCTCCGACCCACTTGTCGCACATTCCCTCCCAATAAGCTCTCCTGATAGTAATAAGGCTATGGCCCTTCCACTGTAGTGGATCATCTATTCCGCCAGATGCTTTTTTGCTGCAGTCTTCATATTATGCAGCATGTCTACAAATCGATTGACAGCCACCTTCTGCCACACCTTCCTTGCATCATGTTCCTCCATCGTAGTCGTGAAGCGATTTGAAGCCTACATATATTTTAAGAAAGTTAGTAGACATGACTATAACAAAAAATTAAATATGAAACACATTAACTATGACAAACAACTGTATACTGTGAATGAGGAGCACAATCTGTCTATCACCTATTTTAAATACTCTTTCCATTGAACGACTGGTCCTGGTAGATGTTGAAGAAGTGAATTCTTAATATCGCGTACTACTTCTTGTGGCTCAAACCTCATGTTGCACATGAATTGGTACACAGTAAATATCAATATACAATATTTATAAGATATGTAATAAGTGAAAATGAAATACTTACGACCGATTATCGATATACACTATTCGAATGAGTCTTCTTGTGCCAGACTGAGAAGACTCTGCATCCTGTGTTGGCTTCTGACTTGTATGATCAACTGGTATAGGTGGGTCATGTACAGGCGAAACATCATTGTAAAAAAATACGTTAGAAATTCTCAGAATACGCATTTCAACTAATCAAGCATCCAATTAGTTAAATGATATACCTATCGAAGGAGCCTGTGAAGATAAAGGTTGAGTCTGGCTACTACTGGATGAACGACCACTGTAAGCTCCACAAACCATATTCTAACAAATTAAAAAATGTCATGCAATACATTCAAATTGTTTCAAATCATTCACATCAATGCAATATATTTCAATACCTTCAAATAATTCAAATCAAGTATTGCAATGCATTCAAATCATTCAAATCATTGAAATACCTGCAAATCATTCACATCATTGCAATACATTCAAATCATTCACATCAAGTATTGTAATACATTCAAATCATTCACATCAAGTATTGCAATACATTCAAATAATTCACATCAAGTATTGCAATATATTCAAATAATTCAAATAATTCAAATCATTGGAACACCTGCAAATCATTCACATCATTGTAATACATTCAAATCATTCACATCAAGTAATGCAATACATTCAAATCATTCACATCAAGTATTACAATACATTCAAATAATTCAAATCATTCATATCAAGTATTGCAATACATTCAAATAGAGGTTTGTATTATAAGATTTTGCTTACTAGCTTGAGAATTCTTCCTCATCACTTATTTGACTTTCATATTCTTCTTCTTCATCTTCTTCTTCATTGTTTGCCCATCCACTTGGTATATCATTTGGATCACATTCTTCTATGAATGTTTCATCGACCAATGGAGATATGACCTGCATATCATGCGCAACATCGTGACCATAAGAAAAGTCATAGATATCATCTGATTGATAGTAATCACTCTTGTCAGTTAACTTGTCTTCTTGTAACTGATCATACTCAGGGTATAGTTTGGACTTCACCTTGCAAACTGCCCACCATTCATTTCTATCTGACTTTTTTATACTCGGATATGAAGTATAATAAACTTGTTGAGCTTGCGAGGCTAATATGAATGGTTCATATGTTCCAAACCTTGACTTATGATTGACCTCCACAATGCCTGAGGCTTTGTCAACTCTTGTTGCAGTTGGATCAAACCAATGACACTTGAATAAAGTTACCTTATTATTTATACCTAAGTAAGTCAACTTCATTATTTCCTCTATAACATTGTAGTAATCATGTTCATTTTTACCGTAGCTGTTACCCTAGACACACACGCTACCATTCATCGTTGATTTGTTTATACTGTAATCTTTTGTATGAAATCGATAACCATTTATGATGTACCCGTTGTAACATTGCACAACTTTGGTCGGACTATTTTGTAAATCACATATTCCTTGATCTTTAACATCACCATGGCGGACCTACACACAAACATAAACAATGATTATGATCACGACCAATTAAGTAACTTAGTGTTGTTTACAAGTACACAATTTATGTGAGTGTCCTTACCAACTATTTCAACCACTCCACAAACTTAGTTTCACGTTCTTTTTGTACTTCTGCATCAGTGAGATGTGAAACTTCTCTTCGCAACTCCAAATCAAATTGTCTGCAAACCACAAATACTTATATTACCGAACCATGTATGCACGTATAGAATATAAAAGGATTTATAATTATGTTGCGTCTACATATACTTACTCGATGTATGGGTCAATCGTTGAGCAATTAAAACGAATATAGATGTGTGTTGCGTTTTGCTCTCGATCTGTCAAGAGTCTTGATCAGCAACTACCAAATGCATGCCTAAGTGGTTGAAATATCGACAGCTTGTCAGCTACAGTTACTTGTTCTTCATTATCGTTACGAGGCGGGCATGTGTAACATGTTGGAATGTAAAGTTCAAAGTACATAGATGAGAAATTTGAAATATTTTCTAAAGTGTACGCCTCACAAATAGAGCCTTCTACTCTTGCTTTATTACAAACCTTTTTTTTGAGGTCAAACATGCATTTGTCAAAAATATATATTTCAAATTTAAAATATCTGCCATTGAAGAGACAAATATAAGAAAACATATCCCTTTCAATGGGTACATCCATCGATATTACACAGGATTACCAACCCTTAGTTCATATGACAAATATATGATCAAATGTTCCATAACATCAAAAAATGCTGGCGGAAAATTCTTTTCTAGCAAATAAACAGTAGTGATGATAGAGTCCTCGAGATTCTTTACATCAGATACTATGACTTCCGATGTACACAATGTTCTAAAAAATTCACTTAACTCAGGAAATACCCCCCATATAGGTTTCTCGACATATCATGGAATGCTAGGGGTATCAATCGTTTGATAAAGATATGACAATCATGGCTCTTCAACCCATATAACTATCCATCGTCAATCTTTACAACCCGAGCAATGTTAGAGACATATCTATATGAAAATCTTAACTGTCTCAACCATTGACATACCAACTTTATTTGATAAGGTCCAAGCACGTACCTTGCCTTTGGTTTCAGTATTTTGCCATTATACACTTTGAGTTCTAATTCTGGTCTTTTACATATTACTTTTAAATCCATACGGGCCTTTGGATTATCCTTTGTTTTCCCTTTAGCATTCATTACTGTATTGAACACATTATCACACATATATAATCATTGCAATCGTTTCAATCCATCTCATGTGTTTAGTTGTTCTTGAAGACATATACAATCGTTGTAATTTAGGAGTGATAGGAAAGTAGCGGAGCAACTTGTATGAAACTTCTTTTGATCTCGTGCTACCATTGCCTCTTGTCTTTGGCTTGAACCAAGGATGCCCACATGACGGGCATTATATGTTGTTTTCATGATCCTTGAAATACAACATGCAGTGATTTGGAAAAGCATCTATCTTTTTATACCCCATACCTAGAGCATTGACCATAACCTTCGCACGATAGAAATTTTGTGGCAATTTCTCATCTTTGGGCAACATACTCTTCATAATCATGCACAAACCGTCAAAACATGTTTGACTCAAATTATACTCAAACTTCAAATTCATTAGTTGAAGAACTGCAAACAAGATAGTGTGGCTGTCGCAACCGTTCCAAAGTGGCTCACCAGCATCTTTAAGTAAATCATAAAATCTACTAGCTGCATCGTTTGGTGATTCTTCATCTACTACAGTTGTTACATCATTAAGACCCATGGCAGAACCCAGTTCTGTTCCTACAACATCAAATATTAAATCCATATATGGATTATCGTGCATCACATTCAGCCGTGCATCAAAATTGTTTCTAAATTCTTCACCATGAAACGTCCAATTCTAATAATCGCTCACAAAAACCTTTCTGTATAGGTGATGTCTAATGCCATGAGGTTCTACAAATCGATTGTTCTTACAAATCTTGCAGGGACACCTAATCTGACATGTAGGATCCACTATACTGACACTTGCCGTTGTAAATTCAATAAAACTTTCAACACCATCCATATATTCATGCGATAACTCATTGTCAACTATCCTACGGTACATCCATTCATGGTTTGCAGTCATTTTGTCGTATGATGTTACAAATAGTATCCTAACCAGTTAAAAGAGAATCATCAGTATGATGAAGAAAATATCAAATTTATCATGCAATATATGATGTCATACAATCACAAGAATTATGATGCGTGTATTGATAACTTAATATTTTCATGTGCAAACTATTCATAACACGATACATTCATTTGAAGTATGCTTTCATTATACAATTTCACATGTAAGTCATAATCAAATTGAAAGTAACTACATGCAAGCATGGATACAATCACATCAAACATTGTAATACATTGAAAACATTCATATCAAAAAAATGTCAAACATGTACCTGTAACAAACACACTCCAAAATCCCACTAACTACTACCATGCCTAGCATGGAATTCGTACTCCAAAATAAGAACACTTCTTTTCTCATAAATTAAAATCATGCTCAACATGATCTCCAAACTCCAACAAAGCAGTCCTAGATATCAACAACTGAGTGTGTGAACAGTAAAGTGTTGCATCCAATAAATTAAATAACATATGATGCGCTTGCATCATTTACTCACCACAGGTATTTACCCGATTTGCATTATTTTTGTCACTTACTTACCATGGGTGGAGGGGCACAAGCGGGATCCGCTGAGAAATTTGCAAAAGACACTATGTTAAAATGAAGTTACTCTCTTTCGAAAGAAAAAAAAATTAGAATAAATATCGAAGTCGGACGGGATTTCGGCGAGGCAGAACACCTCCCGGGCGTTGACCACCTCTCCGTTTGGCCCAACCTCCCTCGAGTTCGGTCAGCCAGTTAGTAGGCCAGTGATGTACGACAGCAGCACGAGGTCTCTGGAGGCAGTGATCGTCCTCCGAAGCGGCAGGCACGGGATGATGTTGTGGTTCAGTTGGAAGAAAGCCCAACAAAGTGATGGCCAGGTAAAAGTAAGTGGGGTTGTTTTTGAAATATGATCAACTTGCAAGAAAACAGAAGGCTCTAATGACCTAAAGAAGTAGAATTTTGAAAATTTTATAAGGAGCAAACATTGTTTTCAATCAGATCCTAGATTGAGGAGGATTTTATTTGACCTAAGTCTATGTGAGCATGAATAATGTCTCCTCAATCGGTCCTACCAAACCATGCTTAAGTCTAAATGCAATCCATGTCAATTGGGTTTGATTCTAGGCTCCTAGGTTCACATGAAATAGAGTTGACATTGTAGAACATGATTTTCATAAGTTGAACATAGCAAAGCACTAGTTTGATCAGGCAAAGACAGGTCCCATCACGGTCGCCAAACTTGTTATCATTGCAAAATTTTACTTTTGCAAGTCAAATTGACCTTTGAAAAAGATTTTGAAAATAACTCACCTCGGTTTTAAAATGCAGAATAATTTCGAAGAATGAGACTCGCCTGTTGGTACGAGGTTCAACCATTTCTGGCATCTTAACCAAGGGTAATCGAATCAATCATGTATTTGCTTTGCCCAACTTGTCTAAATTGATGTTCTATTTCCTAAATGCACAAAGAATTAGGCATGCGCTATGAATTTTAGAAAATGCAGATTAAAAACATGATGTTTGCTTTAAATATTAGAAAATACTTGGAAAAAGGATGATTGAAAATTGTGAATCACATTTGAGAAGTCTTTTTGAAGAAAGGAAAATCGATTTCTGAAGAAAAGGATATCAAATTCTGAAAAAACTTTGGAGATGTTTGAGAAAATCGGTTTTTGTTGAGATTGAATTAGAAAACATCAAAAGGTATGGGCGTGTGGCCTTGTGAAAGTCTTTCCATGATGCAGTCTAACTTAGATGAATGAATGAATGCAATTTGCAAAAGTATTTTCTGAAGAATTTAAGGAAAATCATTGATAAAAGAATTTTTGTGCTTTATAGAACATAGATGAAATAAATTCTTTACATATCCCTGATTATGGCCACGAATATGTATTGAATAATATCTCATTTGATTCTAAAAGTGGTAAATACTTAGAAAAGTTTGGAAAATATGTAATGATTTTTTAAAATGCCTAAGAGTGTAGATCATTTGTGGCTAAGAAAAAGATGATAAATCTGGGTTTTGTTCATATTCTGACTATGACCACAAATACAAAACCCACCAAGTTTATCAACTCCTTAGAAGCTAGTGCACATGCCATTCGTGTAGACCATAGTGGATTTCGAATATGCATGAATCATCATTCATCACACGAATCATATTATTAAAATAAACTATATGCAATACAATCCTATTCTAAGTAGGAATTTAAATTCTAATTCCAAATGTTTACAATTATAATTTACATAAAAAGGGAGAAAGAAAATAAAAGAAAATGCACTCTTGAATATCTCTGAAAAACTATCAAACTTGTTAGTGAAGATATCTCAGCTTTTTTGGATTTATCCAACAATATCTGAAAATTGTTGGATTTATCCGAATATAAGCCTTTTCCCATATTTTCTTGTGATAAACATAAAAAAAGATGATATAAAATTGAGTATATAATAAACTTGAATAACTTTTAAATTTGGAAATTTGAAAAAAATGACCAAAATGCCCCTGAAAACAAGACTATGACCTTGAAAATCAGGGTTTTCAGAAAAGATTTTTGTAAAATTTTTAATTTAGGGATCAAACAGATTCAAATCAACACCAAAGCAGATGTGGAACACCCTAGCATGATTATGAACATTATCAAACCCTAAAAATATAAAATGTTTTCTAAAAAAAATTAAAATATTATAAAAATATTAATTTTTGCCTATGTTTTAGTTGAATCGGGACTCCATGGGCATCCTAATTTTGTAATTTAATCAAACAAAGCATCAAATGAATTCCAAAATCTGTAAAAATTAACATGGATACTTTTAATAACCCTATAATTAAAATAGAATTGAAAAATAGGAATTTTGACATTATTTTGATATGAAAATTGAATAAAAATATGAAATACGCAATTTTGCCTGCGGGCACATACCTGTCACAGTGTCAAACCCGAATCGGGTATCAAATTACCATAGAAATTTACAAAAAATTACAGAGAGATACTATACAGATAAATAAAATTTTCCTTTTTACAGATCAGAAAAATCATCTTCGGTTAAGGAGATATCATTCCAGCAATATACGCTTGATTCCAGCAAATACGTAACAAGTTAAAATAAATAGATCCGGTTTTAGGTGCAGGAAAATATAGCAAACAGTGTTAAAAATTTATAAAATTTTTGTAGATGATAATGAATACACATATTAAGATACTCTTTTTTGTGGATCATTGATCGAATCTCCGGTTAGGGAGATACGATCTGCGCAAGTTGATCTAGGGTTTAAACAAGGCATAACGGGCTCTATAAAATAGATTCTGCTTTCTGTCAAAGTAAAAATAGCAAACAAATATATAAAAAACTAAAACTTTTATGGGAAATACTAGACCACATTATAAACTTACTATTTTTTACGGATCATCGATCGGATCTTAGATAAGGGATATATCATTCTGACAAACCGTTCCCGATTCCACGTAGCATTTTCACGGTTCAAGAAGCATGGTTCAATTTTCAATTTTTTTAAAAGGGTTGCAGAATGCAAAATACTCCAATTTTTTTATAAAAAATTACTGACATATGCACGGTTCTACCCTAAAAAAATCATATTTTTTTGATGAAAAAAAAACATGAAATAACATCATTTATGCGTGCCCAAGATCAAGATTTACAGATTATTGATAAAGCATGAATAAACCTAATCTAATCATGGAAAATAATAAATAAAAAGCTACAAATAATATAAAAAATTTGGATATGGTGTTTGAATGAACAAAACAAACATAAGCATGATAAAATAAAAAAAAATTAGGAAAAAACATGATTGGGATTTGATTTAGCCTCTAAAAGAGGGATTCAACCATCGAACAATCGAATCTCGATCTTTT
The DNA here is from genome assembly GCF_984573655.1 of Nuphar pumila. Taxonomy (NCBI): domain Eukaryota; kingdom Viridiplantae; phylum Streptophyta; class Magnoliopsida; order Nymphaeales; family Nymphaeaceae; genus Nuphar; species Nuphar pumila. The sequence goes on along the minus strand of NC_143265.1, from coordinate 22,632,370 downwards.
TTGGGTGTTTAACATAATAAATAAAAATTAAGTATTATTAATAGATCAAAAACATGTAAGGGACCATCAAAAATCAGTTGATCATCATCTTGAGGTCTTCACATAATTTTTTTTTAAATAAAAATAAGGGAAAAGCATGCTAAAAGGGGCAACAATGGCAAAAATATATATAAAAAAAAGGAAAAGAAGATGACTCACCTTGGGGGCTGCAACAATAGAGGAAGGAGGAAGGTTTGAAAGAGAGAGGGCCACAAAATTAAGAGAGAAAGAGAGGGTGAGAAAAACATGGGTTGACCCCCGCTAGAGTCCCTTATTTATAGTTTTTCAAAACATTAATTAAGGAGGAGTTCTAATTAGTTTAAAACTTTCTTAATTGAGTTAATTAAGGGGGGTGGTTTTTTCAACTGTGTTTGACTTTTAAACCTTCCTAATTAGACTCTAATTAGCCTAATTGAGTTCTAATTGAATTAAAACAAATCCAAATGTGGCGCCACCTATTGTGGGCCCATATTTGTTTTTTTCAGAAAACGATTTTGAAACTTTGAAAATAAAGGGGTTAAAAACATTTTTTTTCAGAAACTTCAAAAGGACACCTAAACTAACTAATATTTTTTTTGTATTTTTGAAATATGAAAGATGTAAAATGAAATGAAATTGAAAATTAGGGTTTTGCACCCCTGCATGGTGGGCCCTGCTTGAAGAAAGTTGAAAACTGATTTAAAAATCAAGTTTTTGAAATAAAGGGTTTTAAGAAGAAAAGTTTTTGAAAGAAAGTTTGAAAATAGAATTGAAGTTCTAAATCAACTAGAGTCCTAAATGGATTAAAACTCTTCTAGATATGGCGCCAACTGTGTGGGCCCCACACCTGGGTTTTAAAAAAGTTGAAATAAAGACTGAAAAGAGTTTTGAAACGGAGTTGAAATCACCAAATGAGAATCATAAGTTTTTTTTTAAAAAAAATAGTCTTAAACTAACTGAAACTCTGGAACATAGTTCTAAAATTTTGAAACTCTTAAAGTTGGGTTTTTGAAAGACAAACGAAGAGATTTTGAAAGATCTTCTCAAAGATTAGTGAAAATAAACAAAATACGAGAGCAGGGTCAGAGTCCTAATCAACTGGAACTCTAGGATAGATTCTTAGAATTTTGAAACTCTTAGAACTGAATCTGTTTTCGAAAACCAAGTGAAAATAAAGTAAAAAGAGGAAATCATAGTAGAGTTCTGGACTGACTGAAACTCTGGGACAGAGTCCTAAAATTTTGAAACTCTATAATAAAGTTCTAAAATTTGAAATATGATTGTTCGAAAGATAAATAAAGAAGTTTTTGAAAGATTTTCTAAAAAATGAAGTCAGGATTAGAGTCCTGATCCAACCGAAACTCTGGAAAAGAGTCTTGATTTCACTAAAACTCTAAAATTTTAATTTCTTTCAAAAGATTTTGAAATATTTTCATGAAAACATGTAAAAATAAAGGTAAAAGATAGAGTCCTGATCTGACTAAAACTCTGAGATAAAGTCTTAGTCTGACTAAAACTCTACAATTTTGACCAAAATAGAAGATTTTGACATATTTTATTGAAAACAAGTAAAAATAGAGATGAAAGACAGAGTCCTAGTTTGACTGAATCTCTATGATAGAGATCTAGTTCGACTGAAACTCTGAGATTTTTATCTTTTTGAAAGTGAGATGAAAAGGTTTTTGAAGACAAGTGAAAACAGGAATAAATGATAAAATCGGGATAGAGTCCTACTCTGACTAAAACTCTGCGATAGAGTCCTAGTCTGACTGAAACTCTGAGATTTTGGCCAAAATGATAGAAATTGATGAGGGATAAGACAACCTCTGATTTAAAACCAAGATGAGATTTCGAAAATGGTTTAAAAAGTAAAAAGATAGAGTCCTAATCAGACTAAAACTCTTGTGATAGAGTCCTAGTCTAACTGAAACTCTAGGATTTTGGCCAAAATGATGAGGATGTACAAGGGGTAAGGCTACCTCTGATTCAAAACCAAAATGGAATTTTGAAAAAGGTTTAAAAAGGTGAAAAGATAGAGTCCTAATCTGACTAGGACTCTGAAATTTGAGAAATTTGGATGAAAGAAGGGATCCAGAAGCGACACCACCTAGATGGGTCTCATATGAGAATTAAGATCAGTTAAAAATTGAGTTTAAAATGAATCCAGATTGCTTTCTTAAAGAAAATATTTTGAAATAAAAAAATATCAGATCCTGAGGGTTGGCAAATGGCAAATATCGATTTAAAACACAGTTTTTTTGAAATTGAATCTAGATTTGAGGGTTTTGGAAAACCAGAATGCCGGATCTCGAAAATGATATGCAATGCAATGAAATGACATGAAATGGAATGCAATGATATGAAATGATATGCAAAAGGCAAACCCTAGATGAGGGATTTAAAGTCTCGGACCCCTGGCAGAGATAAAGAATTTGAACATTTTTGTTTGAAGGCAAAAATTGATGATTGAAATTGATCCAAAATGGAGATTGAATTTTTGAAATGTTTGCATTTGAGGCAAAATAAAGAATAAATATTGATTGTAGGATGAAATATTTGAATTTGATGCATAATTTGGGCTCTGGATGGCTCTGGCTCGGATGTCGAACTGGTGGTTCCCTGCAGTCCTCAGATAGTGGCCCCAGTGGCAAAGGGTAGGTGTTTGTGAGTGAAGGTGGAAAATTTGGGGTGTTTACAGTCGGGATTACCAAAATCCAGTTTTCACTGATCGGGATTATCAAAATCCAGTTTTCACTGGTCGGGATTTCCAAAATCTAAATTTCATATTATTTCTTTCAAATTTAGCCAAAGGTCTCATCAGATTTGATGTTGAGTAATTATTTTATAAAGGATTCTCGAACATTTTGCCAGTTTACTGAAATTAATTATTGATTTCAACATTTTACTGCACAAAAGAATCACCTCAGATTACCTCTAGTATCCTTTCCAAAAAGGTGAAGCTTTTTGCGAAGAATGATAATAATTCAAATCTTTTCCTTGTTGATCAACCAAAAGGATGCAAGAAATATCCTTGGTATGATTAGCGAAGGAATATTCAGTGATGTTGAAAAGCAAGAAGCGAATTGATATTTATCAAAGCTATGGTGCATTTTAAAAGATATTTTTTTTCTGACAAGAAAGCAGTGAAAATATTCTCAACAATAACAAATCCACTCAAAATTCCCAATAAAGCAAGTATAATTGATTATCTGCAAAAGGGATCTCTCAACTATCGTCAAGTTGAAGACTGATATGTGAGTTAGACCTCTGGGGATAAAGAAGGTTAAGATTATCTCTGACTTGAAGAAGTATGTGGTGTATCCTTCCAGGGAAAGTTTCGATCATCGCCAAGTTGAAGGCCGATGCGACGAACCTCCTGACCAACCTTAAAAGATATTTGATTCATACTATTAAAAAAATTTCAATCAAAAGAGACATCTTTATCAATTTCTGGGGCTAAGGAAGACCCTGATCATCTCCAAGTTGAAAGAGTTTATGAAGTGTTCTTCTAGGGAAAATCAAAACATCTCCAAGTTGAAGGCTGATGCGATGAAATTCCTGCCAAACCCCAACAAAATTTAATTATATATCTCAGAAAGTGCAAAAAGTATATCTCAGATATCAAACTGTCAAAATTGCCAAGAATCATCTTTTCTTATGCGAAATTCTTTCATCAATACCTTTCACTACTCGCTTTCATGAAATTAAGAATATCTCTTTTCTTTTCATATCAAGGAAATAGATAGCTTCCTTGAAGAAACTCAACAACATTAAAATTTGAATTTGACTCTTGAATCTATGGAGTTAACCATGTTGAAAGAAATACGCTAAGTAAAAGAGGGAATATCTTTTGCACATACATGCACATTTTCAAGCATTTGAATCAACTACGATTTCATCTTATTGGCAAAATTTTCTGGCTATCCAAACATGAAATAAATACTCAATATTCATTTTGATGAAACTGGGCATTGTTTACCTCTTCGAAAAGAGTTGCCCCATTCATTTTCCATGTTACTTTGGCAACATCATATTTCTTTCCCATCCAGGTAAGGGTAAAATCTGAACCTCATTTTTCGATATATTTCTTTCCCATTCAGGTAAGGGTTAAACCTGAACCTCATTTTTTGAGGTATTTTCTTTCCCATTCAAGTAAGGGTTAAACCTAAACCTTATTTTTCGAGGTATTTCTTTCCTATTCAGGTAGGGGTTAAACCTGAACCTCATTTTTTAAGGTATTTTCCTTCCCTTTCAGGCTAAGCGTTAAATCTGAACCTCATTTTCAAGGTATTTTTATCCTATCCAGGTCAAGGGCTAAACCAGAATTCTCCTGCATTTCAAAAGCTTATTTCGTCTTAGTCTGTGAGACATCTTCTATATTTTCTCCTTTTTTAAAGCTTTAGGGATTATATTTCTACATTTCCTGCAACCTCACTTCGTGAGGAACATTTTCAAATCAATTTTTTTTCTCATATAGACATTTTTATCTTCTAAATTTGGTGTATTTGTCTTTTCCAACTAAGCTTGGCTTTAAACCAGCTTAGCAGTAAAGAGGGACACCTGTAAACACCCCAAATTTTCCAAGATTACTTTTTCTGATCTTGGATTCTGCTTCCTAAGTCACTCATACTTCTCATGGTATTTTAGATTTTGTTTTTAGATTAGGCTCAAAAAATAAAGAGGCAAAATTTCTAGAAAATTTTATAAAAGTGGTTTTAGGTTAAATAAGAAAGGATTTTTGGAAAATTCTCGTAGCTAAGCCCCTTTTAAAAATTTATAAAATTTAGTAGGGGCATTTTTGAAAAAAAAAAAAACCACCCACTCCTTTATAAACTCACGTAGTAAAGGAGAGAGGGATCGATCTTTTTAAAAAAAAAAACACGAGCTCCTCCATTTTTTTCCCTCCGATTCTCTTTTCCCTTCCTCTGATTCTCTTTTTTTTCTTCATCAGTGAAGGAATTTGATCGGCCTGATAGGAGCACAAAGAAGCAGGTGCCCTCTCCTCTCAACCTAATCCGCGGTAGGTAAGCACTTCTCTCTTCCTCTTTCTTTCCTTCTTCTTTCTTCTCTCTTCTCACTTCGAGCATTTTTTTGCAATCATCTCTTTCAATCTTATACGTCTTTGGTTTAATTAATGACACACATTTAGTCATCGCATGTCTTATTTTATTGCAACTTCAATCTGCATTGTTTTTCTTTTTATTAGTTTCAGCATGTTTCCCTATGGTTTTGACTTGCATTTCATCATCTGAGTAATGCTATTTATCCTCCATCTAACGACTGCATCTGGCGCTTATTAGGATCTTCTGTTCTTGTTTTTCTTCTCTGTATCGATTGCATTCATAGCATTCAGCATCACATATCATGTCGTTAATTTCATCTGTGCATCAATCTTCTGCATCTGTAGTATTTCCCCTCATCAATGGCATCTGCATCACCTGCATTTGTTTCAGCATCATCACAATATCCTTTTCATTCACTGTACTCTATTGTGTTGCATTAATCTCCATTATGGATGCATCTGAATCACATTTCATAGCACTCTGCATTCATTCATCGTGCTTTTGATTCATCATCGACAAACATTGATTTGTGCATGCTCTGCACAGGATCATCCTGCATCGTCTGCAATTTTCTTTATTTCATCAATTTTGTGTTCTGATCATCTGTTCATCACCGTTATCTCTTGCATCTTTATTACATTTTAGTTAATCACATATCTTCTGTTGCATTTTCTTGATTTGCATCATTGCATATCATCTTGTTCTACATTTCATTCATCATCTATGCATTTGATTAGCATCATCATTGTTTTATCGCAGCAGCATCTACCACATTTTCTATTTTTCTCATCAGAATCATCTTCTGCATCAACCTCATTTCATTAAGCATCATCCGTCGTGTTTCCCCTTTTCTCTGTGTGTTGCATTCTCATCTACGATTTCCATTCTATGATTTGTTTGCATTTTAATTTTCATTCTGTGAATTGTTATAGATTTTTCATTGTTGTGTATCATTCGTGTTTCATATTTTTCATCGTCTTTCTTGTTTTATCTACACATCATTCAACAGTCTCTCTATTGTTAATTTGCATTATATTAATTCAGCATTACAACATTGATTCTCAGCATCATCTTCATCATCGAATTTGCATTCATATCTTTGTTAACTCTGCATCCTTGCATTTTTCCCATTGTCCCTGTTTCACTTCATTGCATCACAATCCTGTGCATCTCCTGCAATTGCATTTGTTGCATTCTTTCCCTTTTTTGCATCATTAGCGTATTTTTTATTTAGCATTGCATTTCATCTTGTTCACTCTATATCTCATCCATTTTCCTGCATCTCTTAATTTCATCTGCATTGCATATCATTTATTTGCATTTTCTGTGCATTTCAATTTATCTTGTTCATGTTATTTCATTTCCTGTATTTTAGCATATGATTATGTTCTTCATTTCCTGCATTTCAGAATATGCTTATGCATTTCATTTCCTGCATTTTAGCATATACTCATGCATTTCATTCCCATCACTTTGCATACACATATGCATTTCATTTTCAGCATACTCACATGCATTTCATTCTCAGTATATGCATATGCATTTCATTCTTTGCATATGCATACATGTTTCATCCTTTGCATATGCATACATGTTTCATCCTTTGCATTTTGCATATCATTCATTCTACATTTCTTTTAATATCAATTTGGATGCTTCTTGATATTATCCTGTAACTTCATTTGTTACATTTAGCCTTTTATTCCTTGCCATTTTGTAGTTCTTAATCACAATTTTTGTTTTTCTTTATTTAGTACTTCAATTTTGAGAATGAATGTTTTAGTGTTTAAGTTTGCCAATGATTTCATTATTGCACTTACATTCAATCCTTGTGCATTCATATGTCACGTATTCAATGCATTCATGATCTCTCCCTTTTGGCGCATCTCATATTTTAGCTTTGTATCTTCTTTGCATTTCGTGTATTTTGCATTTCATAATTTCTCTTTGTAAATTAGCCTTTTATATCTTGTTCTTCTTTCATCATCTATATATTCAAGTCATTACACTTTTTATTTCACAACATAATCTTTACTTTTCATCTAGTGCATGTTAATTTGCAACCATTTACTTTCTCGCAACTTTTACTTTACATTTCTGTATCTCGTATCTCTGTTGCTTTGTATCATCTTGTGTTTTACAGGGAAGCGTGGAAGATACTGTTTTTTCTTTTGAATTAGAGAATTTCAATATTTAGTTTAAATTTAGGGTTGTAATAATTTCATTTAATGAGGATTTCTATTTTCTATTTAGATTAGAATGGATGAGCATGTAGTTGCATTTTAATTTTTTGTAATTGACTGTGACATTTTATTTTTTTATTCTCTTTAAAAAAAAGGGCACTATGGTGAAACACGAATGACACGTGCACCATTATAATAAAAGGTATATAACCCTAAGTAGACAATTCACATTTTTTGCCATAGTCAGAATGCGAACAATACTTAGGATTTTTATCTTTTATTGAATAAAATTTGACCTACACTTTAGGTCATTTTTTTGAAAAATATCATATTTTCTAAAATCAATTTCCTTTTCTTTCACTATCAGAATTTAAAATATAAATTAATTTGAGATATATTTGTGGCCATAGTCATGAATGTATTAAAAATTAATTTTGTTTTAAATTCTATGAAGGTACAAAATCATATTTTAAAATAAAATCTTTTAAATTTCCTTATTAATTGCATTCATCATAAAATTACATCATTTCATTAGTTTTATTTTCAAATTATTTCAATGTCAAAATATTCCAAGTGATTTTTAAAGTTCATTTTCAAAATTACTTTTCAAGGTAAATTTAAGTTTATTTTTGAAAATCAATTTCAATTTCAGATTCAAAGTCTAATTTCAAAACCCCAATTTTAATCCAATTTCAAATTCAAATTCTAACTTTAATTCCAAATTTCAATTTCTAAATTCAATTTTAAATTCCAATTTCAAGGCTATATTTCAATTTTAAAATTTAAACTTAAACTTAGATTTTTAAATTTCAAATTCAATTTCAAATCTCAATTTCAACATCAATTCTAATTTCAAATTCAAACTCAACTTTTATTTTCAATTTTTATTTTCAAAATTCTTCAAATCTCAATTTCCATTTTATAATCAAATTTTATTTTTAATTTTTGAAATAATTTCAGTTCAAATAGTTTTCTAAGTAATTTCAAAACATTTTTTAGCAAAGTTTCAAAGTATATTTTCAACTCAATTTCGAAATTCATTTGGAATTATGATTCTAAAATATTTTCTAAGTGTTCTAAAAATAAAATAAATTCAAAAGCATGCATCATATTTTAAACCTTCATTTTTCAAAGTTCATAATACAAGCATGATTCATGTGCATTTAGGGCTTTAGAATAATCTCTTAGTCAAATTTAGGCAAAGCAAAAGGCATTGATTTGATCCTTGGTTTGATTACCCCTGGTAAAGGAGTCAGGAACAGTCGAACCTCGTACCGACAAGCGAGTCCCTATTTCCCATCTTTTTAAAAAATGGAGGCGAGTTATTTTCTAAAAACGATTTTTCACTCAAAAATGTTGAAATGAGAAAGGATCCCACAAAGAAAATTTTTTGTATGGTTACAGAAGCTTGGCGACCATGATGAGACTTGTCTTTTATTCGATCGAATTAATGCATTTCCCTTGTCTAAATTTGACTAAGTTATTATTCTTCAAATATCAGCTTCATTTTCATGCAGTCTTAGAAACCATGAATTAAACCCAGCTGACATTAATGCATATAGATTTAAGCATGGTTTGATAATACCAAATTGAGGAGATTTAAGCACGGTAGTTAAGTGTACTTAACTAACCAGTGTGCGGAGTCATTGTGCATTCATTTTTTTTAGAATTATTTGAATTTTTTTTAAAGGAGAATTATTTGAAGTCACTTACAACTGGATTAAGAAGCAAGAACTTGAAAAATGGAACTAGGCAATAAGACATGCACAATGATCGCACTATTGCAACCAAAGGGGGCTCCACTTGTCTGACGGGAGCAGCTAGTGCACATCACCTTGTGTTTGGGCGTTGCAGCTTCAAAACCCAATGGTATAGTCGTATAACTGGTTGGGGTCTGCCTAACCCCAGCTTCCCTTCTAAAAAAAAATGATCGCACTATTGCAAGACTTTATGATATCTAGTGAGAAACTCCGGTTTCCACGAATAGATTTTTTTATCAATTTGAACTCCTAACAATCATATTATGACAGGGCTTGCATCTCATATGACTTGAAATCACGTGTGATTTGAAATCACAAGGTGGATTGATGTAATTTCAAATCAGGAGGGATTTCCTATTTGCTTGAGTGTGAGAAATGGTGCATATGAGGATTGTTCTCTCATGATTGTGTGGGAATAATTCTCATGGTCCAAGCAAACATACCCTTTATGTTACTTTGAACAAAAATATAATATAACTTTGAGTTTCTTATAGCTAATTCAAGGAGACTGAAAAAAAAATAGATTTACATTGTCTTTTCTTTCGTCAGATACTAGTTGTCCTTATGCATAAATTGCTTGGACAAGCAATACAATTGAAAACCACTCTCTCTCGCTCTCTCTTTATACATGCATATATATATATATATATATATATATATATATATATATATATATATATATATATATATATATATATATATATATATATATGAGAACTGAACATATTAATCCCCATTTCTCATTCTTCCCCATTATGCTCTATAGATTTTAAGTGTTTTATGATAGATTTGAACCGTTAGATGTGTTTAACATGCTCGATTTAGTGGGAATTGACTCTTGGAACATGTTTTTTGACGAAAAGATATATTTTTATGAGTTAAGAAAACTGGTACCTTCGTAGCCATTTGATTTGGATCGTCGAAAAAACCTAAAAGTTGGTTCCCACTAAACAAAACCTATATATCACATCTATTATGATAGATGTGAGAAAAATAATTAAAACTATGATTTTTGAACGGGCCTAATATAACGTCCCTTAAAAATCTAACCTTTTTAAAACTTTTCTAAACCCAAAATTTTAAAAAAAAATTAAAACTTTTTATTCATTACAAAATTTCGCATGATTCCCGAAAGTAATATGTCAACAACTTCATCTATGGTCACATTTTAACCATTCCAAATACTAGACAACCCACCTGAGCGCAAGCGCGAGTGTATATTTGCCTTCTAGTATCAGATTCATGACATAATCATCTATATACACAACTCGATTGAGGTTACTACTCTAAAGACCTTCATACGTAAAAAAAAATATGAAAGATAGAATTTATTTAAGGTTCAAGACAATTGAGGAGTTACATGAATATTTAAAATTTTTAAATCATAAGTATAACCATTGCATAAGTGAAAAGACAAAATTCAGAAATATTCTTATTCTAAAATATTATAATTCTCCAAACATAAAGATCCAGACATAAAAGAGTTAAATTGTTACAAGTTTATAACCATAAAAAATTGTTCAGATCCTTTAGGGATCATAATAGGTAAGAGTGGAGCCTTCAGTGGTGCAACAACCCTCACTTTGTTTCAGTCCTCTATGAGGTTATCTGTAATATCGTGGGGCATTAATCACTTACCCGTAGGAAACCCAAAACTAAACTTGAAGAATATATTTCAAGTTTGTAATGGTACAATCAGAGTGTGATTCTCATCATTTTTAAAAAATGAGGGTAAGGGGAATACACATCCAAACATGCACATAATATTCAATTACATTTATCATCATTTATTCCATGACATTCATAATTGCGTAAGTTGTATGCATAAAACTGAAACTTATATTCATTCTTATTCATAGCATTAAACATTACATTCATTCATATCCATGACAAGTGTTCATATAAATGAATGAGAATACGCAATTTATAGCATGCTTCAAAGTGAAATAAAACATAACAACCCATGAAAATGTAAACTTTCACTTTCTTTATCCTAAAAAAGAGCATTCCCATGTCTAACTCATGACTATAACATGCATTATCTAAATTATTAATTCTCATGTCAATTCTCAAAATATTAATGCACCTTTGCATTCAAATATATAAGGAACAAACCATGATTCAACCTTTCTTGTGTATCTCATACTCACAAGCACCACACATGCAATAAACAACCTCGCGACTTGTATCAACAGGTCAATCACATGTCTTTTTCATTCACATGTGAAATTCATATGCAAACTTTAGTAGTCTCTATATGTTCACATCTATATGTTTATGCACATTATAGAAGTGATTCTAAAAAATCTAATTCATTATTTCTCTTGTTTATTTTAGACCTATCTGGTACAAAAGAGGGTATTGACATTAAAAAATAACCATAAAAGTATTTATTATTCTATGTATTTTATTTGCCCTCCTATGACTTAACTGAATCTTTCGCGAGCGATTCAACTCTATAAAACAGTGGTTGAGAGAACAGACCCATGGTCCCAAGTCTTGGCCTATGTCAAAACAAAATTACTGACAAAAAATTGAGCATGCATCCCTAACTCTGCAGAGTTGTGGTACTACCACTTAGAACTCATTGGTAGATCTATCCCCTAACCTCTATGGGACGGAGACAAGAGGCACCTTCAGCCCTTAAAAACTCATTATGTCTCACAAGGCTTGTACCACTATTCATTTTCCCGAAAAGATAAAAGATCAGAATGGACCCAACCATCTCCGAGAGCCCGACTTCACTGGCACCTCAAATGGACCCATGGTCCGGGGTCATCTTTATTATTAAGTCATAGGTCACAAACAAGTGTCATTATCTCATAAGATAACCCTATCATGCCCTCATGTATGATATCAATAGTTTATGCCCTCATGCATGATTAAACAATCCATGCCATATGCATGACCTAACCTTACATACTCTCATGCATGCTATATGTCATCTTGTAACTATGCCCTCCTGTCTATTATATCACATATTAGAATTTGCCTTCATGTATGTTTCTATCATGACATGATTCATTTACACATGCTTTGATGTATTATGAAATTACAACATGCCTTATGCATGATTCTACCTCGTGTTTTTATGCATGAACATGTCATAGATGATTCAATTTTTCATGCTTAATATAAGTCATATCATAATTCAACATATCGAGAAGTTATATGTTAGAACATATTGATGTTTCCATACATGATTCATTCAGTTTAAGGTACACATTCAAAATTCATACTTTACAAATATGACATGATTTAAAATTTTATCATTTTATAAAAGCATTCACAATAGATATGTTAATCACATCAATCATGCAACATTCATCACACAATGCATGCTCAAACATGTACCTATAGCAAACACAATTCATATTCCACTATCTAAAATCATGACGAGCATGATCTCCTGAACCACATCAAGAAAAATATTTTTATTCTCACACATTCAAATCATACTCAGCATAATCTCTGAACTACAGTCATAATAGTCCTAGATATCCACAACTAAGTAACGTGTGTGAGCAGCAAAGTGTTACATACAATAAAAATAAATTCATGGTGAAATGTATTTGCACCACATACCTACCACGAATATACACCCAATTTACAATTTTGCATTATTTTCAATGTGCATGGCTTTTCTAGTCACAAGCGATACTTAACAATAAGTATCATTTATTTTATACTTTATGTACCTACAAATGAAATCAGTATAGTGTAATATATATATTTATCTCCAAGCATTTTTACTAATACAAATAAACTATTATATTTATCTAAGCATGTTTCATTTGAGAACATAAAATATGCACGTGCATGTGCGAAGACCGTACTTGTGAGGTACATGTTAACATGGTTAACTATGCATATTCATGCACTCTCGAATGCATGTTGATGATGCAAACAATGAAATCAAAAGTATATCCATAACATGTGAAAAGTCTATTTCAAAATAAAGTTTCAAACATGCATATATGATATTTGAAAACCCTTTTTAGAACTCTATTGGAAACACATGCTTATCAGTTCTAATACACTATGCTAATCATGCTCATAATAATATCAATGCAATCACTAATTTGATTTGGGCGAAACTATCAAATTATGCATTTCTATACTTAATTTTTTAAATATGCATTACATTGTGATTCTTAAGCAACATACTGTTAACATACACTAAATACCAAACTACAAGAATTGATATTCTACAAATTTAGTTTAGGAATCCTACCTCTCTAATTTGATGGAAATATGTAGCAGACCCCCAAAATCCAAGACCCCACGAAACTGCAATGATTTGTCGATTAGACAAATCGATGAACACTTGGTATGTGACACACAACACCAAGCAAAGCGTGACAAAAACAATTCAGTTCTCTGCTTCCACTGGTTTGCACAATGTCCAATGCACAGTCACCACAACTAAAAAAAATCGAGACACATGATTTCCACAGAATATCAAAATTTTCTAGAAAAGCACCCTAAAAGGAAGGAAATCGATAAAGGAGGAGGTGATACCGATGAAAACTATGTTGTTGTTGATGGTGAAGGTGGTGTTAGCTACATGGCACATAATTTTCAATGTTGAGAATCGGGCACACAAAATGAGGAAACTAAAATAAATGAAAATTGACAAAAATAACTCTGATTAAAAAATTAAGAACATTATAAGGATGAGAATTACTCACCTAGAACGCTGGTGTGATGAAAACAAGTCCAACTTGCTGGGCACGAATCCCAATGTAGGGAAACATGCATAAGAGAAAACAAAGAACCCATGTCAAGGTATATCAGCTAGTGTAAAAATACCCTAAATCAAAATAAATTTTACGAGAAGAAGGGGATGGGGTAGAGAACTCACCACAAGGGGTGTTGATGGTGGCTCTTCCTACAAAAAAAAATCAAATAAAGAAAAAAAATAAGAAATTAGTCGTGAACAGAGTTCAATGTGATGGTGTCACCGTGAACCCTTAATGAAACAATAGAGGGGAATAAGATTCACAGTGGTGGCAGTACCATCATGAAACCATGCTACAAGAAAGAAAATGGAAAAGAAAGAAAGTATGGAGGAGAAGTAAATAGGGAGGGAAGACGATGAACTTACCTATGGCATGGGTCAATGGAGGTTGACAAACTCTTATAGGAGGCGTGATGTTGCACAAAACCCATAAAATAACATGAGAGGGGAGGAGCGAAGGGTAGTGACTGAGCCACATGATGCTTCCGGCTAGGGGAGAAGAAGGAAGAGATGGGGGTAGTCTCCGACGAAGATTCAGCTGGGTCATCCCAGTGACAGCAACATCGTGGGTTGTCAACTAGCCTTGGATGGTTGGCGCTGAAAGGAGAGGGTGGTGGTCAACCTCCGGTCGGCGCCCGAACAAGAGGAAGAATAGGCGAAAAGTGGGGCGCCTCTGTGAAAGCAAGGGTTTCATTTTTCTTTCAGTGAGAATGAATGAGAAAAGGGGGGGGGGGGGGGTCAGGTGCCCTAGTGGGCCCTGCATGACTCCCTTAAGCTCTTAATTAAACTGGGTCTGATTTAGATCCGGTTTGGATCCAAATCGACCTAGACTCTAAAAAAATGATTAAAATATATATTTTGTCCAAACTAAATAAACACAAATGGTCAAATTTATCCAATATTGTTTTAAAGTTCTAATTAGAATTACATGTAATACTTATGTAGTTATTTAAAACACATAAAAAAGTTTAATTTGGGCCGATCTATTCGGGTTCAACCCTAATGGATTTCGGGTCCATTTTAAAATCCTTATTTTTTTTTCCAAAATAGTTTCTTACCTCCTATTACACTAAATAACTATACTAATACTAAAAAGTTTATAGTTTTTGTACTTCCTAAAATAATAATTATTATTTGATTAAAATATTTCCCCTTAAACTGTTTTATGAACAAAATATCTTTTTTAAGAATTTTTTTCGAAAACCATCAAAATATATCTAGTTAAGTTCAAAACACCTCAAAAACACTTAGCTGACTGTGAATAACTAAAATCCTTATTTTTCATGATAATTTAAATATTTTATTCAATATTTTGTCTGAAATAATACTTGAAATAACTATTTTACCCTTAATATCCAAAACTGAGTAAAAGGGCATGTTTACATTTTTAAAAAGTAGAATTATATTTCTAATTCGATGATAAGTCTGAATTATTTATTTATTTAAAATCTAAAAAATTTACAAGTTTTACATCCTACCCCCCTTAAAAGAAATTTTATCCTCGATATTTTTACTCAAATACAAATAACTGAGGGTACTTTTCTCGCATACTCGCTTTGGGTTCCCATGTGTACTTCTCGGTACTGTGATACTACCAAAGGACTTTGACAAAAGGAATGGTCTTAGTTCATAGAACCTATTCCTTCTTGTCAATAATCCGAATGGACCTCTCGATAATAAATAGATACTACTGAATATCCACATCCTCATACTGAATGACGTGAGAATGGTCATGAACATACTTTCTCAGCATGGATACGTGAAATACATTGTGAATCTATGAGTACTATGGTGGTAACTCCATGTGATATGTTGCTTTGTCAATCCTTTCTAAGACTCTGAAAGGACCAACATACCTTGAATTGAGTTTACCCTTCTTGCCAAAATGAAATATACTCTTGGTAAGAGAGATCTTAATGAACACGAGATCATCTACCTCGAAAGTAAGCTCCCTACGACGATGATCAGCATAGCTCTTCTGACGACTCTATGCTGTATGCAAATGATCATGAATAGTCCATACTTGTATAATGTTGAACTACCATAGGTGACTCAACACTATGATTACCAACATCATCCTAGTAAATAGATGATCTACATGGCCTCCCCTAGAGTGCTTCATATGGATCCATGCCAATGCTCGCATGATAGTTGTTGTTATATGCGAACTCCGCAAGAATCATGTGACTATCCCAACCACCGCTCCAATCTAAGGCACATGCTCGAAGCATATCTTTATGGGTCTGAATGGTTCTCTCAGACTGACCATCTATTTGAGGGTGAAACACTATGCTAAACTTTAACTTTGTACCCAAAACCAGATGAAACTAGCCCCAAAAATATGAAGTAAAGCGAGTATCACGATCAGATATAATCGATATAGGTATGTCATGCAAACAAAGTAATAACTTGATGTAAAGATCTGCAAGACTCTCAAGAGTTTGAGTCACATGAATAAGCAAGAAATGTGTTGACTTGGTCAATTTATTCATGATTACCCAAATGGCATCATGTTGATGATGAGTCTTGGGTAGTCCTACAACAAAATCCATAGTGAACTCTTCACATTTCCACTGCAGAATCTTTATAGGCTATAATAGACCACTAGGTCTTTGATGCTTGATCTTGACTTGCTTGCAAGTTAAACACTACAAAACATACACTGCAACATCTCTCTTTATGCCATTCCACTAATACCTCTTTTGAAGGTCTTTAAACATCTTGGTTGTGCTAGGGTAAATGGCATATCGAGATTTATAAGCCTCGTCGAGGAGCTCACTGATAATGAATAAAATGCATATTATATTATCATAAAATCATGCATTTAGATGTATTTTTATAGCTTATGTACCTGTGTTTATGTTGTTTTAGGTATGAAAGAGCTTCAGTTCAAATTTCATCAAAATTTGAGTTACAATAAGAAAATTAGAGCATTTTTGGGAAAATCAAATCTGTACTAATAAGAGTTAGATCCAGATTCAATCCAAAACCGTGCATAAGAGAGTTCAGATCTGATCCATATTCTATCTGAACCAAAGTTCATAGATCCAATTAGAAAAATAACAAAAATATCCTCCTTGAAAGTGGCGCAGGGTAGTTTTAGGAATTTTAGAATGTTTTAGGTAGTATTTTGGAAATAGTTTTAATAAGGACTTGTTTTGTAATTTTTATTAAAAATCTTTATAAATAGAGGACGTCTAGCCATAGATCATTGTCTTTTACCTAGGGTGTCATGCCAGCCTCCATCCCTTTTTCCCCTTGTTCTTCTTCTTCTTCTCCGCCTCTTGGCTGAGTTCCTCTCTTCTTTCCTCCTGCGATTTCTACTTGTACCACACTGTTTTCCATTGTTTCTTTTCTTCTTTTTGTTGTTTGTTTTGTGTATTTGTTGTAGGTACTCACTGTTGAAACCTTTAACTTCAAATTTGGTGTGAACCACCATCTACCTTCATGATCGACGGTCGAGAAAGCTCCCTCTGCAACCGACTGATCTCTTTTCTTTCTCCATCGATCTTCGTTTTTCGTCAACCTGGGTTTCGAGCATCCTGCATCCAAAAATGCACTTCCAATAACCTAAAGACATTTGTGGCATGATATTCTAAGTATAATCTGCTCTTTTCTACCCCGAAACTCGTCGTGTAGCCATTGAGGTGTGCCTTCCACCCCCTCTCTACTTTTTGGTTTTTATTTATATATTTTTTAAAATAAATCGAGTCTTGCCATTTTTTTTTTAGTTTAGGTTTGGGTTTTTGATATGTTACAATATTTGTCATTTAGAATTAGATTCTAGGGTCTGATCATTTTCTTGTCGGTGTTTTTACTGAGTCTTGAGTCATCTAGGTCAAAAAACTTGGTCGAAAAGGTTTGTTGGGTAAGTTTGGAATTGTAAAAACTGTTTGATCCGTAAATTAGTTTATTTATATATTTACGTTGATTAGATTAACTTTAGGTTAGTTTTAGATTAGATATGATTTTATTTTATTTCATATTTATGTTTTGTATAAAATAAAAATAGATTAAATTAGGTTTTATTGATTTTCATGATATTCAGTCATAGTTTTATGTTTTAGTCAAAATCGTCAGGTATAGATTGGTTCTTTTTTATTATTTTTGTGTTTTTCATTTAGTTTAGGTTTCACAAAAATCCATATATGTCATCTCACCTCTCTCTATGACAACTCACATTTATTACTCTTCATTCATAAATATTTCTTTGTCTCTCTCTTATTGTATATCTCTCTAAAATCGAGAACCTTTATTTATTCTATCTTTACTTTATGTCATATCTAAATCAAGTAAATGTTGTCCTTTATTTTCTTTCTCTCCTCTCTAGATACCCACATCATCTTTTTTATGTCTTTAACTCTCCATTCACGAATTTAGAATCCCTTCACATAGAATAACAAGTTGTTTGTCTTGTTAGGCCATTATTCTCAAAGATCAATCATTTTGTTATTCAACATGACACCCCATACTCTATTAATGGGTTCTCTCACTAGTCGATAAACTCACCCATAGTAAAATCTATATATTTCAATAACTATGTCCTCCTCAATCTAATATAATACACTATCCTCAAACATTGATTTGATTTGTCATTCATAAGTCTATTAACTTACTCCTCACGGATTTCCTTATTTGACTAAAATCTAAAAATTACTCACTTCTAATGTCATTCATTTCATATCAACAATTATTTTTCCTTCTATTTAATCAATTGGTTCATCTCTTACCATTCCATTCGAACTTTTCTATCCTTATACAAACTTTCTCTCGGTTCTAGCTCCTTTCTCTCCTAGTGCTTCATTTTCAAGACACTCGAAAATGGCTTCCTCTTCTACCAATGTGATCACCTCCGCAGATCTAAGATACCCCGACCTTATTCACCACTTTCAGTACATTAGCACCTTGCCAATTCAAACTGGCAAACTAGTCAACTTCGACGCCTTCACATCCTTTGATCTCCATACCTCTCTTCAAGATTTTGTTCCCCTCTTAGGAACGACTAACTCCATGACCTACTATCCTCATCTCATCAAAATTTTCTATACCAACCTCTCTGTAGACCGTGACCACACCACCATTACATCCATGGTACATGGAAAACTCATCTCCTTCAATATCTCTCAACTAGGCTGCATTCTAAACCTTTCCGCCTATGGCATTGAGCTTCCTAACATAGTTCCGATAGATCGAACTGTGTTTAAGAAAGTCCTTCTCTCCACTCGCTGCACCCATTTCCCATGGCATACGAGCAATCTCAAACCTCATGCTCTAATCCTCTCACACATCCTCTCATCCAATGTCTTTCCAAAGCTTCCTTCCAAGGGTTTCGTGGCAAACGAAATCTCCCTTCTCCTATATGCAATCTTCTGCAACTTTCCCATCAACTGGTCCAGTATCATTTTCAATAACATGATCAATTTTCGGGCCTTCCACTCTCTTCCTTTCGGGTACTTCATCACCCATATCCTTCAGCACTTCCAGGTGCCTCTCCACCAAGACATCATTCACCGATCTGATCATGCTTTTGATGACTCATACCTCCCTGAGGAAGGATCCCCTCGAGATCACTCTGACGATGAAAGCACCAGTGAAGCTGATCCCCCCGCAAGCTCTGACCCCGACATCTTCTCTACCCTCGTCGACATCCAAAATACCCAGGCTCTACTTCTCAGGAATCAAGCCTCTCTGCAACAAGCCTTTGACTCCTTGACAATGGGCCAAGATTCACGTCGCCGTCGCCGCAAGCTCAATACCACTGACTCTGACTAAGACTCATTTTTTATTATATTTGGTCTGTAATAACTTTTAAATACTTTTGGTCTGTAATAATTTTTTTCTTACTCTGATCCCTCCTTTTTGTCCATGACAACGGGGGAGAAAAAACCTATCTCTTTAAACATTATTTCACCTTTTTTATCATATTATTATTTCTATGCATAATATCTTTTTGACAGGGGGAGCATATTTTGTCATCATCAAAAAGGGGGAGAATGTTGAGAAACTCGGTTTTGATGTCACATAATATGATACACTGTCTTATTTGATTTTGTATGATATGATAATATGTTCTCTTGAAATAATGTTATATTATGACTGAATATGTTTTGCCTTAAATCTAACGAGTATTTGATGCAAGGATATCTCACCCAATAAGGATGGAGACTTCCTGTTCAAGTACAACTATGGTGCAATCATACTCCTTGAAGAAAAAGCTTGATGAACCATGCTTTCCTAAAGTTCAAATGAAGAAATCGGCTACCTCAAGATGAAGATTTTTTCTTCTTTAGAGTCATATGTAACAGAACCTTCAGGAACTTGCATATTGCATATTACATACTCATTCATACATACTATATCATAAAAGTATACGATAGTTTCAAAAAGGTTCTTTTTTGAAAACCAACAAGTGTACCTTCTTACAACCTTTTATGAAAAAGATATTTTGTCATATAATAATTGTACCTTCTTACAACCTTTTATGAAAAAGACATTTTGTCATTGTACCTTACACTATATACAAGACAACATAAAATTGGCTACATAGGAAAAACAAATAAAATATGTTTTTGAAAAGACTTTAGTTATCTTCTTTAATGAAATGTTTTTTTTTAGGAAGAAGACAAAAACATAAAATCGACTACATAAGAAAAACAAATAAAATATGTTTTTGAAAAGACTTTAGTTATCTTCTTTAATGAAATGTTTTTTTTAGGAAGAAGACAAAAACATAAAATCGACTACATAAGAAAAACAAATAAAATATGTTTTTGAAAAGACTTTAGTTATCTTCTTTAATGAAATGTTTCTTTAATACAAGAAGAAGACAAAAACATAAATCGGCTACACAAAAGAAAAACAAATAAAATATGTTTTTTTAAAGGACTCTAGTTACTTTTTCTCATAACCATAGAATGTCGACTTACTTGAAGTCATCATTCTCTTTACAAAGCATTAAATGCCTTCTGTAACAAATCCTTGTTAAATATCCTTCTCAAAGAATGTTGACCTTCCTTTTGATCCTTATTCTCTCTGGAGACTTTGAAATACACAACATAAAGAAAACACTTGACATGACTATGTACAAATAAATATCTCAAAACACTCATAGTACTTACACTCATTTAAAGCAAAGAAGTACTAATATACCTCAAATCATTAATTAGAATAAAGACAAAACTACAACCCAACGTTCAATGTACTATTGTAAGAAATAGACTTTTTACATAAAATATGTATTACTTAAAAACAATACAACGACTAGTGTACCCTCTATTTTACTCTTCTGGAAAAAGGCATTCTCGATCTTCTCTAAAAGATATTTTTGAAATGACATAACATTTCACATTTCAAAAAGTTACAATTCCAAAATGTAACGACTACTTTTTAAAAGGCTATATAAACACACTCAAATAAACTATTAAACAAGAGGAATGGAATAGACGTGTGAGCTTACAAAGAGAAAAAGTTCTATTCGTGATTTGAAAAGAGAGCCTTGAAAAAGAAAGAGAAAAAGAAAAAGGAAGAAAAGAGAAAAAGTCAAGTCCAGCTCTTTGACAAAGAGTATCCTCTGAGTGACAAACAGAACATTCTTAGAATCCTTCATTCGTGCATTCATATCATTCTGAAGGTTCTATAGGAAGTATTGTAACTCTGTTATTCACTGTTTTCCTTCTTTGTTTAAAGAAGTAGACCTCTGTGAAAGAGGGTGTTGCCCTTCTCTATTGAGAGAAGAAGACCTCTTGGGAAAAGGGTGTGCCCCTTCTCTGTTGAGAGAAGAAGACCTCTTGGGAAGAGGGTGTGCCCCTTCTCTGTTGAGAGAAGAAGACCTCTTGGGAAGAGGGTGTTGTACTATTTATCCGGTAACTCGGATGTTATAGTGAAATCTCAAGTGGTTTGCTTGGGGACTGGATGTAGGTCTGGATATTGACCGAACCAGTATAACTTCTGTGTTTTATGTGTTGTGCCTTATTGCTTAATTATTTTATTTTATCGATCATTATCAAATTTCACTATTCACCCCCCTCTAGTGGAATTTCAGATACCTCCGTCCTCTTCAAGGTGGAAAGAGGTGTTGCGCACCTGGGTAAGGGTTTTTAGTTTCACAAACTTAGAGTCCTTCTGTTGTGTTGCGATCATCCTATCAAAGATATCAGGTTGCATGACTAGACTAGCTAGCTTGATCGTGCCTTGGCCCACAACAAAGGGCCTCCACGCAATGAAATACTATAGCAATTTGTTTGACCCATGAATTTTAATGTTTTTTCAGGAAGTGAGTGAACTCATGTGCGATAGCGGGAGGTTGCGATGGAGACTGAGTCATATCTTTCTCAAACCTCTGAAGTTCTGAAATAAGAGCATATTAGTTGCTCAAAACTCTAATATATTAATGAATCTATTTATTGGATTTTATCATTAATGATGGACATATGTGAACATTTATTTCATTTATGGATGTTTAAAATTCTAAGTTCAAATATCTGTTTAAATGTGAATGTAAATGAAAAGTAATGCGCAAAGTTTTATTCTTGTTTAATTTTTTGCTACAATTTTATAAAGAAATTTAAAAGCATTTAAAAAAATAATGATTTTTGAGACTTAAAATTTAAGATGTTACAACTTGGTATCAGAGCATAGGAAAAGTGTGGCTCAAAACTCATCCAACTGACCAACATCGTTGTGAGTATGCTAAACTTTTTATGTTTTTATGCTTTCTTCTGAAATCATGTTCTTAATTGCTTACATTTTATTAATTGTTGCAAGTTTAGATCATAGATGCCTACTAAGAAAATCAATAGATAAATATGGTTATGTAAATATAGAAATACTCATGTACATTTACGAGCTTTAGATATTTAATGTTATAAAATATACAGGTTTTAAATTTTAAGACATAATTGATTTAATGAATCTAATATGTATAGTGACTTCTATTATGAATTTATTAGATTCGATAATTTGATATCTAATCTTGAGGATGAAATTATCTTTTTAGGGGGAATAATGTAATACCCATAAATTTTCTTTAGTTATTAAAAAAATAAATGATAAACCTAAGGCATTTAGAACTATGTCGTTAGATAACCTAAGTTAAATTTCGAGGACAATTTTTTTAAGGAGGGAAGGATGTAAAACCTATAAATTTTTTATATTTTATGAGAAATAACATTGAATTAAGGCTAAAAATATTACTTGAGATTAAGATGAGAATTAATTTATAATTTGCGCACTTATTAGGATTCAGAATAAATTTCCAATGAAGAATTTAATCTGAATTCGAGTTTCAATTTTTAATCAGGTTTGGATTTGAATTTAGATTTAATAAATGTGTCTTAAATATTATAATTATATTTGAGTTTGATTCAAATCTAAATTAAGACTTAATTGAATGTTAATTCAAGTTCGAAAAATATAATAAATTATATTTTTGTTGAAATTAAATCTATGATTTTAAATTTAGTTTAGAAGTAATATATGTGATTCTTCAGGGCATTTTTAATAAATAAATAATATTTTTTCTAAGAAAGAAGCGTAAAATATAAATTAGTCTAAGAGGAATTATAAGAAATATCATATGAAAACTTAAAGTTGATTCAAGTTGATTTTTATGAACTTCGCATTTAGAATCGAATTTATGAAAAAGATCATAATTTAATAAAATAACTGGTAAATTTTACCAAAATAAAGTTGAATATGATTTCAGACAAATTTAGAATAGCTCGATATATATGTAATGTAAATTCAATAAATTTGAATTTAGTTTTATGAGTTTGAAATTTAATCTACAAAAAAAAAAATTACTCAAAATGACACTGGGTCCTGCCAACCCTAGTAGAGATCACTTTCGAAGTTCGTTTATGAGAAAATATCATTTTAAAAAAATAAATTAAACAATCTAGATAATGATAATTTGTATTGAGTATAAAGTATGTAGGACTTAGACAAATTTTTCTAAGTGTAAGAAACACCCTACACGCCTTAGTGTCTCATCAACCCTATTGAGTTTCAATTTTTTAGAAATTATTTTTGAAAAAATTGAATTAACCTCTTAAGAAATATTTAAAATAAATAATTTAAATACATGAAAATTCAAAATTTTATAGATGAAATCTATTTACTTTTAAGCTTAATTCAGAGTCATTTAATGTCATTTCATCTAATTTCATATTTGAATATGTAAAGAATTAAATTTTAATTTAGTTAGGCATGATATTAGAATTTAATCATAAATACAAAAATTTATATGAATTTGGACCTTAAATTAGGTAGTGGATTTAACTAATGATATTTGAATCAAACTCAATTAAGTTGGATAAAATCTATAATATTTAGATCTATTTAGGGATAGATTAGATTGGATATAACTCAGGATATTTTGAATCATATATCATTGGATTGGACCCGGGTTGAATGCTTCAAAAAAATTATTATTTTAACATAAATTTTGGCTGATATGTGGCTTATCTATTGAATTGGAGTCCACCTTGACGTTCATCATTTTGAGGGCATCAAAATTGACTATTTACATGCCCAAATTGGAGTTGATTTGAGCATTTTATCATTAACTGAAGTTCATGCCTAATTGTAGGTTAAAAATTAACGTTCTTCAATGTTGACTAAATTTTCTTACCGATCCATGTGTGTATGACTACCACGATGATCTATGTTTCAAGGGCTATCAAATCAACTATTTAAACGAGTCTTTGGGTCTGTAGGCCTCCTGAAAGGTTACCATGTCACTAGAGCTTAGTAAGTCCCTATTTTTTCTTCTCTATCTTAGTTTATTTTGAAATTTAATAAGTTAGGACCTATAATTTATTTAGTTATTTTATTAATAAAATATATTAATATATATTAACTTCTTATATTAGAGATGAGACTCTTCTCTAAGCCCATCTATAAATAGAGACCCTCATAAGGAGGATTAACAATGTTAGTTTTCTTTTCCTCTCCTATTCTTATTAGAATTCTTTATCTTTTTCTCCTTCCTCTTCTTTCTTTCTTTTTAGAGCTTTTTCAACAGTCATTGAAGCTCCTCTAAGGTTTGAAGATGAGAGATGAAGGCCGATCTATGATTGAGAACCCGATTAAGGTAGGGAGTTTTATACTTTACACGTAATACCGAATTTGTGGGTATGAATTCCTTTGATTTTTTATAAGTAAAGACCCTAAACCATGCCTCCCACATATGGGTTTGGCTTAGGGCTGTCTATGCATGTGATAAAAAGAGTTTTTTGAAACTAAAAATCATTTTCTCTCAAAACCGATTTCCTCAAAAAAATAAAATCATAAAAACTATAAAATATGCATGTTACTTGGTTATTTTTCTGTATATTTTGCTTTTAGTAGATTATGTTCATATTGATGTTCTATAAAAATTTGAACGATTTCTATGGTCGTTTTCATGAGAAAATACATGTTTTGTATTTTTGGGTTTCTAAGAAAAAAATGTAGTTTCGTATTTCTGGCCTGATACCTCACCGGTAAATCACTCATAACTCCCTCGTTTGGAAGTGTTTTAATGAGCGGTTTATTGCATTAGAAAGCTAACAAATTTTCTCAACTATTACAAAATTTTGGGCTCTGATCATGAGCTGAGCATAGATTTGTGATAATCGGAATAGAAAAGTATAGGTCTACACCAAAATATTCGTAACTCTCACATATAGATGAGTTTTTATGAACGGTTTATGGCATTGGAAAGCTACCAAAATTTTCTATAAATTGAAATTTTTTTAGCTCTGACCACTATACATAAAAATATCTATTGTTTTTAAAAATGTTGGATAGAGTTAGACTTTTCATAAATTTGGGACTGGTTTAAGAACCAATCCCTGAATGTAGGATTTTGGATGTTCTTGTTAAAGAAAAATGATCTAAGCATATAGTGTCGATTATTTCATGTTTAGCATGATTAAACAACATGTCATTGCATAAAGACTTCATGTTTCATGATTGTTTAGAGTTTTGTATGAATCTTGCATAGATGTAAACATGTTTGAGATATTTCTTGATGGATTTATGATTTTTGAATGATATGTGTTATTGTTTTATCAAGATTAGCATGAATTTGATCAAGTATGCATTATATAATGATGCAACCATGTTTAGAGGATCAAAATTCATGATTGTATGGATTTCTACCTTGAATCTTGTTCTTTCTTGATGAATCTTGCATGAGTTTGAATCTTGGTTTTTCCTGTCCTCATTTTTTATCCCAACTTATTTCATAAAAAAAATGATACCTTTATGAAAATGAAGCTAATAAATTGAAATAAAAATACTCGAGTGTTTTACACATCTAGGGATTGAATTTAAAATCTTGTTTTGCTTCGTTTGAATCAGTATTGAGGTTGAAACATCTATTGTAGTGGAGCATATATTTTTTGTTCTGTCTGCAGGACTGTTCTAACCCACTTTTTGATGGTTGTAAAGACCCAACCAAGACTGATCAAAATAAATAAAAAAAAATCTAGGTGAAAGCTAATATATATAAGTTGATCTTGTAAAGAGGGTTTTGTAAAAAAAAATCTCTATAGATCTGAAGAAACTCTCTAAACCGGAAAAACTTTCTACAGATAACAGGATATGTTTTCTAGTTTTCCTAAACAAGGTTTAGTCCCATTTTTTTTTTTGATTTTATTATAATGAATTTTTTAGTTTTATTTTTTTGGACTGTTTTTCTGAGACATATGGGCATTCATAATAAAATTGGAAGGGTGCAATTGGGTTTGTATAAATTTTTGTAGGTTTTCCAAAATTAGGTTAATAGAGATCTGAATTTACATAATATGACATGTGTGTATGCTTAATTTTATTTGATGCTATGCATGCAAAGTTACAAAAACTTATCATATTGTTTATGTATATGTGCACATGTTTGCAAAGTAAGAAGTATGAGCATGATATCAAATACAAAGTTCTAAATACACATTCATAGCCGAAGTGGTCGAACCCTATTTGAGGAATTCAATTATGGCATTGCATGTAAGACATTAATACAAATAAGTACAACATGTAATACTAAAGCAAGAGCTTGCAAAGAGGGGGCAAGCGGTACATCTAGCTTCATGAAAATATGTTTTGAGCATGGAAGGTTGCTTCTCCCCACCCACAAAGATAGGAAAAACTCTCTGCAATAGACTGCAGCATAAGGAGAAGAAACTCATGAGTGGAATTCTAATGCATCGGGTTGGTGGTGTTGAGAGTCTCTCTCGCTTTTATCGTCCCTCACTCAAATTTATTAATAGATTTATATTAATGGATTTTATTATTAATGATGGACATATGTAAATATTTATTTCATTTATGGATGTTTAAAATTTCAAGTTCAAATGCTTGTTTGAATGTGAATGTAAATAAAAAGTAATGCACCAAGTTTTATTCTCGTTTGATTTTTCGCTGCAATTTCATAAAGAAATTTAAAAACATTTTAAAAAAAATCATGATTTTCAGGACTTAAAATTTAGGGTGTTATAGTGTTCATCATGTGTTTTAATCATCATCTATTATATATTATTATTATTATTAAATGTTTTTTTTAAATAATTATTAATGGGTCCTTCGCTCTACTTGATCTCATAAGGAATATATATATATATATATATATATATATATATATATATATATATATATATATATATATATATATATATATATATATATATATACTTTGACCATGACTAGGTTACGATAAACCAATGTTGGTTTGATCGCACACCCGTCATGGGTGAACAAGGTGTGCCCTTTCTGCTCCAAATAAATTCCTTCTTTTGTTTCATTTACCTATATTATATACATATAATTTTTTTTCCTGCTTGGTTGCGGTAGACATGTTGCCTGTCAGAGCATATAAAAAAAAATCATCTAGCTAAAGTTCGAGCAGACAAGGTGATTCGAAGCGTGGTTTAAATCAAAACACATGCAGCGTAGTTTAAATTCACATCCATTATGCCATAGATCTCACTGATCAAGGTGATTCAATGCACATAAATGATGTGCATCCAGCATGGTCCAATGCACACAGCTCTTGGTCCAAGAATTCTACCTCGAGTGTAAACCCACAAATGATCAGACACGTGTATGATTTATAACCTTCAAGCTCCGACCAACTTAATCACCTCAGCAGTTAGAGAGAGACATGAGAGATAAGAGAGATGACCACACACACACACACACACACACACACACACACACACACACACATATATATATATATATATATATATATATATATATATATATATATATATATATATATATATATATATATATATATATATATATATATATATATATATATATATATATATATAAGAAGCTCATTAAATGGCAAGGGAGGGGAAGATGCCATTTTTAAATACTCTTATTTATTATTTTATTTATTACTCTTTTTTTTTGTTTTAAGTTTCTTATTTATTATTTTTAACCCATTTAGAGAAGAGGGAAAGGCCTATTAAAGAGAGCCTCATTAAATGTAAAAATGGTAGGAGAGATCATGTTTTCTCATCCGGTGTCTCTTCTTTTTCCCAAGGCATTCAAGTGTCTTTACTTATTTTTTTAATTATTATTTATTATATTTTTTAAAAAAGAGTGGGTTATGGAAAAGAGTGAGAGACATTAAATCTGAAAAGGGAGAGGGAGAGACCATCACGTTTAGGGCGAAGCAGATTATATGTCCCCCCCCCCCCCGAAGACGACCGTTAGCTACATCTCGTGTTCAGGGGTCCCAATGAGCACCACGTATGTAAGAACGTGTGGCTTGTATCCCCATGTTTGTCAGCATCAGTTAGCGTCGGAGTCTGGTGCGGTTGCAAAGACTTAAGTACCTTTTCCTCCATGGGTGTCATAAAAATGACGATTCTAGAAAAGAAGCGGTTGCAAAGACTTAAGTACCTCGAAGATAGTTATTTAAGACCCAGTCCCTGCACTGCAGGATTATTCGAGAAAGGAATTCCCCCTGAAGAAGGCCATGAACATCAACCCTCTCTCTCTCTCTCCCTTTTTTTTGGGCCTTGTATAAATTATTTCTTTTCTTTCCCTCTTATAACTGTCAAAAAAGATCAATAAAGTATTTTGTTTGATCGTGGCGCTCATATGTTTCCTTCGGTTGTTTCTTGCTCGAGGTTTTTGTAACACCCTTTCCCATGATTTTCTATTTATTTTTTTTCGCTACGCAATTTTCGTAAATCGCTACTCGATTTAGCGATTTTCTATTTTTTTTTTGCTACATGATTTTCGTAAATTGCTACTCGATTTAGCGATTTGCCATTTTTTTTGCTATGCAATTTGCCATTTTTTTTTTGCTATGCGATTTTCATAAATCGCTACTCGATTTTGCGATTTGCCATTTTTTTTTTGCTACGCAATTTTTGTAAATCGCGATGTCGAACACTGCCCCCTTGAGCACGATCTTCATCGTGATCAGGCTGTAGTCGCCAGCCGTGCCGATGGCATTCTTGAGGTCTGTGATAGAGAAGCCAAAGAAGAACGTGCCATTCCCGACGCCCATGTTGAGCAACGTCGGGGTGGCCTGGAAGGCATAGCCCTTATCTGAAGTATTGTCGACGTAGGGGGTAGATGGATTGTAATTTGAAATACTCCATTGTAGGTGTACTGGAGGAAGATTTCGTTGTAGGTGTCCCTCGAAGGCGGAGGAGGGGCCGCCGCAGTCGGTTGCTTGCTGGACGAGGGCAGCATTCCGGCCACTTCTAGTAGAAAGAGGATGACGATCACCATCGGATTGCCGACTCTTTGCCTCCCTTAATTTCTTCTCTAGAGAGAGAGAGAGAGAGAGAGAGTTTTACAATGTTTCACGGAGAAAGAAGAAAAAGATGATGATGACAAAAAGTTCAAACAGAAAAGAAAGAGAGAGCACTTCAGGTTCGTTTCGTTGTTTAGACTTTGAAGAGTCAACATCATCCTCGACTTTCTGGATGGAGGACATTTTTGTCCTTTTTTTGAACCATTGTTTCCTTTTTTTTTGAATGAAAAATATTTTTGTCATTTTCTCGAATCGTCGTTGCATGGCAAGAATAGCAAGAAAATGTACTTATGTCTTTGCAGCTACGCCAGACTCCGATGCTAAGTGATGCTGACACACACGGAAATACAAACCCCATGTGCTTACATACGTGGCGCTCATTCGGACCCCCGAACACGCATTGTGGCATTCAATGCGTCTTCAGGGGAGAACACACACCACCCTCTGTTTAGGGTCTCTTCTTCTTCCCATAAGTCATTGAATTGACTTTTTAATGCTTATTTTTATTATTTTATTTATTTCATCCGCTTTATTTGATTTTTTGCTTATTATTTTAACTCCTTTAAAGAAGAGGAAGGGTTGACCCACCCTTTCCTGTTTCTCTCATCATTATTCCTCAAAAACATGGGTCCTTATTAATGTTAAGGTATGACCCACTAGTGAGGGGCGACCCACTTTTGTCTCTTATATATATATATAACATTAAATCTTAAAATATTTAATTAAAACTAAAATTTATATTTTTTATTGGATCATGGATCCATATTGGATCTTATTATATTTGGATCAAACTCATACCTTAGCCAAATTCAAAGTAGATTTTGGATCCTTTTAAGATCCAAATCCAAATACCAAACCCAATTATTTTCTCTAACGAATTTTGGATCCTCTTGAGATCCATGTCCAAATATCAAATCTAATTATTTTCTTGAATGGATTTTGGATCCTTTCATGATCCAGATTCAGATATTGGATATGGTTAACTTACATAATGGAGTTTGGATCTTTATGGGATCCATATCCAAAAGTCCAAATCCGAATGGATTTCAAAATGCCAACTTAAATTTCAAGTTTTTTTTTTAATTCCTTGAAACCTTTAATTTCACTCAAATTGATACTTCAGATTTCTATTCGGTTTTGAACAGTTCATAATTCAGAGATTGCAGTAAAATCATCTTTTTATTAATTAAATAATTCATGAAAATTTTAAAGGTTTTACACAAGATCTTGGCGAGGAACATCACATTTTCTCTCCAAACTGAGGTTGATATTCACATGTCACTTTGAGGGGGTATCAAACAGTGATTAGAATTACAGTTTTAGCAAAGTCTTTTTCGATAGAGTTGCATATTGTTGTATGTAATGTTAGGAAAGATCATTAATTCCTTTATTCTTGTTGTTAATTCCTTCAGTTCAAGGATGAAAATTGTATTCATCATGTGTATATAGGTTTGACTTACTGAATGGAAAACATATACGATGATCTCATCTTTACATTGAGCTATCTTATTTGGCTCCCTTGGATTAAACTAAATAAACAATAAAAATTGTCGGTTAATGCTATTAAACAACTAATATTGCCTCCCCAGTAAGCCTTCATATCCGAGTTCATGAATACTTAGCTGTCGAAACACATCTTCTGCAAATATAGCGAAAGATGCTATGCGTGCAAGTTCCGCAGCAAATGGCATAACAAACCTTGAAGAAACAGGTGGCGGAACATTTGGACACACTCCCCACGCCTCACAACAGCAAATTTGCAATTTTAGTTTAGTGTGCAAGCTTTCAGCCTCAACGATGAAAAATGGCCCAACTTCAGCCCCATCAGTCTCAACTTGGGCTGGTTATGGCATTCAGCACATAATAAGCCCATCTGGAGCCATGCATGGCAGTATCCACACTAAAAAAGGCCTATTCTCACCATTCTCAGCAGTATTGGGGGCAAACATGTAACCCTAAACAGGCCGTCGCTGCAGCATTAGGGACAGACTGGCCCATCATGATTGTAGGTTTGGCAGGATAAGGCCAGTGTGCAGTCAGGTTTCCAATCCTGGGTGTGGTTTCTCCGTGTAAAAAACGAAAAAAAAAAAAGGGTTCCACATGAAGGCATGTAGTACCTAAATAAGGTGGTCGCATTGCTTTCTTTCTACACCAACTGCTTTCTCGTGATGTTTCACAATACAAGTTACGCTATAGACGATGCGCCCCTCATGCTTACTTATTGGGTAATGTTATAAGATAGGTCCCGTGATCACTTGATGTTGTGCTGCTGGA
Organism: Nuphar pumila; assembly: GCF_984573655.1. Classification (NCBI taxonomy): domain Eukaryota; kingdom Viridiplantae; phylum Streptophyta; class Magnoliopsida; order Nymphaeales; family Nymphaeaceae; genus Nuphar; species Nuphar pumila. Next base: position 22,600,568 of record NC_143265.1, on the reverse strand, counting down.
GGTTCACATATTGTGTTTAATAAGCGTTAATTGTGGCAAGAAACGGGACCGAAATAAATAAAATTTGAAGAAATTTTTTAACGCTGACAACCAGCAAGAGGGAACCGAAGGGGCAAATTAAGTATGTTCGTTTATATGCAACTTCCAGTTAATCAGGTACTAGTTTTGGTTTATATTTGCATAGATTTGTGTTATAGGACTTTGCTTTTGGATCTATCAAGAATCATCTCTTGATTAATATGTATAATGCATGTTCTGCTTTAGATGATACTTCCCCATGGTTGTGTATTATTCTTCAACATGATCAGTGCCAAATCTGCTTTACATCCACAAACATTTGTTTTCTAGCATTTGTCTGTGAATCCATCAGGAATCACCTCTTTGGTGTGATGCGTCTGTCACGTTCCAACTGACCCCAGAGAGAGAGAGAGAGAGAGAGTACTAAAAAATAATGAGAAAAAGACCAATACTCATCATAATATCACATGATTGGCCCAAAACGTACATGACCAGCGTTGAGGAACCAAGCTTCCTGTCAACTTGTGAATATTGGAAGGTGATTTCCACCAAGTGCGCAAAATGGCTGGATGTGTTTGTGGTGCTTGAACGTGATTTTGCTATCATCTAGTAACTTGCAAGTTGGCAAGCTTGACCTGTGTTTGGGTATTATCAACTTAGTTGGTTATGTCCTAAGCTGCTGAAACTAGAGCGGACCCAACAAGTGGACGTCATCAACATATCTCGATCCAATCTAGTCAAACCTTTCTACTCCATCGTTCAAAGAACATTTTCTCATATATACTAAGTGTCTAGCTAGCTAGAGATCTGACGTTGCCAACTTTTTCTATGAAGGAATTGCAAGAAAATCATGCCTTATTGACTGTTGTTCTGAAACTTACAACATTATCCTGCAATGGTTAAAGAACTCGTGGTCCATCTGGACATCATGTAAAATCAATGACAGGGCGTCTGTTTCTAGTGGTATCATTCTTACTCACTACAAGAAAAACCATTTTTTCTGGCGCACAAATAGCGCCAGCAGTTGCTCCAGGAAAGGCATCGCCGTTAATGCATTTCCTGGTGCAACTTTACACCGCCAGTAAAATTTGTTTTTGCTGGCACAGTTTTGCAGCAGCAAAATTCTTTCATGAGATTGGAAATAAATTTTACTGGCGCAGATCTGCGCCAGCAAAAAAAATAATACTGGCGCAGTTCTGCGCCACCAAAAATCTTTCGTTGTGATTTCTTCAAAAATATGCATATATAACAAAACTCATGTACATCTGAAACTGTTCATGAACCATGACTGGTGTGCCAACTTTTGCGCAAAACATAGGATATTATCATGTTTTGTGCTTCATCAAATGCTGGTATCAAATATGATGATCTTGGTGCCCATTGCTATGCATGGCTGCTAGTTTTCTCAGTAGTTCAATGCCTCTATTAATGCCATAGCTTTGTCATTCTATTGTATAGGTTAGGGATATCAAATTGAAGATTGAAATTTATGAGGAGTGCAATCACCGTGCCCATCATGGGTCACATGGATTAAGCTGATTCGGTACTAGGACGTACCTCGGAGTCTAATCATGTTCAGATGATATGATTTTCAATTTCTTCCTTATCTGGTGGATGATTTAAACCTGCATATGCTTTCATAAATCTATCAAGCAGTATTAATATCCAAATCTGTATTCAGAACCTGATAAATATGAATCCTGTTAAAACTGAATCAGATCCACAAATTAAAGTTGGATTGATTAAGGTCAGTTTGTATCCCAAGTATTCAGTACCAGACGTAACAAACAGTTCCGAATGTAAAACAAATCAGCAACATATAAGAAAAGCTTTAACACTTAGTGAGTAGTATTAATTTACTTCCATAAGAATACTTGGCTCCATAAAGAAATCATATCTCGTCTCAAAGTTTTGGGTTCGCACCAAACGAAAGTGCTTAAACAATTCATGGATGATCCTTCTTGCAAGTTAATGTGGCATTGCATAGTTTAGTTGGGCATACTAATACCTCCGAAACCCCCAATCAGGCTATGATCAGTCATCACATTGAACAAGGCGAAGATAAAGAACCGTTGCTTCTAACAGAAGCTCATCAAGTTCAAATTTTTATTATCATAAAAAGAAAATAAAAAGAAATCATGAATTCCAATGTTCTATTATACTAGAGCATTGAAACTCTTGAGGCAAAGTTCACCAACTTGTTCATTCTTTGTGTGTTACTTTGACCTGGGAGTTTGGAACACTGTGTACAGTTATCACAAACCAAATTCTGCTTTCTCCAAGCTTGCTTGTTTTACTAAAGAATGACAAGACTCGAAATTCAGACTAAGGTTTCCATGCAGAAGCCCAAACAACAGGCTGCTCCTTCCATGCTAGATAGAGACCACATTCACTTCCTTGAGCCGGTGACAATGACCAACCTTCCTTGTGCCTCTTGAGAAGAGCTCTAACATCATCAACTACATCATCACTGAAAAAAACTGGTGAGAATAGCTCCCTAAGCCTTTCAAACCATTGGCTGCCCCTCTCTCTCCTCTCACACTCCCTTACCTCATCATCCTTGCATGCTAGCACACTTACTATTCCCCAAAGGCATGATCTTTCTAACATCAGCTTCTCACTACTTGTACATGTGAAGCTCTCATCTAGCATGTTGAAGTACAAAGAATAGAACCTTAGGCACTCATTCACACTCTTAACAAAGTTGTCTTTGTTGCTAGTGAAATCTGCCTCCTCTTCTACTATAGTCACCAACCTAGGCCGAACTGAGCTAAGAAAATGCACCATGGCACCTCGCCTATCTGCTGGAACACACCTGAAGGCATCAACACAATTCACTACAATGGCCTCATCCTCTAGCATGCCGAGCTCCTCTCGACTCATATCCACCAAGCGTGCAATGCCGTCAACCATACAAAATTCAAATGGCACTCTCATCAACCCTGCAAATTTCTCCATCCTTTTACCCAACTCCTTCATGACCTCACTCCCCATTAGTGGTCTTACAATCACTGTTAGTTTTAGCCTAGGTGTTTCATTGTTTCTTGTGGCCAACGCTTCCAAAAAGGTAGGCCATTGGGTACAAAATGTATTGCTAATGTCTATTATGTGTAGTTTGTTTTCCCCCTCTAGTGCTTCCATGATAACAGCATTTGAGAACACATGACCAAAAGATTTCCATGGACTCACCTCTTGGAACTTAAGAATCATTTGCCTAGTGGACTCAAAGCAATGATTTCTCTCTGCAGCCAACACCAGCATGTCGTAGCACCGGCGGCCAGATCCCATGGCCTTGGAGAAAAATGCCTTCAAGAAGTATGATGCAAGTTTTTGATCCAAGTCACCATAAGGTGATGCAAGCTCATTCAGCATCCATAGCATGTGTTGTGTCTTGCTTGAATCCTCATTTTGTATTGCCTCAGCACACTGGAGAATGATTCTGCATGCCCAATTTCCATGCCTATGTTGGTGATTAGTTTCCAACAATAGGTTGGTTGACTGGGTTGATGCGACCAATGGGGATGTTTGTTGAGGGTCCTGCATAGCCTGTGACAGATCTTGCTGATCATGGATGTATAGGTATTGAAGGCTAGCTCACTACCAAAGAGAGTATGAGACGCCCATAGAAAATCATTTCAAGCAGCCATTTACCATTCATCCAAATCCATGTTGAAGAAGAGGGAAAAGGTGCATTATATTGTCAGACTCTTGAGGGCCAATGAACAACTCTAAACTAGTGAGGTTTTATAAAAAGCATAGAAATACATTATTCCCCTTCAAACAACCCCTCCAAAAAGCATAGAAATATATTATTCCCCTTCAACAACCCCTCCACGGCCAAGCATTGAGTGTATGCATAACCTCATGCGTACACCTTTTCAAAAGCTGCCTACCACTTTGCAGTGTGGTCACCAAAAGGGCGCAAAAGTGGGCCTTTTAGTGATCCCTATGTTTAATTTGAGAATTACCTCCATGCGTGGTGCACACCAGGACCCGGTTATGGCTTACGGACAGGCACTCATGAAGAGGAGTTCACCAAATAGCCAACTAGCTAGAAAGAGTTTCTTGTCTATCAAGCCACCAATGACGCATAACTTCGTTTTTTAATTTTCATTTTTGAAGTGGACACACTAAACTGAACATGTGAGAATGCAAAATCAGATGGAAATTAATCCAAAACCAAGTGAAAGTCTTCGAAGTAAAATCGATGGAACACTCATGACTAAGCTTAGCTTTTTCTTTATTTTTTTTGAAAGAAAGAATATTTAATTCAGTGCTTTCTCAAGAAATCCATGCGAACTTCTATTTTATGATTACAACATGTATTTCGGAAACCAATTTGCAACAGGTTGATCAAGCCTTTTTTGATCTGTTATGGAGGGGATCCAACTTCGTTTACCTCCCCTCTCAAGGCTGGGCAGGTGGGTTGCTTGTTCTATGGAGGGTCAATATTACTGGGGACAATGTGCAGCTGGGCAGATTCTCGATCATTTTCTCTTTCTCGGGTCAAACTATTTCCAACCCATTTTGGTTGACGGCAGTGTATGGACTACTCACGAGCGTCCTTAAGAGGGCCTTTTGGACTGAGTTAGATAAACTGGAGGCTCAACGAGTTTGTCATGGTGCATTGACGTAATGCTGGGTTTAGGTTTACAGGACACCAGCAATATCTACAGGATGAACTGTGGTATGCACAAGTTTGCAGCTTTCATAGAGAGATGGAATTTGCTTAATACACCCATCGAGGGTGGGAGTCCTCTTAGCCTACGAAAACTAAACATGTTCATACCCTCTTTCTTTCAAGACCATTATGCGGCAATGGACCCCATACCATTTTGGACCATGCGGCAATTACTCTGAAATGAGGGGAACGTTGGCATGCTCGTTCAAAGGGATTCAGGCTCAAATTCTAGTGGCTTCGTGAGGAAGGATTTGTTGATATGATCAAGGCCTGGTGGAACACAGATTTACAATGTAGATGGGTTGTTGTTCATATTGTCAGGAAAATTGCCTATGTCAGGGGTAAGCTAATCAGCTGGTCCAGGGAGCAAGGGAAAGGTAAGTTTAACTTGGTATTTTCTTGGGAGGAAAGAGTTGGCACATTGCAAGAATCTATTTGGGGATGACTTGCTGCAGGAGAGAGTTAACAAAATATGTTGGAGCAAGAGATATTGACAGAGAGGAACAAAATATGTTTGATAATGCTAAACTTTTCAACAAGCTTTGCAAGTCTATGATGGTTCTCATCCGGGCGTGGATAACATTGACCAATTAAGACCCATCTCCTTACTTGGATGTATGTATAAGGTGTGATTTTGAAGGCCCTAGGATGAAAGACTCAAGGAAGTGATGCACAAGGTTGTATTGTGCCTTTATCTCGAGCTAGTAGGCAAATATACATGAATGTGCAGTGTTGGCCCAATAAACTTTGCATTATATTCACCAAGCAAAGAGGTGTCTTTTTGTCCTTAAGGTGTACCTTGAGAAGGCATTTGACTACGTTAGTTGGGAGTTTATATTGACATGCCTCTTGGGGTTTGGAAGTAGATGGATATTTTAGATTAAATGCCTAATTTCTTCTACACCTACTACCATTTGTGTGAACGAGAACAAAGGGAAAATATTTTACTCCACAACATAGCCAAAAGCAAGGCGACCCCATTTTCCCTTTACTTTTTGATGTAGTAATGCGAGGGCTATCATCTTTACTTGATGCGACTGTCTGTTTTTAAGGGTGCACCTTTTTCCAGATTTCTCAACTTTAGCCACCTTCTCTATGCTGATGATCTTCTCATATTTTTGGGGAGGCATCTATGCAAAACATGTGGTCCTTATGGTTTGTGTTATAGTGTTTCTCATCTATCTCAGGGTTGTGGGTTAATAATGACAACAAGAGTCAGGTGTTAATCTTCAAAGCCAACAAGGAGATTTTCATTGTAACCTCGGTCAATTTTGGATGCAAAAAAAGCCTATTTGCCGTTGCATTACCTGGGGATCCCTCTACATATTGGTCTCAATAGAGATGCTCATTGGGCGAAGGTGAAAAATCGGGTCAATAAAAGGATTGAGAGTTGGTCTGGTCGTACGCTTGTGGCACTGAACCGACTCATTTTGGTGTGTAATTATGTGCTAGTGGAAATTCCCACTCATCTTATGTAGATTCTCTAGCAATGTGGAAAAAAGGATCACAAAAATGTTCAAGAAATTCATATGGAGCGGGTCTAATGTGAGGAGAACCCCTCATCTAGATTCTTGGGAAATCATGTTTAAATCGTTGAACCATGGTGGCTTGGGACTGGTTGCTGGGCATAGAGGGAAAGGACTGGGTCAATATTGTCATCAGGATTGATGGGCCTCCCTTTAATCAAGGGATTTGGTTGGATGAAGTAGGAAAGGTGGATTTTAAATGGGATCAAAAGGGGGAGGTGGTTACGCATATGGGCCCTTGCTGGACCCAAAAAGAGCCTTGACATAATTCACCTCTTGGCCTCCCTCAAAACACCTCTCTTTTCACGATTTATGGGCCACCCTAAAAAGGAAAAGTGGTTACCTCCTGTCCACATGGAAGTTGGTAGTTCGGATCTCAGGTGCATCCCCATCTCAAATTTTTGGATCGATCTTGGTCCACTACCGAAGTCCGACCCACCCCAAACTTTGGACAGCATCTGTCCAGTAGACCAGATCCGTTCTGAAGATCCAAAAAAATTGTTGGATCTGACCCAATTGGAGAACCTGGATCCTTGCATCATGGGTTCCGATTCTGAACCCGTTCTTGCTGCCACAACGTCCCAAGTGTTGAGATTGTTGGACGTTCATTTGCAGCCATGCACTGGCCGGCCGGCCTGCTGTCACTTCACAGCATGAATCACATACAAGCGTTCAGGGTTCACGCCTCCTCGACAACAGTTGTGTGACAACCCATTCTGGCAGCCATGAACCGTTCGATGATAGATGCACCCTAACGGAGATTCTTGATGCCATCAAGCTTAATCTCGCTTTATCTGCTCGCAAGGAGATTGAGGAGGAGTTACGTAAGAAGCCGAGGTCGATATCGCTCAAAGACGAGTGTCGTGTGAGTAGGGACTGTGGTAGCAGTGTTTCGTATTTTCTCAACGAAGATTGTTTCTTGGAATGCTCGTGGCTTGTATGGCCGTGAAAAATCTATTGTTCTCTCGATCATTATTGCTCAAAGAAGACCGGATGTAATTTGCATTCAAGGGACGAAGATTAACTCCATAGACCTGACTTGAAATTACTTTGTGAGTGGTGGGAGATGACATCTTGTCTGGACAGGTGCAGGGCTGCACTTAGATTATATTCCAAACTTTCCTTTGTGAGAGGGAAGTTGCATAGAATGGAGCAAGCCCAAATATAAAGCAAAATTTAAAGATATCGAGGATTGGGCGATCAAACTTCGAGAGATTCAACGCCAAGAAGAGAGTGTTTCTGATGTAATAAGAGCCAGAGGACTAAAAGTGAGCAGCAACAACAACTTGTTGAGAACATTCTTTAATAGAGGAAGCATGAATGCATTAGATTGGGACAACGAGTCAAGGTACATTGGCTTCAACTAGAGGAGCTCTCAACACGGGATACTTTCATATGTGTGCCTCCAATAAAAGGAGAATCAATAATATTACATCCATGGTCATTGAGGGTAGATCACTTCATGGTACGTAGATACTCCCCAAAGCTACTATTTATTTCAAAGATCATTTTCAATACCATGTGGAGACATCTTATGATATGAATAATGAAGACTGTGAGTTTTAAATCTTTGAAAGAGGATGCTATTAGAACCAGCATTGGGCCATGAGGAACTTACAAAAAAAAAATAGTATGGAGTTTGCCGAATGGTAAAACCCCATGTGTTTGATAGATTCCTGATTGAGTTTTTCAAAGAGTCTTGGGATTTTATTAGGAATGACCTTCTTCAGATGACGGCTGATTTTCAATCCAATGCCAAAGTGCCACAAGCCTTGGGTAGATCACTACTTATTCTTATTCCAAAAGACGGGACCCACAAACAGTGGGGATTGGTAGGTTCAGGTCCATCTCCCTCAAAGCAGGTTATATGTTCCCCCCCCCCCGAACAGGGCAGTTAGCTACATCTCATGCTCGGGGGTCCCAAAGAGCACCACGTATGTAAGCATGTGTGTCTCGTATCCCCATGTTTGTCAGCATTAATTAGCGTTGGAGTTTGATGCGATTGCAAAGACTTAAGTACCCTCTCCTCCATTGGTGCCAAAAAAAATGACGATTCTTGAAAAGGAGTGGTTGTAAAGAATTAAGTGCCCCGAAGATGATTATTTAAGACCCAGTCTCTGCACTGCAGGATTATCTGAGAAAGAAATCTCCCCTTGAGGAGGCCATGAATATCAACCCTCTCACACTCTCTCCCCCTTCTATTTATGCTTCTATGCACATCCAACAGAAGATCTTACATTGCTCCATCAAGCACCGTCTGACCTGCACATTGACTGTTGTGGAGCCTGATTCAGAGTTTTTACCCTTACAGGAGGAGGGTTTGGGGGTTCATCCCAGCGTGGGTAGCATCATTCAACTAAATGAGTTATAGATCCTGATTCAGAGTTTTTACCCTTATAGGAGAGGGGTCTGGGGGCTCCTCCCAACGTGGGTAGCATCATTCCACTTGAAGAGTTGTGGAGTCTGATTCAAAGTTTTTACCCTTACAGAAAAGGAGGGTCTGAGGGCTCCTCCCAGCGTGGGTAGCATCATTCAACTTGATGAGTTGTGGAGTCTGATTCACAGTTTTTACCCTTATAGGATGAGGGTTTGGGGGCTCCTCCCAATGTGGATAGCATCGTTCAACTTGATTTGTTGTGGAGCCTGATTCAAAGTTTTTGCCCTTACAGGAGAAGGGTTTGGAAGCTCCTCCCGATGGTCATCCGACGAAACAAACCTGAGCCATCAAAAATGTCTGTTTGAACTTTTCATCGTCATCTTCTTCTTCTTCCTTCTCCGTAAAACACTGTAAAACCCTCTCTCTCTCTAGAGAAAAAATCAAGGGAGGCAAAGAGTTCCCCCTGGAGAAGGCCATGAACATCAACCATCTCACTCTCTCTCTACTTCTGTGCACATCCAACAAACGATCCAACATTTATCCATCAAACACCGACTGACCTGCACACTAACTGTAGCATCGTTCAACTTGATGAGTTGTGGAGCCTGATTTAGAGTTTTTGCCCTTACAGAAGGGGGGTTTGGGGGCTCCTCCCAGTGTGGGTAGCATCATTCAACTTGAAGAGTTGTGGAGTCTGATTCAAAGTTTTTACCCATTCATATTTTAAGGCATTAGATCTCATGTTTGAACATCCACACATGTGCAGTTTGCTTTCATCATGTTCAGTTGCTTTCTAGATTATACTTTGAATTCTGGTGCATTTTAGATCTATCGATTTGTATGTAACCAGAGCTCATTTTAATCTGAATTTTTTACTGCAACTGTATGCATATGTTTTTAGCTCTCCACCAAAAATCAGATCATTCTGAGTTTTTTTGACCCACTTTAAAAATCGAGATTCAAAACCTTTTATTTTGCACCGTCAGGATTTTAGCAGAATCAGGACCAAATTGCGGGAGTGATTTCTCCCTAACCAGAGATGATCTTTCCGATCCGTAAAAAGGGTTATTTTTTAAATTGAATCTAGTTTGTTCATACCAAATTTCAGTGATTTCTCTAGTGTTTTCATACCAGTTTTGGGTCGAAAACCATAACCCTGTCACCCTATGTCATTTTAACGGCTCAGATTTTGATCCATTTTGTTTGAATTTTATTTCCCTAATGGGAGATCATTTTTCAATTCTGTAAAACGGGTTCTCCTTTTTTATGTGTCTAGTTCATCTCTGTAAATGTTAAGAATTTTTCATGGTCAATTACTATTTTATTTTGATTAAATACCAGAACCTTGTATCCAGATTTTATAAATATTTTGATTTTGGCCCCCATATCATGACTGTTGTAGCACTTCTTCAACAAATCGTTATTTGATTGGCAACATTATTCAGCAAATTGTTGTTATGATTTTTTTGGGTCTCTATTATGATTTGTAGTATTTTTGGGTCTCCAACGAGCCTTACAATGATTTATAGTGTTGTTCGGTCTTTTAACTATGATTTATAGTGCTTTGGGGTCTCCAACGAGCCCCACCGCGATTTGTAGTGTTTTCGGTCTTTTAACTATAATTTATAGTGTTTTCGGGTCTCTAACGAGACCCACAGCGATTTATAGTGTTGCTGGACCTCGCTATAGCGATTTGTAGTGTTTCTCGCTAAACACTACAGCGATTTGTGATACAAATCGCTATCCGAATCAGGAACAACTTGTCAGGGTCATATCTCCCTAATCAAAGATCGGATTTCAAATCCGTAAAAAGTGGTGTCTTTGCTATGAAGTCTAGTTTATTCATGTAAATTTTCAGTGATTTCTATGGTCATTTGATACCCCATTTGGATATAAAACCAGACCCCTATCAGTCTGCCTTATTTGAGTGAGATAGGTTTTTATTTCATTTTGTAAGAGTCATATCTCCCCAACGGAAGATCATTTTCCAAATCCGTAAAAAAAGTTTTTTTCCTCTATGTGTCTAGTTTATATCTGGAAAGTTTTATAACTTTTTATGCTCATTTGATATTTCAAACCTGTTAAAAACCGAGAAGGGTTATAATTAACTTCCATCCACTCACTTAAAACGGAATAATAACATGTCTTGGTTTTTAACAAGTTTGAAATATTAAATGAGCATAAAAAGTTATAAAACTTTCCAGATATAAACTAGACACATAGAGTAATAAAACCCCTTTTACGGATTTAGAAAATGATCTTCTGTTGGGGAGATATGACTCTTACAAAATGAAATAAAAACCTATGTCACTCAAATAAGGCAGACTGATAGGGGTATAGTTTTAAATCCAAATGGGGTATCAAATGACCATAGAAATCGCTGAACGTTTACAGTAATAAACTAGACTTCATAACAAAGACACCACTTTTTACGGATTTGAAATCCGATCTCTGGTTAGAGAGATATGGTCCTGACAAGTTGGTCCTGATTCGGATAGCGATTTGTATCACAAATCGCTGTAGTGTTTAGCGAGAAACACTACAAATCGCTATAGCGAGGTCCAGCAACACTATAAATCACTGTGGATCTCGTTAGAGACCCAAAAACGCTATAAATCATAGTTAAAAGACCGAAAAATACTACAAATCGTTGTGGGGCTCGTTGGAGACCCCAAAGCACTATGGTTAAAAGACCGAACAACACTATAAATCATTGTGAGGCTTGTTGGAGACCCAAAAATACTACAAATCATAATATGGACTCATTAGAGACCCAAAAAAATCATAATAACAATTTGTTGAAGAATATTGCCAATCAAATAACGATTTGTTGAAGAAGTGCTACAACAGTCATGATATGGGGGCCAAAATGAGAACATTTATAAAATCTAGATACAAGGTTCTGGTATTTAATCAAAATAAAATAGTAATTGACCATGAAAAAATCTGAAACTTTACAGAGATGAACTAGACACATAAAAGAAAAGAACCCATTTTACAGAATTGAAAAATGATCTCTCATTAGGGAAATAAAATTCAAACAAAATGGATCAAAATCTGAGTCGTTAAAATGACACAGGGTGACAGGGTTATGGTTTTCGACCAAAAACTGGTATGAAAACCCCATAGAAATCGCTGAAATTTGGTATAAACAAACTAGATTTAATTTAGAAAACAACCCTTTTTACGGATTGAAAAGATCATCTCTGGTTAGGGAGAAATCACTCCCGCAAGTTGGTCCTGATTCTGCTAAAATCCTGACGGTGCAAAATAACAGGTTTTGAATCTCGATTTTTAAAGTGGGTCAAAAAAACTCAGAATGATCTGATTTTTTGTGGAGAGCATGAAAACATATGCATACAGTTGCAGTAAAAAATTCAGATTAAAATAAGCTCTGGTTACATACAAATCGATAGATCTAAAATGCACCAGAATTCAAAGTATAATCTAAAAAACAACTGAACATGATGAAAGCAAACTGCACATGCGTGGATGTTCAAACATGAGATCTAATGCCTTAAAATATGAATGGGTAAAAACTTTGAATCAGACTCCATAACTCTTCAAGTTTAATGATGCTACCCACGCTGGGAGGAGCCCCCAAACCCCCCTCTTATAAGGGCAACAACTCTAAATCAGGCTCCACAACTCATCAAGTTGAACGATGCTACAGTTAGTGTGCAGGTCAGTCGGTGTTTGATGGAGAAATGTTGGATCGTTTGTTGGATGTGCACAGAAGTAGAGAGAGAAGGGAGAGAGAGTGAGATGAGGTTTTACCCCTCTCTTGTAAGGGTAAAAACTCTGAATCAGGATCTGCAACTCATTTAGTTGAATGATGATACCCACGCTGGGAGGAGCCCCCAAACCCTCCTCCTGTAAGGGTAAAAACTCTGAATCAAGCTCCACAAGAGTCAATGTGCAGATCAGTCGGTTCTTGATGGAGCAATGTAGGATCTTCTGCTGGATGTGCACAGAAGCAGAAAGAGAAGGGAGTCAGAGGGTTGATGTTCATGGCCTCCTCCAGGGGAGATTTCTTTCTCGGATAATCCTGCAGTGCAAAGACTGGGTCTTAAATAATCATCTTTGGGGCACTTAATTTTTTTCAAGAATCCTCCCTTGATTTCTTCTCTAGAGAGAGAGAGGGTTTTACAGTGTTTTACGGAGAAAGAAGAAGAAGTCTTTGAAGAGTCAACATCATCTTCGACTTTCTGGATGGAGGACATGTTTGTCCTTTTTTTGAACTGTTTGTTTTTTCTTTTTTGAATGAAAGACATTTTTGTCATTTTCTCGAACCATCACTTTATGAGAAGAATAGCAAAAAAGGGTACTTAAGTCTTTGCAACAACACCAGAGTCCGATGCAAAGTTATGTCAACATACACGGGAATACGAGCCCCATGTGCTTGTATACGTGGTGCTCATTCAAAGCCCCGAACACAGACGTGGGATTCAGTGAATCATCGGGGGGGGGGGGACATACACCACCCTCTCCATCTCCCTAGTGGGTATACGGTGTTTAAAATTATTTCAGCATATTCCGTAAGCGCTTTCATCCTTCGTATTGGTAGAAGGTTACACGAGTTATGCATTGTGGCCCCACGAAACAATTAACTCTATCAGAATCTCCGGTAAGAGAGCTTTTATTTTGAAAATTGATTAATACATGGACCAAAGTTAGAGTTATACCCGGTAAAATAATATATTTTTATTGTTTTTATATTGAAAAATTATGGGTCTTAATTGAAACTCGGGTCAGGGGCTCGAGTCTGGTATAAATTTTCACGAACTATACCCGGGTCCATGTATTAATCGGACCTTCGGGTCCGGAACCGGGTATTAATCAGGTCTTCTAATTCACCATACCTGGATCCTATAGTGTTTGGTTCGGGTTGGGGATCTGGGTAAACCTGACTCGTTGACACCCGTAGTTGTTTCACAAGCAAAGAAAATATTTTGAAAACAACTTCACCTTATTGGATAATTCCATAAGATAAAAAAAATACTAAAAATGACACAATGTTTAATTTCAAAATATCACTATTTTGGTTAATCATGATCTATGTGACAAAGACACGAGGGGTATGTGTATACGATTTGTAAATGGGACACTGATTCTCCAAAATTTTGAAAAGCATGGCATGGACATATAAATGTACATATATTGTATGAAGTGTTTTGTATTAATATAAAATATTGGTGAAGGCCTATGATGCTCTTTTCCTCCGCGGGTTTTCAATTTCCAAATATATTACATGTACTAGAATACCATTCCACATTTTTTTGGATTAATAACCCGAAGAGACCCCACTAAGCACAAATACTACAAGAAAAATATGTATTAGCGACGGATACTATCCGTCGCTATTCCATCGCTAATGTGTTTAGCGATGGATTAGAGACAGATAGTGTCTCGACAGATAGCGTCTGCCGCATAATCTTAGTTGCTAAATTGTCACAGAATTTATCGGTCACCAGTCTGTCGCTAATTAGCGTTGGATTAGTGACAACTTATGTCCGTCACTAATCCGTCGCTAAGTTTAAAAAAAAATAAAAAAAAATTGAAATATGAAACTCGAGAAAAATTGAACAGTGTAACCCTGCTTAGCACACTTGTGGTCCTACCAAACATCATATTATGTTAGTCCCTATGCCTGCAAACATTGCATAGGGAAAGATGAGGCAGAACCAAAAGGGTCAGTAGGCACAAAAAGTCCATAAGATCGTCACAACTACCTTCCAGCTTCAACCAAGTTGTTTCGGTAGTAAACCCTGGACTCAGATTCGGGATTAATGAAGTTGGTTAGCTTGAGAAAATTCATACTGCAGTCAATCTATTGTTCTTTCAGGCTAAATAGAGAATTATAATTAAGGGGAATAAACCAGATACATCAATATATGAGGACATGCTTCAAAAATCTAAAGACTTGGAACCGACCAAATACACAGGCTGGGACCCCGCAAAAAATAAGCAGCTTTAGAAATAATTGATAGATTAAAATATCATATCCATACCTTGGTTTGTAGTACACAGTAAACATGGTCCCTGTTTGTATAGCATGCAATGCTGTTGCAAGAACACCGAGATGCATACTCTGACTAGATATGACTGAAGATGGAACATTGATCTGCTGTCTCGTGGCACACCCAACTCCGACACAAAGTTCACCATTAATTTCGCCTCTGCAAAACATTAATTATTTATCAGTATGATGTAAACCCCAATTCAAAGGCCTGAAAACAAATACATGAAACCTTAGAAAAATAAAAGCATCCCCAGCAACAAGCCTCTTAGAGCTAACAAAGACACTCCAACCACTTTGAAGCAGATGCCTTCTGGGCTGGCCTGGAATATCAAGAAAAGATGCAGAAGATCATACATAAGCAAAGTCACGACTCAATTGACAATGAATGATTTAATGCAACAAAACGTTGAATATTCATGTAGAAGAATGCAAAAACATCAAATCTGTAGGCTGCTGCAAAAACTTGCACAAGAAGCCACTTAAGCAAAATAAAATTAATATCAGATCTGACGGAATAATGCATTTTTCTAGCAACTTGAAAATCCTAATTTACAGTATGATCTTTAATCTTCCTCTTACATCACTCTGCATTATGTTGCTCCAAAAAGAGCTCTATTAAAGCAGATCTCCAATCATAAACCTCATTAGCACAATTATTTCTTCATGAACAATAAACAAAAACCACAAGAAAAGTGAAGCTATCAGGTCACCTTCTTAGCTCGTTCAAAGTCAGTCTCACTCAGAGCATCATCCCCAATGTTGATTGGCAAATTTGGCACGGCTTTATTAACACAGTAAACTTTTTTCACTTGAATTTCCACCTCAGCAGCATAAAGAAACCAGGGATTAGATACAATTACAATTATGTTTGAAGTGAAATGCTTGAAAGAAACCATTTCTTTTAATGTCTTCTCTTAACAATCACCAAATAGCAACCTAGCTGTATGGTCACATTAGTATATATGTTGATTTCAACCACATTTTCATCCACAGAAAAATCAGAACTTAGAAATCCTGATTCCTGCCTAGCTGTATGGTCACATTAGTATATGTGCCAATTTCACCAACATTTTATTCACAGACAAATCAGAACTAAAACCTATAAGAAAACTCATTCTTCAATACCTGCTGTGAAGCACCCTTGATCGACGTTCCAGGCACTGAAATGACGCCATAGACATCGATGAACGACTCCTGACTAAAACCGCTAACAAACCTCACCATCTGCCTACTGACCTCGCCCGGCCTCACGGTAACGATGCACTGGACAGTGAACCCCATCTCCCTCAGCACCACAAACGCCATGTTCTTGCTCACGGCGCGGATCGTTTGTGCCTGCCCGCGGATCCACAACTTCGAGCCCTCCAACTCCGCCGTCAACCACCCGATCTTTGTCCAACTCCGGCCGCCGATCGCCTTCGACTGGAGCTCCTCCAGCGACACATCTCCGTATTTCTCAGCAAGGGGATCGGTCTCCTCGACAGCTGCGGCCGCGGCAGCCTCTTGTTGACGCTTAAGCTTCTCGGCCTTGTGGCCTCCTCCTTCACGGCCTTCTTGCTTTAGGGCTTTGCCTTCCTCCTCCGCAAGCGAGGAGGGATCAGCGCCGTCGCCGAAGATGATGCGAACGATGACGGAGTCGACTTAGGGGAGGAGGGATGCAAAGCGCCCTAAGCCACTCTCTAACGAGAGAGAGAGAGAATTTAGCGCCCTAATTTGGTGAAAATTAGCGAGAGAAATTTTTCGTCGCTAATTAGCGACAGATCCGAAACACAAATTTTTTGCCGCTTATTCGTCATGGATTTTGCGACGGAAATTTTTTTGTCGCCAATCTGTTCGCTAATTAGCGACGGATTGGGGACGAAAGATTGACCGCCGCTAATGTCACAAATATTTCAAAGGTTAGCGATGAATAGTTGTCTTTCGCTAATCCGTTGCTAAGCTGCAACAGAAAAATCCGTCACAAATTTCCATCGCTAATCAAGGTTTTTCTTGTAGTGAAAGACTTGATCGCACTGACTCTGCCGTACCTGCTGTCGTCGTGGCCGCAACGTAAAAGTCCGAGGCTAGGACCCATGCCTTCGGGGCCTATGCTACATGTTGGCTTGCACAAAGGGGCGACACCCATGAGAATCAAACCATAACCATCGGTCTAGCAGCCAAGGCCCCACCCCCACTAGGCCAACCCCCTTTGGGGCAGTTACCACTCTGCATGTAACTTCACCTTTTTTATACTATTTCTGCTCACTCATGTGAATTATTCCTCTGGACTTTTGGGCTGATAAGAAGACCCTGACGAGTTGTTCTTCTGTTAAAAGGGAATATCTTAAAGATGGAATTCTTGACCAGCTATCCTCCATTGGATTGGCAAAGCATGGCGTTGGCGCCCTAGAAATACATTGGTTGATTGGCCACTGTGCTTTTTTTCATTTCAAAGGCTTTATCTGTACTATGCCGTTTTCGTCAAGCACATGGCCTCCTGTTATTCTTTAGTTACACAATCATGAAAACGATGTTGTCGGCATGCTTTGAGAAAATTCCAAGTAATATCTTATCGGCTAACACAGGACGTATCAGTTGTGGCTAGCAGTAAGACAGCCATAATGTTTTTTGAATGTCCTCTCTGTTTGTCACATGGAAAAAGCTGGCTTTTTTTCTATTCCAAAAAGTTGACCCAAGGGGTTTGGCGTAGTGGGATGGGCCTAGACCGTTTGACGGGAGGTCTAGGTTCAAATCCCATGGGCGTCACCCCTCAGGCTGAGCCAGTGCAGCTCGGTCTCTGCGCCTGGGGCAGTTTCTCCGAGTAAAACTCAAAACAAAAAATGATGTGGAATAAGAACATGGCCCAAGGGTCCTACGAGCGCTCAGATCAACTAGTAAGGACAACTCATGAACGGCACCCAGTCAATGGGACATAACAAGTTTGAAACCCACAGGTGCGCACCAAGCTGGGTTGTACTCCTTGGTGAGCAAGGGCGATGTAGGGTTCGAGGCCGCGAGGTAATTTTTCTTCAGTTATCCAAAAAAGAAAAACGTGGTCCAAGGGAAGTCAGGTTGGGACATTCTTGAATTACCAGGCACACAGCAGTAGGCCGTAATCCTAAAACTAACGTCGTCACACAATGAGAACCAAACAATAAGAGGATTGGGGGCTGATTATAGGGTTGCAAATGGTTGGGATATGGGATGGTGATTTTGGTTGTACTGAATCCGAACAAAACCGACTCTTCAATGTATTTTCTGATCCGAATTCCGAACAAACCCGATTCTTCAATGGTTGGGTTGGAGTTTGATTCAACTCGCTTGGAGGCGAAGTGCCACCGGAAATGTCGGACTTGGGGGGGTTGATGTTTCCGGATCTCAGTCATAACGAGTTCAGGGCATCGTTCTTAGACTCAGTTGGGTTTGGCCTGAATTCAATCCAATGGATGAAAATTCCCATTACTCTTCAATGGTTATCTTCTTGAATCGGTGCCTATCTATTGCCAGGGAAAGAGGGGGAAATCGGTGAGAGAGTGGCATTTAGTGAATTGTTAACCATGATCAGCTCGTGACCATTCCATTTTGTAATAACGGAGAGAAAGGAAAGGGGGGGGGGGGGGGGGGGGGGGGTAGGGGTGGCAAAACCTGACACGACCCGCCAACCTGCCTCTTAGGCGGGTTCGGGTTTGGAAAAAACAAACCCGTTTAATAAACGTGTCGACCCGCCTAACCCGTTTAATAAACGGGTCGACCCGCCTAACCCGTTTATTAAACGGGTTGGGTTCGTGTTAGGGGTATGCCAACCCGGCTGACCCGTTTAATAAACGGGTTAGGCGGGTGGGTCAACCTGCCAACCCGACAACCCGCCAACCTGACCCGCGAACCTGAGAACCCGTTTACCCGACCCAACCTATTTATTAAATGGGTTGGCGGGTCGTGTCGGGTTACCCGTTTATTAAACGGGCCGGGTTCGTGTTTGCCACAGCCGACCCGTTTAATAAACGGGTCGGATTTGGGTTGAGGTATGCTGACCCGCCAACCCGACACGATTGCCACCCCTAGGAAGGGGGGGGGGGGCACCAATTTGCAAAATCTGATAGGTAGAGACTAATTTGCAAATGGCTGATAGAGCCGGGACCAATTTGCAAAAGACCCTATAAAATATATAAAACGGGTTGGTTAAATCCTTGTTACAACTTGGATCCAAACCTATTTATTTATCCGATTCTGACCAGACATGACTGAATCCAACATTACTTGTTCACAATCTGACCCGCATGCATATAATTTGGAACTCGTTTTTTTATGGACTGTATCCACTCAAATTTCCTTCAGCCGGGTAGAAATAGGCCAAAAATCAGATCTTGGTAAGCCAACAGCCATCAGTGAACTGGGAATACAAGAAATTGGCCACGTTTTCTCTCGACCAATCCTCCCCATTTGCGCTAGGAACAGAATGATCCAATGGTGAGCAGATTCAGTGTTTGGGGCAGAACACCAACACCTTATAAGGTGTGCAGACCCCTACTTAAAATGGATTATAGCAGTTGAATATTAATAATAATTTGTTGCGATGGATACATATTGGTACCGAATTGAGAAATTGGCAGTGACAGCCACGATCATACATTCTCTTTTGCATTTACACATTCATTTATATGCTTTTTTGTCTTAGGCTTTTTTTACACTTGTAAAGTTGACCGTCCGTGCATTATATCCCGACACAAATTCATTTTCGTCCTTACTTGCAGACGGATGTTCCATCGAACGCGCCTCGCACATCCGATTTGCGCTCAAATAGTGCATTAGCTGTGGTCACAAGCGCCACTAATACCCGTTTTAACTCTAATTTTTTTTTTCGTCGCTGATCTTCGTCTGTTCAGCGGTGAAATACGTCCGATAACAGTGGACGCTTTGTGCATCCACTGTTATGGGCATATATACATCTGGGTCCCTAAAATGTGTTAACAAGAAATATGTAAACTGAACTGTGAACTAGGCATTTTTGTCACTTGTTTTGCAAATCCAACTCATGCATTTGGCGTGGTCCATTTGCTAGTAGTAGGGGTGGCAAAACCTAACCCGACCCGCCAACCCACCTCTTAGGCGGGTTCGGGTTGGGCTTAAACTAACCCGTTTAATAAACGGGTTGACCCGCATAACCCGTTTATTAAACGGGTCGGGTTCGTGTTAGGGGTATGCCAACCCGGCTGACCCATTTAATAAACGGGTTAGGCGGGCGGGTCAACCCGCCAACCCGTCAACCCGACCCGCCAACCCGACCCGCCAACCCAACCTGCTGTTATCATCGCAAAATTTTTACTTTTGCAAATCAAACTGACCTTTGAAAAAGATTTTTGAAAATAACTCGCCTCCGTTTTTAAAATGCAGGAAAATTCCGTAGAATGGGACTCGTCTGTCGGTACGAGGTTCAACCGTTCCTGCCACCTTTAACAGGGGTAATTGAACCAAGGATCAATCTTATGCTCTACTCTATTCAACTTGTCTAAATCATATTCTAATTTCTAAATGCACAAAGAATCAGGCATGTGTTATGAATTTCTAAAAATGCACATTTGAAAACATGATGTTTGCTTTGAATGATTGAAATATCTTGGAAAATCGTGAATTGGGATTTGAAATGTACTTCTGAGAGAAATAAAATCGATTTTGAGAAATCCTTGACATTTAGTGAAAATCGATTATGAGAGACTTGGTTTCTCTGAATTCAAACTTGGAAATTGAAATTCTAACTTAGAAAATTTGAATTTGAAACTTGAGAAATACTTGAAATATTCTTTGAAATTCAATGCTTTTGGGAAAATCGATTTTGCTATAAAACTTAGGAGATTTTGAGGAATTCAATTTCCTTGACTTGGATTTTGAATTGGAGTTGACAAATGCATGAAATGAATGAATATGGATTTGAGGAATTGAGAAATACTTTTTGTATTTTTGAGAAATGCAGTGCATTTTGAAGTTAGCCTAAGAGTGTAGGCTGAATGTGGCTAATGTGAAGATCATAAATCTAAGTATCATTCATATTCTGACTATGACCATAAATACAAATTCTACCAAGTTTATAAACTTCATAGAAGCTAGTGCATGTGCCATTCGTGTAGACCATGGTGAATTTGCAAAAATATGCATGAATCATCATCCATCACACATTAAAATTATAAAAATAAACTATATGCAATGCAACCTAAGCTAAGCAGGAAATATAAATTCTTATTCCAAAGTTTAATTACAAATTACATCACTATTGAAGTTTAAATACATGAAAAATAAAGTCTTCAATGTACCTGCAAAACTAGAAAACTTGGTTAATGAAAATATGTTGGCTTTTCTAGATTTATCCAATAATATCAGGAAATTGTTGGATTTTGCCAGATATAAGCCTTTTCCTTGATTCCCTTAAATCAAAATGATAAAGTATGAAATAAAATTGAATAAATAAGAAAGATAAAATATGAAATTTCGAAATTGGGGTCAAAATAACCAAAATACCCCTAATAACAAGACTATGGGGTTTTTAGAAAGATATTTTGATAAAATGCAAGTTTTGAAATTTGAATATAATAAACTAAGCTAAATATGATATGACATGCTTAAATATGTGAAAATTAGGGTTAGAGATTTCGAAATTTAGGTCAAATGACCAAATTGCCCCCGATAGCAAGACTATGGCCTTGAAATCAAGGTTTTTAGAAATAGATTTTGGTAAAAACTTAGGTTTTATGCACTAAATGAAATCAAATGAGCACAAAATTAAACCTAAAGCATCCTAATATGATTATGAACATGATTAAACCCTAAAAATATATGCCTATGCACGAAAATCCAACAATATCACAAAAACTGTGATTTTAGCAGTGTTTTTGGATCTTTCAGGAACCCGGTTTTGCAATTTGCTCAATTCAGCCATCAAATGGATTCCAAAATCCATAAAAAATTGGTACCTGCACTTGTTATAACCCTAATATCGAATTGGAATTATAAAAATAATTTTTTGACATTAAATTAATCCAAAAATTGCATTAAACCCTAAAATATGCTATTTTTGACCTAATTCACCAACCAGTCTCAATCCAAGACCTGAACCAGGGGGCAAATCTCCATGGAAATTTATGAAATTTTACAGATACTAACTAGAAAGAAAAACAGAGATTTCCCAATTTATAGATCGGAAAAATCATCTACGGTTAGGGAGAAACCCTTCCGGCAATCTGAGCTAAAATATATCACTCTTAACAGGGATTAAAACAGCTATTCCAGATTGAAAATACAGACATAAATAGAAATTCTAAACAAAAATCTATGAACTTTAAATGGTGAACAGTAGACATAAAAATAATAATACTCACTTTTTACAGATCTAAAATCGTATCTGTGGTTTGGGATTTATGACTAACACAAGTCTGATTAGGGTTTTGGTAAACCCTAACGAGTTTTAAATTTAAAAACAGATTCTCTGAAAAAGGAAAAATAATAAACAGTGATCGAAAAATCTGAAAATTTCACAGCAAACAGATCTACTCAATGTGAATCCATAGCACTTTACAGATCTAAAATCGGATATAAGATGAGAGAAATATCATCACAGAAAGTTACCTTCTTGATTTTAACCACGATTTTAAAGCTTTAAAAACCCGATTTGATGTCTGATTTTTTTTGACAGGGTTCCCGAGATCTAAAACCTCTGATTTTTCTACAGTAACTCAATAACTCATGCATGCATCACATATAAAAAAATCAGAAATAAAAAATGAATGCTTCAATCCGAAATAACATCATCTTTACTGTTCTAAACCTAGAACACACAGAAATTTAAGAAACTTGAAAAACCATGCATTAACTAATGTAAATAAATAAAATAAATCATAAAACAGTAAATAAAAATTATTTCCATGCTATAGAACGTAAAAAAAATATGAATAAACCATGAAAATAAATTAAAAACAGGGAATCAATGGCTGGAATTTGATATCACCTTTAAAACATAGATTTAACCCATTAAAAAGGGTAAATCATATATTTTATTGGTTAATAATGCAAAGAATCATATTAAAATCAATTCTAATGGATTAAAATCTCTGTAAATCATCCAAAACAGGGTTAGATCACCTTCTTGGATCGTTCTTGCTGATTCTTGATGGTTCTTGAGGTTAAATCCATGGTTTAATCCATGAAGATGATGGTGCCAATGGCTAAATCATGCTTAAAACAATGAAAAACATTAAATAAAAACTAAAAATTAAAGAAAAACATTACCTTGAGGCTGCTGCAATGGAGGAAGGGCTGGAGAAGAGAGAGAAGCTCCAAGAACTCAATAGGAGAGAGATGGGAAAATCGACCCCCCTTATGCCTCTATTTATAATAAAAAAATTAGGTTTAAAAATTGACAATTTTGAAAATTTTGGACTCTAAAGGGGGGGCGATTTTGGGGTGGAGTTACCTAACTACCCCTAGTCTAAATTATCCTAAATAGTTCCTAATTAACCCCTAGCTAAATCTAAGAATCCCCCAAATGTGGTGCCACTTGGCATTCTCTCACATTGGGTTTTTAAAACACTTTTAAAAACCTTTAAAAACACTAGTTTTAAAAACTAACTTTCAAAAATGAGTTTTTCAAAATGGTTTTGACTCTTCTAAAACTCTAACACTAACCAAGACATCAACTAACCCTAGTCTAGCCCTGACTTACTCGAATATGGCGCCACCCCGAGTGGGCCCTACTTGAGTTTTTCAAAAAGCGATTTTAAAACTTGAAATTGAAGGAGTTTTCAAAAGATTTTCAAAAGTAAACTTAAAATTAGGATTTTTGAAATGGCATAAGGTCCTAACTGAGTTAGAATTCCTCTGGATATGGTGCCAACTGAGTGGGCCCACATCGAATTTTGAACATTTTTGAAATAAACACTGAAAATGGCTTTGAAAAGGGGTTAAAATCAGTATTTGAAATTCAAGATCTTTGAAAATAGGGTCTCAAGCGAACTGGAACTCCGGGTTAGAGTCCTGAACTCTTAGGACTCTGAGATTTTAGATTTTAAAAGCCAAATGAAAGAATTTTCAAAAGATTTTATCAAGAAATGATGAAATAAGTCAGAAAACACAGTCAGGGTTAGACTCCTAACTCGACCGAACTCTAAAATAGAGTCCTGAACTAACTGGACTCTGTGAAATGACCTAAATTTCGAAAACAAACGAAAAAGATTGAGAATGGAAGTAAAACAGACTTAAAAACCAAACTTCTGACCGGATTAGGACTCTGAGACAGAGTCCTGATCGGACTGAAACTTTCAAAAATTTGAGAAATTTGATGAATAGAGGCATTCAGAAGCGACATCATCTGAATGGGTCTCATCTGTGAATTGAAATCGATTAAAGTTTGAATTTGAAAGGAATCCAGATTGTTTTCTGAGAAAATATTTCGAAATACAAAGTCCTGGGGTTGGAAAATGACAGAGTATTGAATAAAAACCCAGGTTTTGAAATTGATTTTGAAATAAAGCTTTAAAATTCAAATCTGAATTGAATGTTTTGAAATAGGAGTGCTGGATCTCGAAAATGAGATGCAATGTCATACAATGCTATGCAGAATGCGTGCAATGACATGCAATGATCTGTGATGACTTATGAAATGGACAAACACTGGATGAAGGTAAAAATTTGGTGTGTTTACAGATGCCCCTCTTTGCTGCTAAGCCGGTTGAAAGCCGAGCTTAGTGGCAAAGAAAACATACCAAATTTGGACTATAAAAATGCCCCAGTTAGATGAATCTGACTGGGTATGAAAGAATTAGTTCAAGGATGATGATAGATATGAAATGAAGAATAAGGAGAAAATTTTACTTCGAAAAGAAGTGAGATTCAGGTTTTGCCCTTAACCTGGATGGGACAGGAAATACCTCGTATGGAACGAGGCTCAGACTTAACCCTTAATCTGAAAGGGGACGATACCTCGTGGAAAAACGAGGCTCAGGCTTAACCCTTAACCTGAAAGGGGACGATACCTCGTGGAAAAACGAGGCTCAGGCTTAACCCTTAACCTGAAAAAGGACGATATACGGAATCCTCAAATGAAGAAACCATGATGGGACCTTCGAATTCTGCACAATAAATCCGAGAGGGGTTTGCAAAAGGAAGAAAGGGGGTTCCCTAAAACTTGAAAAGGGATTGATCTTGGACGTCTCATTGCTAAGACTGAATGGCTTTTAAGACAGATGACCTTTTGCGGAAAATTCAGGTTTAACCCTTAACCTGAACGGGAACTGTCTATGATGGGACAGTGGGGAGCACAGGGAAGTGTGCAAATCTGAGTGCCCAGGCACTCAGATCAAAACAAGAAGGGAAGGATCTTGGACAACTCCCATCATCCGATCCTAAAAGGGATAACAACAACGCCTGGATACATCAAAATAAACATCAAGTTCTCACTTCATGTCAGGATAACTTAAAAAGATTGCCAATAAGACAAAAAATTGTAGTTAATTCAAGAATGATAAGCACATATATATATGAAAAATATTCCCTCTTTTCTACCTGAAGTATTACCTCCGACTGGGCTTAACTCCGTAGAATCAAGATTCGAATTCAAATTACTTGCAATTGACTTTCCTTCAAGGAGGCTATCAATTTCATTGATATGGACGGAAAAGAATGTATTCCTGATATTGCGAGAGCTATTAGCGAAAGGATATTGATAAAAGAATTTCACAAAATTAAAGAAGATTCTTGATAGATTCGGCAGTCTGATATCCTAGGATTCTTTTCTCATGATGATCTTTCTGCACTCTTTTTTGACAGAATTGGAGCTCTCTTGGATTTTTCGGGAATTACATCATCCTTCATTTTGGAGATGTCCTAGCTTTTTCTCTCTTTATTTTTTTGGAAGGGTACGTCACAAACTCCTTCATCTCAGAGATGTTCCGATCCTTCTTTTCTCTCAGGGATTATATTGACGGTTATTGGCTCATTGGTTAGGAATCTCTTGATGATAACATAAATTAAATACCTTTTAGGGATTGTCGGGAGGTCCATCACACTCGCCTTCATCTCGACGGTGATCTGGACTTTCCCTGTAAGGATCCGTCACAAACTCCGTCATCTTGGAGATGATCCAAATCTTCTTTGGCCCCAGGGGTCGACTCGTCTAATTCGCCGTCATCTTGACGACAGTTGAGAGATCCCTTTTGCAGATATTTAATTGCAGCTTAGGTGATTGAGGGGACATGGAGATTGAGTGGATTTTTCTGTATCACCCAGGATATTTCGACTGCTTATTTTCCAAGAATGATCTTTAAAAATATGTCATTGACTGTGATCAATATCAATCACTTCTGGCTTTGCAACAACATTGAATTTTCTTTGCTGGCCATATCGCAGATTTATTCTTCATCCTTTTGGTTGGCCAATAGAAAGATTTTGAATTTTGAATCCTTTTTCGCAAAAGCTTTGTCACTCCGAAAGTAATACTGAAGGTATTCTGAGGTACAATTTTATGCGATAAAGATTTTGAAATCAACAACTATTTTTTTATGGCAAATTGGCAAAATATTCTTGGAATCCTTGGTGAAGGAAATCATTTGAGATCTATATGACACATCCGTGGCTAGATTCTCCTCTCCTTTCCCCAAAGGAGAGACTCAGGCTTGACCCTTACCTGAACGGGTAACAAAAGATACTCCTCTCTTCCCTGAAGAGGAGGTGTTTGCAAAACGAACTTTCGAAGAGAAATAGAGTTTTCGTCAAAACTCTCTATTTCTAGGCTTCTCTTATGGAAAGGGGGCCGCTAAGAGAGATTGAAAGGATATCATAGAGGAACGAGTCCATCACACTCTCCCTGGAAAAATGGTCCTCGACGACGGGGGTGGCCTAACAAAAGACATTTAGAGTTACAAGGAGGACGAGCTTCCGTCGAAACTCTCCCTAGAAAAAGGGTTCCTTGTGTGACAATAAAGATTATTTTGCAAACTGTTCGTGAATCACGAGTCCCTTCAAACTCTCCCTAGAAAAAGGGGTTCAACGAACGAACAATAAAGACATGCGAAAAGAAACGAGCTCCCTCGAACTCTCCCTGGAAAAAGGGTCCCTCGCAAGAGAGATACTTGGCGATTGATTTTGATAGCTTCTGATAACTCAAAGAACTGCTTGATAACACGAATGACTAGAGGTCTTGACAAAATCGCCAACCCGAATGTCATATTAACAGAATGGAACGACCCAAGAGTCTGATACAGATTGTTTGGTTCGCAGGTCTAAAGATTGAGCCTGAACCTCAATGTGAGAGTTATGTTGCGACCAGTATGAAGACCGAACTTTTGCAAAGTACCAATACGAGCACTGTATTTTAAAAGATTACCAGTACGAGCACTGGATTTTTTTAAAGGATACCAGTACGAGCATTGGACTTCAAAAGGATACCAGTACGAGCACTGGATTTTAAAAAGTTATCAGTACGAGCACTGAATTTTAAAAGATTACTAGTACGAGCACTGGATTTTTAAAGGATACCAGTACGAGCACTGGACTTTAAAA
This sequence comes from Nuphar pumila, assembly GCF_984573655.1. Classification (NCBI taxonomy): domain Eukaryota; kingdom Viridiplantae; phylum Streptophyta; class Magnoliopsida; order Nymphaeales; family Nymphaeaceae; genus Nuphar; species Nuphar pumila. The sequence continues at coordinate 22,573,425 of NC_143265.1, read as the reverse complement.
GGTTACCGGTACGAGCACTGGATTTTTAAAAGGTTATCAGTATGAGCACTGAATTTTAAAAGATTACCAGTACGAGCACTGGGTTTTTAAAAGATTACAAGTACGAGCACTGGGTTTTAAAGATTACCAGTACGAGCACTGGGTTTTAAAGATTACCAGTATGAGCACTGGTTTTTAAAAGATTACCAGTATGAGCACTAGGTTTTGAAGGGTCATTGATTGGCGATGACTTGGACGACTTGCCGGGGTCTCAGAATTTATCCCTTATCCTGAATGGGAAATTCAATGCAAATTAATGCAGATGAATGCGTGCAAATGCAAATGGATGCAACTGAGTGCACATGCGTGCAAAATGAGAGATTTATTAGATCCTGCCTGCACACAAATTGTTTTGGATAAAAGGCAACTTTAACAAGAATGCCCCAGTATATTCTGGGGAAGAGGGGTATTTTGACCAAAGAATAATTGATCATTTATTGAGGAGAATTTTTGAAGAATACAAAAGATAGGATAGAGATTTTCTAGGTATAGAATTTCTTCAGATGTCGAGCATTAATGGGGTCGGATAGTTCTACCCCGTCTGCATTAATCAGACGATATGAATTACGGGGCAACGCTTCTTTCACCACGTAGGGACCTTCCCAGTTTGGTGACCATTTGCCACGTGGACGATGCTTGAGATGAGTCGTTGATCTAAGGACCAAGTCATTAACTTGGAATCTCCTTTCGATGACTGACTTGGCATATTGCCTTGCTATCCTCTGACGATAAGACTGAGCGTGTTCTGCTGCTTTGAGTCTTTTTTCATCGAGTAAATCTAACTGTACCAATCTCTGTTGCTGATACTGATCGAGTGGTAGCTCTAAAAGAGATGCGAACTTAAGGGCGGGTTTCTGAACATGAAGAGGTAACACCACCTCAGTCCCATAAACAAGTTCTGAAGGAGTCGCATTGGTTGGGGTTCGAATGGTAGTTCGATATGCCCAAAGTGCATCATGAATTTTCTCGTGCCAATCACGACCTGTCTCAACGGTTCTTTCCAAGATGCGGATCAAACTTTTGTTGGTTGCTTCTGCCTGACCATTTCCTTGTGGATAATAAGGAGCTGAAAAATGATGATGAATTCTGAATTTTGAATAAAAGATCTTCATTCTCTCATTCTTGAAATGAGTACCATTATCTGACACGATGTCGTGCGGTATACCGAAATGACAAAGAATGTTCTTATGAATGAACGAGACTACATGTCGACCCTCCACCGTACGCAGAGTGACGGCTTCAACCCATTTGATGAAATACTCTGTTGCGGCAAGGAAATATTTATGACCATTAGAAGCTGAAGGAGAGATGGTTCCTACGACGTCGAAGGCCCACATAGAAAATGGCCATGGAGACACGACTGATTGCAAGTACGTGGCTGGCGCATGAATGGAAGGTGCGTGTATCTGACACTGAACGCACTTCTTCACAAAACGATAGCAGTCTTGCTGCATGGTTCTCCAATAGTATCCTGCCCGAATGATTTGTTTAACAAGAGTTTGGTAGCCGACATGACCACCGCAAATACCTTCATGCGCTTCTCGTATGATTTCTTTAGCTTCTTCTTCGTCTAAGCATCTGGAATACTCAGAACTGAACCCACGACGATAAAGAACATTGGCAAGGATAAAATAGCGGGCGGACATATGCTGAATTGCTTTTTGCTCCTTCTTTGATAGTTCTGGTGGAAGCTCACCAGTTTCAATAAAGTTTTTGATATCTTGATACCAAGGCTTCTTTTTCTGTTCTGCCTGGTTGACTTGCATTACCGGAACGAAGGCAGGTTGGTCAAGTCTACCGATTTCAAAGGAGCGACAAGATTCTCCATTTCTGAAAGACATAATGGAGCCCAGGCTGGCCAAACCATCAACTATTTGATTAAACTCGCTTTTAATATGGAAAAGCTAAAATTCATCGAAACTGTTGATAAGGGATAAAACGATCTTTTGGTAAGGGAGCAACTTCTGATCTTTTACCTGCCATTCAGCTTTGACTTGGCTGACGACGAGCAATGAATCGCCGAAAGCGTGTACCCTCTGAACATTGAAGTCTTGCAAAATTCTCATACCTTGTATTAAAGCTTCATACTCGGCCATATTATGGGTACACTGAAAATCCAGTTTCAGAGAAAAGGGGATCATCTCTTTCTCTGGTGTGATCAGCAAGATTCTGACTCCTATGCCGACCATGTTCTTGGATCCGTCGAAAAACAGATTCCAAACTGGGGATTGTTGAACATTACAGATCCGCTCATCGGGAAAGCTATCCTCGATTCTAACATCTTCTGCTAAAGGAAAATCTGCCAATTGGTCTGCAATTGCTTGACCTTTGATAGATTGCTGAGAAACATACCCCAGATCATACTGCATTAACAGGACTTGCCACTTAGCAATCCGTCCACTAAGAAATGGTTGTTCGAGAATATACTTGAGAGAATTAAGTTTTGAGAGAATCTTGACTTCTGATGCTAACAAGTAATGTCTCAGCTTCTGACACATGTCTTCTCTATTTGAGAATATTTCTTCTCGTAGTCAATGAAAGTCTTGCTTACATAGTAAATGGCATGTTCAACCAAACTGCCTTCTTCATATTGTGCCAAGAATCCGCCACAAGCGGCTTGGTTAACTGAAATGTATAGCAAGAGAGGCTTTCCCAATTCTGGTGGCTTTAGAACAGGCGGATTAAGAAGATATTTCTTGATACGCTCAAACGATTGCTGACACTCTGGTCCCCATTCAAATTTCACTCCTTTTTTGAGTAGATGATTGAAAGGTTCACATCTCATGGCAAGGTTGGATATGAATCTCCGAATTGATTGCATACATCCCTGAAGACTACGCAATTCCTTAAGAGTAGTTGGAGGTGGCATGTCAATGATGGCCTTTGCTTTAGCGGGATCCATTTCTATCCCCTTTTTGCTGACCAAGAAGCCTAGCAATTTGCCTGATTCAACTCCGAAGACACACTTCTGAGGGTTAAGTCTTAGCTTATAAAGAATAAGCCGCTTAAAGACTTGACTTAAGGCATCGATATGGTCTCCTTCCTCCTTGGATTTGACCAAGATGTCATCAATGTATGCATCCATGGTCTTGTGCATCTGATCATGGAAAATGGCAGCCATTGCACGCTGATAAGTTGCCCCAGCATTTTTGAGCCCAAACGGCATGACCGTATAACAGAAAGTGCCCCATGGCGTAGTGAAGGATGTTTTGGATTGGTCACGAGCGGCTAACTTGATCTGATTATATCCGGAGTATCCGTCCATGAAGGAAAACATGGCATGCCCAGCCGTGCTATCAACTAGGAGGTCAATATTTGGGAGGGGATAGTCATCCTTCGGAGTAGCTTTATTGAGATCGCGAAAGTCGATACAAATTCGCACTTTGCCATTTTTCTTGGGAACTGCAACGATATTCTCCAACCAGTCCGGATAATCTATTGCTCGAATGAATCCTGCTTTAAGCAAGTCCTCAAGTCCTTCCTTGACCTGTTGCTCGATTCGAGGATCCATTTTCCTTAACTTCTGTTTAATAGGTTTCGCATCAGGCTTCAGAACGAGTCGATGTTCCACCAATTTAGGATCTAAACCGGGCATATCTTCATAAGTCCATGTGAATACTTCTTGGTGCTGCTTGAGAAAGTCAATGAGCCTTTCCTTCTCATCTGTACTTAGGCTGGTGCCGATCTTGAGAATTTTCGGACTATCTTCTGAACCAATATTGATGTCCTCAGTCGGATCCTGGACTAGGGTCTGAATCGCTGCAAATTCTGGCAACTCTGGAAGCGACGAATCGAATTCTGCCATTTCTTTTGACTGCTTTGTGACCTTACTGTCCCCTGCTCTTGCTCGGACCCGATATATCTTTGCCGGTTTCGATAGGATTGAAGGATTAATGACTAACCTTTTTATCGGTTGAGAAGACATTCTGAAATTTTGAAAAGGAATAGCTTTTAGAGATAGTTTCTTTACTATGACATAAATTGCATGGGAATAAAAAAGATAAGAACAAAATGAATTTTGAAGACAAATTGTAGAGGAATAAGAGAAAGATGACATCCAGATAGACGAGAAACTTGATAACTTTATTGAAGACTTGAAATAAGGACATTTAAAATGAACTGAAATGGGACATTGTCCCTACAAACTGCAAAAATCAAATGAATGGAATAGAAAAGACAGATGGTAGAAAATTTTTAATGGATCCCTTTAATGAAGACAGTATTTTTGTGGGATCTTTTGCCCGTGAATCCTAGTCCTGCCCTGCGCGGATGATGATCAGGGATCACTGGCTCTAGCCGGACATCTCCGTTCTTGCCCAATCCTTTGAAAGGCTGATAACCATGCTTCAGTAACAGGTCAAATCCTTTCTTGGTCCTAACAAACTGCGGGAAAAGAGGATGGTCCTTGAAAGTACTGTAATCGAGACGACCCCCAATCTTAAAGAAATGTGGTCCTTGCCATTGGACCATCGCTGCTGTGTGATTTGTCTCTGATGTTGCTCCTAACTTTAGCATTTCAGGGCTTTCACTGAGAACAATTTCTTCACTTTCCCTAATGCTAGGGATATCAGCAGTATAAGTTGGCCTAGGGATCATAGGCTGAGGTAGCCTCTCTTCAGGATCTTCCCCCAAAACAGTAGTTATCATGCCACCTTTAGACCACTTGATGCACTGATGCAGAGTGGATGGCACGGCGTTGGCATTATGAATCCATGTTCTTCCCAGTAGAAGATTATACGTTGGTGGCACGTTGACGACATGGAAAAGCACTGTATGAACAGAGTAGTTGATAAATATTTCCAAGAAGATCTTTCCCTTTGCTGTCTGTCCATGATTATCAAACCCATAAATGGTGATCGGATCCGGTGTATACTCTTCTTCTTTTATACCCAGAGCCTTGGCAGTCATTTCAGGACAAATGTTGAGGCTACTGCCTCCATCTACAAGCACGTGGGGTACAGTCATTCCCCGGGTTCGCACCAATGTACAAGGCATTGTTATGAAATGCGTGAGGTTTTGGCAGATCCTCATCTGAGAAGGTTATGGGAGCATTGGTCATGGCCTGATTAACGATCTGAGCCATGTCTTCAGGTGTGGTGTCTGGCTTGACTTTGATCTTTCGCAGTAAATCGTCCAGAACTTGCTGATGCTTAGGAGAGGCACGTGCCAACTCAAGGATAGGGATATTAGAGAGGGCAGTGATTGGTCTTTGCACCGTGTCGACCTTTTCTTCTGGTTTTCTCCCTTTTTCCGAAGTAGATTTGACAAGGTTCTTGGGTAACCATGGCATTCTTTTGGCTACCTCTGGAGATATTCTAGCGGGTTCTCTTGAAACTTTCAGCTTACTGAATGTTGAAACGAGGTCCATCTTTTGAGAACCGGACTGGGCCTTATACAACACTAATACCTGATGTTGCACCTTGATATCACTGCTAGGGCATGGTCGGATATGATCTTGTGGCTGAAAGGGATGATCAGATATCATTGCTGTTGAGTGCTGCAAGAAAGGCTATTTTAGAATCTCCATTTTCTCATCTTCAGCCCCTTCTACTAACAGATTTTTGTCAATATAATCTTGTATGATGTTTTTGAGAACGAAACAGTTCTCGGTATCATGTCCCACAGTTCGGTGGAACTTGCAGAATTTGTCCTTCATTTTTCCCATAACCACTGGCGGGTCAGCTACCCTTAGAAGCTTAATCACATCACTGCCGAGCATATATTCTAATACTGTCTCGAGGGACTGGTCTAGAGGAGTAAACTTGCGGTTATAACTCCATCCTTCCCGCTTTGGCTTTTCTTGTGGTCTTGATCTTTGTTCGAGGGTTTGCTGTGGCTGCTTATCATATTGAATAATCGACTTGCCTTTCTGATCACTTTTGTTGGGATTTGACCCTCCTGAAGCATAACTATGATTTTTTCCATTTCCTTTGTTCTGATTCTTACTGTTATTGGCAGAGTAGGTAAAATGGGCTTTCTTCTTTGATTCTTGTTGACTGTTATTCTTTGTAAACATAAAACCTTCATAAGACCCGTTCTCCATACTCAACTCGAGCCATTCGGCTCGTTCTGTTAGTTCTATGAAGCTCTTCGATGGAGATGTAGAAATTAGTCCCCTCAGGGGTTGAGAGAAGTTGCTCAGGATCAAAGATAGTGCGTGTCTTTCTGCTATTGGCTCGCACATCGTATTGCAAGCGGATCTCCATCTATGAATGAAATCCCTGGCCTTCTCGTTTTCCTTCTGCCTCAGACTGCAGAGATGACTGAGAGTCGGGAGTGCTTCAGCATTGAATAGAAAGCGCTCAATAAATAAATTGACCACTTTGTCGAATTCTTTCAGTTCTATCAGATTAATGTGCTCTGAGTACCACTTTGCTGCGACACCTTCCAAACTGCGAGGGAAACAGAGAAATAAGGCACGATTGTTCCTCTTGAACCTGGAACATTCTGCGAAGAATAGGGCGAGATGTGCTTTTGGGTCACCCGAACCATCAAACTTGATAAATTTCTTGGGGAGATTATCAAGATCATCATCCCCATCCAGTCCATCATAGAAGTCTTCACTTGTAAAGACTCTTTTACCCTTGTCACGCGCTTGAAGATCTTTAACCATCTTCACCACATCTTTCAGTTGTGACTGCGTAGGGTCGTCAACAGACTGATTCTTGGATTTGTAGGCCGATCCCTGCCCCTGAGTCGACCTTTTGAATTCTTGCTTATTTTCATATTCTTTGTCAGTATCATCTGCTGATTCTGACTCATCAGACATTTCCTCATGACAATTCTGCTTTTTATTGGTCTTCACATTCTTGGTTGCATGACCCTTTTCTTTCTGTTTGGTCTGAATTTGCTCAGTACTGGCCTCAGCTTGCTCTGCCAGCATCTTGGTCATCATCTTTTTGAACATGGCGTACATTTGGGGATCGATGCCATCATCCGCCTGCTGACCCTGACTCTGGATTGATCGAGGTGAGTCCATCTCTTCTTCTGAAGCTACTGAGTACGCGACGCCTTCAACTGATGTGGCTTTCTTTCTGGATCTTGTATCAACCATCGGGTATCGCAAATGTTCTCTTGGATATTACTGATGCTCTCTGCAGGGCAGAACTGATGGTTAGGCTTATGAAGGAAATTTGGTTTGGAGGAAAATATTTGTTGAGAATTTTGGTAGACAATTGAAATAATATCCCATTACTAGAGATTGAGTTGTCGCTGGGATTACGACAATTGCGTTGCTATTCTTTGCAAGATAAACAACTGAAAATATGCCTTGTTACCTAGGCGAGGTCGTCAAACCAATGTAAAATAAAGGAATTTTTATTGAGAGGAAAAACATGATTTTATCAATAATACACTTGACAGAGGGGAGGGGGACAAACAATTTTCCACCACTCTAGATAATCAGAAGATACACGAGGACCAGGAAAAATAGTAAGACTGACAAAGGAATCCCAGCCATGTCTGGCAGAATGGTATGCTCCGGACCACTGATCTGATGTGAGATCGAATTCTGGCAGAACCCCGGCTAGTGGACGAATCTCTACGCGCTTCTGCCTCTGAGAGAACTGCCTGACACACCGCTCTGGATAATAGTATGCGCAGAAAAATGGGCCCAGTAACCTGAATCGCTTGCCGTATGCATAAGTATATCTGAGAGGTGATTCCTGGCGATCAAAGTAGTCCTATACGACCTCTTCCTCCTGTAGGTTGTCGATCAAGAACCGGTATCGCACAACTGGAAGAAGCTTTTCACCATTGTATCTGAAGGAACTGGCTCGGACTCGCACATGCCGGAGGAACCAAGACTGCAAGGCATAGGTGCACCCTTCGACTAGGATCGACTCTCCGAGTGCGAAACGAGTCAACCTTCGGTATAGAAAAGCGAGTGCGGCCATGGCTATTGAGAGGCGGCTGGTCTGTCGACTTCCCCATCTCCTTAGAAGCTGAACTATTCTAATATCCATGTAATTCCGTCCATCGGGAAAGAAAGCCAATCCCACCGTGCACAGAACCATCGCATGCTGAACTCTCTCTCGAGCTGTCCTAGACAACGAACTGACTTCCACAAATGTCCCATGCTATCTGTAGATTTCGAGCAGATCCACATATTCATTTCCATCTTCTTCAATCAGAGGCCAAGACTTGCGTCCTGTCATGCGGGCTAAGGCGTTCTTAGGGTCCAGACCCTTAACATTAATCAAAAACTGTTTCTCCAATGGATCTCCAGGCTGACCGGCTGGCTCGGGCAATCCCATAATCTCTGAAAATTCATCCATCAGTACTGTCATCTCGCCCCACGGGAACCAAAAGGTAGAAGTGCTCGGATTCCACCGCTCTGCTAGTGCATGAATCAAGTTGCCGTTGACAGTTTGCTTTCCCACTGCGGACGCCAGTTCCAATCCACACTCGTCCAAATGGTCCGAAAACATACGAGAGAAGTTCTTGAACCATGAATAATACCACCGGGGAAAGAAGGATCCGGTGCTGAGGACTCGATGTTCGGAAAGACTTTGTCGCACCTCGTAAGAGATGTGACCCTCAGGGAAGACTGAATCAAGCTGACTGGATGCCATCGGACTGGAAGACATGGAAATTGGAGTAAGACTTGGAAAATACAGGAATTTTGAGGAAAATGCAGGCAGGATAAAAATAAAGCAGGAAATTCGAGATCCAAAAGACAGGAAAGATGGGAAATCACCTGGAGTTTTGAAGGAAATGAAGGGAAATTTGGAAAATCGTCCAGGGTTTGATGAAATATGAAGAAATAAATGGAAAATGAAGTATTTTGGAAAATCGTCCAAGATTTAAAACATGGACAGTACATGGACATAGATTGGGGAATTTTGAGAAAATCGTCCAGTATTTTAGAAAATTGGGAAAAATATGGAAAATAAAAAGGAAATAACATATTCAATCAAATTCTGCATAAACAAGTATGCACAAACAACATTCCCTAAAAGCTGACTCTAGATGCACAAATTTTGAAATGGCTGTGGGACCTTAATCCTAACTCTAGAGCATGAATAATTCTCCTCAATATGGTCCTACCAAACCATACCTAGTCAATATGCATTCCATGTCAGCTGGGTTCAAGTCTAGGCTCCTAGGTTCACATGATATCATAAAGCAAAGCTGACATTCCATGGAAATCGATTTGGACAATTTGAACTAAGTAGAGCATTAGATTGATCAGGCGAAGACAGGTCCCATCTCGGTCGCCAAACCTGTTATCATCGCAAAATTTTTACTTTTGCAAATCAAACTGACCTTTGAAAAAGATTTTTGAAAATAACTCGCCTTCGTTTTTAAAATGCGGGAAAATTCCGTAGAATGGGACTCGCCTGTCGGTACGAGGTTCAACCGTTCCTGCCACCTTTAACAGGGGTAATTGAACCAAGGATCAATCTTATGCTCTACTCTATTCAACTTGTCTAAATCATATTCTAATTTCTAAATGCACAAAGAATCAGGCATGTGTTATGAATTTCTAAAAATGCACATTTGAAAACATGATGTTTGCTTTGAATGATTGAAATATCTTGGAAAATCGTGAATTGGGATTTGAAATGTACTTCTGAGAGAAGTAAAATCGATTTTGAGAAATCCTTGACATTTAGTGAAAATCGATTCTGAGAGACTTGGTTTCTCTGAATTCAAACTTGGAAATTGAAATTCTAACTTAGAAAATTTGAATTTGGAACTTGGGAAATACTTGAAATATTCTTTGAAATTCAATGCTTTTGGGGAAATCGATTTTGCTATAAGACTTAGGAGATTTTGAGGAATTCAATTTCCTTGACTTGGATTTTGAATTGGAGTTGACAAATGCATGAAATGAATGAATATGGATTTGAGGAATTGAGAAATACTTTTTGTATTTTTGAGAAATGCAGTGCATTTTGAAGTTAGCCTAAGAGTGTAGGCTGAATGTGGCTAATGTGAAGATCATAAATCTAAGTATCATTCATATTCTGACTATGGCCATAAATACAAATTCCACCAAGTTTATAAACTTCATAGAAGCTAGTGCATGTGCCATTCGTGTAGACCATGGTGAATTTGCAAAAATATGCATGAATCATCATCCATCACACATTAAAATTATAAAAATAAACTATATGCAATGCAACCTAAGCTAAGCAGGAAATATAAATTCTTATTCCAAAGTTTAATTACAAATTACATCACTATTGAAATTTAAATACATGAAAAATAAAGTCTTAAATGTACCTGCAAAACTAGAAAACTTGGTTAATGAAAATATGTTGGCTTTTCTAGATTTATCCAACAATATCAGGAAATTGTTGGATTTTGCCAGATATAAGCCTTTTCCTTGATTCCCTTAAATCAAAATGATAAAGTATGAAATAAAATTGAATAAATAAGGAAGATAAAATATGAAATTTCGAAATTGGGGTCAAAATGACCAAAATACCCCTAATAACAAGACTATGGCCTTGAAATTAGGGTTTTTAGAAAGATATTTTGATAAAATGCAAGTTTTGAAATTTGAATGTAATAAACTAAGCTAAATATGATATGACATGCTTAAATATGTGAAAATTAGGGTTAGAGATTTCGAAATTTAGGTCAAATGACCAAATTGCCCCCGATAGCAAGACTATGGCCTTGAAATCAGGGTTTTTAGAAATAGATTTTGGTAAAAACTTAGGTTTTATACACTAAATGAAATCAAATGAGCACAAAATTAAACCTAAAGCATCCTAATATGATTATGAACATGATTAAACCCTAAAAATATATGCCTATGCACGAAAATCCAACAATATCACAAAAACTGTGATTTTAGCAGTGTTTTTGGATCTTTCAGGAATCCGGTTTTGCAATTTGCTCAATTCAGCCATCAAATGGATTCCAAAATCCATAAAAATTGATACCTGCACTTGTTATAACCCTAATATCGAATTGAAATTATAAAAATAATTTTTTGACATTAAATTAATCCAAAAATTGCATTAAACCCTAAAATATGCTATTTTTGACCTAATTCACCAACCAGTCTCAATCCAAGACCTGAACCAGGAGTCAAATCTCCATTGAAATTTATGACATTTTACAGATACTAACTATAAAGAAAAGCAGAGATTTTTCAATTTACAGATCGGAAAAATCATCTACGGTTAGGGAGAAACCCTTCCGGCAATCTGAGCTAAAATATATCACTCTTAACAGGGATTAAAACAGCTATTCCAGATTGAAAATACAGACATAAATAGAAATTCTAAACAAAAATCTCTGAAATTTTAGTGGTGAACAGTAGACAAAAAAATAACAATACTCACTTTTTACAGATCTAAAATCGGATCTGTGGTTTGGGATTTATGACTAACACAAGTCTGATTAGGGTTTTGGTAAACCCTAACGAGTTTTAAATTTAAAAACAGATTCTCTGAAAGAGGAAAAATACTAAACAGTGATAAAAAAATTTGAAAATTTCACAGAAGACAGATATACTCAATTTGAATCCATAGCACTTTACAGATCTAAAATCGGATATAAGATGAGAGAAATATCATCACAGAAAGTTACCTTCTTAATTTTAACCACGATTTTAAAGCTTTAAAAACCGGATTTGATGTCTGATTTTTTTTGACAGGGTTCCCGAGATCTAAAACCTCTGATTTTTCTACAGTAACTCAATAACTCATGCATGCATCACATATAAAAAAATCAGAAATAAACAATGAATGCTTCAATCCGAAATAACATCATCTTTACTGTTCTAAACCTAGAACACACAGAAATTTAAGAAACTTGAAAAACCATGCATTAACTAATGTAAATAAATAAAATAAATCATAAAACAGTAAATAAAAATTATTTCCATGCTATAGAACGTAAAACAAATATGAATAAACCATGAAAATAAATTAAAAACAGGGAATCAATGGCTGGAATTTGATATCACCTTTAAAACATAGATTTAACCCATTAAAAAGGGTAAATCATATATTTTATTGGTTAATAATGCAAAGAATCATATTAAAATCAATTCTAATGGATTAAAATCTCTGTAAATCATCCAAAACAGGGTTAGATCACCTTCTTGGATCGTTCTTGCTGATTCTTGATGGTTCTTGAGGTCAAATCCATGGTTTAATTCATGAAGATGATGGTGCCAATGGCTAAATCATGCTTAAAACAATGAAAAACATTAAATAAAAACTAAAAATTAAAGAAAAACATTACCTTGAGGCTGCTGCAATGGAGGAAGGGCTGGAGAAGAGAGAGAAGCTCCAAGAACTCAATAGGAGAGAGATGGGAAAATCGACCCCCCTTATGCCTCTATTTATAATAAAAAAATTAGGTTTAAAAATTGACAATTTTGAAAATTTTGGACTCTAAAGGGGGGGCGATTTTGGGGTGGAGTTACCTAACTACCCCTAGTCTAAATTATCCTAAATAGTTCCTAATTAACCCCTAGCTAAACCTAAGAATCCCCCAAATGTGGTGCCACTTGGCATTCTCTCACATTGGGTTTTTAAAACACTTTTAAAAACCTTTAAAAACACTAGTTTTAAAAACTAACTTTCAAAAATGAGTTTTTCAAAATGGTTTTGACTCTTCTAAACCTCTAACACTAACCAAGACATCAACTAACCCTAGTCTAGCCCTGACTTACTCGAATATGGCGCCACCCCGAGTGGGCCCTACTTGAGTTTTTCAAAAAGCGATTTTAAAACTTGAAATTGAAGGAGTTTTCAAAAGATTTTCAAAAGTAAACTTAAAATTAGGATTTTTGAAATGGCATAAGGTCCTAACTGAGTTAGAATTCCTCTGGATATGGTGCCAACTGAGTGGGCCCACATCGAATTTTGAACATTTTTGAAATAAACACTGAAAATGGCTTTGAAAAGGGGTTAAAATCAGTATTTGAAATTCAAGATCTTTGAAAATAGGGTCTCAAGCGAACTGGAACTCCGGGTTAGAGTCCTGAACTCTTAGGACTCTGAGATTTTAGATTTTAAAAGCCAAATGAAAGAATTTTCAAAAGATTTTATCAAGAAATGATGAAATAAGTCAGAAAACACAGTCAGGGTTATACTCCTAACTCGACCGAACTCTAAAATAGAGTCCTGAACTAACTGGACTCTGTGAAATGACCTAAATTTCGAAAACAAACGAAAAAGATTGAGAATGGAAGTAAAACAGACTTAAAAACCAAACTTCTGACCGGATTAGGACTCTGAGACAGAGTCCTGATCGGACTGAAACTTTCAAAAATTTGAGAAATTTGATGAATAGAGGCATTCAGAAGCGACACCATCTGAATGGGTCTCATCTGTGAATTGAAATCGATTAAAGTTTGAATTTGAAAGGAATCCAGATTGTTTTCTGAGAAAATATTTCGAAATACAAAGTCCTGGTGGGGTTGAAAAATGACAGAGTATTGAATAAAAACCCAGGTTTTGAAATTGATTTTGAAATAAAGCTTTAAAATTCAAATCTGGATTGAATGTTTTGAAATAGGAGTGCTGGATCTCGAAAATGAGATGCAATGTCATACAATGCTATGCAGAATGCGTGCAATGACATGCAATGATCTGTGATGACTTATGAAATGGACAAACACTGGATGAAGGTAAAAATTTGGTGTGTTTACACCTGCCAACCTGCCCGTTTACCCGACCCAACCTGTTTATTAAACGGGTTGGCGGGTTGTGTCGGGTTACCCGTTTAATAAACGGGTCGGGTTCATGTTTGCCACAGCCGACCCGTTTAATAAACGGGTCAGGTTCGGGTTGAAGTATGCTGACCCGCCAACCCGCCAGGTCATCCCGCCAACCCGACCCGATTGCCACCCCTAGCTAGTAGTAGACTATTAGATCATATATTTTCATTGAAAAATGTGTTTTTTTATGCTTGAATATTTACTAAAATTTTAAGTCAATTTTCATGCCTTACCATAATCCATGAGTGTTTGTATAAAACCTACCATCTAGATCACGTAGGATGAAATTTAAGAAAAAACCAAAAAAGCTCAAAAATGTTGGTTCATACTTTAGTTCACATATTTTCAATTAACATATTCTAATGTGGCCTTTATATATATATATATATATATATATATATATATATATATATATATATATATGGAATTTATGCATAAAGACAACCCGTATATGATGAAAGAAAATACAATGTAAATCTGTTTTTTCCAAAGTCTCCTTGAATTAGCTATAAGAAACTCAAAGATATATTATAATTTTGTCCAAAGTAACATAAAGGGTACATTTGCTTGGACCATGAGAATTATTCCTCCACAATCACGAGAGAACAATCACCGTATGCAACATTTCTCACACTCAAGCAAACAGGAAAATTCCTTCTGATTTGAAATTACATCAATCCACCTTATGATTTCAAATCGCACGTGATTTCAAGTCATATGAGATTCAAGCCCTGTCATAATGTGATTGTTAGGAGCTCAAATTGATAAAAAAACCTTCACTAAAGGTCCATTTTCCGCCCCAACCTTCAGTTGTAGTCCAGGAGCCGCTAAAGGCCCAAAATGCAAAAAAAGAGATACACTGGATCCTATATATATTGAGAGAGAGAGAGTATGTGGTAGCTGCCTACCATGAACGGACGTGCACTGAGCATTCATCGTGTGTGCGATGGATGCTCAGCGCATGCACCTCCTTAAAAAAGGCTTTTAGCGGTGTGCGGAAGGCACCATTATGTCCCAAGACTTTAGCAATGCTTCTGCATGCCACTAAAGGGTCTTTTTACCCTTTGATGCATGCACAAGTCCACTCATGGTTAGCTAGAAAGTGAATATATATATAATTTAACTATGTTTTTGAAACATCGCTAAAGGCTTTAGTGGTGCTTTTGAATTGCGCTAAAGTTTTTTTTACCTTTAGCGGTACTTTTGCAAATATGATTCACGAGGCCTTTTCCCTGCCATTCTCAACCATGTGTGTTAAAGGTCACCAAAATGTGTGAACTCCTTTTATTAAAATCACATAAGGAGGCACAAGCAGGAGGACGTTCACAAATGTGTGAGGACATTTGCAAATGTCTGGGAGAAAATTTGCATACTAAAGAGAAATTCGCATATGTAGGAGAAAATTAGCATATTTGGATATTTTGGAGGAAGTTTTTACAACTAAAAATTTGCAAATTTAGTCATCAGGCAGATTCCAAAAATTGTAGATCATTTCGGAACACATTATTTTAGTCCTACAGTATGGTCATTTTCTGATTTTTAAAAGCATTATCTCCTTTTCTAATAGCTGATGTTGCTAGGACTAGAATCCCCACAGTAGTGTGCTATTTTAGCAGATCTCTTTGTTTTTATAGATTGGTCAACTTTAACCTTGTTTTGACCAAGAAAAATCATGTCTTTTGACCGGCGCCATTCCAATGTTGGATTAGCTTGAAAATGATAGGGTGGCACCAATCATCGTTTTCACTGCAACCATGCCCATTTTTGTTCATTTCGTCATCAGAATAGTGTCAAAAAATGCTGAAGTATATTACCAATGCAATACACTCATGAACCCAAACATTCCCCCCCCCCCACACATATATATATATATATATATATATATATATATATATATATATATATATATATATATATATATATATATATATATATATATATATATATATATATATATATACATAGAGAGAGAGAGTAATGCTCTAGTGCTGCCCCCTTTTCTCGTTCTGCCTGTTAGTTTTGTGTTTTTTCTCACATCTAATGCCATATATGTGATCTATAGGTTTTGTTTAGTGACAACATGTAAATTTTTAATGAATTATTAAATCAATAAAAGGGAATTGTGTTCAATTTTCAAAGTTTAAATTTTGATAAATATCTGTTGAAGAAAATAAAATTTTGAAATATTTATATACTCGAATGGAGTTAAAGGTTCAAAAACTTCAACTTGGAATTGAACTCCACAATTTGAAATATTGGATCTAGATCTCAAGTAGATCCATAATCCATTATAAAATTCGATTGGATCTAACATTTGGGTATTGGATCTTGGATAGATTTGAACCCCATTATAGAATTGAATTTGGATTTTTAGTTGATCCAAATTGAATGCAATCCAAATAGGATCCAGAATCAATTAGGAAACCCAAATCAGAATTTTAGTTAGAATGTCAAAAAAAAAATTATAAAGGAAAAAGATAACTCAAGGAGTTACCTTGTGCATGAGCATTCTCGTAAAAGAGAAGAGGGTGGCACCCTCACCCCTTCCATTTGTATGTGAGGACTTCAAGGAAAGAGCCACACACACACTCTTTCTTTCCTAACTTCATTCTTCTCTCTTTTTGGAGAAATCAAAGCAAACAATAAAAAAAAGTAAAGGAAGAAAAAAATAAATTCAAAACACTTACCTTGGTGAGGCGTACCAAATGGGCAAGAGGGGGGTGCACCCCTTCATCCTTTCTTATTCGGTGTGAGGCCCACTAGAGAAGGAAACCTCACACGCCCAGTCTTCTCACTCTCTTTTTATATCTCTCTCATTATCTCTATCAATTTTTCTTTCTCTCTCTCCATCTCAACTCTTTTCTCTTCCCTCTCATTTCCTTCACATGGCCGATGTGAAGGAACTCCATTAATGGAGTGGTGTTCTTCAGAGTTTGTAGAGGTGAAACGTCGGTAGACTGATCTAGTGTTTGATCTGTGTTTTTATTTGATCTGCATCAAGGTAGAGTTCTTGGACCCTTGCTCATAAATGATGGACTAGCATATAGGAATATGCTGGATGCACCTCATGTATGTGCATCCATCCACCTTGATTTGGTGAGATTGATGGCACCATTGGTGCAAATCAAAACTAGAATGTTTATGCATGTGTTTTGATTGTATTAAAGGGTTAAAAAAATGGATATATTTTTTAGTTTATAATCTCTCTAAATTGTGCGACATCTTTGAAATTTGAATATTGATTATTATGCATGATTGATTATCTTAGATTTTAAGGTTTTCATGTTTGATCTAATCTTCTCTTTTATGGGTATTGGTTATTATCAAATGCGAATTCAGAATCTGAATGTTTTTCTTTCAATACATAATTGTTATTACGAACATTCAATTTTAATAAATGTGATTCAAAATCTGAGTTTGTTCAATAGATAATGATTATTATATGTATTTGATTTTGTATCAAATGTGATCTGAATATTTTATTTACACAAGACTATGATGGCCTACGTTTAATCTGATTATTTCTTTGTTGAGTATTGGATTTAATTCAATGCCTTGATATCATGTTTTTTCGAAATATATTTTATTGTATTGAGATTTATGAAATTCTGTTTTTGTTTCTGTTCTGAAAATGGTATGAATGTTTGGAAGACATGTGATCACTTGTGCGCACACACCTGCACTTGAAAGAAAATATATATAAATATGATATATATGTGTAGTGTGTGGGTGTCCAGGGAATGGACTGGGGCATGCACGACCCCAGCCCTTTCCTTGAGCTGGCCAAGGTCATACTGGTTGGTCTATCCCAGCTTGACCCTGGGTCTGCTCAGCCTTGACCTAGGCATAGCAGGGTGCACATCAACCCTGTTGGGCGCTACTGCTGTTCATGGCAGCATGCCAACACATGACAGGCTAAGGTCTGCTCAACCTCCAGCTTGCTGGTTTTGGACATATTATGACAGTCATAATGACTGCTGCAGCCAGGATAAAAAAAACTTATGTAGACCGGCTGGGGTCTGCTAACCTCCAACAGGCTACTACCTTGTGGTTGGACAGCAGGGTGGGCAACAGCCATTGTATATGCTTAGGTGCAGAAGCTTCAGATCGGGGTGACCAGTTCGGTGCACTTTCGATGACTGCAGCAGGCTGCAAGTCTACCATGGACTGTTACAGCCTAGTTGCAGAACATAGACATGTATGATAGATACACACACACACACACACACATATATATATATATATATATATATATATATATATATATATATATATATATATATATTGAAAGATATAGATATATGTGAAACACACACACACACACACACATATATATATATATATATATATATATATATATATATATATATATATATATATATATATATAATGAATGCTTGCATGCAATTGTGCATTATTGGATGTGTTAAGATGTACACTTCTCTAAACTAATTGGTATCTTGGAAACATGGTAAAAATAAGATTTTGTGGTCTTTATTGTCATTTTATATAAGTTGGTGTACATGAATGTGTTATCACATAAGTTGCTATTTTTATCACTTGTGCATGAAAAGATTTATGTATTTTTCCTGAACTTTGAGAAAATGCATGATATCTTATATGCATTTATGAGTTTGCATGAAAATTATGTTTGTTTCTTATTTGAATGTCATGACCATAGTCTCGATAATAAATGCATGTGTTTGATAAATTGTATGGTTGTGGATATAAGTGTGGTTCATGAATGTGCAAAAGCTTGAGGGTGAGCAAAACGGGTTCAGTAGAACCTCAATAGTGCCACACGAGCACTTGGGATTTTGTTTGTGTCATGCTAGTATTTAGTTGTGTGGTTGTCTTAAGTACACCTGTGTGTTCGCCCACGAGCTGGGTATGTGATTGAATTGGACCAACAAAGTACTCTACGTATGCCCAAGATAGCAATAATGAAACAGTGAATGAATATCAACATAAATAAAGCCTGACTGGTTTTGTACCGGGGCTCGGTTCTAGACCTTATTATTGTTTTGACACTACGAGTACACTGGATGGATGATCATAATATACCAATAAATAATGTTTGATTACCCCACTGGTATAATTTGTGTTCATGCCATGAAGGCATGCATGTTGTATACTCTGGTGTAGTACCTACACTTTTGAATCCCTGGTTGTCAATGATGCAAGTACCATGATGTCATAAACATTAAATTAGTATGGTTAATGTTTGTCTGGTCCTAGTGCTACATTGGAGAGGGTAGATGGTACAGACTCTGGTATGCTGCTACGAGCGGTAATGACTCGATGGTTCCTCATCCCAGAGAGTTAGAGAACTCAGTCTACCACTTTTGTCCTAGGTGGCTAGGTCCTACAACTTTTGCAGAAGTCAGATAAATCTTGGAATTTTATCTTTTAGGCATGTTTTCTTGGTTATTACACCGCCCTTTTAGAAATCTTTTTCAGAAAGTCATTCAGGGTATTAAAACACTCATGCATAATAAACCCTTTGGATGGTTCTGTCTTGACGTAAGCGAATTATGCATGCTCACAAGGGGTCAATTATGGAACATAAATGATAAGTGTACAACCTTACATTTCTGAATGCAATTGATTTTACATATTTAATTATGTGAATGCACTAAGGTTAGTTTTGGGACATGCCTTGAGATATGTTGAGTTTCTGATATTAATGAATGTTCAAGCATTTAATTCCTTCTGATGCATGCTCTTATATGTTTGGTACAATGTTTGTGTGCTTTAGAACAAGTTTCCTACTGAGACTAGTGAAGTCTGACTGGTATTTTGCCAAAAATCTACAGGTCAGGAATGACTATGCAGGAGCCATTTTGAGATGTTGCGGATGCGGACATGATTTACATACTCTCTAAGGATCCTAGCCATTATTTATTTATTTGAATATTTTAACATTTTATTTAAATAAATTTATTATAATATCTCTTTTAAATTTTTATGTGATAAACCTCTGATTTTATTTATTTTAATTGATGTCATGTTTGGATGCTAACATTTGTAACTCGCCCAAGATGTTCAACATTTTGTTTAAATTATTTTTGTTGTGCTTACTATTTAAAATAAATAAATAAATTTACCAAAAAAATTGGGTGAAATTTTGGGGTGTTATAGAACTAACTTTTGGATCACCGGAATCTGACCTGCATACAGGGTTTTTCAGTGATCCAAAATCAATGGCTATGAAGGCATCATTTTTTCTCAACTCATAAAAATACATTTTCATCAAAAAAACATGATCCAAGAGTTGATTCCCACTAAATTGAGCATGCTAAACACATCTAACGATTTGTATCTATGATAAAACTCTTCAAACTATGGGGCCTAATGGAGCAGAACCAGAAAAAGGAGCCTAATGTATTCAATTCTCATATATATATATATATATACATGGATGGGAGTATTGTCGGATGCCCATCGCCCATCTCATTCGACAATAGCATACACAATTGTGTCACTGATTGTGTGCACAAAAAATGACATTTAGCAATGGTCACGAGCGTTGCTAATGGTCATTTTTTTTAGAAAAAATCACCAATCGCTTACCCTGTGCGCAATCAACAATTGGGGTTTGTCCGACGATAGGGATTCCAACATTACCCCCATCCCTAGGGGAGGAGCTATATATGGGCCAGTGTGGGCAAGTGTCAACCCTAACCAAGAAACCTTGAATGCAGTGCCTCCTCTTCTAACCAGTACACTCACACACACATGTACCAACCCCAATTTTGATTTTTGGCTCCTCCACTTCTTATATATATGTGTGTGTGTGTGTGTGTGTGTGGTGTGGGGGTGTGGGTAAGGAACCCCTAGTGAAAAAATATTTTTTTATATTTCCCATTTTTTTGCATATCTGCCACTCTAAATGTAATCTACATATTAAGCTCAGTAGAGACTCACCTTTGGATCATGTTTTTCTGGCATACATGTCAAATCTTACAATGGTTAAAAAATCAACGGTCTACAATGTACTAAATTTTTAAACCTCGGAAAACATATTTTTATATAAAAAAACTATGATAAAAAGGTTGATTCCTATTATTTTAACCATGTTGAACACATCCATGAGGTCAGATTTAGTCAAAACAACCTCTCCTATGAGTTCCAACTAGAGGGTTCCTTACCCACGATATATATATATATATATATATATATATAGAGAGAGAGAGAGAGAGAGAGAGAGAGAGATGGAAATTTTTCACCAATAAAATTTTTTTATTGATTTTGAAATATTTTACAAAAAGATTTTCTTTATAAAGGTCATCTCCATTTCCAAAAGTGATAAGGTCTACTCGCTGGTACGAGGTTTGACCATTCCCTCCAAAGTGGCAGGGTGTAATCAGACCAAGAGTTGAGATTCTCGGCTAGAATTTCATTTCCCATGATCTTTTCGAGTTTCCACGTGCAACTGTGCAGTAAGCCTTGAGTGGTAGAACCACCCATGCTCAAACAAGTAATAAAGAGAGTGTGGATTAGAAAAGGTGTGTGCACAATCAAGATTCTTAAGAAAATGTAAGAGGATTTAAGAAATTCATTAAAGCAAATAAAGTAGTCAAAAGAGGGTGAGAAAGTACTTACTCGGGTGCAGCCGGTGACAGGCACTACATGTGCACCAGATTGTTGAGCGCAGGTCTCGTATAGTGAGACGTTGCAAAATCAAGCTCAAAATTAAGTTAATAACATATTGGGGTCTGCCTAACCCCTGACTGTCATTCTGTATAATAATGATAAAAATAATAAATAAAGTGAAATGAGGTTAGATCACGATATATATATAAAAAGAAATTGGCCAGTGGGGTTGGTTGCCGGTACTTACCTCTAGTAAAAGAGTGACCGGCTGGTACACTTAGTAGGGCTTCAGTCTGTCATGGACTTGCTGCAGTAAAGTTATAACTAGAAAATAAATAAATAAGTATAATGTGCCAATACAATAGACAACCTAACTCCCATTCGGGATAGGTACGGGAATAGACCGAAGGAGGTATGTATAGCCCGATCCGCGTAAGTTACTCATATATATATATATATATATATATATATATATATATATATATATATATATATATATATATATATATATATGTGTGTGTGTGTGTGTGTGAATATGTCACATATATTTATATATACCGAGATATGCAATTAGAAGGAGAATTGAATGAGCTCTTTATTTGCATCTCAAGTTATGAGGATACACATGAGATATAAACACTCTGAATACCAATCGTATGATGCAAATCATAAATTCACACTTTCTAGTAATAGTTTGTAAAGTGATATTATATCCACGTGGGAACGATGTATGTTTCGCATACAGTGAATATGACCATGTCGCTGTCATCATCGCAAAAAATTTCCTCCCTCCCTCTGCGAGAGTGAGAGAACGATTCTGCGAGTCAAACTCGACCAAAGTTTTGAAAAATTGGTTTTAAAAATTACTCGCCTTCATTTTTGAAAATTTGCGAGAAAATTCTGTGGAATGGGATCCGCCTGTCGGTACAAGGTTCGACCGTTCCTGGCGCCTTTACCAGGGGTAATCGAACCAAGGATCAATTGTGCGCTTTAACTTGACTCAAATATCTAAATCATGGTCTATTTTCCTAGAATGCACAAAGAATCAGGCTTGTGCTATGAAATTTTGAAAAGATGCAAGTTTGAAAAACATGATGTTTGCTTTGGAAAATTAAGATGTACTTGAAAAATGATTGAAAAAGTGTTTTGAAAATGAAATTCCTGGGAAAATCATTGAATTTCATTGGAAATCAAAATTTTGCATTGGAAAATGAATTCTCAAGAAAACTTGAACTTTGGGAAAATCGATTTTGAGATTTAGATTGCTTTTCTGAGGAAATGGATTTGAGAATTCTGAGAAAATCAGGAAATTCTTTGAAAAATGATTTTTGAAATAGAAAATGGATTCTCAGGAAAATGGGAACTCTAAAAAAATCGATTTTTGAGATTGGAATTGAGGATTCTGAGAAAGTCAATTTCTGAAATAATTCAAGGAACTTTGGAAAAATCGATTTTGGGATTTGAAAATGAAATTGAGAATGTGTAAATCTCGGGAAATCATTATTTGAACTTAGAAAATACTTGGAAATCTCATTTGAAAACTTAGAATTCTGAGAAAATCAAATCCTGAGAAAGACTTAGAATTTTTTGGGAAAACTGATTTTTCTGAAATATAATTGGAAAATGAATTTAAAAATAATGCAAATTGAATAAATGAATGAATTTGAAAGAGAATTTCATTGAGGAATTGGGAAAATCTTTTTGAGTTTTGAGAAATGCAGTGCATTTTTGAAATTAGTCTAAGTGTAGGCTGAATGTGGCTAATACGAAGATCATAAATCTTGGTTTTCTTCGTATTCTGACTATGGCCATAAATACGAATCTCACCAAGTTTATAAACTCCATAAGAGCTTGTGTACGTGCCATTCATGTCAACCATAGTGATTTTGGAAAATATGCATATGCATTATACATCAGAAATTAAAAATTTGCAGAAATTAAACTATATGCAATGCAGTCATATTCTAAGCTGAAAAGTAACTCTTATTTCAAATATTACATTGCTTTTTACATTGAATTTAATAAAGAAAAAAAATAATATAACTAAATCTTCTTCTTGAATGCGCCTGCAAAACTTGAAAAACATGTTAGCACAGAAATGTAGGTTTTTCTGAATTTATCCAAAAATATTAGAAATTATCGGATATTATTCATATATAAACCCAAATTCATACCCCCTTTGATATAATCATGAGAAATAAATAGCAAAATTTGAAAATAAACTTTAAAATTTGAAATTGGGGTCAAAATGATCAAAATACCCCTAATGACCTTGAAATCAGGGTTTTCTAAATGAATTTTTGTAAAATTTGGAAATTTGAAAATAAAATGAAATAAATCAAACACAATATGATAAAATATGATGATATGCATAAAAATTTGGAGAATTAAAGTTTAAAATTTCGAAATTGAGGTCAAAATGAACAAAATGCCCCCGATAACAAAACTATGGCCTTGAAACCAGGGTTTTCTGAAATAAATTTTGCAAAAATGAGAAATGTGAAATTCAAATGACATTGAAATTAACCCTAATATGATTATATATGCTTATTTATATGATAAAAAACCTAAAATGATAAAAATATTACAAAAATATCGAATTTGACTTGATTTTCGCTTCTAAATATAAAAATAAACTAACATACAAAGCAAATGAACTTGGAATTGAGCCAAATTTGGCATGGACACTTAGACTAACCCTAAAAACAGAAAGGAGTTCAAAAATATATTTTTTTGTATTTTCTTAATATGGAAAATAACTAAAAATCCTAAAAAATCAAGATTTTGCCTAAAATGTTGATTCTAAATGAGATTTTGGGTACTAAACTTTCATGAAAATTTCTCAAATTTTATGGGGTGACATAGGACAGTTAGGCAAAGATTTTTTCCTATTACAGGTTCTGGTTTTGACGCATGGTAGGAGCTATACAGCTCCGGCAAGTCGGATCAGAATCCGGCAACTCTAGGATTTAAGATAAACAAACAGGTTTTGAAAAACAATATGAGAAAAATAGCAAACTGATGAGAAAATGGCTGAAATTCTGGAAAAATGTTCTTGACAAACAGAGAAAATTTTACTATTTTTACAGTATTGGGATTCGGGTTACGGTTTGGAAATGAGCACACGATTATCAGAGGTTTGAATCTCTGAAGTTCTCAGGCATGAGAATCTGTCAAACAAAAAAGATAATTTTGGGAAAAATACTTAAACAATCCCAAAAATTCCAAACATTTTGGAAATGATAGAAGAATGGGTTATGAACAACTTTCATGTTGAAAGTTTTGACAGACGATTTATGGATTGAACAAACACAACAAATTAGGGTCGGTGTATACCCTAAAAAAGAGAAAGTGAGATTTTCTCAGAGGTCTGGGAAAATCGATTTTTAGCAGAAGTCAAAGCTACTTGGAAAAAGCTAAAATTTTACTGAGAAATAATAGGTTTCTACAATGATTCATGACATTTTTTTGAGAAAAAATTAGATCATCCATCTAGGAGATCTCGGAGGTTTTTGTCTGCTAAAACAAAAATTAGAATTTATGGAGACGCGAAATCCCAGTTTGGGATTTGGTTTATTAGGTAGGGTCTCATAATCTGAATGGATCTAGATTTTCTACAGGGCGTTCCAGACAATCAGAGAAATTCATAAATTAATTTTACAGAATTTTTGAACAAGAATACATGCATGAAATAATGACTAGATTCGGCATAAAAAACCCAAAATCCATGGACTATTGATAAAACTATGTAAAATTAATGAGATGCATAATGAAACTAATCTAAATGCATATTTTTAATCATGAAACTACATGAAACACAAAATTGAAATAAAAGTCAATGGGGGTATGATTCATTTTTATTTTAGCTCTCGAAATAGAAGACCCAATCCATCGAATGGATGGATCTTTTACTTCATAAGCCAACACATGTGATATGTGTATTTTCCTTTCATATATATATATATATATATATCATAGAATAAAGAATGTTTAAAATGAAACTAAAAAGACTCATATAGCAAGCCTAAAGCATTAAAGCTAAACCCCACCCTCTCACAAAAAGATGTAAAATAAATTTAATTCATATATGATAATCTATTCAAACTCTTAATAAAACAAAAAAAAATAAAATAAAAATAAAGAAGCCTTGCCTTGGATTAGTTGGATCGGTTGGAGAGAAAGCAACAACCACAAGGGGGTGCAGATGTAGTTGGTAACCATGGTTGGAACCATTTGGGTTGACGATGGGTTGCTGCTTGAGTTAGAAGAAGTGGCGCCGGCTCGAGCTACCTTGGAGGTGATGCTGTCAAGGGGTGGAAGCCGATTGGAGATGGATGCTGCTAGACTGCAAGGTGACTCCTTGGTGTCACGACCTTGGCTGGAGATATGTTGTAGGCTGAGGCAAAGGGTGGTGTTGAACCAGATGCTGTGAAGATGACCGAAGGAATGGCTGAAGGGAGGGAGCCTCCTTACACCGTTGGATGAGGTGAATGCAACAAGGTGGATCAGCTGACTGCAACAATGGAGTTGGAGGTGTCCAAGAGGGCTGGCGTGAAGGAGGTGGTTGGCTGCAACAATGGCACCAAGAGAGAGAGCTTGAGAGGCTAAGGGAGAGAGAGAGCCAAGGGGAGAAGAGGCTGGCGTGAGATCCCCCTTGAGAAAGCCCACTGTCCATTTTTTTTTTTTGGTATTGGACTTAGGAAAAAATAAGATTTTTCCCTAAGTTTTTTTTTGGAAGTAGGTTTAATGAGAGGGAGAGAGGTACGTGAGATGGGCTGGACAATAGGGAAAGGAAGGAAGCAAGGA